>NC_135019.1:8267500-8909375 GCF_051020955.1 Megalopta genalis
TAGCTTCGTGAACAAAATTGTGACAACTGTGTTGTTGGAGATGTTGAAATTAAGATCGTCATATTAACACAAAATGGCGGGTCACTAATTTTTTAATTTACGATTATTCATATCGTAAAGATACATTTATGAATTGTTTATTCAATTTATATGTTACTTAACACGTAAATGTTGAGTAATAACACTTGTTAAAAATCAGAATAAATGTCTTATTGATACTTTTATAAATTAATATAAAGCAGCTGTTTTTGTGCTCCGTAAATCTAGCGTTAAATTTTTTTATATCCTAATTTATATTCTAACAGTTTTAACGAAATATTGGAACATTATCGATGTTCGCAAAAAATAAGATAAAGATAACGCTAATGTTAACGATCAACTGCACTTTTTACTGACATATCGGTATTCAGCAGTCACAAAAACGAAAATATTGATTTTCATAAAAATCGTATGGTGTTACGAATTCTAGTCCATCTTCTCGGAAAAATTAGACGTACTACAAACGCGTGACGTAAATTCACTAGCAAATTCTCGAGAAAATAAAGATCGATATCTCTTGCGACTAAATTATTTCGCAGCAGATCCACGCTTCGCCTGCCACGACGGTCATAATCGACTGACAAAATTTCGATTAGCAAATTTGATACAGAATTCTCGGCACAATCTATCAAATAAATCACAATTATTTCGTATCTATATCGCATCCGATTCAAAAGTATCACGGATATAATCTCGACAATAATCCTCGTCCCCTTCATTGTCGTTTGAAATAAGATTCGTTCCGATTTTTATAGTAATAATTTTTATAGCAATTCCTGCGGCGGTCGACGCGTCGAATCGAGGAGTCGCGCGAAACGCGACGCGAAATCTCTTCGCGGAATCGACGGAAAAAGATCGGCGGGAAGACGCGGCGCACGGATCGATCGGGATCGGTGTTCGAGAACGACGGCCACGAATTACGGCGTAGTTCAGTTTTCGATATTTATCCGGCCGCGAGAACCGCCGCCGCGGCGGCCAGAAATTCCGGGTGTCCGCATTCAGATTCGGACCACGAAACACCGTTCGCGGGCGAAATATCTCACGCCAATATAATTGTACGCGTTTCAGAGGTATCATTCCGTAATCTATGTAGTCCTGGTCGGACGGGGGATTATGTTAAGCGATGCGTGAGCGGCCACAGTCCACGGCAAGCCAGGCGTAACAGAGATACTGCTCGGTGACGTCGTTACACGCCACGGCCGTGTTCCTGCGTGCACGCGCCGATAGAATACACGGCCCCTATTTAGATGGCCGCGCCGGATAGAGGCTTGTATCGCCTAGGCTTCCGCCACGGCCGCGCCGCGAGCCATCGGGGATTATTTTATTCACAGCGCGTTATTCTATTTCACGGGGAACAATGGAAATTAATACGATCCATGCCGCCTCTCTGCGCGACCATTGTCTCGCGCGCCGCGTCCCGCTCCGGAACGCTCTCGAAAACCGGCTACACCTTTCGCGAAATTCACGCGGAAGTCGTCACGCGGCTAACCCCTCCTTTCACTGGATGTGCGGCCGCTTTTCCGCGGCGCGTTCCGCCGTTTTGTTCGTCCCGGATAGACGAGCAGATTCGCCGCCTTTTACGTAGCGCGAGCGAAGGTAACGCGAGCAACGCGTCAACGATACATCCGTCGTTCGAGCTTCTCGATGAAATATCTTCCGCCGCGAAATGGGCGATTTATTAAATCGGCAAACTATTCGCCAGGCTAGTCGATTGATAAATAACCCGATCGATAAAGTAACCACGATTTGGCTAATTCGGAGTGTCTTCGGATTTTACTCGCGTTGCGCGCAAAGCGCGTCGGGCGAATTTTAATCGATATTTCAAGATCACCGCGATTACCGAGTAGACTGCGAATTTGATGCATTTGCGAGAAAAATGAATCGATAAGGCGCGAAACAGTGAAGAGATTGAACGATTTTAAGAACCGTGGTCTATCTCTTCACTGTTTTGCGTCTTGCCTGTTCAATTTTGTCGCAAATGCATCAAGTCTACTCGTAATTTTTAAATAACGATTTTAAGAACCGTGTTAAATTATTTTCAACCTGTTAGACCAGCTAAAAAAGGAAATGAACTGTTCTTTGACCTCAGTCTTTTGCAATATAGGGGTAGAAAGTTTTTAATTCGTCGACGCTGAACCTACGCGCCGGCCAAATGACCGGTCTCGCATTGTTTATTTTGAAATCGGTGCAATTACGAAGACTCTATCTTGACAAACGCTTGAATGAATTCCTAAATGCATTCGATGTCTCGTCATTTCTATGAAGCAGCACGCCAGCTACTCTTAATTACTTTTAGATCTCGATAGATTTAGCGTTAATTTTACAAGCTTTCATTATATTTCGTCGACTAGCTACCGATAAAACGTGAATGGACCGTTTAACTAGAACTTAACGCATTAGCTAACGCATTAGCCTAATACATTTAGCTAGATATTAACACATTTTCCCGTATAAAGGGGACCTCTTTACTCACGCTTTGTACTCAATCGGCCAGATCTAACGCTCGTCAACCGTTTGCAGTAAATTCTCCCCAATTTTCCTTCAGCCTGTAAACAAAAATAGACAATTTAGAAACAAACGATACGATTATTCGAGCCTCGCAGCTCATTTCTATAGTTGCCGAATTGTCAACAATTACAAAAACGAGGTAGAAGATTCGAATAATCGCATCTCCTCTTCGCAAACTGTCCATTCCTGTTCGTCCACTTTTGCCGGCGGAAAATTGGGCAGAATTCGCTGTAATTTAACCTCGAGGCGAATTTTCGCTTATTCAAAACACGTCGCTTCCGAACGGCTCGTAGCACCAGTGCCGGCTTCCAGCAATTATTTCGTCTACGAGATTGCTCCGCGATCGTTCCGGATCACCTAGGAAATCTTCGGTGTACCGCTTCTCGCAATCGCGTCCGACTAATCGCTCGGCCCGATCAAGATTGCCGAGAGTAATGGCCGTCTAAAACTGTGAAGTTCGCGTAGCGGTGGCTAGAAGAGTGGCAGACCGTCCGGAGACCCTCGAGATCTAGGCTAGAGTTTATGGACGTCGACGAGCACGACGCGCGCCAAAGAATCGGGGTTATGTAAATTGCTCCTTAAGCAGTTAATATCGAGTGTTCGCGACGAACTAAAGCCCAGGGCCCGAGGAGGAGAGCGGATCGATGAAAGCCCATCTCGATCCCCGTGTCTCGAGGATCAATTTTCGCCGTAGGCGCCGGTTAATTACCAATTACCGGCGGCTTTATTAAATTCCTCGTTATTCGTTATCCTCGCAAAGGTCGTTCGACGAGTCTCGAAGAATCGTCGGGGCTCCCCGCGGGGACAGCAACACGGGGCCCGTGTAGCTCCGAGTGCGCCGAGTTTCGCGAGGCGGCGCGCGTCGCGATTAATAAGCCGAAAACTGCGGCGGCTTGAACAACAACCGGGCCGTGACTAATGGCCGCTCGTGAATCCTGCTTTTCGAGACAGTGGGTCGCGTCAAAAAAGACAAGATTGAAATTCCCGGCCCGCCGGAATTCCTCGCGTGTAACGCCCCGGTGTTCCATTTAATTTTCCTCTCTTTATTACGTTCCGGGGAAATTAAACGCCGCTCCGTGCCCGTCCCTTTTTTTCCTCCCTCCCGCGCCGCGTCGATTTGTCGTTGGTAAATTGTATCGCAGGAAAATTCGTGATTCCGCCCTGCTGCCGGGCGCTGCCGTCCCAGGACGCTCCGCTCGCGCGCTCCAAATTATTTTCAAATCGTTTCTCCGCCGTGTACATTGAAACGTTCATTATATCGCGACCGGTCCAGAGCCAACTACATGCCGATTTCCATTCGCGGCGAATCTCGAGCAAGAGTATTTTACAGATCGGCCGTGGTCGGGCATCGATCGCGGGCCCTCTAATTGCACTTGTTCCGCCGGCATGCGCCGGCTATCGGCCGATGCAATTTTCCCGATGACTCGGCGTTTGCTCCGCGTGGCAGAAAAATTGTACGCGTCGGTAGCAAGGAACGCCGTACCAAAAATTCTCGCGACGCTGCCGCGGTGTTGCGTTCCGTTCCGCGTGCAGTTTCCCGGTAAACGCGCGGAATCCGCGCGCGGCCTATTTTTAACGACGGCCGGCTGTCAGCCCCGGCACCGCTTTCGAAATCACGTTCGAACGCGTTTCGCTAACATCGATTTATTTACGTCATTTTTTCAGCCCATCATATTCGAATCGATATCATCGAATGCGGCGCGGATCCTTCGTGAAATATCGCAACAATTTGGCGAAGGAAAGCCGCGGATGCGCGCGAGTGCCGCGCTACGCGCGCCAGCTTCGTATAACAACGCGTGCTAAATTGGCTACGGCGGTTGCGCGGCGATCGTTGCGGCCGCGTTAATAACCGGTAAATTGTTCGCGCGCGTTTTAATAAATTCGTTGGGGTGCGAGCTTGTTCTTTTTTCTCTTTTTTCCCTTCTTTTTTGGATATATCGGAGTCCGGCGTCGAAAGATGTTATTGAAATTTCCACGATGACGCGTCCGCCGTCGAGTCGCGAAACGATATAATTTAGCAGTTGGCCCCGCGCGCGGCCGATAAAACCGGCGAAATAAACGGGCGATCGTTTCGAGGAGTTCGCTCGACTGCCGCCGCGCGGATCGTTCGATTTTTTCCCGGCGAGATCTCCCGATCATAAAACGGCTGCTTGGCCCGTAAATTTCCGAGCGGGTGGATTCAAAATTAGCGGCGTAAAAGGAGGGAAACTCGGCTCGGCTGTCGGGTCGGCACGTAAAAAAATATTTCCGTGGTCGGTGTGCCTCGTTCGCCGGGCCAGTCACGGAGACAAAAGTGAAAATTCGCGGCGAGCTTCCCACGGAATTCTCCTCCGCTCCCCTCCGCCCTCCGTGGAAATTTATTTTCTCTCCCGGGGGCTCGAAAGTTTCAAGTGTTTGGCTGTGTTGCCGCCGCGATACCGAGCATTCGCGAAGGCGGAAGAAAGTCCTCGGTAGAAGAAGATAATAAACTTCCCGATATATATATATATATATATATATATATATATATATATATATATACTGGAAAAACTAACCGAACGGTCCCCTATCTTGGATCGGGAAACGTCCTTGGCGTGTTCGAGAAACGGTCCCAGGTATGAACGCGACCGAAATTTAATTTAATTCAATTTACGGTAATGTCTCTCTAATTGACGCTCGGATTGTCCATAAAAATGGACAGTTTTGGAAGGGAAGATACGATTGCTCGAGCCTTGCGGTTTGTTTTTATAGTTACGAATTGTCAAGATTAAAAATTGTTACAAATTGTCCACTTTTGTGCGCAATCTGAGCGTCAGTTAGAGAGACATTACTGTATTCATATACAGGTGTTCCAAAATTATGGTACTTCCGGGAAATGAGAGGTCCCTGAGGTCATTTGAAACAACTTTTTCCTTTACACAAATTTTCTCCGACGCATCGTTAACGAATTATTAACGAAAAACATTGGCCAATGGGAGGCGAGCGAGACCAATGCTGCCTCGCGGCCAGCGGTTGAGCGTCGAATCCCAGCCCATCTGGCGCGTGGCGGCCGAGCCAACGGCGCCGGCGGTCGAGCGGTCGAATTCCAGTTCCGCTGACTGGCTCGCTCGCCTCCCGCCAGCTGAGCAGGGATTCGACCGCTCGACCACTAGCTCTGTTGGCTCGGCCGCCTCGCGTCAGCCGAGCTCGCCTCTCATTGGTCAATGTTTTTCGCTAATAACTCGTTAACGACGCCTCGGAGAAAATTTTGGTAAAGGAAAAAGTTGCTTCGAATCACCTCAGGAATCCCTCGTTTCTCGGAAATACCATAATTTTGGGACACCCTGTGTATATACATATACGTCAAGCGGCCATTTTTAGGACAACTGAAACAAACCGTAAATTCCGTTGAACGGCGCGGAGAACGAGGAGAACGAACATTCTGCATATGTTACGAAGCTTGATTAACTCGTTAGTTAAAATCAGATGGACCGTGTAAATCGGAACAACCGGAACGCGCGCGCGACGCGTGTTACACCGGCCGGACGGCGCGTTAAAATCCTCGAAATAATGCATGAAAAGTGAGCGAAAATTAGGGGAGGTTGTTCCGGTTGACGGGGTCGAATTCAACCGGACCGCGAAAACAGCCCTTGTCCGAGGCGGCGCGGCGACGTCTATGAGAAAACTGTCGAGCGTGGAACAAAGGGATCGATTTAAATTGCGGGGCCGTTCGCGGGCCTATTTGCATGATAGTGATTTTCGGGGAGGACTGCGGCGGGAATCAGCATAATAATGCTTTCGGTGGAAGGCCGCGGCGAAAGGAGAAACCGGACAAGTGGCCCGCGCCCGCATCCGAGATCGCAGATTAGAGGAGGGGGCGGGGGAGACAGGCCGGCGAAATGGTCAGAAAACCCGATCCCATTGTACATAATCCTCCCGGCACGGTCCGCGGGCTTTTCTCGTCCGGTTTAACGCGTCCGAGACCACGCCGCGAAACTACTGTCCAATCTGTTGCTTCCGCCTTTGATTTCTTCCGTTGCCCGCGGCCAAAGTCCGTTCCCACCCCCCGACCTCCTTCCGGTTCGACGGATCCTCCGCTCCGTTTCTTTGACTCCGTAGCACACCGGCAATAAATAGTTCCGAAGCAACAGTCTTTGAGGCTCTATATACCGACTCGCTGCTCCGCAACGATATCCGGGCACCGCGTCTTATCAATCGCGCCGAAATCGTCCTGATCAATCTCGTCAGTCGATTCCGTTGGGCTCGTTGCTCGATGATTTTTCTCGCCGCTGCAATCGCCGGTACCACTTTGCCCTTTGACATGCGAGCAGAACGCGAGTCGACGGCGCTCCGAATGTATTACAGCAATTTCTCCGTAATTCGCGCACAGAGCGCGCACAAAATGGACAATTTGGGGAGGGAGGATACGTTTATTCGAGCCTCACGACTCGTTTTTACAGTTGCCATTGTCAATAACTATAAAAACGAGGCGCAAGCTTATGTCAAGGTTATAGCAATTTATCTATAGCAATTTCTCCGTAATTCGCGCACAGATTGCGCACAAAAATGGACAATTTGGGGAGAGGGGATACGATTATTCGAGCCTCGCGACTCGTTTTTACAGTTGCCATTGTCAATAACTATAAAAACGAGGTGCAAGCTTATGTCAAGGTTATGTCAGCCTTATGTCAGAGCCTCGCGGTTCATTTTTACAGTTGTCATTGTCAATAACTATGAAAACGAGGTGCAAGGCTCGAGTATCTTCTCTTCTCGAATTAACCCATTTTTGTTTACAAGCTGGAGGAAAATTAAGGAGAAATTACTGTATTTACGATTTGATCGAACTGGACGGTGTAATGTTTACGTTTCTAAATAATAAAGCTAGGATCTGTGGCTGCAAGGAACGACGCCGCGAGTCGCATGCTTTCACTTCCGAGAAATTTTGTCGAGTTTATAGAATTCGTTCTCACAATGTTTTTCTTGATAAATACGTAGATCCTATATGCTGCGGTCGAATAAATGCGTTAACTTCAATTTTTGGAAATATAACGATTTTTAAACACAAAAAGTGCATAGAAATATGTCGCACTAATTCCAGATGTACGTCAGCTCATTAATCCTTTGCAGTGTAACAACGTGTCAGACTGGCGATGAACAATTCCATATATAGTCTACTAAATATCGACATTATTTATTCCTCGTAGATAAAAATAAAATTCGTTTCTACCCCGTTCTTAAAATCCAGAAATAACAAGTAAAAAATAAAATATACACGGGGAACGAAAATGGTCTAATTCCGTTACGAATATTATTAAGTAATAAAAACGTGGATAACTCCTCCTAAATGTAAATAAAATATGTTTTTTCCGTTATTAAAACCCAGGAATAACAAATCAAAAATAAAGAATACAGGAGGAACAAAAATGCGGTCTCGTTCTGCTACGGATATTAATAAATAACGAAAACGTGGATAATTAAAATTTTGTTACAAAACGAAATGAAAATAGCATTTCGGGATTTAATAACTCAACCTAGAAACGAGCGGATTAACTTGTATTCGTAGCGTGACTTTATTTATCGCGATGCTTGAAATTCGAAAATGCAAAAGTCACGTTCTAATTAATTGGATGTAAAACGAATATACATGCATAAAAACAGCCGACTTGTTCGATGGAGTCTGTCTTAAATTACAAGTCCGATATTATACGGCCGAGGGACAATGAAACGATCATGGAATATATTTATAAATCGCCGGAAGATTAATGCGCCAGCGAAGTCTGGTTTCGTTCGATATTCGCATTACACGATGTTCATTTTTAATAAATCGCGGCGGGCAGCTGGCAATGTTCTCGCGTTGGAAAAAATGTTGCCCGGAAAATATCTTTGAAATCCATCCGGTGTTTTAATCACCGATCGCGCGCGGGCGCGCCGTACAAAACCAATAAACCGGCCCCGTATATATCATTCTCTCATTTCCCTTTTGTAAAACAAACGAACAACGCGGCCCATCCCCGGCCGTGTCTCGTCCACCGGAAAAAGCATAGCATCGGTGTTCGACGAAGCGGGCTGATCCGCTTGATCGAGGAATATCTTCTGTCTCTGTCGACATCTGACACCGTTAATGGCTATAAAAATACTCGTGCAATCGCGTGTCGCGATTAAACGGAAACCGGGGAAAATTGACCCCGCGTTTCAACCCGTTCAATCCATCGTTTCCCTTCTTCGTTTCACGAAAATCAATGCTTCCTTGCCGTCGCGGTTTCGATTGCCCCGGACTGATAAAAATAACACCTTAACGCACGGTAATCGTCTTTCATACGCGTCGTTCTAGAAGCGTTATTCAATTTTTAGAATCATCATTCGCGCGATTCCGAAAAGAGTATCGCTGTTGTCTGGTTTCCTAGGGTCGGACGTTCCATGCGCCACCATAGAAAATTGCAATTTCGAATTTAATAAAATTCATTTAGAACTGTTTCCCTTTTCTTTCTTTCTTTTCTTTTAATTTCTCGTGACGCGCGCGCAAGCACCGGCCTCAAGGAGCCTAAAACAAATTCTGCCCGCGTACAATTTCGCGAATGTTCTAGTCGCGCGAGTAATTAGAGCGTAACTCGCGTCGTCGGACTGATGATAACTCCTTAACGTATAGTAATCGTCTCCCAGAAGCGTTAATCAATTTTTACAACCAGCTTTCTCGCGATTCCGAAAAGAGTATCGACGTTGTCCGGTTTCTTCGCGTCGAACGTTCCATGCGCCACCGTAGAAAATTGCAATTTCAAATTTAATCAAATTCATTTAGGACTGTTTCCTTTTTCTTTCTTTTTTCTCTCTTAATTTCCCGCGACGCGCGCGCGAGCACCGGCCTCAAGGAGCCCGAAACAAATTCTCCCCACGCACAATTTCGCGAATATTGTAGTCGCGCGAGTAATTAGAGCGTAGTAATCGTCTCCCAGAAGCGTTAATCAATTTTTACAACCAGCTTTCTCGCGATTCAGAACAGAGTATCGCTGTTGTCCGGTTTCCTCGCGTCTAACGTTCCGTGCGCAATCGTAGAAAATTGCAATTTCGAATTTAATAAAATTCATTTAAAACTGTTTCCTTTCTCTTTTTCTTCTTTCTCTTTTAATTTCCCGCGACACGCGCACGGCCACCGGCCTCAAGGAGCCTAAAACAAATTCTGCCCGCGTACAATTTCGCGAATGTTGTAGACGCGCGAGTAATTAGAGCGTAACTCGCGTCGTCGAACTTCGTCGTCGAACAGATGATAACTCCTTTTTGATAACTCCTCAATTGTTACAACCAGTTTTCTCGCGAATCTGAAAAGAGTATCGACGTTGTCCAGTTTCCTCGCGTCGAACGTTCCATGCGCCACCGTAGAAAATTGCAATTTCGAATTTAATAAAATTCATTTAGAACTGTTTCCTTTTTCTTTCTTTTTTCTCTCTTAATTTCCCGCGACACGCGCGCGAGCACCGGCCTCAAGGAGCCCGAAACAAATTCTGCCCGCGCACAATTTCGCGAATGTCGTAGTCGCGCGAGTAATTAGAGCGTAACTCGCGGTCGTCGAACTTCGTAAACGACGAGCACCGAACTTACGTGAAATCGACGCGGATCCCCCTTCGCGGCACGCCTTCGCGAGTCGCCGCGAATGAAATATTAATACGGGGCCCGTAATTAATATTCGATTCGGCTCGACTCGATTCGATTCGACGGGCAAACATTACTTCCGCGTAAATACAGACGCGAAATTTCCATTTGCCGGCCGAGAGACCGGAACCCTTTATCCGATACTTTTAATACCGAAACCGCGGCGTTCTCCTTTTTAATATGCATGCAAATAATCCCCGCGTCGATCACGCCAACAATTTCGATCGGCCGCCGTCCGCCGGGGGTGGTATTAAAACCCGGGGTTTTCCGGCAGGATTCCGGAAAGAGTTGCCGGTGGAACGCGGGTCCCCGCCGCAATCCCGGGATATTTAAATCCGAGGCACGCCTCGGAACAAGTTAGCCGCGGGCCAATGGGCGATCTTTATCGGTCGGGGTTAGGGGTGGCGAACGCATCGAGCCCCGTAAAAGTGTGCGGGTCCGTGGTTAGGTCCTGCGAACGGCCGGGAGAAGAGTGTGCGATGCGGCGAGAGAAGAAGCGGAAAGAGAGAGAGAGAGTGACAGAGAAAGAGAGGAAGAGAGAAAGAGAGAGGGAGAGAGAAAGAGGGAGGGAGAGAAAAAGAGGGAGAGGGAGGTGCGTGGGTGGAGAGATCCTGTTATACACAGTCTGTATCATCACTTTGCGATGTACTTGCGAGCTTTTCCCGCCTCGTTTAACACGGCCCATTCATAATAGGGTGACGGACGTAAAAGTATTGCCGGTTATCATGCCGGGAGCACCGCGTAGCCGGCCCAAACATTGTCCGACCTCCGATTTACCACCTCCGGCGTCCGCGGCGGCGCACCTATTGTCCTGAGTTACGGCGGGGCGAGGTCGCCGGCACGCGGGCCGACACTTTCCCGGCGGGCAACGCGCCGCCTCATAATTGCCAGATTGCTACGACAAAACTGGCTTTTCCCGTACAACTATCGGGGAACAACGCGATAAATCAACGGCTCTCCGGCACAATACGGACCCGTCGGTGATATTAAATATCGGATGGTTAAGAATTACGCCGTCGCCCCGTCCGCTCGCCTTGGCGCCCGCCGTCGCGATTACCGCTCGGCCTCCGCTTCGGGCCGATTTTACGCCCCTTTCGAGAAACACGACGATCTTCCGAAACGTCGGCCACCTCAGCGCGCAGCATTCGCGGACACGGCGAGGCTTTTTGCGAATGAAATCGATCTACGATTGGCTCGCACGGAGTCACGGATGATTCCTGTAAGGTTTGTTCGCGTTTAACCCTTTTAGCGCCGAACGACGATACAGGAATGTCTCCCTGATTGGGAGATTCGATTGTCCACAAAAATGGACAATTTTTGAAGAGGAGACGATTGTTCGAGCCCCGTGGCTCGTTTTTTATGGTTTTCGATTGTCAACAACTATTAAAACGAGATGCAAGGCTCGAATAATCGTATTTCCTCTCCCCAAATTCTCCATTTTTGTCTACAAGCTAAAGGACAATTAGGGAGAATTCACTGTACAGTAATGTCTCCCTAATTGACGACTCAGATTGTCCACAGAATTGGACAATTTGGGAAGAGGAGATACGATTATTCGAGCCTTGAGATTCGTTTTTATAGTTACGAATTTCCAACAATTATAAAAACGAGTCGCGAGGCTCGAATAATCGCATCTCCTCTCCCCAAATTCTACATTTTTGTCTGCAAGCTAAAGGACAATTAGGAAGAATTCACTGTACAGTAATGACTCCCTAATTGACGTCTCAGATTGTTCACAGAATTGGACAATTTGGGAAGAGGAGATACGATTATTCGAGCCTTGAGATTCGTTTTTATAGTTACGAATTTCCAACAATTATAAAAACGAGCCGCAAGGCTCGAATAATCGTATCTCCTCTCCCCAAATTCTCCATTTTTGTCTACAAGCTAAAGGACAATTAGGGAGAATTCACTGTACAGTAATGACTCCCTAATTGACGTCTCAGATTGTCCACAAAACTGGACAATTTGGAAAGAGGAGATACGATTATTCGAGCCTTGAGATTCGTTTTTATAGTTACGAATTTCCAACAATTATAAAAACGAGCCGCAAGATATCTCCTCTTCCCAAATTGTCCATTTTTTTACACAATCTGAGCGTCAGTTAGGGAGACATTACTGTATATCGTTGAGTATTCCATGACACTTAACTATTCGGAGTGTCTTAGCGTGTGCGTTAGCAAGCGTCGAGGTTAAATAAATCATTTGTGCGATAAGTAATGATAAGTAAATGTTACAGAATTTTTCAATAGCCGGATAACACGAAATATGAGTATTTATAGTAATGCTAAAATTTCTTTTTCGGTAACGTTATATTAGCTAGCTACTAGTTATATTAGTTACTCCAATTCAATTGTTTATGATTTGTTGTCATAGCATTATCCTTTAGTTTTGTGATACGGTATCAGTTATTTCGTTACAAACGATTGAAAGTGCTATATCCATACTTCATATCAGGTAATCTACATAAAGCTGTGATCAAACGATGATTTTTCTTCTGTGCAAATACTGTCTGTAACAAAGAAAATCGATTTATATTATTATATAAATTTTTATTTATATTATTATATATATAATAATATAAATGTCTCTTCTCTTTTTCGTATTACTATATATATATAACGAATTACATTAACTTTACAACATCTCTATAACATCTATATATATATATATAATATAGTAATTTATATAGTAATATATATATATATATATTATATTATATTATATTATATTATATTATATTATATTATATATTATATTATATATTATATTATATATTATATTATATATTATATTATATTATTACTATATTACTATATAAGTTACTATATATATAGTAATATGAAAAAGAGATGTTATAAAGTTAATGTAATTCGTATATATATATATATATAGAAGAATCATATATATATATATATATATATATATATATATATATATATGATTTTGAACAAACATCTAAATACAATTGGCGTTATATTATTCTCCTATTATTTCGTAATATGCTTCTTCTTGAATTTTGTAAATATCATTCTGGTTTCTATAAGCTTTTTCCCAAACCTCAGCAAATTCGTCAGATCGGTCCGGTATCGTTCGCTTAGGTACGATAATTTTGCTCGGCACTAAAAGGGTTAACCCGTTGGCGTACAAATAAAATACAGAGCATGATATACAAATAAAATACTATTTAATTTGGCTCGACTGAACAATTGCGTGCAAGCTGAGAAAGAGAATGTTGTATTTTGAAATTTAGATTTTGAACACGTGCGGACAAATTTTGGATTCGTGGACACAACTTCGTTGCTGGTACTGTCGAGAAGGTGGGAGTGCGGGGCAGCTTGAATATTGTAAACAAACCAGAATCGACGCACGAGTGAGGCAACCGAGTAATCTGATAATACACTGCGCGACGTCCGCCGAAAATAGCTCTTGACATCCAAAACAACTGTAGTCGTTCGTCGAAGTCTACAGTGGCGCATGAAACGAATGACGACACCAACTCGTCACTGCGCGTCGAAGGATTAAGAAAATTATTTCGACGGACTGGTAGAGGCAGAGAAATGGCCCAAGAAATTGCCTAGAATTGACAGCGCTTCTGCGAGTAGAGTCGGTCGACGATTGTCAGACGCGAAGCGACGGAGGATCCTTATAATCTGTTTCTGTTTGAGACAATTATTCCGACGAATTGATAAACGAGAAACGACAAGAGGAATTTTGTATAGAAAATTAAAAAAAATGATGGCGACGCATCTGTTGCGAGTAGAATCGATCGACAGTTGTCGGGCGCGATGCTTCGCGCGATTCTTACAGAGTCTGTTAGAAAAATTGCTCCGACGATTCGGTGGGGTAGAAACGATCCAGAAGCAGCGAGAGGTTGTCAGAATTTATGGGACTCCCGGAAGTAGAATCGGTTGGCCATCGTCAGGCACAGAACCGCGGGGAACAGCTGGGAAGCTATTTCTGCTGGAGTCGATCACTCGCGAGCGATAAATGGATAACGGCGCTTAAAATTCGAGAGAATGTTAAAGATCGACGATGCTGGTGCAAGTAGAATCAGTCGGCGATAGTCGGACAAATATCCGCAGCGAAGAAAACACTGACTAATTTATCTATTTTCCTTTCCATCGAGTCGGTCTCCGCGATGAAAATCCACGGTTCAGCAATCGCGTTACTAGACTGCGAATCTTTATGAAAATTCAACATTTTCCGAGACAATTGTACGAAGCGGAGATTAAATAAAAATAATTCTTTCAATAATTTTGTTTAGTTGAAAATAACGTGGCAATGTTATCGAATTTTTCTTACGTCTTCACAACTTTATATTTCCGTAGTCTGTTGTTTATATTTCTATAGTCTATATTTTATATTTCCATGATCTATGTTTTATATTTTAATCTATATGTTATTATTTTTATCTGTATTTTATATTTTAATTTATATTTTATTCTTGTTATCTATATTTTATATTTTAATCTATATTTTATTATTTTTATCTGTATTTTATATTTTAATCTATATTTTATTATTTTTATCTGTATTTTATATTTTAATTTATATTTTATTTTTGTTATCTATATTTTATATTTTAATCTATATCTTATTATTTTTATCTGTATTTTATATTTTAACCTATATTTTATTATTTTTATCTATATTTTATATTTTAATCTATATTTTATATTTATCTGTATTTTATACTTTAATCTATATTTTATTATTTTTATCTGTATTTTATATTTTAATTTATATTTTATTATTTTTATCTGCATTTTATATTTTAATCTATATTTTATTATTTATATCTACACGTTAATCTATATTTGACTTCTTCTTACATCTTACATGATCCAAAATCTCTCGTGTAACGTTTAAGAATTACCAATTCAAACGTACAAAATGCATCCGAACCAGTGAAAGAACATTATCCGCCGAGTGGATCAGCGATCTGCCAGAAAATTCCGGAGCGTAGCCGGACAAGCTATCTCTGTTTACCATCGCGAAGATCCCCTCGCATTAGTCAATGTCTGTATCGCTGCGAAGAAAGTGCATCGATCCCGACGCGGCGCGCATATCCCGCCGTTGGATATCCGGATCGCCTAATCGGCGAGTTTGATTTAAGCGGGAAAGATCGGCGCTCCGTCTTCCTGTCGGATCGCGGGCCGATCCGCGATACAGCCAGCCGGCCGGCCTTGTGATCGATCCTCGGTAGCTCATCGACGCGAACCAGTTTCCGAAGAAGTTCCCGGCGAACTTTCGCGAATTTATTTCACAGCCTTATCAGCCCCCGCGCTGATCTCCCGAAGAAGCTCTTCCGGATCCGCGTCGACCGACTCCGATGTTTCGAGACTTCCGAACTTCCGTCGGCCCCGAAGAACGCGGAAGCGATCGGTCGGTCGTTAAGGCGTCGAGATCCCTTAACGTCGCTCGCGTTTCGCGGAGTAAACTTCGCAGAATCCCGGCGCTCGGAAGACGCGTCTTATCAATTCCGGGAAACGCGGTCCTCCCGATCGCGCCAGAAATTCTCGATCTCCCCGTTCCCAATGATCCCTGGACCGCCGGAATACCTCCGCGCGATTTCGCTGGATCGCAGGATCCCTCTTGTCATCGATCGCATTTATCCCGAGCGAATCGCCGCCTCGGCGCAACAGCCGTTTCGGTGATTAACCCGTTGCCTTGTCGTCAAACCGCGACTCCGTTCGCGAAATTCCTATTTCTTCGAGTTCCAGCGATCGAAATTGCTTCGGCTCGGTAACTCTTTTAGTAAGGGTAACTAACGTTTAACCCTTTCGGTACGAGCGCCGGATATATCCGGCATCCATCTGGTTACCTGTGTGGCCGAGTGCAGAATACATTACTGCTACATTATGCTATCTGTCATCCATGTGAGCCATATTTCTGACATATTAGAAATTATTCTAATAACCTTTTGAATCCCAAGCAGCGCGATCGCGCTGTTCAGATCTTGCGTCGCGATCAAACTTTAGCGACGCGCGTACATCGCATAGCTGCTTTTTTTCATTCTTTTTCTTTTCGTTTTGTTTGTCAATCTTGACGAGCGCTATCGTGCCGTTTCATACTCTTCGCAATCAATTAAGACAAGCGCGCTATCACGCAGTTCGGCATTTTTCGATCGTGTTTTCTGAATAATCCCTGGGACTCAAATGGTTAATCATAAACCTTAACACGTTGAATGCCACGCCGGTTTTACAGGAATTGTCCGTGGCGCCACGATGAATTTTCTTTTATGTGACACATATAATGTTGAAATATTAGGTCTACCGGAAAGTTCTGTCCATTTGAGAAATGAAAGGAAGTAATAGATTTTTCATAAATTTAGTAATATTTATTGTACAATATAATTTCCGTCGTTGCTTATGACCTCTTGCCAGCGTGATGGCAATTTGCGAGCAACATTTTTCAGAAATATATGTCTCAAATGAATATGTGCATATCTATCGAAATTTGCAATGACATTATCGGACAGAACTTTCCGGTAGACCTAATATTATCTGCAATAGATAAGTTACAGTGTATAAACATGTTTGACATGTTAATTGCGACAGGGCTCACTGTTTGAATTCACGATGGTGATAATACAAAATTTTAGGTATTGACATTTGTTTTAAATTATATATATTTCTATCAATTTGGGCGCGCCGGTCACCGGTGGTCCCCATGGCGTCACCGCCAAGTTAAGTGCCGGTCACCGGTGACCCCCGAGGCATTCAACGCGTTAAATAGTAATTCATGAGTTATTTATACATTTATATTACATGCTTTTAACAGTTTGAGTCGCAAGCAGCGCGATAGCGCTGTTCAAATCTTGTGTCGCATTTTTTTTTCTTTTCGTTTTGTTCGTCGATCTTGACAAGCGCTATCGTGTCGCTTCATTCTCTTCGCAATCAATTAAGACAAGCGCGCTATCACGCAGTTCGGCATTTTTCGATCGTGTTTTCTGAATAATCCCTGGGACTCGAACGGATAAAGTCTTCTCTTACAACGATTCCAAAAAAACAGCTACACGTATAATTGTCGTTTGATCTGAATGGATTTAAAAAATTCTAGGTTACATTTTTCTTCGAAACTCGTTCATAGCTTTTAACATATTGTAGGCTCTCTACAGAATGTTCACAGGAAACGAAAGATTTAGAAACGGATAAAGCACAGTTATTGCTTGACGCTTAACACGTTCCGTGCCACGTGTACCATCGATGGTACACGCTTGCATGTTTACTTAGTGAACTGAACAAATTGTTTACAAGAAATTTAGAACCGAAGAATCAATTTCCACCGCAAGAATGGGCGTTGATAAGTTTTTGTTACGTTGTTATGTGTACGAGAATTAATAATTGCACGTAATACATCAAGTTTTAGTAAAATATCAAAGTGTGAAGATTCGAGTAAAAAAAGCTCGGCACGGAACGTGTTAAGAAAATCTTCGTGCAAAAAAGTGGACCGACCCTGTGCTATGCGCGCATTCTCGGCGCGGCACCCTGTACAGTGGGAGCGTCACGGCGGACAGCGCGCTCGTACCGAAAGGGTTAAACTCGATTTTAAATTCTCGTTAAACGACTTCTTCGTCGGTCTTTCTTCCTCGCAGCTTCGTTATATCTCGACGTTTCGCTCCGCCGAGACGTTCTATCCGCCGATGCTACGCGTCCCGACGGGCTCGACGAAATTACAATTACAAAGAACGAAAGAACGAGCTTCGCCCGGCACGGGAAGAAGCCCTTCTCGCCTAAAACGAAACGTTCGCGCTGAACGGTTCGGAATCTCGGCGAGCCTGCGTTTCTATTTTCCCCGATGAAACACCCGGCGAGCTGTCGGCGAACAACGAAATTCCCCGAAAGCGTCGAAGTTGCACGCGGCCGAAGGCGCCGCACCGTGACCGGTCCCCGGCGAAAGGACGCTGCGGTCCCGACGCGCCGTTTACAGGTTGCTCGCGGAGAAAAAGGGACAGTGACGTCACGGAGAAAAGAGGACGGCGACTCGCGAAACAAGTTGAAAGTATTATTGCTTATACGTTAATGTATACCGTTCTAATTATCGTATCGACCGTTTGCGTAAGGATTGCATGAGGTAAGTAACACTTTCGGTGCTCAACGGAGGCGAACGGAGGTTTATATAAATTTTAGTGTTAAAATCGAGCGGAAGTCCGCCGCGCGGCCGACGATCGGCGAGCGGGAACGCCGATTCCTCGGCTCGCCGTTCCGAGAACCGTCGCGCGGAGAGGACAAAAAAGAAAAGAAAAGAAAAGAAAAGAAAACGTCGTGTACATAGCTCAGTGTATAAATTTCAGTTCCGGGCTCATTGTATAAACATTATAAATAAATGGGTGGAATGGGCGGGGCCGACGTCGATACCGTTTCGACGATCGCCTCTCGTGTACATAGCCGATCACATAAGAAGTGCCAAAACAAGCGAGACACCCATACGCGGAGATCACGCCCCCGTTCCCTGTGGCGGCGACGAACGCGATCGAGAGGACGCGCGTCCTCGACGAGATCGTTGTGCGGAAACGCGATAGAATAGCGAACGATTCAACGACAAATTGTTAGATTAACCACCGCGAGCCTGAGACTCGAAGCGAGCAGAGCCCGACGGGGCTAACTTTGAGTACCTTGCAAGGGGATCCGAGGATCCCGGGGATCGCGGAACGAGGGTGAAACGACGCGGACCGCCTACGTCTGCCGGGCGACTGTGGGAACACTGCCAGGTGAAACAGAAGTCTTCATAGTCATTCGGTTGCATTCCAGTCTACTGTCTCGTAAACCATCTTCTTTGCAAGTGGTTTCCGTAGAACGAGGTCTCGTTAAACGGAGCGCGTCCGAGTCTGTGAGTTCGCGAGAGAGAACTCCTCTAATTGTTTTATCCTCGAATTATTTGATCTTCGATTGTCTTCGTAGCAGATATAATTACGCGAATAACTGCAGTTTCCGCGGCGACCGTTTGTTCGGAGATTGTACGCCACGACGGTGTAACTTGAGTAAAGTAGTTGACAGATGTGCTTGCTCCCGGACATTGAGCGGGTTTGAATCGTAGTGGCGGTTTATTCTTAGGATAATTTATTGTTAAGTTAATTTAGAGTTAAGTTGATTTAAAGTCGAGTTAAATTAGAGTTGAGTTGATTTAGAGATAAGTTGATTTAAAGTCAAGTTAAATTAGAGTCGAGGTGATTTAGAGATAAGTTGATTTAAAGTAAAGTTAATTTAGAGTTAAATTGATTTAAAGTCGAGTTAAATTAGAGTTGAGTTGATTTAGAGATAAGTTGATTTAAAGTCAAGTTAAATTAGAGTCGAGGTGATTTAGAGAGATAAGTTGATTTAAAGTTAAGTTAATTTAGAGTTAAGTTCATTTAAAGTCAAGATTAAATTAGAGTCGAGTTAATTTAGAGTCGAGTTAACTTAGAGTTAAATTAATTTAGAGTTAAGTTGATTTAATGTCAAATTAATTTAAAGTTAAATTAGAGTTGAATTAATTTAGAATTAAAGTGATTTAAAGTTAAGTTAATTTCGAGTTGAGTTAATTTAGAGTTAAGTTGATTCAGAGTCAAGTTAATTTAGAGTTAAATTAATTTAGAGTTGGGTTAATTTAGAATTGAGTTAAATTAGAGTTAAGTTAGTTCAAAAAGTTAAGTTAATTTAGAGTTAAGTTAATTTAGAGCTAAGTCAATTAACGCTAGACCTACCGCAATCTCCACGATTTTTATTACAATGATCATTAAGAAATTCATTCAGTCACTTCCGATGAAAAAATCTTCCTAATTTCAGCAATTTTAAAATACAAAATGTTTAACCGGTCATTTCGACCGCCTCGGTAGATTTAGCATTAACAGTAACTTCGTAATTCATTTCGCTCGTCTTTTCAACGTTTCGGCATTTATAGATTGCATTTGCGGACACGGGTCAAAATCGTCGAAAATGTAACTCACGCCGCCGCGTTTCTAACTCACTCGATTATCGCTCGTATCTCACCGAGTTGCCCATCGCTCGGCAGACGCGTAGATCCCGCGTTCGGCCGCGTTTCCGGGTCCGGCTCGCGCGCAGATCGAAGGGTCGAAGGCAGCAGGCAGACCGTGGGAAACACTAGCGATAAGAGGTTAACAATAATTAATTCTGTCATCGTAAGTCTCGTATCTCGTAGGCAATCCCGCCGGCTGCTCGCCACAAAACCGATCCTCCGACGAGGCCGGGAATCGTTGTTGTTAAGTAATTATTGTTGGTGACAGGTCGGAATGTAACCGGGACGGACGCGCGACGGACAGATTGATTTTGTGGCCGGCAACGTTCACTGTGTTCCTGTAAATAAATATACATAAACGAAGGTGTAACCTGCTTAGATTTAACCGCGCCAACACGTAATTACAAATGGCCGTCGAGCGCGGCGAGACGCGACGGGAGAATATCGACGACAAGCAGCCTAACGAGCGTCTTCTTCTTCTCTTCCTCCAGCCTCCTCGCTTCACTCATCGTCTTCCATCGCGTCGGTGCGGCGCGTGGGTGGCGTTCGAACCGTTAATCGTTTCGCGAACTTCGTCGCCGTGTTTCTCCGGCAACCTTATTACATCGTCTGTCCCGTTCGCGGAGCAGCAGTCCGAGGATTTTTCAGTTTTCGAGGATTCTCTCTGGCGCGCGGACACATCACTTCCCGGACTCGCGCGAAATCCGATCGGATCGACGACGCTCGATCGTTGCTCGTACGAACACGAACGGTCCTCCGACGCGTCGCACCCGACCGACGGGAAAAAGTTTCCGGGAGAAACGACACGCCTAGATTTTCCCGAAGAGACGCGAGATGAGAACGGGACACCGGAAACCGCTTTTAATGTGCATCGTAAACTCGCTGCCGTAGTGTTACTCTAAATGTTGCTGCAATCTACTATGTAAGTAATAGCGTTGTGTTCCGAAGTTGTAAAGAAAGGAAATCGGCGGACCGCGCCGTGCTGCAGGCCCTGCCAGAGGACAATTGTCAATTACAGAATAACAGAGTCCGGCGATGGATCGTTACAGAACGGCCGGTCCTTTCTTTTCGGTTTCACGGTGATGTGTTTTTCTGTCCGCGTTATTGTACATTTTTCATGATTCCCTTATTGTGATAAATTATCTAGGACTGTACGAATAAAACACAGATGGAAACGATTTCGGTTTCTTCTTTCTACACCCGACCCCCTTCCCCCTCCCCTTTCCCCGCCGTGAAGCATTAAAGAGTGGTGAGAGATTCTCGCGCAACAACGCGAGAATTAAATGTTTCTCTTTTCATTTTTGTATGCAGAATTAAGAGTTATGTTGTTTTAAAATTTTGGGGGACGTAAAGAGATACATTTAACACTAGAACTACCGAGTACAAAATGTTACCAAGTTGTATTGTTTTATAACGACGATAAGGCTGGATTTACTCGAACTTTGTACGATTTTTATTATAATATAGACTTATACAGGGTGTCCCGGAATGATGGTATTTCCGGGAAATGAGGGGTTCCCGGGATCATTTGTAGCAACTTTTTCCTTAGCGAAAATGTTCTACGAGGCTTTGTTTACGAGTTATTAACGAAAAACTCTGACCAATCAAAGATGAGCTCGGAGCGCCTCAGCTGGCGCGAGGCAGCCGAGCCGACGGCGCCAGCGGTCGAGCGGTCGAATCCCAGCTCAGCTGGCGCGAGGCAGCCGAGCCAATCAGCGGAACTGGGATTAGATCGCTCGACCGCTGGCGTCGTCGGCTCGACCGCCGGCGCTGTTGGCTCGGCCGCCTCGCGCCGATCGAGCTCGCCTCTCATTGGTCACTGTTTTTCGTTAATAACTCGTGAACGAAGCCTCGTAGAATATTGTCGCTAAGGAAAAAGTTGCTTCGAATGATCTCAGGAACATCTCATTTCCCGGAAATACCATAATTTTGGGACAACCTGTATATTCTATGTAATGTAGACTTCTTCGCTTCGGCGAAGAAGCTTATAAAAATATTTGTCGCAGAAGAACTTTTGGAATTTCAGTCAATGTAAAAGAAAAGATCAGGAACCGGCCATTTTGACCGGTTTGGTAGTTCTAGTGTTAAACCGCACGACGAAATTTTTTTAGTCAAATTTTTGT
This sequence comes from Megalopta genalis, assembly GCF_051020955.1. Lineage (NCBI taxonomy): Eukaryota > Metazoa > Arthropoda > Insecta > Hymenoptera > Halictidae > Megalopta > Megalopta genalis. The sequence continues at coordinate 8,289,733 of NC_135019.1, forward strand.
TAGTTATTAAATAGCAACTCAGTTTTGTACCCGTTTTCGGTGATGTAGCGACGGTTTGCGAGCATTGTAGCATCTGCGACAGACACCAGAGAGCAAGAACTCAAAAATTTTCTTAAACTTGGACAATTTAAGTTGACACTGAACCTATCTGAAATAAAAAATTTATCAATCCGAACAGATTCTAGCCATTGTAAGCAAATCCTGTATTCTTTTGGTATGCAATTTCAACTTAGAAACATCGTTATTTTTTAAAAAAGAGTTATAAATGAAAAGTAAAATCCAATTCTAGATCGAATCCCTGGACGAAGTCGTAACGAAGAGAGTAAGCTTCGTTTCGAGTCAATTAGTCGATCGGTTTTTGATTCGTCCCGCCGGTCAATCTAAAAATTTGGTCCGCCATTCCAGCGCTGTGGAATACAAAATTGCGCCGAAAAAATTTACACGCGAGAAAAGAAGAATCAATCTTTTTGACCCGCTGCACGAGAATCCGCCCGTAATCAGAAGCGGAGCATCTTCCGAAGGTAAGTGCGGTTCCGATAAGCTCCGATTTATTTAATTGTTTAAAAGCGCGAGATCAACGGACGCCGGGGCGGATTAACGGGGCCCGTAAATCGGCACCTTACGCGAGCCCGCGTAACGCGATTCGTTAACGCGCGACGTAATGTTATAGTCCGCACACAAGTTGTGCAAACTCGAAAGTGGCGCAGCGTTTAAAAGCCGCGGAAAGTTATGGGGCCCCGTGGCGCGTTATTACAAGCGAGGGGGGTGCGGCCACCGGGCACCGGGGACGTAGGATAAACAGCAGCTCATTGAATCCGAGAAATTTACGTGGCGCGTAATCGCGCGCGACTCTCGCGATTACTATCGATACCTTATGGAAATGCGTCGATGATATTTAACGGCTCGAAGGACGGGAGTTACGGTAAACGCGCGGTCGTAAAGAAATTCGCGGCCGTCGCGTGGAAACGCGAGCTTTCTCGAGGAACGCGGCGCGCCTCGGTTTCCGAGCGAGCGAAATCCGCGAGGTCCGAGGCTTAACCCTTTCGGTACGAGCGCGCTGTCAGCCGTGACACTCCCGCTGTACGGGGTGCCGCGCCGAAAATGCGCGCAGAGTGAGTCAGTCCACTTTTGTACGAAGATTTTCTTAACCTTTTAGGCACGACGCGCCATTATAGTGGCTTCCGCGGATGTCATCTTCGCACAACTCGACACAATTCGATACAATTATATTTCAGATCTTTCAATTTGAATGTTGCTCGTTCGACAGTCCGCTCTCGACTCGTCGATTGTCCGTTGGTAAAACTCTTCCGTGGCAACCCCTATCTTCTATTATTTTTAAAGTTGTTCACAACAGGACATTTATTGCAAATCTGGCCACCGCGAAAGTGGCGCAGATATGTTTCCTCGCCAGATCTGGCATACACAAGAAATTTAGTACCCACCCCCCGACGGAACACCTACGAGGGGTCCGAACGTGGGTAAATCGCCGCCTTCGCTCATCGTTCATTAGGCTGGGTACGGAAGACCCAGTCTTAACTCCGCGTCCGTGTAAGGAGTTTTGTGGTTTGCTTTGCCCCCAAAGTGCCACACGACAGCAATTGTACAGCGTGTTAGGCTAGGGGGCGATTCACAACAGGACAGTTTCACATTACAGCGACTTGATTTGGACAAGTCGTCGTAACAATATATCAACGAAGTTTTATTTAACCTTTTAGGCACGACGCGCCACTATAGTGGCTTCCGCGGATGTCATCTTCCAGAACGACGCGCCACTATAGTGGCTTCCGCGGATGTCATCTCTCTGAACGACGCGCCACTATAGTGGCTTGCTCTAAATAATCGTCTTCATATGCATTGTAGAAATTGTCCAATATTTAAACAATATTGAATCTGTATTGATTAGGAAAGGACTAAACGTGATGAAGACAGGAAATATCGAGTACCACACCCATACAACTAGGATTACAACTACTTCACTTAATTCTACAACTTGCAACGCTCCTCACTCGACGACTCTCGAACACTCTCTGTCCACTCCAAACACGCTCCTTCGACACAATGCCTGCCTTTTCTAAAGACGTGACGATCGCATCCGCCGGCTCTCCGTCGCCAAGGGTTTTTTTCATCTGACCCGGCCTTCGCCAACGTTTCTCTTCTATCGCCTATCATAAATACAAAGTCTTAAAACTACGGTCTCCTAAGCCTACGGTCTCCTCGTCCTAATCGTACCCACTAAATTACGATACCACAGTATTGTTTCACACTTCTTTTGTCTACACATCGATTTACAATATACAAACTTATCTTAACAATATAACTGTTAATAATATAACTGTTAACAATATAACTGTATCTTAACAATATACAGACAGAATATACAGACGCTCTGTACAGTACATATCAGACTCTGCCGTCAAAAGAAATAGCCTCGCGCAGAATTCAGCCGTACCTAAAAGGTTAAGTAATAACTGTGCTGAATCCGTTCCTATATCTTTCGTTTCCTGTAAACATTCTGTGTGTGTGTAAAGGGCCTATAACATATTAAAATCTATGAGTTTCTATATCTAATGTTAAAATCTACAAGTTTCGAACAAAAATGTAACCTGAAATTTTGTAAATCAATTCAGATCAAACGACGATTATACCTGTAGCTGTTTTTTCGGAATCCTTGTAAGAAAAGACTTTATCAGAATAATTTCTAATATGTCAGAAATATGGCTCGCACGAATGCCAGATGTATTCGGCACTTGTCCATACCGGTCATCGGATGGATGCCGGTGTACAGGGTGTCCCAAAATTATGGTATTTCCGGGAAATGAGCGGTTCCTGGGGTCATTTGTAGCAACTTTTTCCTTAGCGAAAATGTTCTACGACGCTTCGTTCACGAGTTATTAACGAAAAACACTGACCAATCAAAGACGAGCTCGGTTGGCGCAAGGCGGATCTGGGCTTCGCGCGCTCGTTGGCTCGGCCGCCTCGCGCCAATCGAGCTCGCCTCTCATTGGTCACTGTTTTTCGTCGATAACTCGTGAACGAAGCCTCGTCGAATATTTTCGCTAAGGAAAAAGTTGCTTCGAATGATCTCGCGAACCCCTCGTTTCCCGGAAATACCATAATTTTGGAACATCCTGTACATCCGACGCTCGGCCACACAGGTGACCAGATGGATGCCGGATATATCCGGTGCTCGTACCTAATGGGTTAAAATTAGAAACGGAGAGCGGTCGAACAGAGGAGCGCGGGAAAAGCGGTGAAATAATTCGAGCGATTTTATTCCGCCGAAAAAATTCTTAAAACGCGGTCGGGAAACGGGGCACACAGTTTAATTAAAAGCCGCGGGAGAGCTCGCCGAGAGGCAGCGCGTTCGGCTGAAAAACCGGCACCGGGAATCCGACGGTCGCGTCTCCCACGGTCTAAAATACCAGCGGAGAGAAGTTGGTATTTTACCGTTTGACAAGAGCCGATAAATAATCGCCGGCGGGACGCCGAGTGTGTCTAGAGTGTATCATCTAGCGGATCACGGATAAATTATTGCCGGCCGGGTTGCTCCGCGTAAACGCGAAATCCTCCGTGTTTAATCTTCCTCGAGGCGTGAGAGCCCTCGAAGAACTCGGCCGCGGATCCCGGGGGTTAAAACCGCGACGGGGATGCGCGCCACTGAAAAGTGGATATGAAGCATCCTCGGGGGGGAAGGGAGGGAATGCAAAGTGTCCGTGACAGAGGCGCGGATCCATCGACCCGCGCCCGGCATTATCGACTTTATCCTTAAGCTTCTTTGCGTTACGGGGAACGGAGAGCGGCTCGCGCCCGAGCAACCATATCGGCGCCCGACCCCGGCTGATGTAAAACACCGTGACTCCGTCTTTCGGATTTCTCGACGGAAAGCCCGCCATCTTCTCGCGGATTTCATCGCTCGCGACGGCTCCCGTCCGCTCCGGTCCTTCCGGAAAACACCCTCGCGACGGCTCCCGACCGCTCCCTCGACCGACGGCACCCTCGCCCGGATCATCGCGGAACGCGATTAACGGGCTCTTCCATTAATCTTTGCGGGAGATCAAACGCGAACAATCCGAGCAGGCGGCGTGCTATGCGACAGCTCGACGATGACCATTTTCGTCGTTGATTAGTTTAAAAGTAGAGCTGGCGAACCGTCGAGATTTGGGATTAGCGTAAAACGCGATTAACCCTTTCGGTACGAGCGCACTGTCAGCTGTGACACTCCCGCTGTACGGGGTGCCGCGCCGAAAATGCGCGCATAGTAGAGTGAGTCAGTCCACTTTTGTACGAAGATTTTCTTAACCTTTTAGGCACGACGCGCCACTATAGTGGCAAGACTGTTGTAAATCGATGCGAAGACAAAAGAAGTGTGAAACAATGCATATAAAGACGATTATTTGATTCGAACGATGACCAAGTGAGCTACTAGCGCATCGTTCAGAGAAATGACATCCGCGGAAGCCACTATAGTGGCGCGTCGTGCCTAAAAGGTTAAATAAAACTTCGTTGATATATTGTTACGGCGACTTGTCCAAATCAAGTCGCTGTAATGTAAAACTGACCTATTGTGAACATATAGTGAACGAGCAACATTCAAATTGAAAGATCTGAAATATAATTGTATCGAGTTGTGTTATAGTTTATAAATTGTAAATAAAACGCCGCGACGCGAGAGAAACGGAGTGATTCGCAACAATATTTTCATCGAAACAATCGTGCCTATTCTTCCGATGTTTCCTGCCAGATTTTACGGTTTTATTGACTTCTGCCGCATGTATGGCGGCATTGGACCGTTAACGCTGGAATCAATTTTTATCTATAACAATTCCTGATCTTACGAAAATGTTTCTGCAATAAATTTTTCATGGGAAATTTCTCATTAGACCATAGATCGCAATAGTGACCGTACGAAGTTTAAATGAATTCAATCTTGGCATTGTTGTAAACCAATGTACAGTGACCCGCAAAAGTGTTCGTACAGCACTTTTAAAATGCAATAACTTTTTTAAAACTGGTCTAAGTTACTTGAACTTTTTTTAGGTGATAGCGGAACTAGTTTACTAGACGATGACCAAAATGCTCTTTTCAAATTTTGCTGTTACTTCGAATAACAAACGAAGTAAAAAAACTCCCGTTTTTTTAACTTTTTTATCCGAGCCTAGTTTAAGAAATGCCTCTCGTTGATCTCGGTGACTTATATGCGTGCTGAAAATTTTGTCGAAATCAGTTGATTTTGTTACGAGTTACAATAAATTCGAGGGTTCGAGAAAGATGGAGAAAATCGCGGTTTTAGCGCGATTTTTACCAAAAACTGGAAGAAATCTGCAGTTTTTTATATCTTTCAACGCCTGTGGCTCGACTTTGGGTTAATCGATTTCCATCAAAGATCTACGAAACCGAGATATACGAAAGACATTTTTTAAATTTTCGTTATAGGCTCGGATAAAAAAGTTAAAAAATCGAGAATTTTTTTTTCTCTTTTGTCATTTCAAGTAATAACAAAATTAAGAGAGTAGACTAGATTAGTCCCTCTATCATCTAAAAAAAATTCAAGTCATTTAGTCGAGTTTTAAAGCAGTCATTACGTTTTAGAAGGTGTACGAACACTTTTGTGGGTCACTGTACATTAGTTGCGTCTAGGTCTCGATAGTTCTGGTGTTAAAGGTAGAAACATTGCTTTCTAAATTAGTTCGGCGAAGGAAGCAGAATAGTTGAAAAGAGGCAGGTTCGACCGGCTAAACACGATTAAAAAAAAGGTCCTCAGTTTAATTTCGTTACAAGTGTTTTCCTCTCGGCCGCTAGAACTGTACGGGGCCCGGACGACGCGCATTAGCTTGACAATGGTAGAAGTCTCTCGTCGACGGTGAAAAGAAAAATAGAGCGGGCGAATTAGATCGATCGGGAATTAACTTAGCGAGGAAACCGGAATGCCAGCGAAAGGAAGCAGGTTCTCTACATTCTAAACCGAGTCGGGAAGGAAGGATAACATTTCTTCCGGTAGTAGAACGGCTCGAAGTAGCTACGAGGAGTCTGGACCGTGGGTTGGCCGTTCCCATTCGTCGCTACTTACGCTCGATTAATTTTCTCTTTTCACTTTTAAAAATAAACCGGCCGCATCCGGTGGCTTCTGATGTTTGCGTAGCACTCGGCGACCGGTTTAAAAGCTTGTTCCACTCTGCCTCGGGAACAATTAATTCCTTCGCGAGCTACGACACGAATAGCTCTGCGAAAAAATAATTCTGCGGGCCGATAACGAGTCGCGCGAATTACCGGGCCATCGATCCCGCAAATTTAGCGTTCGACTCAATATTTCTACGCGGACGGAGACGACATCGACGTCGAAGACCCGCCGCCGCTTTGTCGGCGGAGATCGCCGGCTCTCGCCCCTTCTCTCTTTATTTTCTCAATTCCCCGACTTTCGCCGCGGATTCCTTTGACTACCCAAGAATCCCGGATAAGACAAGAGCGGCCAGGACGCCGTAAAGGAACCGTCGGCTTCAAAGTGGCACGCGGAATCCCCGAAGGACTCTTCTATCGAGGATTTGAATAATTCTCTCTCGCTCGGCCCCCTCTCACTCTCTCTTTCTTGCTCCGGCCCACTCGCTCTCTCTCTCACTCTCTCTCTCTCTCTCTCTCTCTCCGGCCCACTCGCGCTCTCTCTCTCTCTCTCTTTCTCCCTCTCTTTATCACTCCGGCCCACTCGCGATTTCTCTCTCTTTCTCACTCCGGCCTACTCGCGCTTTCTCTCTCTTTCTCTCTCCCTTTCTCGCTCCGGTCCACTCGCGCTCTCTCTCTCTCTCTTTCTCTCTCCCTATCTCGCTCCAGCCCACTCGCTCTCTCTCTCTCTCTTTCTCCCTCTCTTTCTCACTCCGGCCCACTCGCGCGCTCTCTCTCTCTTTCTCGCTCCGGCCCACTCGCGCTCTCTCTCTCTCTCTCGCTTCGCTTTTTTTCTTCCGCATGCACCCACGGCCGCTCCAGTTTCCCGCGTCTACTCTCTCAAAGATTTCCCACCGCGGCGGCCGCCAATTGATTTCACCCGAGCCTCTCGATTATCCTCCCGCCGCGCCGATCCGCAGAACCGATACCGGCAGGATGCGTCCGCCTCGAAGCCGCCAGGAGACAAATTACATTCCGCAGACCCGGTAAATTTCTGTAAAAAGGCGTCTCAGACGAGCCAACTGCCGGCGAGCTCTGTTTTTCGAAAGAGAGAGAGAGAGAGAGAGAGAGAGCGATGTCAAAGGATCGAGATGGAGCAAGGTTCTGGGAAGCTAGGCGCCGTCGCATCGCCTAGACTCTTTAAGCAAGCTATTCCTTTGGCAAGAACGAGCAGATGATCGATCCTGTATAGCTTCTGCCGCTACATTTTTAATGGATTTTACTGAACGATCGTTAAAAATATTATTTCATTGTTTTTGCTTCGAACGAGACAGCGCGGCCTTCGTTATTTAGCACCTTTTAACTGTCCCAATTCGGTGAATCTATTTTTTATTTTAAAACTGGCGGAATCATTGGAGGAACTTTCGTAGAAAATTATTGACTATATCTCTGACACGCTATATTAAAAATAGTGACAGATTTCAATTCAATCCGGTCATTTTTATAGATGTACTGCGGATTTTATGCGATTACGATAGAATTGACTAGAAAGAACGAGACAATGCAAACGTATTAGACAAATTTAAGAACGTTGCTATCTTCTCTCCGATTTGTCAAAATTATTGAAAAAGAAAACACGTTTTTATCAGGTCGAGTGATAAATAATAATAAATATATAATTTATTGTTCGTATCCACTCACTATGAGGCACCTGGACAAACGACTTCCCGCCTTCACTAAATAGATAAGAGATAATTTATTTTAGTATTAATTTATTTTAATAGATGAGTAGATAATTCATTTTATTATAATAAAATAAAGGAACAAAAAGATAAATAAAAAAGAAACAAAATAAACGTCCGACATAAAAAGCGAAAATTATTTTCGACTCGACTTAATATTTTATTTCTGTTGCTCACGATTAAGTTAGACAATTTTGATTTTTTTCATAAAGATCCGCTGTTTATAAAGCAACGCGCGTCGGTCAGTCTTAAAGTTCTGCGAGTTCAACGTTAAGCGAAAAGGACCAGGACCGTTCGATTAGAGTCCGTTCTTTCAACTTTGCCGCAAATAAGCGGCTGCATAGACTAAACTGTACACTCGCTCGTTTTTATAATTGTTGAAAATCGGTAACTATATAAAAACGAGTCGCAAGGCTCGAATTCGCAAGGCTCCTCCTTCCAAATTATCCATTTTCGTGGACAATCTTAGCGTCAATTAGGGAGACATTATTGCATACAAAACTACAGTAATGTCTCCCTTACTGACGCTCAGATTGGCCACTAAAATGGATAATTTGGGAAGAGGAGATACGATTATTCCAGCCTTGCTGCTCGTTTTTAGAATTGTGGACAATCTTTAACTATAAAAAGAAACCGAAAGGCTGGTACAATCGTATCTCCTCTTCCCAAATTATCCATTTAAGTGGACAAAATTACCAGTTAGATAAGGACCCGAAGAACATTATCAGGCCAAATTAGTTATGGAAGAAGTGTTCGAGTAATTACAATAATGTCTCCCTTACTGATGCTCAGATTGTCCACTAAAATGGATAATAATTTGAGAGGAGGATCTACGATTATTATTACGATTATTTATTTTATAATTATGTACAATTTTTAACTATAACAATAATCCATAAGGCTAGAACAATCGTATCTCCTCTTCTCAAATTGCCCATTTCTGTGGTCAACCTGGGCGTCAATTAGAGAGACATTACTGTACAACTATTGCGACGACACCATAACTATCTCCGATAACCGCGAATCTAGTAACTATCGATTCCCGGCGATCGCGTCTACGATGAAAATCGAGAAGACGCGACCGATAGATCGAGAATTAATCGCGGTGATTTTTCGAAGATCGGTCGCAAAGATCGCCGGGTAGGGCGATGGAATTTGTCAGGACGAAATTGGGGTGCATCCGTACGATTTCCGGGCGGCTCGCAGCCCCCCTCCCCCCCGGTTTCGGCGGCGCCATTTTCGTGTCGCGGCGGACGACGACGATATTCCTCGTGTGCAGACGGTACATGCGCTTTACATACGAGATCGGGAATGATGAAGCGCGCTGCATATTCCCCCTCGTATATGCATAAACCGCGACCGTCGAGTACGCCGTTACGCTCGGTGGCTTGAGATATTCGGATTTCGCCGCGGCACTTTGTCCCTCGTCCCGGAAAAATGTAACGACGCTCTAAGGGCCCGGATGACGGAAGACGATGTTGGAACCGAACATGGCCGCCGGATTATTGCGCGACCCGCCCACCAAAATAAACGACCGCGGCAACGAAGAAACGTTTACCTTTCGTCCCGAAATCGGTCCCTCGAAATTTATCAAATCTTCTGCCCCGTTCTGCTTCCTCGCGCGAAACGAATATCCTTCGAGTTCTTCGCGCGAAACCGGCGAACTCTCGCGAACACGGAGGAAAGTGGTTCCCGATTTTCCCGATTAATCACGGTGGAGGTAAGACAGCAAGACAGTCGAGCGACATCGACAGCTTTAAAGGGCGCATTCGTTTCGCCAACGTTCAATCTCGCGGCTCGACGATTAACCGCGGTCCAAGTAAGACCCGTGATTGCTTTTTAACGAATTTACATCGCCACATTTTAACCGCGGCACTTCGGAACGTAATCGCGGCGAGGCGGCGATGCTTAACCGTTAATCGCTATTGCCGGTCCGTGAGACCGCTGCTAATTACTGATCCATCTGTGGGATAATGTGATTGTAAGAAAAATGGTAAACAAAGAACGGTTTGATATTATTGACGCGCAACGTAGGAACAATTGATTTTGATGCGTTGTTTGCCGCTTTTATGCCGATAATAACGCAATGATAATAAATCTACAAAATAATAATGACAATAATAATAATATTAAGAACAAGAATAATTAATAAGAATAATAAGAATAATAAGAATAATAAGAATAATAAGAATAATAAGAATAATAAGAATAATAAGAATAATAAGAATAATAAGAATAATAAGAATAATAAGAATAATAAGAATAATAAGAATAATAAGAATAATAAGAATAATAAGAATAATAAGAATAATAAGAATAATAACGCAATGATAATAAATCTACAAAATAATAATGACAATAATAATAATATTAAGAATAAGAATAATTAATAAGAATAATAAGAATAATAAGAATAATAAGAATATTAAGAATAGTAAGAATAGTAAGAATAGTAAGAATAATAAGAATAATAAGAATAATAAGAATAACAATTAATAAGAATAACAATAATAATAGTAATAGTGATAACAATAATAATAATGATAATAATAATAATAACAATAATAATAATGATAAGAGAAGAAGAAGAGGAAAAAGAAGAAGAAGAATAGTAATAAATAACGTAATCTGTGAAATCGCTAATAGCGGTGACGCAAGTTTGAATAGATGTAGTAGCGAAGGGTTAAAGAGTAGTGGTAAAATCGACGTTGCATAACAAAAGATAAAACGCACGCGTACACCGGGCCCCGAATTTGGACGATCGAGCGACTTACGTCGCGTTAAAACATCGGGAGACCGATTTTTCGGAATGACCCGAGCGAACAGAAACTCGAAAGCTGCTTGTAATTAATTCTCCGTGAGACCCGAACGTTCTCGAAGGAAATTGATTGGCGACACTTAGGCAAAAGTTTCCTCCCTAAATACTTTCGCGACGGCCGCACTTGAGCGAAGTACTTCGCGAAATGGAACGCAAATGAAGTCCGGCCCCCCCTCCGGTCAACGGCTAATAAACTTCGCTAAGGGCCGGGTGCAAGAGAACGGGCGTGAGAAAGAGAGCGATCTCTTTAATTAAGATTGTCACCTTGGTCCAAGCAGAGGCATGTATTGAACCTCCCCCCCTTCCCCCCACGGCCTTGTTACCCTTAGCCCGCTGCGAGGAAAAAGCGACCGAATAATGACTATGCATAAGGACGCGCAAAGGATTTCATATAAATGATAATGTTCTCCCGGCAGCTCCTTCCGCTTCCGGCTCGCAGGTGGACGCCGCTCAAAGGAATTACAAATTTCGACGGGGGCCAAAATTGGTCGCATGAAAAATACATTTAAAAATATACCCCGACGAACTCGACTCCGACCCCGTGCCTCCCTCGCCGGCCCCCGCGCTCCTCGGCACACAGATATCCCTGATATTGTCGGCAACCGTTCGGTCCCTTTGACCTTCTTTCATCTCCTTTAAGAAAGGAAAAAGAACGATCGAATCGCGCATCGGCCTCGAGCCCCCGATCGATCATCCTCTGACAGCTAGCTTTTTAAGGAATTGTCTCTAGGCTGCGTCGTCTTACGGGTTCCTCGTGCATCTAGGACCTGCGCAACGTTTGGTAACTCGAAATGAACCTTTACAACTTGGACTCCTCGTCGACGTCATTGTGATCTGATCGTCGGGATGTTTTGTATGGTACCGTTTCTGGACTGCTTCGTTTTGAAGGATCCTTTCGCATAGAGGGCATGTTAGACGTTTTGGGAACTTGGAACGAACCCTATCAAGTTGGATCCCTAATCGACAGCTATCATTTTAAGGAATTGTCTATAGGCTGCGTCGTCTTACGGGTTCCTCGAGCATCTAGGACCTGCACAACGTTTGGTAACTCGAAATGAACCTTTGCAACTTGGACTCCTCGTCGACGTCATTGTCATCTGATTGCGAGCGGTGGGAGGTTTTTTATGGTACCGTTTCGAGACTGACTTGTTTCGAAAGGTCTTTGCGCATAGAGAACATGCTAAACGTTTTGGGAACTTGGAACGAACGCTATCAAGTTGGATTCCCTAATCGACCTCATCCTTCTCGACGATCTAGCCCTTTGCACTCGAGCGGTGACTCTGAGGCACCATTAAAATTGTTACATCACGTTCCAAGATAACTTTTATATTATGAAACTCTAGACGTAGAAAATTGTTAATAGTCTAACTGTTGTACGAGTCGCAAGACTAAATTTCATACGCATAAAATGCGCTTTGTCATATAAAATAGAGATATCATGAGTCAGAAAAATTAATTTAGATTTACAGTTAAAATGGCTTCGGATGTAAATGTATGTTTTCTAGAGAATTGTCTCTATGCTGCCTCGTCTTATGAGCTTCTTGCGCGTCTAGGACCTGACCAACGTTCAAAAAACTGCAATGGACATGGTGCAACTTTTTGGGTCCATAGTCAACATCATCGTCCTCCGAGATCTAGGACGTTTTCTAGAAAACTATTTATTTTATATTTATATTATATTTATATTTATATTTATATTATTCTTAAGCTCCTTAGGCACCGTTTCTAGGACATGCCTAACTTTCTTCGAGATTAGCAATGCACACTTGCAATTTCGATCCCTGATCGATCTCGTCCTCCTCGGCGATCTAAAACTTTTTCTAAGAAATTGTCTCTATAGTGCGTCATCAGCTGCGTCTCCCTGCGCATCTAGGACCTGTCAAACATTTGTATACTTGCATCTTGGATTCCATGCAACTTGGATTCCCAATCGAGCCAATCCTCTTCCTCTCGGAAGTTCTGGTTCTCGCTAGAACGTTTTCTAAGGCAATGGTCTCTAAGCTGGCCCGTCCTTAAGCTGCTTGGTCACCGTGTCCAGGTCGTGCCTAATGTTTCGGGAACTCCCGTCGAACCTTTGCAACTTGAATTCCCGATCGATTACATCCTCCTCCGAGAGACAGATTGCTTTCTAGGGGATCGTTTCCAGGCTGCTTCATCTTATGGTGCACGTAGGACCTGTCCAACGTTCGACAGCTTCCATTGGATCCCTGCGACTTGCATTCCTAATCGATCCCACGTTCGAAGAGCTAGAGCGTCTTCTAACGAATTGTCTCTAGGCTGTATCATCTTTAGGCTCCTCGAGCACCGTGTCCAGGACACGTCTAACGTTTTAGGAACTTGCAATGCATCGATCTTGAACGCTTTCTAGGGAATTATCTCTGGACTACCTTTTCCTATGGGCTCCTTGTCCATCCGAGTCCTGGCTACCGTTTCAAAATCAGCAACGCCGATTGGATCACCCAGAGAAGTTTCTACAGGGTGTCCCAGGCTTTAATGTTCAAACTTTGTCAGTATATTCTATGGCACGAAGTAAGAAAAAAATGTTATGCAAACATAGGTCATATAGAGCTTTATTAACCCTTTCGCTACTACGGACCACTATAGTGGCTTTCCATATGGTGCCACTGAGGTACTACGGACCACTATAGTGGCTTTCCATTTGGTGCCACTGAGGTACTACGGACCATTATGGTGGCTTTCCATAAGATGCATTATATTGCATAATGTTTTATTTCCTCTCATACTGTAAATTAAAGAGCGCATGCTAAGACGTTATAAAATACCCTGGAATACCCTTTATTTATAAATACCCTTTGGAGAAAAATTTTTTCGTTCGAAAAATTCATTCAATTCAAACTTCCGACTTCCGCTGACGATCGCCGTCGCGTAGCGTGCAGTGATGTCGCAGCGCTCTGTTCAGCAGAAGTACCGCGACGGAGAATCCGCCCGTAGCGAAAGGGTTAAGAAGTTATAACAATAATTCGTTCAATGAAATGAAAGAGAATAGAGACGAAATTCGCACGGTCATAAATTCGATCTTCGATCGATGTCAATCATGTATTTGTCAACAACGGTAGACATTTTGAATGTATTAATAAACACAGCTTACATAAACACACGGCATGTGCTGATCTATTCAAACCAATGCTCGCAGTAACAGCAAGTTCATTACTATTCCTATTCTGAATTTTTGTTATAACTTCTTAATGAAGTTCTATATGACCTATGTTTACATAACATTTTTATTCTTACTTTGTGCCATAGAATACACTGATAAAGTTTGAATATTAAAACCTGGGACACCCTGTATAAATAGAGCGCAGCATACAGCGTGTCCATAATTATGTTAACACCCGGAAAGGGATGATTCCTCGAGTCATTTGGAGTAACATTATGCAATATAATGCATCTTATGGAAGGCCCGTAGTACCTCAGTGGCATTTTATGGAGGGCCACTACAGGGTGTCCCAAAAATGTCTCGCAATCCGAAAGTGGCGGGTTCCTCGAGTCATTTGAAGCAACTTCTTCCTTTATAAAATTTTTCTCCGAGCTGTCGTTAACAAGTTATTAACGAAAAACGGTGACCAATGAGAGGCGAACTCGCTTGGCGCGAGGCGGCGCGCGAAGCCCAGTTCCGCCGATTGGCTCAGCCGTCTCGCGGCAGCCGAGCTCGCCTCTCATTGGTCACCGTTTTTCGTTAATAACTCGTCAACGATAGCTCGGAGGAAAATTTTGTAAAGGAAAAAGTTGCTTTAAACAATCTCAGCAATCTCACCCCTTATACGAACATAATTATGGAACACCCTGTACAAACAGAGTAACGGCAGAGTAATAATCCTGCCTGGAGAAACTGTCTCGGTTAAACGTCGTGTCTCGGACTCGACGCTCGAGACACCGGCAGGCTACCACGGAAGATAGTCGGGAGGGTTGAACGCGCTCATCGGGGAGATGCCCGGGTAGAGACCTCCGTCTCGGAAAGAGGACTGTGCCAACAGGAAGGGACAACACGCCGACTCCCCCGCGCTAAACCGAATTATCGCCTGAATATGTAGAAGGACTCCGACGGATCGCGTTTCCTTTCTTCCGTCCCCGTAGCCCCCCTCCCCTCCCCGTAGTTCCCGGCTGGTTCCAGGGGCTGCGGTTTCACGAGCGCAACCTAAGTTCCGTAATTCAGCAGAATTTCGGCTGCGCAACGACACCGGCTGGCAATATAACGACTTAATTCGGTAGGTATCCGAGGGAAACCGGGCGGCCGATCCTCGCGGGGCAATCACGCCGCCTCGGATTTAATGGAAACGTATAGTACTTTCCGGGAGATTCGCCCCGGCTCGTATGTAATGATTCAAAATGTTCGCGATACGGGGGAGCGGGGCGGGGCGGGGCGGGGCGGGTCCGGATCGCGGCGTCTCGGGCCGTGTATTCCGACGGAGTCCGCGCCGTTCGTCCGTGTACCGAGAGAGCCGCGAAACAATTACACCGGTACCCGGCCCCTAATTGAAACGAACAGTATTTTCCCGACTCCGCGGCGGCTCTAACTTTCCGCGCGATGCCGCGGAGCCTCTCTCTCCCTTAACGATGCTCTTAAGCTTACGGGGGACGTGGCGAGCCAGAGGAGAACCAGTCCCCGCCGCCCCGCTCGCGGGAAACGCCGCCGGATTCTTTCGTCGGGACCGAGTTATTTATCGAACCCCTTGGATCACTCCGACTGATCTCCCCCCGGCTCTCGGACCGGCCCCCTCGCCTCGGGGGGAATGATTATTATATTTCATCGCGAGGTTTTATTGGACTCGGCGGCAGTAGACCCGGAGTACAATCATAAATGATTGCGTCCCGCGCTTGGAACGCGCTGAAGTAGCTCCCGAGGATCCGTCTTCGTGCCGTCTTCTTCGAAACAGATGGTACGGAACCCTTCATCGTGGCTTTAACCACTCGGCTGGGAACGACGAGTAGATTCGTCGCGAAGAAACGGCGATTTCGTTTACTTTAGAACGTAGGTTAACACGTTGAATAGCCACGGGGGTCACCGGTGACCGGCACTTAACTTGGCGGTGACGCCATGGGGGCCACCGGTGACCGGCGCGCCCGAATTGATAGGAATATATATAATTTCAAACAAATGTCAATATCTAAAATTTCGTATTATTACCATCGTCGATTCGAACAGTGACCCCTGTCGCAATTAACATGTCAAACATGGTTGTACACTGTAACTTATCTATTGCAGAGAATATTAGGTCTACCGGAAAGTTCTGTCCGATAATGTCATTGCAAATTTCGATAGATATGCACATATTCATTTGAGACATATATTTTTGAAATATGTTGCTCACAAATTGCCATCACGCTGGCAAGAGGTCATAAGTAACGACGGAAATTATATTGTACAATAAATATTACTAAATTTATGAAAAATCTATTATTTCCTTTCAATTCTCAAACGGACAGTACTTCCCGGTAGAGCTAATATTTCAACATTATATGTATCGCGTAAAAGAAAATTCATCGTGGCGTCACGGACAATTTCTGTAAAACCGGCGTGGCATTCAACGTGTTAAATGCAGCGACATGACGTAGAATACGCAGTCAGAGCCGAGTCTACTGCGACCAAATACACGCAAAACGCTTGGTAGAGTGTACTTTGCGAGCGGATTTGTGTCAATTTGGTGTAAAAACATTGCTTTCGGTTCGTATTTGTTATGTATTTGATATCTGAGGCCGAATCCCTGGCGTAATACGGAAATGGATGGCTCGGTATTTGCGAGCAGACGCTTCGCGTTGCCAAAGCAATGGCAAAGCTTGACGCAATCTTGCTGCGAAACGTTTCGTTTGAAGAGGACAGGTCGGTAGCACTCATGTGGCAGATGTGGCAGTGCTATACGGTTTGGCCTGGATTTGGCGCATATTTGGCATGGACGAGGCGTTGCTGCCAAATTCGGTGTGAAATGCGGAAAAGGATGATTTGGTATTTGATATAACAGCGTACGGTCAGATTCGTGTTAAATTTAGGACATATTGCTTACTGAGTACACGCTTTTAAGGTAGAAAGACCCCCTTCGATTTTTCGATTTAAGCAAGTTGCGGTTGCGGGTCAAAATAAAATCTTAATGATTAATATAATATAATATTAATAATGTTAATATAGTAATATTGATGTAATATTAACGATATTAATATAGTAATATTGATATAATATTAATAATATTAATGTAGTAATATTGATATAATATTAATAATATTAATGTAGTAATATTGATATAATATTAAGGATATTAATATAGTAATATTGATATAATATTAACGATATTAATATAGTAATATTGATATGATATTAATAATATTAATATAGTAATATTGTAATAATATTAACGATATTAATATAGTAATATTGATATAATATTAATGATATTAATATAGTAATATAGACATAATATTAATATAATAATATAGTAATGTTGATATAATATTAATGATATTAATATAGTAATATAGATATAATATTAATATAATAATATTGATATAATACTAATATAATAATAATACTAACACAGTAATATAATATCTTCTAAAAAAAATGAACAATTTGGAAAAAGGAGCTACGATTATTCGTGCCTCGCGGCTCGTTTCCATAATTATTAACAATTAGCGACTATAAAAACGCGAGGCTCGAACAATCGTATCTCCTGTTCCCAAAATGTCCACTTTTATTCACAAGCTGCGCGAGAATTTCGAAGAATTCGTCTCTATTCCTTACAGTAAACAATTGCCCGCGTTACTTATAATTTTCCGCCAAAGACGCTACAAATCGAACGACCGTCGACCGCAATCGCAATCGCAAGAAGTCGAACTGCGAAACGATACCGCGGATCATATCGGAATGACGAACCATAACCCGTCGCCGCGTTATACCGTCTGGGGCCCGTTTCCACGGTTCTGAATGCCGTGAAACCGCGAGGCGCGGTAAAGCTTTCGTTCCGGAAGCGGGTACGTTAAAGGATCGACGTAAATTACGCACGAGCAGCCGCGGAAACGATCGCGCCCCCCTTCCCCCCGCCGTTCTATCCTTTCGGTGCTAAGGGCGCGGAGAGGGTCGGTTCGCGCGGTGTCCTTTTCGCGGAGCTCCGGGGGCGCGGAACACGGAACGCGCGACAACAAATCACATTCAGGAGTACACTCGTTCGCTCGCAGGTCGGGGTGCCTGCGTTTGATGTGTCGAGCCGCGTAAACGTGTACGCGCTCCGCGCCGCGGGGCGGGAGGGGTCGCGCGCGCTTGTCGCGGCGAAGGTTCGACGGGAAATGCGAGGGTCTCCGCGGCGGCGCGGCGTCGGAAGAGCGAGAAAATATTTTTTCTTCGCGCACGGTCTGTCGATAACAGCCGCATTCGAGAGGAGGGTTTCGAGAAGCGAGCCGTACAACGACGTCGCCGCGCCGCGCCGCACCACGCCGCCGTCTCGCATCGCGTCGCGTCGATGTCGAGTCGCTTCGAGTCGCGTAGCATCGCATCGCGTCGGGATCTATGAAGCCCCGGGCTAAATCGAGCCGTGACAGCTTGAGTGCTCGGTTTCACTCTGTTGCCCGTATTTGCATACTTCTTCATCGCGACGGATGTAACGAGGCAACCGCCGCAGTGCCGCGCGACCCACCCCCTAACCGAAAGCATGAAAGAAACGTCGCGATAATATTATATATACCCGTTCGTCGCTAGCCTATCGTCCCGTTTGACCAGGCCACACCACGGCGGACCGGAACGCCAAGGATAATGGCAATTAGGCGACTCAGCGTCGGCCGCAGCCGACCGCGAGTTCGATGACGTTCCCTTTGCGTCTGAAAACCGACGATCCTTTGCCACGGTAAACTTCCGAATACGTTTGCGTGGATCTATTCCACAGAGGTCTCCGGTTCCACGACGACGATAATGATTCAGTTGCGAAGTATTAAGAGGGTTTACCACTGCAACGAAGGCTGGACTATAGGAGACAACGTTTGATGATCATGATTGTTGTCCGGGACGGGAGTACAGTAGCGGAAGGAAGATTTAGATGAACGGAAAGAAATTGGCTATATCGGACGATGGTTGCAAATCTTGTCGAAAATTCTCGCAAGGCGGTGATTGCATCAATTTTGATCGAATGTGTTTAAATCGTTCGCTTAATCATTCGATTTTCGGCGATTAAATAAATTGTTGTTTTATCGGGGACAAGAGCATGGGAACAACGAATAGGTCTGCAAGAAATATCGTTATAAATATGTTTTAAAAAATGCCGAATAGAGCTCGGAATTGTTATAAAAATCGTCAATAGTACAGTTGTGAGAATATTCCGCGTCCGAGAATTAATTACAAATAAATTACAAATAAATTCTCTCCAATTGACTCTCAGCTTATAAACAAAAATGGTCAATTTGGGAAGAGGAGATAGGATTATTTATAGTTGTTGTACCAAAATGTTTTTGAATTGTTTCCGAATTGTCTATTTTTGTTTAGAAGCTGAGTTTTTATAATTGCAAGGCGATGACTGCATCAATTTTGACCCAATGTGTTTAAATCGTTCGCTTAATCATTCAATTTTCGGCGATTAAATCAAATAAATTGCTGTTTCATCGGGAACAATGGCATAGGAACAACGAATAGGTCTGCAAGAAATATCTTCGTAAATATGTTGAAAAAACTGCCGAATAGAGCTCGGAATTGTTATAAAAATCGTCAACAGTTGTGAGAATAGTTCGTCGTCCGAGGATTAATTACAAATAAATTACAAGAAAATTCTCTCCAATTGACTTTCAGCTTGTAAACAAAAATGGTCAATTTGGGAAAAGGAGATAGGATTATTTATAGTTGTTGTACCAAAATGTTTTAGAATTGTTCCCGAATTGTCCATTTTTGCTTAGAAGCTGAGTTTTTATAGTTATTAACAATAAAAACGACTATAAAAGCGAGCCGCGGGGCACGAATAATCGTATCTCCTTTTCCCAAATTGTCCATTTTTGTTTCCAAATTGAGGGACAATTGTTGAAATTACTATATGTGTTAATGTTCAAATTTATTTAACCTGTAATATATATCAGTTGCCACTTTGCAATCGGTAAGAATGTGAGCCAATGTTTAAAAATTTGTACTGCGCTTGTTACAAGCGCATAAAATCCGCAGCCTGCCGACGAAGGGCTGTGAACACGTTCGTCGGCCAGCAAGAATCGGTCGAGTTCCTCGCGGGCCACAAATCCTATGTATATTTTTAATATTTTTCGTTCGTATGTCTTACATTCGCCGGTGCTTATTCCATTAAATTCGTACGTTACAAATAGGATTTTTATAAATCGCTTGTAAAATCCTATTTAACTAGACGAAAAAGAGCGTCGCCCACTTACGGGTGACCGCGCTCCCGCGAAAGCAGCACCCGTCACCCAGATGTGGACGACGTGGCGACGAACGTGTTAATCGTTCGAAAGTGTCGTCGCGGCCTCATCAGCCGGTGTCTCGAAAGACCATTACCGATTCCGAGAATTCTACGCGACGGCGAACGGGAACGCGGAGAGTCCGGGTTCGCGTAAATATTTACCGTGCGCCGCATCGACGCCCGTTACACCTGTTAATTCCGTCAGTTCGGGAGAAATCAATCACCGTATCAGACAGACAACGTCTCCGCGGCTCGAACGATCCCCGTCGGAAAGGCCTCCTTCTGCCTCGCAGCGAGAGAAATTGCGCGTCGCGCATGCAAATGGCACCGAATTTTCGTTAACGATCTATCTCCTCGATGATCGCGTGCAAGTTCGAGCGAGGAACGATTGCTGTGAAAACGATACTTTTTCTGACCACGCAATTCCCTTGACGGTCCCGCGATATTTCTTTGGAAGCCCCACGATTCCCCCGACAGTCCTGTAACTTTTTTTGGAAGTCCTACGAGCGTACAATTTTTCTTGCGAACCGTTTCTTCGCGGTGCTTACAATTTTCTTGAAAGCCCTATAACTTTCCAACGATTGCTATGATTCCTACGATCTTTCGAGAAGCACCGCGACTTCGGCCAAGGTCTGCGATCCTTCTCCAAACTGCTGCAGTAAATCATTTTGCCCACTTGTCAGTCTTCTAGACGAGCTAGATTATGTCAGTTTTGCGCGTAATGTTGGCGAGGCGATATATTCCTCTGCTAAATATGCTGCTATACCTAAATTAGTATAGTAGTAGACTAAAAGTAATAATTTTCTAGAAAGCCTTATAACTTTCCAACGATTGCTATGATTCCTACGATCTTTCGAGAAGCACCGCGACTTCGGCCAAGGTCTGCGATCCTTTTCCAAACTGCTGCAGTAAATCAATTGCCCACTTGTCAGTCTTCTAGACGAGCTAGATTATGTCAGTTTTGCGCGTAATGTTGGCGAGGCGATATATTCCTCTGCTAAATATGCTGCTATACCTAAAATAGTATAGTAGTAGACTAAAAGTAATAATTTTCTTGGAAGCCCTATAACTTTCCAACGATTGCTATGATTCCTACGATCTTTCGAGAAACACCGCGACTTTTGCTAAGGTCTGCGATCCTTTTCCAAACTGCCGCAGTAAATCATTTTGTCCACTTGTCAGTCTTCTAGACGAGCTAGATTATGCCAGTTTTGCGCGTAATGTTGGCGAGGCGATATATTCCTCTGCTAAATATGCTGCTATACCTAAAATAGTATAGTAGTAGACTAAAAGTAATAATTTTCTTGAAAGCCTTATAACTTTCCAACGATTGCTATGATTCCTACGATCTTTCGAGAAACACCGCGACTTTTGCTAAGGTCTGCGATCCTTTTCCAAACTGCCGCAGTAAATCATTTTGTCCACTTGTCAGTCTTCTAGACGAGCTAGATTATGCCAGTTTTGCGCGTAATGTTGGCGAGGCGATATATTCCTCTGCTAAATATGCTGCTATACCTAAAATAGTATAGTAGTAGACTAAAAGTAATAATTTTCTTGAAAGCCTTATAACTTTCCAACGATTGCTATGATTCCTACGATCTTTCGAGAAGCACCGCGACTTCGGCCAAGGTCTGCGATCCTTTTCCAAACTGCCGCAGTAAATCATTTTGTCCACTTGTCAGTCTTCTAGACGAGCTAGATTATGCCAGTTTTGCGCGTAATGTTGGCGAGGCGATATATTCCTCTGCTAAATATGCTGCTATACCTAAAATAGTATAGTAGTAGACTAAAAGTAATAATTTTCTTGAAAGCCTTATAACTTTCCAACGATTGCTATGATTCCTACGATCTTTCGAGAAGCACCGCGACTTCGGCCAAGGTCTGCGATCCTTTTCCAAACTGCCGCAGTAAATCATTTTGTCCACTTGTCAGTCTTCTAGACGAGCTAGATTATGCCAGTTTTGCGCGTAATGTTGGCGAGGCGATATATTCCTCTGCTAAATATGCTGCTATACCTAAAATAGTATAGTAGTAGACTAAAAGTAATAATTTTCTTGAAAGCCTTATAACTTTCCAACGATTGCTATGATTCCTACGATCTTTCGAGAAACACCGCGACTTTTGCCAAGGTCTGCGATCCTTTTCCAAACTGCTGCAGTAAATCATTTGTCCACTTGTCAGTCTTCTAAACGAGCTAGATTATGCCAGTTTTGCGCGTAATGTTGGCGAGGCGATATATTCCTCTGCTAAATATACTAAATGTGCTGCTATACCTAAAATAGTTTAGTAGTAGACTAAAAGTAATAATTTTCTTGGAAGCTCTATAACTTTCCAACGATTGCTATGATTCCTACGATCTTTCGATCCTTTTCCAAACTGCTGCAGTAAATCATTTGTCCACTTGTCAGTCTTCTAAACGAGCTAGATTATGTCAGTTTTGCGCGTAATATTGACGAGGCGATATATTCCTCTGCTAAATATACTAAATATGCTGCTATACCTAAAATAGTATAGTAGTAGACTAAGAGTAATAATTTTCTTGAAAGCTCTATAACTTTCCAACGATTGCTATGATTCCTACGATCTTTCGATCCTTTTCCAAACTGCTGCAGTAAATCATTTGTCCACTTGTCAGTCTTCTAAACGAGCTAGATTATGTCAGTTTTGCGCGTAATATTGACGAGGCGATATATTCCTCTGCTAAATATACTAAATATGCTGCTATACCTAAAATAGTATAGTAGTAGACTAAAAGTAATAATTTTCTTGAAAGCCTTATAACTTTCCAACGATTGCTATGATTCCTACGATCTTTCGATCCTTTTCCAAACTGCTGCAGTAAATCATTTGTCCACTTGTCAGTCTTCTAAACGAGCTAGATTATGTCAGTTTTGCGCGTAATATTGACGAGGCGATATATTCCTCTGCTAAATATACTAAATATGCTGCTATACCTAAAACAGTATAGTAGTAGACTAAAAGTAATAATTTTCTCGACTGCTCGTGAAATGCCGGATCAGTAAGAATTATTATCTTAGCTCGTGTATTTTGATCGTATCTTTATCGCTCGTGAAATGCCAGAGAACTGAAAATAGTCAAAACATAATAAAAAAAAGCTTAACAGTTGAAACTTCAATTTCATTCTTTGAAAATGTATATCCCCCTTTATGAGAACCGCTGCACGCAAAAGTTTGCGCACAAACAGCCCGGGCCGTATTATTTGAATACGCTTTGATTTGCATTAAACATGTATACAACCGAAAAGCTTTCTGCCACGTTCGCTAAATAATAAACAACGATAAATAATTGCTGTTACTTTGTTAAGCCGCTCTCGACACTCTCGAAAATCGAGTTCGAAACGAACGCTTCTCTCTCTTGCAGCAGCAGCACGCGTTCCATTAGAATTACTTTCTTGGATCCCGCGTGATCTCTTATGCGACAAACATCTCTGTCGCGAAAGTGAATACATTTGTCGGCTTAAGCGACGAAACAGAGGAAACGTTGCCAACGTTGCCGAACGATAGATACGCGGGAGTTACGTGGCCGCGCGAGTTCGAAGGCAGAGAACGGAATCATAGAAGGAGATAATCCCCCCGGCCCTGGAGAAGATTAATGTCAGCGGAACAGACGGCGGCTGATCAAAGCAACGCGCGTATTCGGACGTGCGCTCGTGAAATAATTAACAAAAATACAGCCGTCGCCGCCGCAGCCGCCGCCGCCGTCGTCGTCGTCCGGTATCCGCAAAGAACGCCGGATTAAACGAACATTTACGCGATGCTTCTCTAATTGGCGAACAGAAATCCGGGCCCCCAAATCGATACTGCGATTCGCCAAACGGATTAATTATTTCGTTATAATGGATAAGCTCCGTGAATCCGGGGCGCAACGCGCGCCGTGCCGTGCCGGCCCGGTCCGACCCGATCCGCGCCCGCCTATACGGGTAATACGGGATTTACTGGTTTATTAGTTGAATTCGCCGGCGGATTATTAGTTTAATTCGCCCGATGCGGAATTATCCACGCGACAAACCAGTCCCGCGGATCCGCCGAAAACCGGGCAAACCGACGAGACGGATTTCGGGACGAAACTGTACCGAGAATCGAATTGTCGGTGTCCGACCGAAACAATTTTTTTCTTCGAGAACTGTTCGAACGGGAGCGCCAGTGTCCATTCTTCGGAAAGGACATTCAACTTTAAACGATCGAACACGCGTAGAAACAAAGAGTGATCGTAAAATTATTTGTAACGATTAATTTTGAATTTTGAATACGGTGCAGACGCGAAAGCGTGATTCTAAATTATAATAACCGGAGCGCGTAACGGTTGCGTGAATTCTATGAAGATCGTTGTCTGTTTCCGGTATCGCGCTAATAAGGCTTTACCGTAATCGATATAATACCGAAACGTATGAAATACGTATGAAATATAATACGAATGTATTAATGCCAAAATCGTTGCAACATCGAAACCGATGTAAATGGCAGACACGGTAGATATTAATAAGACCATTGATTTCAAGCAATACTTGTTAACTTTAACTATAAAAATATCTCTCGACGTAGTGTTACATTATATCATCTAATATAATAATATAGAAAATATAGGAAAACTGTATATAGGATAATATATTATATTATATTATTATATTATATTATAATATATTAATATATTATTTTTATATTATGTTTCATACTTCGGTTATCATAATTTAGAATCGTCCTTTCGCATCTGCACGTGTTCAGAAATCAAGATTAATTATTACAATTAGGGCCACTATATTATTATTTCCTATATACATATTTCGTATACTATATATATAATATAATATAATATAATATAATATAAAATAAAATATATATTAATATATATTTATATATATTTTATTTTATATATTATATTTATATATATATATTATATATTTATATATTTATATATTTATATATATATTCCTATATTATATATACATATAGGAAATAATAGTATAGTGACCCTAATTGTAATAATTAATCTTGATTTCTGAACACGTGCAGACGCGAAAGGACGATTCTAAATTATTATAAGCGGAGTACGAAACATAATAATATAAAAATATCAATGTATGTTGGTACAATACAGTGTATTTTTGTATATCGGTTTCTATAAGAATTTTAAGTGTACGATCGATAAGTGTACCGATACAATACCATCAAATTTTATAGTTTTTAGTAGAAGTTTCTGGTTTCATGTGACTATACAGTAATTTTTCCCGAAAATGCCAAATTTCGCGTTGCTGTGAACTTCCCTGTGCTAGTACTACGTCTACGTAATTTATTGCTAAGGATGCTAAAAGTAGAAGGAAGACAATGCAAAATGATCTGTTTGGGTGTGAGTCAGGTAAGAAAAACCGCGGAGCTACAAGGTATAGTAAATTCTCCTTAATTCACGCTCAGATTGAAGGCAAAAATGGATAATTTGAGAAGAGGAAATACGATTATTCGAACCTTGCGGCTCGTTATAGTTACCGATTGTCAAAAACTATAAAAACGAGCCGCGAGGCTCGAATAATCGTACCTGAACTTCCCAAATTGTCCATTTTTGTGTACAATTTGATTACAATCTCACGTGGCCTCCGAATTGGCTTCGAATCGTAGCATGTAGCCTCCGAATTGCCTTCAAATTGTCTCCGAATCGTGGCGTATGGCCTCCGAATTGCCTTCGAATCGTGACAAAAAATTAGAAATAAAAAAGTTAAATCATCGTTTTCATTCTAGCATTACTATGTACGGTAAATTCTCCCTAATTGACGCTCAGATCGTGCATAAAAATGGACAATTTAGGCAGAGGATCTACTAGTTTTCATAGTTACTGACAATCGAGTGACTGACAATGCGGCTCGAATAATCGTATCTTCTCTTTCCAAATTGTCCATGTTTGTGTACAATTTGAGCATCAATTAAAGAGAATTTACTTACTCATATTAATATACACCGGCATGCTGGCAGCTACTTTCTTTTACCGACTGCCTCGAGTTTCAATAAAAACGAACTGCGAGGCCCGAAGAATCGCGACTGAATATTCTCGGATCTGCCGGTTTCAATTCCGACCTCCGAACATTTCCGGGAGAAATCATTGTACCGCGTTTCTCCAAAAACTCACAACTTCGCGAACGGCACAACGACGATGCATGAAAACCGTGAGTACGCGGACGACTCGAGAAGAAGCTTATAACGAGAGCATCGGAAAATCGTTCCTCAGGGAAGAACGCAATCGATGGGAATTCGTGCGATACCGCCGGTTGATTTTCACAGGGCGGCCATGGCCGGTCGGCGCGAACGCAACGGCGCGGCGAGTCAAACGCATTCGCGTTGTGACGGAAAGTGCGGTCCGGTTGGCGGAAACGTAGCCAAACAGGACGAAGCGGCGCGGAATGGCGGTAAAACTGGAGGCGTGCAGTTGACACGCGCGACCCGCGATTTCGAGATTTTCTTTTCCGTGCTTTGATTCCGCCGCGGGAACCGGTTGCGGATGGGCTCCGGGAACGAGCGTTGGCACACGAGGGTCGCGACCCTCTGGAAAATGACCCGCGCGAGCAGCTCCCGTTGAGGTTTTGCGGTGCGGCGATACGCTCGCGGACACGGACACTCGCCGCGGGGTTGGGCGCGGGTTCGGCCCAATTTTACATGCAATTTCGCGGTGGAAAGCGCGCCCCGCCAGGACGGCCGGGTTTTTAATTATATCTAGCTGCCGCCGGCCCGGCAGAATATAAACCGGAAATAATTCCGGTCGTGGAACCTCTGCTATCGACATTACGCTCCCCGGTCTCTGCAAGGCGACGTGGCCGCGGCGAAACAAAAATGGAACTCTCTCTCTCTCTCTCTTTCTCTCTCTCTTTCTCTTTCTCTCTCTCTCTCTCTTTCTCTCTCTCTATCTCTTTCTTTCTCTTTCTCTCTCTCTATCTCTTTCTGTCTCTCTCCCTATCTTTTTCTTTCTCTTTCTCTCTCTCTATCTCTTTCTTTCTCTCTCTCTCTCTCTCTCTCGTTCTCTCTATCTCTATCTCTTTCTCTCTCTCTTTCTCTCTATCTCTTCCTTTCTCTCTATCTCTTTCTTTCTCTCTTTCTCTCTCTTTCTCTCTCTTTCTCTCTCTCTTTCTCTCTCTCTCTCTCTCTCTCTCTCTTTCTCTCTCGGTGCCTCCCTCTATCTCTCCCTATCTATCTTCCTCTCTGGTACATCCTCCGACTGTCCGCAGTCTCGTTCTACCCTATCGATGCATCGGATGCATCCGGATGGCCGCGCGCGAATTAATCGCTGTCTCGGATTCGCGTAACCTTGCTCGAATCGATGGAAAATACACCTCGGCCCCGTGACCCTATCTCTCGCTGCTTTAAACCCTCCGACCCGACGGCGTTTATTGCTTTTCCATCCAACGACCGACGACGGTTCCGGATGATACCGGTTATTTTTAATCACGGTTACAAAATTACGCGGAATGTGGTTAATCTCGTCGCGTCCTTCCGAAATTTCACGTGCAGCCCGTGCAGCCGGCTTGGATTTCGTTTGAAATTCCGTGTACGAAGAAATGAGTAAAAATTAATTGTATTCCGTTGTTCAAAAAATTGAATTTGCTTCTATTATGAAACGGAATGATCGAGACGCGGCAGGTTCGTTCTTATAAAAATACAGGGTGTCCCAAAAATGTCTCGCAATCGAGAATGGGAG
This sequence comes from Megalopta genalis, assembly GCF_051020955.1. Lineage (NCBI taxonomy): Eukaryota > Metazoa > Arthropoda > Insecta > Hymenoptera > Halictidae > Megalopta > Megalopta genalis. The sequence goes on from NC_135019.1 coordinate 8,317,470, forward strand.
GTTCATGAGGTAATTTGAAGTAAGTTTGTCCTTGGCGAAAATGCAATCCACGGCTTTGTTTACGAGTTATTAACGGAAAAGAGTGACCAATGAGAGGCGAGCTCTGCTGACGCGAGTCTGTCGCGCCAATCAGCGGGACTGGGCCTCGTGCGCTCATTGGCTCGGCCGCCAAGCGCTAGGCGAGCTCGCCTCTCGTTGGTCAGTGTTTTTCGTTAATAATTCGTAAACGAAGCCGCAGATTGCATTTTCGCAAAGGAAAAAGTTACTTAGAATGACCTCAGCTACCCCACATTTCCGTATTGCGAGACATTTTTGGGACACCCTGTATAAATACAAAGTGAGATGAAAAGTAAGGAGAAGTGTAGCGTAACTAATAAGTATATGTATGGCAGATATAGTAAAAGTTTACAATATAGGAAAATATAATAGATATGAGATTTTGAATAGAAATTGTTTATTGTAAATATCTGATTAAATTAGATGTTATTAGTTAACGCTAGGTTTACGGAATCCGTCAAAACGACGAATCACTTTTGAAGTTACAATTCTTTTAATTGTAAAGACACATTTATGAGCCAAATTCAGTCAATATGTGTTAATTGTGGCAAATGTTACGATAACACTCGCGCTAGGCGAGCTGGCCTCTCATTGGTCATGTGTTTTTCGTTGATAATTCGTAAACGAAGCCGCGGGTTGCATTTTCGCTAAGGAAAAAGTTACTTCAAACGATCCCAGGGACTTCTCGTTTCCGGTTTGCGAGACATCTTTGGGACACCCTGTATACTAAACAGTCGAAACCTTCGACTCGAGGGGCTGCAGAATTCCGATTGCTACCAGGTTCTTGCCGCGGATCCGTGCTATTAGTATGCGAGATTGTTCCGCATCGTTTGCGGGAAACGGTTGGCTAAACAGAAATCGATGGCCGCGGTCCGGAATTTCTGTGCGGCAAGTTTATGATTTTAGGAGCCGTAAAAATGGAGGAGTTCGGCGGCGAACGGTTAAAAGTTTCTTATTTTAGGAGCACTGAAATTATTAAGTCGAGCCCTCGGAAGATTCTCGGACGGAACGAGTTATTTGTGCAATTAAGGGCAGAAGCTCGAACAGTACGACCCCCGCAATTTTTATAGCAATTTATGGAGTTAATTCGAAACTTTCGCGGAGCCTCGAATTACTTACACCGGGGCGGTCGCGCAAATAGTGGATAAAACATGGTCGCCGAATAAGACCGTTACGGAGAATTGCCGCGGAGAATGCTGTCACATTTTCGAGAGTTCCGGCTGGCCTAACGCGGAATCGAACAATGGAAGCTGCCGCAAAGAACTGGTCTCGTTACAGAGCAGAAGAAGCGCCGGGGCTCGTTGTCGCGTCTCTACACGCTAAAGTCTCGACCCGGTGGCGGAGTGTCAAATGCAACGGTTTGGATTTCCTGCCGCTAAACACGCTGCTGCGACCGCAGCCCGCGGTACTTTCGCAGAACTAATATATGTGTCTGAGCGGTGGTTCGTTTGCGCCCCCAGCCAACCGTCGGTATTTGTAAATGACACCGAAGGAAACCCGGTTTCGCAGTTGTTTCCGCTCGCAGCTATTTCTCGCCGCGCGGACGAGTCCGCGCCGAGGGAAAAGCATTTCCGCACGCGGACCGGAAGATCCATTCGATTTGTGACGCGAGGTTATGTCAAGGTTATGACAAGGTTATGTCAAGGTTACGTCAAGGTCATGTCAAGATCAAGATCATGTCAAAGTCAAGGTCATATCAAGGTCAAGATCATGTCAAGGTCAAGATCATGTCAAGGTTATGTCAAGGTTTCGTCAAGGTCATGCCAAGGTTACGTCAAGGTCATGTCAAGGTCAAGATCACGTCAAGGTCAAGATCATGTCAAGGTTATGTCAAGGTTATGCCAAGGTTACGTCAAGGTCATGTCAAGGTCAAGATCATGTCAAGGTTACGTCAAGGTCATGTCAAGGTCATGTCAAGGTTATGTCAAGGTTACGTTATGTCAAGGTTATGTCAAGGTTATGTTAAGGTTATGTCAAGGTTATGTCAAGGACAAGGTCATGTCAAGGTTATGCCAAGGTTATGTCAAGGTTATTTGGAAATAACACCGAAGGAAACCCGATTTCGCAGCTATTTGTCGCCGCGCGGACGAATCCGCGCCGAGGAAAAAGCATTTTCTCACGCGGACCGGAAGATCCGCGATTCGACGCGGGCGAACCGCGCCCCGCCGCGCCGGTTTCAATTCCAACCCCCCGCTGGTTATTTTGTAATTAAACTTCGCCCTTTGCCGCGCACCGCGCTTCAAAGAGCGGTAAACATCGCGTGAAAAAAGAAATCGTTATTAACCGACGGGAAGAAAAACGGGGAAATCGGAACGAAGTTCTGCCACATTTCCGTATTAAATGGGAAAATTTCTAGCATGTTTGTTACGTCGGATTTTATTACGAGAAGAATCTGTTTTTGGACGTTCTGTACGTTTCGCTTATTTCGTTGCTCTTGTAGAATTGAAGGCTTCTGGGGATTCTTCCAGTATCTAATACATATTTTGAGTATTGAAGTAACTTGAAGTGGACCAAAGTGAAATATTAACATACTATGGAAATATTAAGATACAATCAGCAAATGTGCCGGACGTTTTCCAAATCGATTTAGCACCACAAAAGGCGAAGCAGGGAAAAGTGTAAAAAAACGATATACGTTGCGTTTTTAAATTTCTCTTAGAATACGCAGTCAAATAAGCATTATAGAATATACTAATATCTGTGTAGTTTTAATGTAACGGAATCTATTGTAAATAAACATGTATTTTTATAAATTGTCTAATATACATATATAATTATAAATAACATACATCTGTAATTACAAATTGTCTAATATACAGGTGTAATTATAAATGTTCTAATATACATGTATAATTATAAATTATTATTATATTATTATATTATATATTATATATATTATATTATTATTATTATATAAGTATAATTATAAATTTTCTAACATACATCTATAATTACAAATTGTCTAATACACATGTATAATAATAAATTATCAATAATCCCTCGGTCGAGGAGATTGTTATTATATCATGGTGTCAATTCCACCATTATAGAAATGTATTTTAAATATAAAACGACAAAGTTCGGATGAAGCGTTTTTACATTAACAATAGAACTACCGAACCAGTGAAAAATGACTGGTTTCCCATTTTTTCATTTACAATTCCTGATACTACCAAAATGTTTCTCTTTTCCAAAAATTTCTATACGAACGAAAAATCGAAGGAAGTTAAAATAAATCCAATCTCGTCGTTGTTATAAAACAATCTATACATCGGTCACGTTTAGGATTCGGTATAATTCTAGGATTAAAAAGCAAACTTTTCGAAGCGGATTCAATCGGTTTGGCCCGCGCGCTGCTCAATTATCGGACGGTGTCGACTCTGTGTCGCGAATAATCGACTCTAATTCCCGGAAGAGCGTAGAGCACGTGGCCAAACAACGCAGCGAACATTTTATGCAATTGATTATGATCCATGCATTACTCACGATCGGCGGATCAGACCGGGACGCGAGCGGCGCCCGAGGACCGATGATTAATCGGATAGGAATGCTCGAACTCGAAAACCTGATATCCGGAACGGAGCATGTGACTTTCGCGTGCGCGCATACACGCCCCCGTTAGCTCCGCGCTAACTAAGTAATACACGCCGACGTACACCAGCCGTAATATAAACCGGGGCTTAATGCTTCGCGGTTCCCGCGAAGTTTCGCGAGGCTAAGTTATTCACATTCTGCAAACCCCCGGGATCTAACGGGGGTGGGGGCGGGGAGGCCGGGGTGCGCGTGGGCAGAGGAAGGGCAGGCACTCGCGGGACTGTTGAGAATTGCCAGAACAAGAAGAACTTACCGTGTTCCGCCTCGCCGGGCTAGGCTGCGGAACTTGTGCCAAAAGGTAATCGCCGAGACCTACGAATGCAAGCTGAACGCCGAAGAAATTAGTCGATACACAAGCTGAACGCGGTTTTCTTGAACGCCCGCTGAGAGAAGCTGTTCCGTAATTGTGAGAAATTGAGGGCTGCGGTGTCGTTGATAACGCCTATGCAGGTAGCCGGAAACACTTTCACCGTCAATTCGACTCCAAACGTTCTACAACGAATTTGTCAATCTTCTTGGAAAAATTAATTTTACATTTAGGCAACTTCGTCGCACGCGTTTGCGCAATGTCGTTGTAACGAGGGGTAGTCGCGTGGGGAGGGATTGGCGCGCTCAAGGTCAACGTTCTTGGCGACTTTAGGAACCATAGTACGCGAATAAAAATTCCATCGTCACGAATGCTCGAAATCCTTTCCCTGGTTATCAATAAATACAAGCAAATGCACAGCGATTGATTGTTCGGATCTTCGTGCAAATTCCCGTTTTCTTACGTCATTTCACAAATATTAGAGTCGAAGAGAAATTTCCTTCGTCAACGGAAAGATTCGAAAAAGAAAATAAAAGTGCTGTTACAGCTTGTTAATTTATACATTCTCTTGCATTTTTAGAATCTGCACTTGGTATGAATGCGTACAGATTGCTAGTGATTACAGCGTGCACATTTAGATTACATGAATATATATAAGTGTCCTAAAATTATGGTATTTCCGGAAAATGAGCAGTTCCAAAGGTGATTTGAAGTAACTTTTTCCTTTACAAAATTTTTTTCCGAGGCGTCGTTTACGAGTTATTGAGGAAAAACAATGACCAATGAGGAACGAGCTCGCCTGGCGCTAGGCGGTCGAGTCAATGTGCGGTACTGGGCTTTGCGCGCTCGTTGGCTGGGCCGCTTCGCGCCAACCGCGGCCTTCGCGAGGCGGCCGAGCCAACGGCGCCAGCGGTCGAGCGGTCGAATTCCAGTTCCGCTGATTGGCTCGGCCGCCTCGCGCTAGTTGAGCTGGGATTCGACCGCTCGACCGCTGGCGCTGTTGGCTCGGCCGCCTGGCGTCAGCTAAGCTAGGATTCGACTGTTCGACCGCTGGCGCTGTTGGCTCGGCCGCCTCGCGTCAGCCGAGCTCGCCTCTCATTGGTCAATGTTTTTCATTAATAACTCGTTAACGATGCTTCAGAGAACATTTTTGTAAAGGAAAAAGTTGCTTCGAATGACCTCAGTAATCTCTAATTCCCCAGAAGTACCATAATTTTGGGACATCTTGTATATATACGATTATATATCTTAATTAAGATATATAATATATACAGCGAATATGATTTATAAGATATTACATATCTTATAGATCATATACCGATGAACTGTCTCTAGTCCCCGCCCTAAATTATTATCTGCTACTATCAGATCCACCGAGGCGACGATCTCGAGCAAGAACCAGAGCGGACGCAGCCACAGCTGTCGCGAAATGCAGGTTCCAAACGGTGGGATCAAACGCAGTGACTCCGGACCGAACTTGTTATTGTTATCGAAGGATGGAGGAGTTCTCAGTTATTTATCTTCGACTCTTTTAAGGGGAACCAAGAGAGTTCGCACACACTCGGCTAGCACGTAAAGCGCCGGTTGCTTCACAAAGGCCTTTCGAGGAGCGGTTCATAGCGAGCCCGATGGTTATTCCATTGTTCGGCTGTCCGCAGTTTCAGCGATTTTATCCGTCGACGAAGCTGAACGCACGCTAACGAAACAATTTAATTGGCGACAGCCCCCCCCCATCCCCCCGAAATAAATCACAGGATCGGATCGATCCGAACGAACGAAGGATCGTAACTCGCCGGGCCGGGTTCAATCTTCGATCGAACGGTACATCACGGCCGGTGCCGGCGGGTCAGGTAGCCGACCGGGGCGCATCAATTATTTGCGGCGGAACACGCGATTACGGGATACGTGAGTTCGAAAGAGAGAATGTCAGTATAAATGCAATGATCCGGGGGGCCGAGTCTTGCCCTATAAAAGTTGCATCCCCGAGCGGAACCTCTCATGAATGTTCGATCTCCACCGACAAGATGGCGGCCGCTCGGTGAAATCTAGCACCAGGCGTACGTACCGTTGCTCCCGGAATCCGTTTCGGGTATCGATCGGACCCGCCGGAAAAACTCGCTCCGCAAAAATGCGATGCCGCGACAAAACCGGCTTTTGCGGTCGTCCGAACACCTACGGTCTCTCCCCTGGCAATCCTGTACACGGTTTTCAGAGTGGACGAGAAACAGGTGATCCTTCGATCGCTCCGAACCGCGGATCTTGTTCTCTTGCGACCGGCAACAATCGAGCAGATTACAGAGGAAACATCAAATTCGGTGTCGAACTTCGAGATTTTTGCGTGGGAAGTGAAATACAAAAGTGTGTTCTTTCTTATCTATCGCTCCGTTTTCAGCGTGGACGGGAAGAAAGCGATCCATCGATCGCCCCGAACCGTGAATTCTGTTTTCTTGCGACCGGTAACAATCGCGCAGATTACAGAGGAAACATCAAATTCGGTGTCAAACTTCGAGATTTTTGCGCGTGGAAAGGTTAAATACGAAAGTGAGTTCTTTCTCACCTATTGCTCTGTTTTCAGCGTAGACGCGAAGAAAGCGATCCATCGATCGCCCCGAACCGTGGATCCCGATTTATTGCGACCGGTAGCAATCGAGCAGATTATAGAGGAAACATCAAATTCGGTTGTGAACTTCGAGATTTTTGCGTGGAAAGTGAAATACGAAAGTGCGTTCTTTCTCACCTTTCGCTCCGTTTTCAGTGTGAACGGGAAGCAAGCGATCTATCGATCGCCCCGAACCGTGGGTCCTGTTTTCTTGCGACCGGTAGCAATCGAGCAGATTATAGAGGAAACATCAAATTCGGTTGTAAACTTCGAGATTTTTGCGTGGAAAGTGAAATACAAAAGTGTATTCTTTCTTATCTATCGCTCTGTTTTAATCGTGGACAGGAAGAAAGTGATCCATCGATTGCCCCGAACCGTGAATTCTGTTTTCTTGCGACCGGTAACAATCGCGCAGATTACAGAGGAAACATCAAATTCGGTGTCGAACTTCGAGATTTTTGCGTGGAAAGGTTAAATACGAAAGTGAGTTCTTTCTCACCTATCGCTCTGTTTTCAGCGTAGACGGGAAGAAAGCGATCCATCGATCGCCCCGAACCGTGGGTCCTGTTTTCTTGCGACCGGTAGCAATCGAGCAGATTATAGAGGAAACGTCAATTTCGCCACCGAACTTCGAGATTTTTGCATGGAAATGTTAAATACGAAAGTGCGTTCTTTCTCACCTTTGGCTCCGTTTTCAGCGTGGACGGGAAGAAAGCGATCCATCGATCGCCCCGGAACATGGATCTCCTTTCCTTCATCTGTAATACCTGCAACAATCGATCGAATTACGACGATTGAAAGGAAGACGAAGATTAAGCATGAAATTCTAGATCCTCGTGGGTGTAGTGAAATATGAAAGCGTGTTCCCGTTCAGCTTACGCTATTTTCGTAGTGGGCTAAGAATAAGCGATGCGCCACGATCGTCCCAGACCGTGGCAGATTGCCGATACCGGCGCGGCGGAAGAAGGAAATTGGGTATTACAGTTTGGTTTCTTCTGTAGATTAAAATATGAAAGTGTTCTCCCGCGTCTGAAAGACTCTCGCGATCGCCGGGGATGGATCATTATCGGGGCATTACACCGGCGATGTATATTGGCAGATCCGGTGTTCCGACGCCGGTTTTTAAGTTGATGCTTACATCAATTCTTAATAGATCCCGAGCTTTACAGGGGAGGGACCTAATTGGATTCCCTTCCAATCCATTTGTTTCCTTTTTCTCGAAAGAACCGTATCGAGCTCGGTGCTTCCCCCCCTCCCGGTTGTTCATTACAATATTCTTCGATCCGCTGGCAAGTAGCAGTGTGAAGCTCGGAGGTAATTGCTAATGCAGTTGCTGGTATATCTGTCTGTGCCGCTGTAAATCCATTTAAATTCGCCGCGCCAATTCACGATCGAATTCAATTTAATTTGAAGCCCCCCCGATACTTACGTTGAAACGGAGGGGGAGACGCGGAAGGACGCGCAATGACGTTTTAACCGTGCCAACAGCGAAGGAGTCTGCGGCGGTCATCAAATATGTCACAGGCTGCGGAATTCTCTTTGATGGCCTGTGCACGTGTTAGGCCTGCTCCTGTTAATTGATCGCGTTCCTCGATTGTCAGTGCCTCGCCCTCTCGGCGGCCTCGGTGTCCCAATACTGTTTGTGCGCGCGAGGACCTGTGTGCGCTCCCCCGCCTCCTCGTGAAATCGAAAATAAAACGTTACCCGATCAATCTTCGAGGTCCGAGTGCCTGCACGCTTCAGATACCCCCTCGCCCGTGCAATAACGTTCAACCAATTGTATCCTTTCGCGATTGTAAATCAATTTTTCAGATACTTCATACTTGATCGACTTATACTCGTCGAGAGAGAAAATTAACGTCGTTCGATTCTCTCGTGGTGAAACTATTGTAACTAATAGTTTTTTGTTCATTTAATTATCATTTATTTATTATTATTTATTATTAAAATTATTATTATTATTATTATTATTATTTAAATTATATTTAAAATATCTAAATTACATATATAATAATAAATATATATTACATATAATTTATATATATTTATCATTATATATGTAATTTAGATATATTTTTAAATATAATTTTATTATTATAGTTTAGCCATGATGAATAATTATTATAGATTAGTTAAAATTAATAATTATTACAGATTAGTTGCAATGGATAATTATTATAGATTTGTTAAAATTAACAATTATTGTAGATTAGTTGTAATGAATAATTATTATAGATTGGTTATAATGAATAATTATTACAGATTAGTTACAATGGATAATTATTATAGATTTGTTAAAATTAACAATTATTACAGATTAGTTGTAATGAATAATTATTATAGATTAGTTAAAATTAATAATTATTACAGATTAGTTACAATGGATAATTACCATAGATTTGTTAAAATTAACAATTATTATAGATTAGTTGTAATGAATAATTATTATAGATTAGTTATAATGAATAATTATTATAGAGTTGTTACAATTAATTATTATTATTATATATTAGTTAAAATGAATAATTATTATAGATTAATTATCATGAATAATTATCATAGATTAATTACAATGAATAATTATCATAGATTAATTACAATGAACAATTATCATAGATTAGTTACAATGAACAATTATCACAGATTATTTATAATTAACGATTATAACTAACAACTTATAAATTATTATCAATTACCTATAACTAACGAGTTATAATCGTTGATCACTAATAAAATTACTTTTGCATATACAACCTTCAGTCAGGAACAAGAAAACGAACAAACAACGAAGCTAGCCGGACACACGAAATATCTCGTCGCATCGTAAATAATTGTTCGAGAAAAGTTCGTCGCAGGTATCTATCGATTTTCCAGCGCAAGAGTTTATTTGCCCGCTTCGTTTGGATTAAAGGGTAACGAACCTAATGACCAGAAGTTGCTGGATAGAAAACCAAGTTGACGAGCTATCCGTTAAAGGTTCTTGGTTCCGTAATGACAGGTGAATGATCGACGTTAGTTTTGAGAAGGGGACAGGTGGAGCCGATAAGCAGGTATCAGGAGTAGAATCGATCGTTTTCATTAAGGCCGAGCCGTACTCCACTAGGCAATGCCGGCAGAAGTGCATCGCGGATAATCGTGAGCCAGTCGATTAATTAGTATCGTATCGTACCGCGTCGCGAGTGGCACGCTTAATTTCGTGTGCATTCGGATCGACACGGACGGGTCGACCATGGTGGGGGAGAGGGGGGAGAGAGGGAGAGGAAGGGGGGAGCGTTTGCGTGAATCAATTAGCGATTATCTGTTTACCGCGGAGTGCGATGCACTTGCGTCGGAATTTCCGTTGAAAACACACGGACTCGTCGCAACACTTTTCCGACGATTGTGTCTCAACGCGCATTATCAGCGCTTATCAGATCGTTCAACTTTCAACGGACCGGAACGCGTTCGAAGAAAAACGTGGGCAACGCGGCTAAACGAGATCCGATAACTCTAACAAGACCGGCCAATTCGTTTCGCAAAATTCAGAATTAGTTATCATAGTGCTCACGCGAACGTAGAAAGATCCAGGAAGTGAACAAAAAGATTGGCGAAAAGAGATCGTTCGAAGCAACTTTCGCAGCTACTTATGGCGGGCTTTGATTCCGCCGATCTCCGATCGACGCTCGCATTTGTTGACAGTTAATAACTCCTGATCGTTATTTTTCCAAATTTAATCTCACGCGAACGTTGAAAAATCCAGGAAGCGAACAAAAAATTGACGAAAAGAGATCGATAGCCATTTTCGCCATTTTCGCCATTTTCGCAGCTACTTATGGCGGACTTTGATTCCGCCAATCTCCGATCGACGCTCGCATTTGTTGACAGTTAATCGTTTGGCTGTTGACGTATTATTTCGGACATATGCCAAAACTGCGGCACTAATTGCGCGTGCATGGGAAAAAATGTAAAACACTTTTCATACAATAAACTCGCTCGTATTGCTTTGCAACAACAGAAATTAAAAAATACCACTTATTTACATAAATTTGTTTGAATTAATTTTGTGAATAAAATTGGTAATAAGCACAAATTCTAGTGATTTAGAGCAGCGCTATCGCGCTCTTCGCATTTTTGGTAAAACATAAGAAGAACCCGATAGCACTCCTCAGCGGTCAAACGGTTAATAACTCCTGATCGTTATTTTACCAAAACTAATCTCACGCGAACGTAGAAAAATCCAGGAAACGAACAAAAAATTGACGAAAAGAGATCGATAGCCATTTTCGCCATTTTCGTAGCTTCTTATGGCGAACTTTAATTCCGCCGATCTCAAATCGACGTTCGCATTTGTTGACAGTTAATAACTCTTGATCGTTATTTTTCCAAATTTAATCTCACGCGAACGTAGAAAAATCCAGGAAGCGAACAAAAAATTGACGAAAAGAGATCGATAGGCATTTTCGCCATTTTCGCAGCTACTTATAGCGAACTTTGACTCCGCCGATCTCCGATCGACCCTCGCATTACTTAATAGTTAATAACTTCTGATCGTTATTTTTCCAAAACAAATTGTACATCCGTGAAAGATGGATCCCTTGTCAAACAAATGTCCGGTGGATCTCAATTACGCAGTTCAGTAGACATCAGAATTTCGATGTTCCCGGCGCGATGTCCCGAAGGCGCGACAACTGGCGGTACTTAACGCAATAAAAAATCGCTAAGACCGTGGCTGCGCTTTCGCGCCGTTCCCCCGGCAAGTAGCGCAGTTACATTTAATTTCTGCTAATATTTCAATTCTCATAAGAGTTATATAACTGCGCCGTTTAAGGGATTAAACGGGGGAACGGTCGCGACAGAGGGAAGCTCCCTGGCAGATTAAAGAGTCCCCGGACCGGTCAAACGTTAAGATAGATCGCGGCCCGAGGAATCTCGAGAGGACGTAGGAGCCAGCCGGACGTATAAAATACAGGTGTAATAATTGTCTGTTGCCGGAGATTGGTTTAGACGTTACATCGTCCGAGCGATAGGGAGCCAGCTGTTTCCTATTGTGCAGCTAATTACATCGGGGATCCGGGGACCAGGCCATGGCTGCCGCCGAAATTAACTAATCTACCGATGAAAGAACCCGACGGCTCACTAAACGGTCCAGCGCATAAACTCCCGTCGTTGCGGGAACACGTTTGATAGAACCGGCGCGCCGATTCCGCTCGGCTCGACTCGGCTCGGCCTCGGCCCCGGCGCCGCCGTGTCCCAGCGCGATAGAAGACATACCCGGCTGCGCGCCCCCATGGAAATTCGATTGCGAAACGAGCGCAGGATCTCGGATTCGGGCTCAAACAATCGAGAAAAAAGAACCTATCGCGCACGAGTCTACCGGCGAATTCGGTGTAATCAAACTAACGATCGAAAGCTCGAAAACTCGCTGAGTCTACCGGTTAAAAGTCCTGAGCTTTGCGAACGAAAATCCGAACGCGATCCACTTAGGCTCGTTTTCAAGAGCGGGCTCTCGGCTGCGGATTGCGCCGTATTCATTTTGTCGATGAATATACGGCCGAGCTAAAGGATACGGTTAATCGGTGTAATAATCGGAGGTTGGGAGATCATTGGGCCTCGTATAAAAAATTCTCAGCCTGAAAATTTGCTAATGAAAATTAGAACGTGATCGATTCAAGCTCGTTTTAATTCCTTGCGCTACAACAACGAGTCGGACTCGTGACGATGATTTCATATATATAACGAAATTATACCTTTCTGTAATCAAAACTTAAGAATGAAAGTGAATGCAGGTATACGAGAAACTACATGGTGTTCCATAATTATGTTAACACCTGGAAAGGGGTGATTCCTGAGGTCGTTTGAAGTAACTTTTTCCTTAGCGAAAATGCGATCCGCGGCTTCGTTTACGAGTTATTAACGAAAGACGCTGACCAATGAGAGGCGAGCTCGCCTAGCACTAGTCGGCCGAGCCAATCAGCGGAACTAGGGTTTCGACTGCTCATTGGCTGGGCCGCTGAGCGCCAGGCTGCGCCAGCTGAGCTCGCCTCCCATTGGCCAGCGTTTTTCATTAATAACTCGCAAACGAAGCTTCGGATTGCTTTTTCGCTAAGGAAAAAATCACTTCAAATGACCTCAAGAATCAGCTCTTTCCGGGTGTTAACATAATTATGGAATACCCCCTATAATTGCCTATAAAATATTAGAGAAATTACTAAGAACGAAGATCTACTAATCAACGGATTATATAATTATTATATATCATATAATTACTAACCAACGGAGTGTTACGAAAGTGATCGTAGTACGAAGATTGTACACACGATCTGCTAAATATAAATGGCGCTCGTGTCTTCTAAATCGAGACAAAATTGGATTCTTCGGTTGTCAACATATAGAAACGAATGTAAACGAAGACGCACGGGGAAAATAATAACTATCCCGTTCTATTAGGATAACGATCAAGAACGAAGAAGCGCGAATCAACGCAGCTGTGAAAGAAATCGTGACGCGAAGGTTAGAGATTGGACGAAGATCTACTTCTCGAGATTCGACGCCAAGGAAATTTAACAAAGACGGACTCGAAGCCAAGAGTCTCCTCTCCGGAACGAGGCCATAAAATACAAGATATGAATTTTCGGTTGAGTTTTATCGGAGTTTGAACGACACCGGCGCAGAGAGTTTGCACGATTTTTGTTTCGGATATCGTCGCCGCGATTTTCAGTTACCCTGCGGAAGCGGAAACATTCGGAGGTGGAAAGGGTGGTCGGTTATCGATAAGGCGTAAAGGAGCGAGCCCTTCCGCGTGTAATATTTAAGTCCGAAGAAACTGGATAGAAAAGGGAAGTAGACGAAAAGAGAAAGAGAACGGTAGAGCGGAGCCGTTCGGTTTACGAGGCGAGCGCGTTAAACGAGTGGCACGATTCACGGGATAATAAAAGCGAACCGACCTCCAAATTTTTACGGCATAACGGCCGGCATTGTGCTCCTCGCGTCCTTCGAACTCCTCCTTGCTTCTTCGTTTTCTACTTTCTCCGCAGTTCGCTTCTTTTTTCCGCCGCCGCGTCGGAAAATTACGTCCGCTTCTCGACGGTGACCGAAAAAACGGAAGAGAAAACGAAAAACCACGGAGAAAGAGGCAAAGCGAGGGAGAGAGAGAGAGAGAGAGAGAGAAGCGACGCGGCGGGTGAAGGAAGAGGCGAGAGAGGAGAGGACGAATAAAAGGAAAACAGAAAGAAAGAGTAAATTGCGCGCATTAATGTCGTCCGCCCGTCCGCCGCCCGTCGCCCCTCCGCGATTCTCGCAGTCAAGAGTCTACCCCTAATGAAATTCACGAGCGTTTTGAAACGGGGAAGCTTTATTAAACCAGGATTAAATAGCTGGAATTATTCAAAAGCTCAATTATCAGCTTATTGTCGGTCTAGCTGGCACTACTGGCTAAAAGCGTGAGAAGGGCACAGATGGTGCGCGACCGCCCTCCGCCCCGCGACGCGTTACTCCTCTCCCGTGCCCTACGTTCCAGCATCCCTACGTTCTTTCTCTCCTCTCTCTCTCTTCTTTCTCTCCGCTTCACCCTACTTCACCCTCGCCGGCTAGAAATAAAGGATTTTTAGTAGCCGGACTACAAACTGGAGATATATCAGGCTCCGGGATACGCTCCACGGGAGCTCCCCGCTTCGCAGAGAACTCCGCTTTAATCCGCTCCAGCTGGCCGGCCTTATTCCCGCCCGTCCTACCATTGACCAAGAATCGAATCGTTCCTCAAAGGTACCCGCCTTCTCTTTCTTTATCGACGAACACGCCCGCGAAAGCTACCGGAACCACCGGGAACGCGTCCACGCTCGCGATTAATCGCCGCCGCCGATCGTTCGCGCTGCCTCCTCGATTCCTGCTACCATCAACATAATTTCATTAATTGGGCACGCGCGGTCCCTTCGCTGCTACGATGTATATTACTTTAGAGTTGGTCGTAGAGGCGGGAAAATTGAATAAGTGGATTTTATGCGGACGACAAAGAAAACGAATAGATCAAATACGAAACGGAAAACACATTCAACAATCCCTTGTCATATTTCGACGAGTCTGACAGGTGATGGTGATTTCTAGTAATAACCTGAATATAATAAATTAATAAAACAATAAAATTAATAAAAGTATAATTAATTAAATATGAACGCTATGACGTTCTCTTCGGTCTGAATAAAATTCGGATTTCTTGTCGTCGGTATTTAAACATTTAAGCAAATAAATTAATTAGATATATACTAAATAGTTAATTATTACTCATTAATTTAGATAATATTACTAATATTATTATATATATAATTATAATTACTGTACTATAATATTACTAATATTATTATGTATATATAATAATATTAGTATATATATTACTAAATTACTTAGTGATAAAGTAAATAAAATATAAAATGGTAGTAAAGTAAATAAATTATAAAGTAAATATAAAATGGTACAGCAAGGGGTTAAAAAACTTGTGAAACCATTATTACGTTCCTCTCAATTGATTAAAATTCTTAAGAAAAGAAATAAATATTTCTGCGGCTCCCTGTATCTTGCAATCGGCGCAGACAATTTTTATTTCGCTCAGAGATCCGCAGTCCGGTAAGACTAAACGTATCCCTCCTCTGAATCTGGAAATCAATCGAAGCCGAGAGCAAGAAGAGATAAAATCGGAGGCTTCGGGATGCAACGTGTTGCAGCTAAGTTGGTCGGACGGGTCTCGGGCGAAACGGTTCGGTAACTCGAGCGTTTAATTGATATCGCTGTTAGATCGCCGGGCGTCGACCGGATTTTTAATAAAACAAGCACAGAACCGAACGAACAGCTTCGCGCAACGAGCCAGCGAATGCTCGGGCAAGTAGTAAAAGTTGGTTTACGGTCGAACCGGAGACACGGGTAACGAGAGGAGCACAACCCGGGCAAACTTGTCGCAACCGGGAAGCAATAAATGCTTGATCGCAGCCAGATTTCAGTCACTTCGGCAACAATAACGCGGCCGGCCGTTGGCCGTCCCTATCTACGAGCGGTTAACGAGTAATTAGATTATAAAGTGCGCGTCGGACCCTCGCCGAGGCACGGCCGCAGGCTGGGGAAACAATTATGAAACGAAAGTGGGGAATCGATACAGGCGGGGACGAACTACATACAAGCGTTCTGCCGCACGGCGAAAACAAACAAATTTTATCAATGGGGAACGAGATACATAGGGCGCGTTATCGCGGCGCGAAGATACGTTTTACAAAATTGAAACGAAAATCGTGGCCCGACTGCGAGAGAGTTCTGCCAAGAACAGGAAAATAGGAGACAGCGAGCCGCGCTTGGGCAAATTAAAAACAAAATAGTAAATCTGGGCTGTAAACGTGGCACTCTCTCTCTCTCTCTCTCTCTCTCTCTCTCTCTCTCTCTCTCTCTCTCTCGCGAAATGATTTCATGGAGCTACGTGTTTCTCGCGCGAACGGGCGTGCAAAATATTTTTGCGAGCGGATTCGGAAGGGCGGGGGGATCGGCCGGAATCTGGACCGCTCGAGAGCAAGAGCCCCCGTCCGCTGTTCGGAAAAGAGCGAGTCTTCGTCGCGCGCAAACATTGAATAAAGTATGTACGAAGTCCTCCGGAGAAGTTCCGAACCTAAAAAGCAGGCCGGCTGTTCGTCGAATAAACACGAGTTTCCATTCGTCATCTATTATTTGAGGCAGCTGCTCGCGTCCCCTGTTCCGGAAAACAAAATTCCTTCGGCACGATTTCTTTGAGACGAATTCTTCGAGCGCCACGGGAAGACACGTACCGTGCATTTTTCCCGGGGAAGAATCGCGCGCCGGCCAAAAACAGTCGGAATAAAATATAAGAGAGCGGGTTGGGCCGGGGGAGAAAGCGCGGGAAGGGGAGGAGGGGACCCGGTGTTGGGATCTTTTTTTACGAGCGCGTTTCGAATCGATTCGACCGGAGTCACGGGCGACGCGGAACGGCGGGTACAACGGCTGCGAATGGAGTGACTTTTGGTCAGGCGAACGGTCACGGGACATCGATATTGAAGTGCAAATTCCGTAAACCGAGGCCGAACGGAGCCACGCGCATTTAACTTTGCACCTGCGACGATCGTATAACGCGGCCGACCGGTGTTTACAATGCACGTGTCGCACGGACCCGTGTGCACCCTGTGTGCACCCCGTGCGCTACCCGGTTTGCTAGCCCGGTGGCTGGCCGGGGCTACCCGGCCACCAAGGCATTGTGACGAGCGCGCGATAACCGTAATAATCGAAGTGCTCGCGATCCAGCAGACTAAACCGGTCTCGCGTTATCACGCCCGTCGCCATTCCACCGGAATTCCTCCCGAACTGACCGACCACATAAAAACTTTCGATTCTCTTATCGGAATGCACGATAACCACCCTCCGCTCGAGATTTTCTGGCATCGCTGCGGCCGGAGGAGACCGTCCCACCGCCGATGGCATTTATTAACTGTAGATTACAAATGGAATCGTCCGGTAGTTAACGAACACGTAAGTTAACTTAACCCTTGGCGCTCCGAAGGCTCCGCTACGGAGACATTTGTCATTTGTTCCGTAACTCCGAAGGCTCCGCTGCGGAGGCAAATGTTGTTAGCATACGTTATCGTCGGCGTTAGCAATTGTTATCTGTGGTTGAAACGTGCTAAGTCTGTACCATTACGATTAAACCATTTGTTGACCTTTTCTATGGTTAGCGACATGGAGAAAAATAAATATTACGATGAGAATTTAGAGCCGAGCGATACCGAAGACGTGTTTGATTTTGAAGAGTTAAAAGACATTGTGGAAGACAATGTTGGTTATGATTCTGACACTTCGAGTAGTAGTAGCGAAATTATACTATCAAAGAGACGAAGAGTGAGAATTATTGAAAACGAAAGCGAAGATTCGTTACAAAACTTAGACGAACGGCGCGATGTTACGAAAGAATTACATGTTCCAGATTGAATACCTTTTAGCGTATTGCCACAGGTTATTGGACCACAAGTTTCTTCAAACATTGAACAGCCGATACAATATTTTAAATTATTTTTCACGGACGAATTGGTAAATGAAATTACAAAGGAAACCAACGATTACGCAGAAAATGTTCTAAACTTCAAAGAAATATCTAGTAACTCTATTTGGCAAAGCGAATACTGTGACACTTGTCCGAGTAAACCCAGAATGCACGTGGGAGATCGTTACCAAAGATATCGCACCATGGTGAATTACAAAATTTAAAATTTATCTTTTATTTACAATAGGAAAATGTATATTTATAAAATAAATAAAATAAAATGCATTCACAAGAACGTGTAATCTTTTCCGTTCAAAATAAGACTTCCTTTATCTCAGGCGCTCCGCTCCAAAAATGTGCCGGAGTTGCTGGTAGGCGGTACTCGAGAAACGCGCGGAGCACTAAGGGTTAACTTGTACCTCGATTTTATAGTTCATGCGGAGATCGTTATCTTACTGGTACAATCGAGCACTAAAAATGAGCAGCTTGTATTCTTTCTAAAAAAAATTTACATTTGTATCCTCTGTAACCAGTTGGCTGTGTTTGACGAGTATACTCGTCATGGAGAAGGGGTAGTATTTTGTGTCGCGACGAGTATACTCAACTTATTACAATTATTCAACAAAGAATATTATACTTGGCTCAATCGTCTTGTCATCGATGACAGACAATTTTTATTTAGTCGTATCTCTTCTTCTTAAATTATCCATTTTTGTTTAATAGTTAAGCAACAGTTGGACAGAATTTACTGCACATCCGAACCTAATAATTGTAAAATATAGAATCGGAAAGCCGTCGTTTCGTCGAGTTCGATACTTCCGGTGTTAATTTCGTGAACTTCGGCAAATTAAAATTGTAACACGTGGCGCGATATTTAGAAAATTTTCGGCTTCTCTTTCACGATGTTTTGTTCACAGTTTACAATAGAATGTATCGGATTTAGCACAGGAAATGAAATCGTGTCGATGTAAAAACTATGAACGCTGGTAACGAACGATTGCAATAATTGTTCGAGGAAAAACATTTTAACTCGATTAATAGAATATGATGAATGCTCGTCGCGCAAATCGGTATAATCAGTCGGATCGTGGCTGTCCGCATTAATTCTGCCAAAAATAAAGTGGTCGAAATGACCATAACCGAGGACATTGTACGGCTGAATTATTCAAGGCGACAATGAAACAGAATTGGAAGGCTCGTACGAGGAATGTTCGATTATTCACGAACCTACGCTTTGGACCATTATAATTTTAGTCCAGACCCGGAATACGTGTCCATTAATACCAAGGCTTGTTCCGCCTTTCTCTGTCAATGAATCCCGACAAGGATCGAAAATACTCCGGCGGCTCGATCCTCGAGCTCGATTCTCCTTTTACTTGCGACGGTTTCCAATTGTGGGACGGCACGTCGCGGCTACGTTCGCCGCACCTTATCCGCGGGTATACGACAGACAGCTTGCGTATTTCATGAATAAAACACGCAAATATAGCGGAGCCGACACGAGCTGCGGCGACGGAGGCGGGTTGTCTAAAGCGTCGAGCGCGGAATATAAGAAACTTTCGACGCAGCGTGCCGGCGTTGGCTCGCGAATTCGTCGCGAACGCTACAACTCGAGTGCATGTTCCTTCTCGCGCCCATGAACCGACCGATTGTTCCCTGCGCGAGCCCGCGCTTCGGCATTTTTCGGGCAACGGGAAACTATTTTTTGGCCGCGACGACGAGCCCAGAACCGTCGGGGAAATTTATAATTTAGAGGACTCGCTGGAAAACGTGGTGAAAAATCGTGGATGCGGCAACTGTCGCAACTTCGCCGAAAAAAGATCGGAACGGATTCGTCGCGCGGCGCAAAGCTTTCATCGTCGCGGTGATTTTGCCAAGCGGGCTTTGGCATTCACGAAAATGATCCGTTTCACTTTTTTCGATTGACTTTTCCGAGGCGAAGCGTGCGAAAAAGTTCTCTCATGATTTCGATCACTGGACTGCGGATTCGATGAATTTATGGTAAAAATGGGATGGCGAAACTTGAAATAGTAACTAACTATAAATAGAATAGATTGAATGAAATTAAAACTGCTGATATATTAATTTCAACTTATTACAATTATTTAAGAAAGAGTATTATACCTGACTCGATTGTCTTGTCATCGATGACAGACATATTTTAGTTTGCATACAGATCCGCAGTCTACCAATCGCTATGAATGAACATAATCATTGTAAGGACGGGAAACATCAGTGTGTGGAGCCTTTCACACATTCGCCACTGCGGATAACGCTGACGATAATCGTATATTTAACAACTTAGTCTAGTACAGCGTGTTGATCGTTTAAAAGATGTTAGAAGAATGTATCTGACGTGTTCTGTTGCAATGATTCGAGAAGAATGTTGTACAGCGATTCAAGAATGAGAAAAGAACGAATCTGACCCGTCAAGTAAAATGTCTCGAAATGTATTCTAAAATCTTAGTTTTCAATGATTAAGGTGGAAAAGAAAGGTAGGAGTAGTTTTAAGGAGAAAATTTGGGCGAATGGAGACATTTTTAAATACATAAAAACTGTCATAAAACTGTGGTAACTGCGAAGATGTGCGTTGGAACTGGATATTTTGGTTAAATTCTAGAATCTAGATCCCTAGGCCTAAAACTCTAAGCGTGGTCAAAAACAACCCCTACCGTTTCGTATCTAAGACAAGTTTTCGTACCCGAAACAATGGATTCGAAACGCAACGTATTCTAAAATTTTAGTTTTCGGTGGTTAAGGTAGAAAAGAAAGATAGGAGTAGTTTTAAGAAGAAAATTTGGGCGAATGGAGACATTTTTAAATACATAAAAACTGTCATAAAACTGTGGTAACTGCGAAGATGTGCGTTGGAACTGAATATTTTGGTTCAATTTTAGAATCTAGACCCCTAGGCCTAAAACTCTAAGCGTGGTCAAAAACAACCCCTACCGTTTCGTATCTAAGACAAGTTTTCGTACCCGAAACAATGGATTCGAAACGCAACGTATTCTAAAATTTTAGTTTTCGATGGTTAAGGTGGAAAAGAAAGATAGGAGTAGTTTTAAGAAGAAAATTTGAGCGAATGGAGAAATTTTGACTTGACGAAATACATAAAAACTATCATAAAACTGTGGCAACTGCGAAGATATATATATATATATACATTGGAACTAAATATTTTGGTTAACTTCTAGAATCTAGACCCCTAGGCCTAAAACTCTAAGCGTGGTCAAAAACAACCCCTACCGTTTCGTATCTAAGACAAGTTTTCGTATCCGAAACAATGGATTCGAAACGCAACGTATTCTAAAATTTTAGTTTTCGATGGTTAAGGTGGAAAAGAAACGTAAGAGTAGTTTTAAGTAGAAAATTTGGGCGAATGGAGACATTTTTAAATAGATAAAAACTGTTATAAAACACAGTGACAACTGCGAACACGCGCGCGCGCGCGCGTTGGAACTGAATATTTTGGTTAACTTCTAGAATCTAGACCTCTATAGGCCTAAAACTCTAATCATGGTCGAAAACAACCGCTACCGTTCCGTATTTAAGACACGTTTTCGTATCCGAAACAATGGATTCGAAACGCCCGTTTCAGACCGAGCTGGAGAACCACGAAGTACAATCGAGACGCGAAAAGCCTCTGAAGCAATCCTAAATAACTGGCAGCGTCACTTGCAGTAGCGCGGATCGACAACGCCGATGGATAATTAATTGGAGCGATCGGGGCGTCACAAACGGTGGCCCGTTATCCGGCTCAGAACCCCGGGCCCAATCAGAAAGTGAATCGTAACGAGCAAGGAAAATCGGATTAACAGGAAATTGCATTAATAAAGTCGAGTGTCCCGGGGGCGCGGCGGCGGTAGCAGCAGCAGCAGCAGCAGCAGCGGCGGCGGCATCCGGCTGGCAGCCGGTGACGCGCGTGTCGCCGCGTTACGCGGTTAATTTTACTAATTAATAAAGCCATTGTCACTCGGTCATTAAATTTAATTAATTGTGGTCACGTCCCGTTGTTCGGGCCGACGACAGGGCAAACGGAAAATTGTTTGATAAACGCACTCTTCTCCGGTCGCGGACGCGTCGCGTCCGAGCGGGTCGCGATGTGTCGGGCCGGGCCGGGCCGGGTCGGGTCGGGTCGGGCCGGGTCGCCGTTCCGCGTGTCGCGGCCGCTTTCAATTAATTAATTTGTATTCCGTACCGGTGGCGCAGTGAAAATGCCTCCGCTTACAACGTCCACACTTGACGGTGACGCGTATTTTCGCGTCTCGATTTACGCGGAAAATTCTTTCCCGCACGCCGCTGATCGATGGATCGCTAATTAATCGCGATCGCCTCGGGGGAACGGCGATCTTCTCGTAAACGGAGCCAAGGCGCGCTTTAAAGCCCCGTAACCAACAGCCTCCTTCTCTCGGGCGAAGTTTGCCACCGCGAGCTTTCTCTGCCTCCCTTCCCTTCTCTCTCTCTCTCTCTCTCTCTCTCTCTCTCTCTTCATTTGTCCCTGATCCAGCCATCGAAGGGTGAAGCGGCGCGGGGTGGGTGCACACTCCGAAACTAGAAAGCGGCTTTAGAATTTAATGCGTGAGAGGTTTCGGGGCGCGATGGTATTCGAACGTGTCCCGTCTGGTTTCGTCGCTGCGCCTGTTCTTGCTCGGGGGTGGGAGGGGGGATGGGAGACGGTCGGACGAGGTGCGAGAAGGGGACAGAGACAGGGAGGCCGGAGAAAGCTGGAAGAGAGTCGGGAATAAGTATGCGGAGTACCGAAAGCCCGGGGTTTCCGCGACGGCCGCGCCGGTATGAATATTTAAACGGATGTAAATTGCGAATTAACTATTGATAAAAACAAACCTGAGGGTCCGCGTTAAGCCTTCCTCGTAAATCACACCCTTTACGAGCCGAGTGAGCGAGGCGGCTCGAGGGCGACGGGGAATTTCCGAGCTAACTTTTTGAAGAGCGACGACACCCGAAATCGGGATCCCCCCCTTCTCCCGCTTCATTTTTTAACGGTGAGTTACGGAAAAGAGCTGCCGGATGCTTTACGATCGCATGAAAGTTTCAGCGCGAGGCGCGGCCGGTTGTCGCCCCCGTAAAAGCGCGTTAATCAAACCGACACCGACCCGTTATTATGCCGTCCTATTATTTTTCTTCGCGGAGAAACCGGCGTGCCGTTTTTCTCCGGATATTGTGACATTTGTTCCCCGCGGCGCGCGGGTCGGAGGTAAACAGAACGCGAAGCAGAAGCCGATTAATCTGTGGACAGTTGGAAGAATACGGTCGGTTACGTTCTAAATTTGTTAATCCCCCCGTGCACGGACCCGGCGTTGCCAGTTTTCGGAACAGCGAACAAACACAGTTTTCAACGTGTACGAACGAGACGTCGGCGCGAGTCCAAAGCTGACTTCGGCACGGGCCCGGCGGTATCGCGACGGTCGAACGATTAAAAATCGGTCGAACGAATCCGACGAGACAAGGAATAAAAACGGCGTCGAATGACGCGACGAAAATTAATCCATGCTCCGCGATAAATTATTCCGGTACCGGATTCAATTGCCTCGCGATAAATACTAATTTTCCGGGCAATTCGCTGGTCCGTAAAAAAAAAGAGCCGCGAACGCAGCTGCAGCCGCGAAATTCGTTGCGCCCGTCGGCGGAACGAAAACAACGGCGGCGTGGTAAAGCGGCGCAATAAAATTCGTCGCATTATGAAAATTCCCGGGGCTGTCTCGTCCGCGGGTAAACTGGTGAAAAACAGCGCCGAGCGTTTCTAAACAACCTCGAAGCGTGTAAATCCGGGGGCGATATCGTCGCGATGAACAGGCCGCGAACGGGGCAAAAAAGAAAGAATGGGGGCGAGGGGAATATTTTTTAAAGAGGGAAAACAGTGGCAGATTCCCAACCCGCCCCGTGGACCAGCCAGTTGGCAGGGTTCTACGATAAAGACGTCGAGTCATGACCGGGACATTGTTCAGAAAGGAAAACGTCCCAAGGGGGTAATGGCGTCGACCGAGAAGATCTGCATGTGATCTACGTTTTCGTGGGACCTTTAAAGCTCGGAGACTCGCTCGCGAACACTTTTACTGACAAATGCATGGGATCGGGCGCCGTGGACCCGGCATGGGCGCAGATTACTCTATGGAGCACCGATCGTTAACACCAGGAGCAGGGAATGCACTCATGACGAACGTAGATATGCCAAATGTACAGGGTGAGACACGAGAACCAAGTGCTTTTGGAATAATTACGAAATTTTGTAGATTTTACTGTAGAAGAAATTTATTGGTGAACGAATCTTTGTAAGTGCACAGCATTTTTCGTTATTATTCACGTTCGGAAAATTAAATCTGGCATGCGATGACCATTTCCGTTGACACAAGATTGTGTCATAACCTTGACATAACGTTGACACAAGATTGTGTCGCGCGAGGGAACGGAATCATTTCGATGAACATTAAATCTACGACGAAACGCAACAGCGGTCACCGATTCGTTGTTTTTAACGAAACAATCGTACGCGAACATTCAATGTTCTAGCGTCCACGGCTCCGTGATGGTAACTGTCAGTGAAATGCTATGGGCCAAAGAATGCAACACCGTGAACTGCACGTCCGTCCTTTTTATAATGAGCAAGTAACACCCCTTCCAAAACCACTTGGTTCCTTACTCTATACAATAGCGAACGCTTTAGGAGAATTTATAGACACCATTACATTCTTTGCAACCTTCTTAAAATTAACAAAAGCAGTAATAAATCAGCCATAGCAGTTTCTTGCAATTAAAATAGTCAGTCTACCAATCAATAACAATCTACCAATCAGACCCGAGCTCGATCTTTACGAGGCAATAACTGCAGTCTGCGACGTCGATCACGCGAATAACATGCAACCTTTTCGCATCTACCGTATCGTAGATGTTCTATAATGAGAGAGTAATACCCCTTCCAAAACCACGTGGTTCTTCACCCTGTACAATAGCGAACGCTTTAGAAGCATTTATAGACACCATTACATTCTTTGCAACCTTCTTAAAATTAACAAAAGCAGTAATAAATCAGCCATACCAGTTTCTTGCAATTAAAATAGTCAGTCTACCAATCAATAACAATCTACCAATCAGACCCGAGCTCGATCTTTACGAGGCAATAACTGCAGTCTGCGGCGTCGATCACGCGAATATCATGCAACCTTTTCGCATCTACCGTATCGTAGATGTTCTATAATGAGAGAGTAATACCCCTTCCAAAACCACGTGGTTCCTCGCCCTGTACAATAGCGAACGCTTTAAAAGAATTTATAGACACCATTACATTCTTTGCAACCTTCTTAAAATTAACAAAAGCAGTAATAAATAAATAAATAATAATAATAATATAAACCAGTCATACCAGTTTCTTGCAATTAAAGTAGACAGTCTACCAATCAATAACAATCTACCAATCAGACCCGAGCTCGATCTTTACGAGGCAATAACTGCAGTCTGCGGCGTCGATCACGCGAATATCATGCAACCTTTTCGCATCTACCGTATCGTAGATGTTCTATAATGAGAGAGTAATACCCCTTCCAAAACCACGTGGTTCCTCGCCCTGTACAATAGCGAACGCTTTAAAAGAATTTATAGACACCATTACATTCTTTGCAACCTTCTTAAAATTAACAAAAGCAGTAATAAATAAATAAATAATAATAATAATATAAACCAGTCATACCAGTTTCTTGCAATTAAAGTAGACAGTCTACCAATCAATAACAATCTACCAATCAGACCCGAGCTCGATCTTTACGAGGCAATAACTGCAGTCTGCGACGTCGATCACGCGAATAACATGCAACCTTTTCGCGTCTACCGTATCGTAGATGTCTCGTGGAACATCCTATAGCGTTATTCTTCTTCTGCAATTGACCCCAGATCACCGAAGATACTGCAGTCACGGACGCAGATTGAGAGCAACGGTCGAAGGGAAAGTTTCGCGGTCTGCGACCGGCAACGGAAGAGAAAAAGTGGGCGACGGAGATACGCGCGAGGTCAAAAGCTTGTGGTGGAAAGAGAACGGCGGCGGAGAGGGTGGACAAAAAAGAGAACGGGAAAAGGCGAAAGATGATAACGGAGGAAAAAAGGGCTCGCGCTTACTCGGGCCGGATAAGTGTGCGGCGGCACGCGCGTCGTCGCAAACAAAGGCGGAGGCGTAGGCGTGGGAGACAGGCGTCCGTGAGAGTCCGTGCGCCAAAACGGCGCGGCGGAGCGGTCCGCAGACGAGAGAGCCGGCGATCGAGAAGGATCGAGGAGGATCGAGCTGGCGGACCAGCGAGCGAGCGATAGAGAGGCGACAAGGAAGATTATAGGCACGTATTGGCGCATCGGCCCCCCCGAGCCGGGCCCGCCGCCGTCCTGCCGGGGGTATAAATGTAATCCAGAAGCCAGACGTGACGCACATAACGAGGAACCGGGGCTCTCGCCTTGCGCTGGTCCCTTCTTCCGCGAGGAACACAGCCCGTCCAGAGCCCGATACATGTATCGCCTCGACGAGACGCGTCGCGACGCGTCGGGACGGAGCGGCGCATGCACAATGTGTCGACACAACCGCTCGCCCGGTGTCCGCCGGAACGCGGATCGGTTTTTCCGCGAGCCCCGCTCTACGAACGGAGCTTATTTCAATTTCACCGGCAAATCCGGCCCGGATAGAGCCCGCAGCACACAGCCCGGACCGACCGGAACGATATTCTGTGCATGTTTTATGCGGAATCGGTTGCCGATACGCGGCCACCGACACTCGAAACTTCGAAACGCTGCTCTCCTCCCGCCTTCGCTCGAGCAAACGGAATTCCGCAGCCGCTTTATCGGAAATGTCGTCGCCGGTTCGCGGAACGCTAAGAAACACGGGGAAGCGGAAGAACGATTTCACGACCGGGGAAGTCGTTAGCGGACCAAGCATTTTTACGTGTTCGTGGATCGCAAGAATCCGCCGGGTACGGAAGCTTAGAAACGATGAGAATTCGAAGGGGACGACACTTTATTCGAGTATCGGCTTCCACGGATTTGCCTACGAGGATTCTCATAGAGAGTGCGTGGCATGTAGATGGGTCTCCCTGTCCGCAACGACTCGTGTTTGGAGCGTGGAAAAGGTCCTCGGAAATGTCGACTCCTTGCAAGAAAGGGACAAAGTTAGTATGAAATTGGGCTAAGTGATGTCAAATAATCTATCGTCATCGGGGAATGAGGAAAATCTGTCCCTAACTTCCAGGGCTATTAACTCTTTGGCCTACAACCACGTCTGGGAGACGTGGTCAGATAATCGGGCCAGAAGTGATTATCACGTCTGAGAGACGTGGTCTGAAAATTGGGCCGTAAGTGATTATCACGTCTGAGAGACGTGGTCTGAAAATCGAGTCACAAATGATTATCGCGTCTGAGAGACGTGGTCTGAAAATCGGGCCAGAAGTGATTATCACGTCTGAGAGACGTGGTCTGAAAATCGAGTCACAAATGATTATCGCGTCTGAGAGACGTGGTCAAAAATCGGGCCAGAAATAATTATCACGTCTGAGAGACGTGGTCAAAAATCGGGCCAGAAATGATTTTCATGTCAGAGAGACGTAGTCAAAAATCGAGCCAGAAATAATTATCACGTCTGAGAGACGTTATCAGAAAATCGGGCTAGAAATGATTATCACGTCAAATATAAACATAACTAATTCAACTCCTGTTTTGGTCTAGGGGATACGTGTTTTGTGATTTTTTGGTTTTCGTCATTTAATTGTTTTATCAGTAGCTAAAGGAGATGGCGCAGGAATCAGTTTGACGCGTGCTGCGATTTTTGCGATCTTTAATTGTTTACAGCTCGTATGGAGGGCAATCGATTTCGGTGAAATGTTTAACATGCATATAACTAGGCTCACATAAGAAAGTTAAAGATCGAGAGTTTGTTATTTTCTTTTATCGTTCTAAGCAACGGCAACTTTTTAAAAAAGCATTCTAGCAATGGTCTGGTTATGGTCGCTCTATCATCTAAAAAGGAGTCGTCTAGTCCAGTTCTAAGAAATGTCCAAATATTAACGAGAATCACTGTATTTAAATTCCGTAAGGAGTTCGCGATTGACTCAACATCAGACGTTTCCCGAAATCGTGAAAGATCTTGACGCGTGACCGATCTTGTTATTATTTTGTGGCACACGTTCTTGAAACTTGAATCGTAAGGTTAACGCTAAACCTATCACCGTCAAATGACAGATTTCTCAAACCAATTATAACTCACCAATTATATAAATAAAAATAAAATAAAAAATTATAAATATATTATATAATTCACCAATTATAAAATCTTCCAAAGACACGTTCATAAAACATGCTCGCACAAATTACATTATTGTTACAGCTACTGCACTAAGAACCGAGAAGAAGAATCTAAATAGATTGGATCTCCTCACTTAAAGCGAGGCAATGCGCACCAGCCAATTTTACCGTTCGGTAGAGTTCGGTGTTAATCTGAAAGGATGGGTCGCATGAAAATGCAGAATCCGCAGATCGGTCGAAATTCATTGGGCAAGTGGAGATCCATTAAGATAAACACGGCGACATCGAGAGCCACGGTTTGATCTCGATATTTTCGAGCGGCGCCTCCGAGGGGTTAATTTCGTGGAGATGGAGGGTCGGAAGGTTAAAGGCGCGGGTCAGGAGATACGGTGACCGATCGAGGGATCGTAGGTATTCCACGGGCCGGTCGATTCGGGATCACGAA
The DNA here is from genome assembly GCF_051020955.1 of Megalopta genalis. Lineage (NCBI taxonomy): Eukaryota > Metazoa > Arthropoda > Insecta > Hymenoptera > Halictidae > Megalopta > Megalopta genalis. Next base: position 8,345,755 of record NC_135019.1, read on the forward strand.
CACGTAGGCGCTTAACGAGGGTGCTCGTGCGGAGAGAGCGAAAGGAGCTCCCGAAATACATCGCGGCTGCGATATGAAGCCGCCGGATATGTCGAGTCGCGGCCCACCGCCAGCCTCTGTCTCCTATCGTTCCATTTCGAGTCCGAGATCTTGTTCGACGACCCTCGGGTTCGTCTCGTCCTCGGGCACGCGGCCCAAAATCGGAGAACGTGATTCATTCGGAACTTCACTTCGCTGTTCGAAGCGAGAATTATTCGGCGCTTCTTTTCGTCGACGAGCACGCGTTGCCGAAGTTGCGGGGCTTGCGAGAGATCCGCCGGGTCAACGGACCCTGAATAAACACGCCTCTGTCACCTATCGTTCCATTTCGAATTCGAGATCTTGTTCGTCTCGTCCACGAGCACGCGGCCCAAAATCGGGGAACGCGATTCATTCGGAACTTCTCCTCGTTGTTCGAAGCGAGAATTATTCGCTGCTTCTTTCCGTCGACGAGCTCGCGTTGCCTAAGTTGCGCGGCTTGCGAGAGATCCGCCGGGTTAACGGGCCCTGAATAAACACGGATCGACGAGGCCGTGTTTTTTTCCAATCGCGCACGGCAGAACGGAAACCGGATGCCGGTGGATCGGTTCGCAGATCGGCGACGCGTGGTCGCGATTTAATGGAACGATCGACGTTTATTATGCGACGCGTACATGTTGTTGCTCGCGCGGATCGGCTCGGGCCGGGACGAGTCGGGACGGGTACCTATCTCGCCGGGCCTGTAAAAGCAACGGGTTATGAAGCAATAACGCGGCGCTGCGCTGTGTGTGTCGGCCCGCGACACCCAGCCAAGGCAAACACGCGGCTCACGGCTTGTCTACACTTCCGTAAACTATCCTATCCGTTCTCTTTTACCCTAATCGCGGCGCGCCAACCGTTCCCAATGTCTTCCCGACACCATTTAACTGTGCATCCTGGGAATTATACGGGATGTTCCATAATTATGTCAACACTCGAAATGGAGTGATTCCTGAGGTCGTTTGAAGTGACTTTTTCCTTAGCGAACATGCAATCAGCGGCTTCGTTTACGAGTTATTAACGAAAAACGCTGACCAATTAGAGGCGAGCTCGCCTAGCGCTAGTCGGCCGAGCCAATCAGCGGAACTGGGATTTCGACCGCACGTTGGCTGGGCCGCTGAGCGCCAGGCTGCGTCAGCTGAGCTCGCCTCCCATTGGCCAGCGTTTTTCATTAATGACTCGCAAACGAAGCCGCGGATTACATTTTCGCTGAGGAAAAAGTCACTTCAAATGACCTCAGGGATCACCTCGTTCCGGGTGTTAACGTAATTATGGTACACCTCCGATAATTGCCTATAAAATATTAGAGAAATTACTAAGAACGAAGATCTACTAATCAACGGATTATATAATTATTATATATTATATAATTTACTAACCAACGGAGTTACGAAAGTGATCGTAGTACGAAGATTGTACACACGATCTGCTAAATATAAATGGCACTCGTGTCTTCTAAATCGAGACAAAATTGGATTCTTCGGTTGTCAACATATAGAAACGAATGTAAACGAAGACGCACGGGGAAAATAATAACTATCGCGTTCTATTAGGATAACGATCAAGAACGAAGAAGCGCGAATCAACGCAGCTGCGAAAGAAATCGTGACGCGAAGGTTGGAGATCGGACGAAGATCTACTTCTCGAGATTCGACGCCAAGGAAATTGAACAAAGACGGACTCGAAGCCAAGTGTCTCCTCTCCGGAACGAGACCATAAAATACAAGATATGAATTTTCGGTCGAGTTTTATCGGAGTTTGAACGACACCGGCGCAAAGAGTTTGCACGATTTTTGTTTCGGACTAGCGCTAGGCGAGCTCGCCTCTCGTTGGTCAGCGTTTTTCGCTAATAGCTCGTAAACAAAGCCGCGGATTACATTTTCGCTAAGGAAAAAGTTACTTGAAATGATCTCAGGAATCGCCCCATTCCATAATCATGGGTCTCCCTGGACGTAGAAAGAGCAACCAGAAATCTCGCGGAGCCGGAAAAAAGTACATTCAAAAATAGCCAACATTTCACCTAAATCGCCTACAACGAAACATCGAAAGCCAAACCAGATGTGCTTGTAAAGCATCGCGAACTCGACGCAACACGTACGACAGGTCGGAACAGAACGGAATGTCGCAGTTATCTCGATGTTAACCCCGCGGTGAAGTCGTTAGCTTAACACCGAATATCGAGAAAATTGCTCGCGCGAATATTTACGGCTTTTCTCGATCCCGATACCCGTGTCTCTCCCGTTTGAATACTCGAAATTGGGACATGGCGGATACGTGCTCGGCGGATGGGCGCAGAGAGCATGAACTTACGTCATATCCGCAAAAGGGAGCCGTGAAATCTTGCCAAATACACGTCCCCTTCTATCTTGCTCCTTGTCCCCCCCGGCCGTCCCCCTTCTCGGTGACACGACGGAACGTCCAATATCCCGTCGTCCCGAGGAATTCCGGTATCCACTCGCCGAAGAGAAAATACGTCGATCCGGATCCATGTTGTAACCGGAAGCTACGATAATGATCGCGCGCGACACCGCGGGACGTTCGAATTCGAAATGCCCGACCGCAAGGATCGATCCGGGATCCCCTGACCCGTGCTGGTTCGCGTAGGCACGGATCGATATTCCGCGGGAAAAATATCCTGAAAAATGCGAACAGTCGGCGGGGTCGGCGAGTCGTCGGCGAAGCGAAGGCGCTGTCCGCGGAAGCGTTGAAACGCGCGCGGAAAGTGGGCCCGAATTAGGTGAATCGTGAGAGCACGATGAGGTCCGTTGAACCGTGGAGCGATTAGGATCGAGCAGAGCCGCCGTTAGAAGTTCAGTGTCGCGGCAACGTTATCGACGCAACGGCAGCGATTTATTAACGCGTCGGAGCGCGCTAGCACCGGCGCGGCACGAGCGCCGGGAACGGCAACAACGACACCGAGGCCGGGCTATCTGATATCGAATTACAACGGCGAATTCGCTGAATCGCGAAGAAATTCGGTCATCGATAATCGAAGGGCGCCGCGACACGAGATATTGCATGCCCGGCGATATTTCATCGATAAATCGGCGGGGGCGGAGCGGGTGGTGGCAGGGGGGACGTGTACACGTCGCGATATTGTGCCGTGAACGTTTAGACCGGGGCGTAGTCGCGCGTAATCATTTTTATCCGTGGCAAATGCTCGACGAAACGGACACCGAGCCCGTCCGTCCGTCTATCCGTCCGTCTGTCCCGTCCGTTCGCGTCGCATCACGTCAGTTTGTCGGTCGATGGCCGCGTTTCTAGAGCTTTCCGGCCGATCGATGAAAGTCTCCGGAGGATTTAGTTCGTTACTTTCGACGAGAGGACCATGCCCGGGAAATAGAGTAGCCTAACTGGAACCGGGGCCGCCGCTTTCCCGCTGAATTTTCTCGTCGGATAACGGAATATTGGGTTCGAACCTTCCCTTATTTCCGAGCTTACAACACACCGCCCGAGTAAGACGCCGTTCCATGGGAAATATGCTGCCTGCTCGCGCCACCCTTTTCTTCGCGAAACCTATCGGGATTATCTACCGCTCGTACAATCTGCACCCTCTGACAATTATTTCGTCTGCACGGCGCGCTACCCTCTTCCGTATTTTCTGCCCTCCCACTCCCCTCCCACCCTCGGTCTCGAACGCCTTTATTTCCTCGTTGACCCACTGCGACGATCGTGGTTCCAAAAGTTGCACAACACGAGGCGATATCCGTTATGCCATTCATTCTCGTACGATCTACAGAAACGGGAGTCGGAATCGATGCAATCAGCTACCGCGTATAACACGAATATTTCTCGATCATTCTTCAAGAATCGCTCATCAAGTATTATATTACCCAGAACATACCATAAGTTGCCGAAGATACACCTTCCAGACGTGTTTAGTGCTGCTCTCCAACTGCAATAGGCCATCTCGTTCTGCACTGATGTATAATCTCCTTCTTCGAAATAACTTTGCTAAAATCATGCACTAAGAGAAACATGATAAAAAGATCCAAGACTTAGATCAGTTGACAAAGCAATCCAAAATGACGTAATAAGCTGCTGTAACGCTTAGTCGACCCTACATTGTTGCCGATAATCTGATCAATGAGACATTAAACCCGAAAACGAAAAGAAAATCTAAGATTACACATCCTCAAATTGCAACACCCAAGCTAGCTGACTTAAATTCTAATCCCAGAAATGCCGAAGTTTCTTAATTGATCCGTTGCCAAACGAGGATCTATGATTTCTGAAAATTTTCTTACCTTCGCATCCCGGTGTTTGATACCATCGGTATTAACACGTTCCGTGCCACGTGTACCATCGATGGTACACACTTGCATGTTTACTTAGTGAACTGAACAAATTGTTTACAAGAAATTTAGAACCGGAGAATCAATTTCCACCGCAAGAATGGGCGTTGATAAGTTTTTGTTACGTTGTTATGTGTACGAGAATTAATAATTGCACGTAATACATCAAGTTTTAGTAAAATATCAAAGTGTGAAGATTCGAGTAAAAAAAGCTCGGCACGGAACGTGTTAACCGTTTGAGTCCCAGATGTTATCCAGAAAACACGGTCGAAAAATGCCGAACAGCGTGATAGCGCTTGTCTTAATTGACTGCGAAGAGAACCAAGCGGCGCGACAGCGCTCGTCAAGATTGACAAACAAAACAAAAAGAAAAGTAAAGCAGCTGTGCGATGTACGTGCGTCACTAAAGTTTGACGCGACACAAAATCCGAAACAGCGCGATCGCGCTGCTTGGAACTCGAACGGTTTACACGTTGAATGCCACAGGGGCCACCGGTGACCGGCGCGCCCAAATTGATAGAAATATATATAATTTCAAACAAATGTCAATATCTAAAATTTTGTATTATTGCCATCGTCGATTCGAACAGTGACCCCTGTCGCAATTAGCATGTCAAACATGGTTATACACTGTAACTTATCTATTTCAGATAATATTAGGTCTACCGGAAAGTTCTGTCCGACAATGTCATTGCAAATTTCGACAGATATGCACATATTCATTTGAGACATATATTTTTGAAAAATGTTGCTCACAAATTGCCATCACGCTGGCAAGAGGTCATAAGTAACGACGGAAATTACATTGTACAATAAATATTACTAAATTTATGAAAAATCTATTGTTTCCTTTCATTTCTCAAACGGACAGAACTTTCCGGTAGACCTAATATTTCAACATTATATGTACCGCATGAAAGAAAATTCATCGTGGCGCCACGGACAATTTCTGTAAAACCGGCGTGACATTCGACGTGTTGTTAATCGCATAAAAAACGCGAGGCCGAGTCCAGCGATTCCAATCGCTGGGAAACCGACTTAACGCGCAACATCGAGGTAGCATGATTTCTGGGTTCCGTGACAGAGCCAGCAGGTAATACGGTGCAATATTAAGTAGAGCTGCCGCCGGATCTCTGTCCAGAGAAGGTCGAGACGGATGGGGGATGAAAGAGGAGGGCTAAAACCCACGGAGGCAACGTGTATGCCAGACATGTGCGACCCGCACGACTTATATTTGTTACGGGCGAGTATCTTTCCGCGTGGATCGCAGACATAACACCTTCGGAAGACGTAAAGTTATAAATATATAACTGACAGTGCAGTTTTCCCGGTGCGCGCGGGCGGAGGTGGCCGCGTAACGAGATCGCGCGCGTAATATTGAACCGCCATCGCCTCCGCGAATCCCCCGTTCGTTTCTTCCTGAATAAATACCAGCCGAACCGTGAGATTAAATATTAAATATTCAATATTTAAACAACCGGCAGCAGCACCGAACGAAACGCGGCGTGGATTTCTTTTTGCGCGACATTTGAAACAATAAGGCTGGTTACGGCGGGAATTATTCAATCGGCGCACCAACCACGGTCAAGAGAACGTTTGGAAGATGTATCTCCGTCGAAAATTAACTCTCGCGACGCGCTCTCTTCTCTCGAGCGGCAATCTTCTTTGAAGGAGATCATTTTTAATGGACCCAAGTGTCTGTGAAAGTGCCTGGATGGCCCAAGTTCAAGCAGGGTAATATCGACTCTTCCTCCGCTCACTCTCTCTCTCTCTCGCTCGCTCGCTCGCTCGCTTACTCGCTCTCGCTCTTCATAGCAATTTTAGCATCTTCAAGGTAATTGGGACTACCATATTTCGCAACGTGAAACCAGCAAATATGAATGTTCAAATACAAACTAACACGGTGAATTGAGTAGAGGTAACCCTCTTATAACGGTTATAGGTTCCTAGAACGGTAATTAGGTTCCTAGAACGGTAAATAGATTCCTAGAAAATGCCGTGTTGGGTGAAAGTTACGTAGCGAAAACTTATTAAAGACAAACATCTTTTTTAATTCCATATAAGCAACCTAACTTTCATTAAAAATATAAATGTACGTATAACACAAAACGAAAGAAAAAGGAAAAACAAGAAATGTTATTTTCATTCAATTTAACCGTAATTTCATAAATTTCTTCCTCGTCACTGCTAAATACGATCAAACGAGAACGTTTTTCTTCAGTTTTTGAATCTTCTTCCTCGTTCAGATTTTTTGTGCTCCTTCTATCCTCTTTAAATAATCTGTAATTTTGCTTATTTTTAACAAGGTCAATGTAGATTTCATGGTACGAAGATTGATAATTTTGCAGCTCCCTTTCGAATTTTCGGCTTCTTTCAGCGGAAGACTATTTATACTTATATATACCCTTAATTATAATAATTATATTTTTTCCGTCATTATTTTGAGGTAATTAAGTTTTAAAATACGTTAAACAAAAATCATGTTATCCAGTGAAAGTACAGTGTCGTACAAAGGTTTCCACAATTTTTGTATATCAAAATTATTTCAGACTCGCTAATCGCGAGAGATTCAAGCGCGTAATTAACAATGATGCGATAAGAATGATTTCCAAGACGCTCAGGAATTAATCCGTCCTGGCTGCTTAATTATATTAATTATATTTTCATGTAAAAGTCATTATTTTAAGTTAATTCAGTTTTTAAATATGTTAACCCAAAAATCATATTATCCAGTGAAAGTACAGTGTCGTACAAAGGTTTCCACAATTTTTGTATATCAAAATTATTTCAGACCCGCGAATCGCGAGAGATTCGAGCGCGTAATTAACAATGATGCGATAAGAATGATTTCCAAGACGCTCAGGAATTAATCTGTCCTGGCTGCTTAATTATAATAATTATATTTTCATGTAAAAGCACTACTCCTTCCCGTCATTATTTTAAGGTAATTCAGTTTTTAAATATGTTAACTCAAAGATCATGTGTTATCCAGTAAAAGTACAGTGTCGTGCAAAGGTTTCCACAATTTTTGTACATCAAAATTATTTCAGACTCGCGAATCGCGAGAGATTCAAGCGCGTAATTAACAATGATGCGATAAGAATGATTTCCAAGACGCTCAGAAATTAATCCGTCCTGGCTGCTTAATTATAATAATTATATTTTCATGTAAAAGTCATTATTTTAAGGTAATTCAGTTTTTAAATATGTTAACTCAAAGATCATGTGTTATCCAGTAAAAGTACAGTGTCGTGCAAAGGTTTCCACAATTTTTGTACATCAAAATTATTTCAGACCCGCGAATCGCGAGAGATTCGAGCGCGTAATTAACAATGATGCGATAAAAATGATTTCCAAGACGCTGAGAAATTAATCCGTCCTGGCTGGTTTCACTGTTACGAGCTTCGATATTAAAGGCGGCGAACGGCTGCTTAGCACCAGCTACCGACTCCAGGACGACGATGATCTATCACCGAAGGTGCTGTGATTAGGCGACGGTCACGTCACGCCCGTAAACGTATAGACGAGCAGATACACGAAGGTACGGCGTGCGGATACACAGTCGATGTCGGATAGGGGCGAGAACGTAGCGAGGCAACATGTATGCCAGACATGTGCGACCCGCACGACTTATATATGTTACACGTGCGCATTCCCTCCGCACTGGGTCCGCGCGATGGCCGCCGGCGCGGCCGATGTAACACGTAACAAATATACGCATCATCTTTAACCCTTTCGCTACGGCGGGCCTCGCCGCGGAGTCCCTCGTGTAGAACGGAGCACCCTGCCGAAAGCAGGAACATTAAGCGCGCGCAGTCCTCAGCATTCGGGGCCAAGTCTTTTGCTTCAAAAACGGCGTTGTGACACTGCTTTTAGAAGCAAAATGATTTCTGTTCATAACAATTCGTTCATAATTTTCCATGAACGTATTTTTAATTCAACAATACAGTTAATATTTTTACATTGCACAACAAAATAGTAACTATAATCATAACATATTATTGAGCAATAATTTTTTAATAGTTATATTCTGTATGAAACTTCTCAAAACACGGATACACACATAAGCGAGGCGATAGCCCTTGTTTTAACTTTTGGCTCCGTTGTTGTGACCGGTGACTATAGTCACCCGTCGTGTATAAATGGCATCTTGTGGCCGGTGACTATAGTCACCCGTCGTATATAAGTGGCATCTTGTGGCCGGTGACTATAGTCACCCATCGTATGCGGGTGTCGTTTTGTGGCGGGTGACTATAGTCACCCATCGTATGCGGGTGTCGTTTTGTGGCGGGTGACTATAGTCACCCGTAGTAGCGAAAGGGTTAATAAATACAAAAACCCGTATCCCATCGCGCAGCCGAACCGATTGAAATCTCGAATCATCCAAGAAAACGCGAATCGTCCCGCGGCGTCGCACGGTGGTACAAAAGCCTGAAGTCACGGCCAAAATTCAAAAAATCAAAGTTGTCGAAAGTTGAGAAACGAAACGACCCATACTTTTATACCTTAATGGAAACTACATTTCGAATTTCGAGTTTTTTTTGGCAGTCAATACTCGCGAGCGTGAGCGACAGTACGGAGCGAATAGTTTAAAGCGTGTATGTTGTCAAAAATTGTCAAAAATATTACTGTAGAATCATGGGAAAAACCAAGGGAACTGTATGCAGGACCTTTGGCTTCGTAGCCGATCGACCTTCCCGTATAGCCACGGAACCTTCCTGATTTTCCAATTTTTCAACATCCCATCCGCCATATTTGATCTGCCATTTTTTTGGAATTTTTTAATTCAGATTCGTAATCAGGATTTCCGAAGATATACGTTCACCAATTTTTGTTAAAATCAAATCATTTTTTCAACAACCCATCCGCCATATTTGATCCACCATTTCGTTTTCGGAATTTTTTAATTCAGATTCGTGATCAGCAACCATGAAAACCATTACATACGAATTTTCAAATAAATCCGTCACTATTTCTTATTTTGACCATGATTTCGAGCTTTCATACCACTGTGCGTCGCGGGGAATTTGATTAGCTTTCGACCGGTCACCGTAGAAACGAACATTTCTTGCGAACAATTCTTTGCCTTCTATTTATTATCTTCTCCGGTGAAATTGCCTCGAATCCGTCCAACGAGAAAGTCGTCCCTCAAATCCTTGGCCCGAATCCCTTTGGAGAAGAACTTTGGAAATCTTTTTCGAGAGAGAGAGAGAGAGAGAGAGAGAGAGATCCGGCGTGTCGTTCTCTTTCTTAACCGTTTGCGTGCCAGATGGTTCAGAAAAAACAGGATCGAAAAGCGCCGAAGAGCGCGACAGCGCTCCTTCGATTATGCGTCGAAAAGCGCCGAAGAGCGCGACAGCGCTCCTTCGATTACGGAATCGCCCTATCCGGGTGTTAACATAATTATGGGACATTCTGTAGTTATTTGAAACTGTAACGCATAGCATAATATTCGTAGCATAATAACATTCTATTTGACATTATTATCAAATTTTATAAGATAAATAATAATATGTTACTAATCATATATTAATAATATATTACTAATGATATATAATTAATAATATATTTTATAAGATAAATGCAATAAAATTAATAACCTTCGGTCGGCGGAGCATATTCATAACTACACAATCGACGACGTTTAGGATGATTCTCAGCTTCGTACGTCAATTTTTCCAACCATATTTTTGAAGATATTTCATGCGTCCTTAACCGTTTGCGTACCAGATGGTTCTGATAAAACAGGATCGAAAAGCGCCGAAGAGCGCAATAGCGCTCCTTCGATTATGCGTCGAAAAAAGCCGTAAAACATAAAATAAAACGTTACGAATGAAAATATATATACTATTAACTTAGAATATGTAACAACAAAATGCAAATTGGATTACCGACAGCGATGCGACGCGCGTCGTATACATGCGTCTGAAAGACTGAGCACGTTTCGACAAATTTCGGGCGGCCCGTAAGTCGTCTGTTTCGGCCAAAATGCCCTGGCTTTTCTCGACACAAAATCTGAAGAGCGCGAAAGTGGCTCGTGGTACGCAAACGGTTATAATCTTGCGATATCTGCGATCCTCGGAGCTTTCGAGCGAAATATCGCGCTCGCCCGGCTGCGGCGAGAATGACTTATTATCGCGCGCGGACAATGGAATATAGCGAGCGCCGAGAGCGCGAAGACGGCGCGATAACGATGCGGAAGGGTTAATTGCACGATCGACCGGTTATGATTCAGCGGGCGCGGACGGGCAACGACGCTCGGAAGACGGCGTGTGTTCGGCGCGTCGGTCCCGATGCGTCGCCGACGCCGTCATCGTCGTCGCCGGTGGCAACGGGACACGCGGGGCCTCCTCCCCATGTTTTGTCACGTGCACGGCGATAATCTGATTCTGCTTAAAGGCAGGAAATAGTGGCGCGCGTTGCCGCTCGTTGCGTACACCGAACCGGTTAAAGTGAATTCAGTCCGCCAGCTGCAGACAAATTAGCGGATCGTCGAGCAATTCGAGCTGCGGTGCCGTGCCGCGCGTGTCTGCAACCGAGGAAATTACAACGTTATCGTTCGTTACCCGCGCGCGCGCGCGATACACTTATCAATGGAACACGGTAATGCGAACAAGTAGCGGCGATGAGTTATTGGTGCGCGATCGGAACGATTAAAATTACCATCGGGCAATCGACGGAATTAACTGCTGGGAATCGCGGCGCGCTGCTCAAGGGCCGGCTCGGATACCTACCTACGGAAAATTATTCCGAACGGATCCTCCCACGACTCGTGATCCTAACTTTCGCGCGCGTAATTCATACAAATTCCGAAGTCCTCGAAGCACAGCGGGTCTTTGCATTTTCCTAGGATCTCTAGGACACTGGCCTCTCTCTCTCTCTTCTTTGCACTTTCGAAACTCTTTTAGATTCCTACGTCATTTGATATACTGGCTGCGTATGTTCCTAAAAGGTCATGGATGTCTGGTTCTTTCTATTGCTAATAACCTTTGGAATTCGGGTCCTTTGTATTACAACGTACGGAGAATTTTCTGACGTATTTTTTATACTCCTTCCTGAAGGCATACGCCAGGCTGGCGCCAGCCAGCCGGGGGTTCATTTGTATGTCGCGAGTCAAGTACCTTCAAGGGGTACGACGACGAACATTCTGGAATCGGACCACATAGGAACACCCTCGCTACCATTTCGCAAAGAAAATCTGGGTATACAAAAGGGCCCAAACGCGACCAGAAGCGGGCTAGTTTCGAGTCAATCGTCGACGTGGAGACTCTAGCGAGATCGAGTTTTAATTCTCTTTCGAGCAAAACAATCGAGTAGGTAATAGATACAGGATCAGAAGCCCCCGCCGATTCAGCGCGATAAACTGAGAGCGCGATGGAGTCCGCGAAACACTTGTTCAGATACATTTGTAGTAAAAACCAAAAACTTGTAATACACTAACTTTTGCCAGTTACTTTGGTTACAAAATTCAATTATTTCCACTTCCTACTTCGAAGCAGTAGTTGGTACAACCCACAGAGATATATCTTTATTGCTCGAGGTATATCTTCAACTTTTTCTTGCAAAAGTTACGAGGCAGCCTAACTTCAATTTCCCTAAATTCTATCCCGATCTTAAGGTAGCCACCCGTGCCGAAATAAGCATTGGCAGGTCTACGCACCCTATCCCGATCTTAAGGTAGCCATCCGTGCCGAAATAAGCGTTGACTGGCCTACGAATCTCACTTAGAAAAATCCCAATCGCATCGAACCTCCGGCCACGTAAAGCTGCATGGTCCTCGGCTCGTAACAGTATTCTCAATGACCTTTGTGTTTTGGTTCTTTGTACTCCTAAATTGCCTTTAGAATTGATCCGTGCATTACCAATATGCTAATACAGTAATGTTTCCCTAATTTTCGCTCGGATTGTGCACAAAGATGGACAATTTGGGAAGAGGAGACACGATTATTCGAGTCTTGCGCCTCGTTTTTATAGGTTATTATATAATAATAATATTTATAGGTAATTATATATAAAATATATAATTATATAATAATTACATAATAATAATAATAATAAATTATATAATAATAATTATATAAAGTAATCCTTATAATCGGTAATTATAAAAACGAGGCGTAAGACTCAAATCAATCGCATTTCCTCTTTCCAAATTGTCCATTTCTGTGGACAATCTGAGCGTCAATTAGAGAGACATTACTGTATCTCGGAATGGTGGATATATTTCAATATCAAAGACTTTGAGATTGTCCTTAACCGTTTCAGTCCCAAGTAGCGCGATCGCGCTGTTCAGATTTTGTGTCGCGATCAAGCTTTAGTGACGCGCGTACATCGCATAGCTGCTTTCCTTTTCTTTCTTCTCTCTTTGTTTCGTTTGTCAATCTTAACGAGCGCTAGTTCTCTTCGCAATTAATTAACCCCTTAACACGTTGAATGCCACGGGGGTCACCGGTGACCGACACTTAACTTGACGGTGACGCCATGGGGGCCACCGGTGACCGGCGCGCCCAAATTGATAGAAATATATACAATTTAAAACAAATGTCAATATCTAAAATTTTGTATTATTGCCATCGTCGATTCGAACAGTGACCCCTGTCACAATTAACATGTCAAACATGGTTATACACTGTAACTTATCTATTGCAGATAATATTAGGTCTACCGGAAAGTTCTGTCCGATAATGTCATTGCAAATTTCGATAGACATGCACATATTCATTTGAGACATATATTTTTGAAAAATGTTGCTCACAAATTGCCATCACGCTGGCAAGAGGTCATAAGTAACGACGGAAATTACATTGTACAATAAATATTACTAAATTTATGAAAAATCTATTATTTCCTTTCATTTCTCAAACGGACAGAACTTTCCGGTAGAGCTAATATTTCAACATTATATGTACCACATAAAAGAAAATTCATCGTGGCGCCACGGACAATTTCTGTAAAACCGACGTGGCATTCAACGTGTTAACCCAGTACGATGATCGGGCCAAAAGTGAATATTACGGGCACAGCCCGTAGTACGATGATCGGGCCAAATATAAATATTAGCGGCGGCGCCCTTTTAAAATTATAAATATTTGTGAAATATTTGATAAGTGATTACAACCTGATGCAATAATTGTGGTAGATGCAAGTACTACAAAAAGTTTATTTATACAAAAATCAGTAATACAAAATTAATAATCTGCAACGGTGTGATACAATTGCGATTAGCCCGACCAGCGTGTTACACAAGTCGTGCGAATGGCTCGAAGGCTGCGCAAGCTTGTTTACGTTTTCGGCCCAAAATTCTCGAACGTGAATCGTAGGTGAAGGGATTAAGACAAGCGCTGTCGCGCTCTTCGGCACTCTTCGACCGTGTTTTCTGAACAACCCCTGGGACTCGAACGGTTAACCCTAGAAAGATAACCATATGACAACGTACGTAAAAGATAACCATACGCTTCAGAGGCGCATGCTTTTCTAAGGCGTCAATTTTATACTAACAATGGATATTTATTTAAGTTAATCTAGTCATTTTAAAGGTTTGGCATTATTGTAAAAATAAAATGCATTTATATTATATTTTTTTATATTTTAAGTAATTTTAAACTTAAATCACTAGACCTCTATGAAAAATTAACAAAAATCAACAGTCTTCGCAGGCGCCTCTGCGACGTAGGTTATCTTTCTCGGGTTAAACAACCTTGAGATATCGACCGAACCGTTTCCACGTGTCGAGCAATCCAACTGGAAAATTGATGGTACATCGACGAAGTAATATCTCGCAAATGATTGCGGACAAACGGTAAACCATCCCACTCGGCAACTCGATAGCGCTCGCGTAATCTGATACACTAAACAACTACGCCAAATATCGACCTATCAGTGAGCCATTTGCGTTTTTACGAAATAATACACATCCAAAAAAAAACATCCGCTATTCAATTACGACCACCCAGCGTGGCCGAAATGAATGAAATATAGGAAGGGAGAAATAATCCGAGAAGGAAATTCTGCTCCCATCGGAGCTCCGTGTCGTTCGGAGCATGTGCTCGAGCTTGACACGGTATCGTCCGCAAGGATCGAAGCTTTTCCCGATCGAGCTTAAAGTTTCGACGAAGGCGGGGCCGGTTCGCGGAACGGGGACGGCGAATGTAATTATTTCCGTTTTAACAAGCCGCGAATTATTTCCTGTCGTCGGTCCAATATCTTGCGGTACCGGGGCCACCGGGAGAGGGGGGGGAGGAGGAGGGATTCGTCCCCCTTTCTACCCGGCCCGTGTTCGGAAAGCGCTCGATCGCAGATATCTCGTTTTCGCGTGAGCAAACTAGTGCCGAACGAGTTTTCCATTTGCCCTGGCCGCAATTGATCCGAGCGACCGCGCGCCGCACGATAACTATCCGCCGGACTCATTTAAGATAAACTTAGTCGGGGATCAGCGGATACGTGATTTCCACGAGGTTTCCGCCCCCCGCGGCCCCCCGCGCCGTCCCTTGCCCTTCCCGCGGCGCCCGTACCGGCGGGCACGGTCGCTCGAAATGTACACGAGGGGATTATTACGAAATTATATAGGATCAATGGAGCCCCCCTACGTGCCGTTCGCCACGTGTGACAAGTTCGAAAAGCGTTTTCGTTATTCCGCGTCGGAAAACCGGCAATCGCTGTCCGATCGGCCGGACGCTCGCGATAATTAATTCGATTACCGGCGCGACCAGCCCGCCGGAAAATGAATCTTGGAGGGGGGAGGGGGCAGGGGGGTTAGGCGTCCTTTCCCGGAGAAGGGTGCCACCCTTCCACTTCGGATACCCGTCCCGGTACTTCGGCTTTAACGCGTTTGCATCGCCGGAAAGAACGAAACGCGGTAACCTTAAGCGTTTGGGTCCCTGGGGGTATTGAAAAAACACCGTCGAAGAATCCCAAACAGCGCAACCGCGCTTTCTCGAAATGAGAACAAAAAGACCCAAGCAGCGCGATAGCGCCTGTGTTTTATTTTATGTCGAGAAATACCAAGCGGCGCGATAATAATGAATTAAAAATTTTTATATTTTGTAATGTATCGTTGCATTATTATAGTATTATTCTACCTATTGTAAAATATACTATTTACATTAAAAAGAGCTGCGCGATGTACTTGCTTCGGTAAATCTGAGCGCGCTTCGACAATCGGTAACGCATCGTCGGTTGTCCACAATGTTCGAAATGTGCGTTCTGTTGTTGTGTCGTGTTGTTGTCGAAATGTGCTGGGTTTTCTCGACATAAAATCTCAACAGCGAGATCGCGCTGCTTGGGACTCAAACGGTTAAATTGGACCGCGGATTTTATGCGACGAAAATGTTGCGAACGGAACAGAAAATTACGGGGACATCGGACAGTTCGAAGTACAGTAATGTCTCCCTAACTGACGCTCAGATCGTGCACAAAAATGAACAATTTGGGAAGAGGAGATACGATTATTCGAGCCTCGCGGCTCGTTTTTATAATTGTTGACAATTCGTTGATTATAGAAACAAACCGCAAGGCTCGAATAATCGTATCTCCTCTTTCCAACTTGTCAACTTTTGTGGACAATCTCTACGTCAATTAGAGAGACATTACTGTACGTGTACGGTCCTCTATTTTTTTCAACTCGCCGACACAATCAAACTTGAAGATTTGTCTATTTCGAGCGAAGATCCGCGACCTATTTTCAGCATCGATCGTTTTTGTTAAATATTCAGTGGAATGAAAGATGTGTTAAGTGATAAAGAATCTTTATTAGGCGCTGTGTTCTCGATGCACGCTTACAGACTGAGAGCGAAAGTCGAGCCGAGAGTACAGTAATGTCTCTCTAATTGACGCCCAGATTGCACACAAAAATGGACAATTTGGGAAAAGGAGGTACGATTATTCGAGCCTTGCGGTTTATTCTTATAGTTATAAATTGTCCACAATTATAAAAACGAGCCGCAAGGCTCGAATAATCGTATTTCCTCTTTCCGAATTGTCAACTTTTGTGGACAATCTCTGCGTCAATTAGAGAGACATTACTGTACGTGTACGGTGCTCTATTTCTTTCAACTCGCCGACACAATCAAACTTGAAGATTTGTCTATTTCATGTTCGTTTTTGTTAAATATTCAATGGAATGAAAGATGTGTTAAGTGATAACGAATCTTTGTTAGGTGCTACGTTCTCGATGCACGCTTACAGACTGAAAGCGAGAGACGGGCCGAGAGTACAGGAATGTCTCTCTAATTGACGCCCAGATTGACCACAAAAATGGACAATTTGGGAAAAGGAGATACGATTATTCGAGCCTTGCGGTTTATTTTTATAGTTATAAATTGTCCACAATTCTAAAAACGAGTCGCAAGGCTCGAATAATCGTATCTCCTTTTCCCAAATTATCAATTTTAGTGGACAATCTGAGCGTCAGTACGGGAGACATTATCATTTGTTCTAAACAAAACGCGCGAGCAACGGTCACCGCTTCTCCTACCATAATCTTCACGATGGTAATAATCGATAGATCGCGACGTTGCTACGCATTGAATGCTTAACAGTTTTTCCGCAGAATTGTTCGAAGAGTCGGTCATTGCGCAAAGACAGTTCGCAGTTGTTCGGCGTGCGCGTACGCGATAGAAGCAAGTGGGTTAATCTCTCTCGGCGAAGTCGAACGCGCATTATCTTCCAAGAATTTCACCGGGACGACTTCAAGCCGGGAGAAGGCTCTAATGGCCGTCCGCTGGATCTATTTTTTACAAGCCCGAGGAACCTAAAGGTTTGCAGAATCGAGCTAAATCTTTAACATCGCGCGGGGGGGATCGAACAAGGGAAAAGAACGCGTCTCGCAAGTTTCACGGGCTGCATTAACAAATGAAAATTTCATTCTGACGTCGACGGAGGAAGGCCGGAAAAAAGGGTCGGTGCTTCTCTTCGGATTCTTCCGCGAAAGTTGCAGAGTATCTTTAATGGATAGCAGAGTACGGGGACGAAAGTAGAGCGGAAGCGTTGTTACGACAGAACACTCGGCGTCCCGATGTCACTGGCTTCCTGTTCCACCCTCACCCCCCCCCCCCCCCTCTCCTCGAAACGGCGCATCATGACTTCCGGTGAGTATGCGGCACCGGCATCGCGCGATGCGGCGCACCGCGCAGCTAACATCACCCCCGGCATCAATACGTATGCATTACGCCCACCGACGAAAACAAGCACCTTAACGCAGCGCTGTCAGATTAGTTACAGTCTCCCGCACGGCAGGTGTTAATTAGGCTATGCAAAGATTCCGTCGTTTCGACGTTGACGCTCGCGAGAACGTCGCCGCGTCGCGCGGTGCCGCGCGCGACCTGCACCGTTACACGACCGGGCTGCTAATCAATTATGCTGATAAGCAGCGAGCGCATCGCGAGGAATTCGTGAAAAAACGATGCATCGTTTCGGCGGAACGATGCTCTCTCGTCGGAATACTGATCGGTTCGGTGATGGATGTCATCTAACGAAGATAAAAGGTCGCCGGGGACGGTTCGGGAACGCTGGAAATTGCTTGGTCAACGACCGAGCAGAGCCGAGACGAGCCGTTGTCCCCGTCGTTCGACACGCGTTACGACGCTTAACGAAGTCCCCGGTAATTCCGTTCCCGCGACACTCCTGTTAATTACAGTTCACGCGAAGGCAAACGACGCCATTGTGGCCTGGTCTGTTCGCGGTACCGAGCGCGCGGCCATCTTACGCCACTGACACATAATTAGCCGACGTTAATTAGACGACGATAACAGTGCCGACGCGCGATGCTCTTTGCCGCCCGGACATTTTCCGCGTCGCTTTCTTCGATCTTCTCCCGACGACAATCAAGCAGTCCGACACTCTGACGGACAACGCGGCCGCGCAAATGTTATTTCGAGTACGTATGTGTAGTGTAACGTACGGAGAATTCTCCGACGTATTTTTTATACTCCTTCCTGAAGGCATACGCCATGCTGGCGCCAGCCAGCCGGGGGTTCATTTGTATGTCGCGAGTCAAGTACCTTCAAGGGGTACGACGACGAACGTTCTGGAATCGGACCACATAGGAACACCCTCGCTACCATTTCCCAAAGAAAATCTGGGTATATAAAGGGCCCAAACGCGACCAGAAGCGGGCTAGTTTCGAGCCAATCGTCGACGTGGAGACTCTAGCGAGATCGAGTTTTAATTCTCTTTCGAGCAAAACAATCGAGTAGGTAATAGATACCGGATCAGAAGCCCCCGCCGATTCGGCGCGATAAACTGAGAGCGCGATGGAGTCCGCGAAACACTTGTTCAGATACATTTGTAGTAAAAACCAAAAACTTGTAATACAGTAACTTTTGCCAGTTACTTTGGTTACAAAATTCAATTATTTCCACTTCCTACTTCGAAGCAGTAGTTGGTACAACCCGCAGAGATATATCTTTACCGCTCGAGGTATATCTTCAACTTTTTCTTGCAAAAGTTACGAGACAGCCTAACTCCAATTTCCCTAAATTCTATCTCGATCTTAAGGTAGCCACCCGTGCCGAAATAAGCATTGGCTGGTCTACGCACCCTATCCCGATCTCAAGGTAGCCACTCGTGCCGAAATAAGCATTGGCTGGTCTACGAATCTCCCTTAAAAAAATCCCAATCGCATCCAACCTCCGGCCACGCGAAGCTGCCTGGCCCTCGGCTCGTAACAATAGAATCGTGGATGTAACTTGAATAGGTCTTGGATAGGTCCTAGAGAATATTGGTGAAGCTTTTAGATTCCAGCGTAGGTCTATGAAAATCATGATAGCAGTCCAGAATCCAGTAAAAGTCCATTGAGAATCCTGAAACGTCATTGAAAGCATCGGTGAGTCTTGAAGTTTCCTAGAGGTACGTCGAAAATCATGGTAAAGTCTTACAATCCACTGAAAGTTAATTGAAAACACTAGAGTCCCCTGGACACTCGTCGAAAGTCTTGATAAAGATTCTCTCGAAGGTTCTTGAAAATCATGATATTAGTCCAGAATGCAGTAAAAGTCTATTGAGAATCCTGAAACGTCATCGAAGGCATCGGTGAGTTTTAGAGCCTCCTAGAGATACGTCGAAAGTCATGGTAAAGTCTTACAATCCACTGGAAGTTAATTGAAAACACTAGAAGTCCTCTGGACACTCGTCGAAAGTCTTGATAAAGATTCTCTCGAAGGTCCATGAAAATCATGATAGCAGACCAGAATGCAGTAAAAGTCTATTGAGAATCCTGAAACGTCATCGAAAGCATCGGTGAGTTTTGGAGTCTCCTAGACGGGCGTCCGTCGAAAATCATGGTAAAGTCCTACAATTCACTGGAAGTTAATTAAAAACACTAGAGTCCTCTGGACACTCGTCGAAAGTCTTGATAAAGGTTCTCCCGAAGGTCCATGAAAATCATGACGAGATCCCGGAAGCCGGCAGAAGTCCGTCCAGAACCGAGAAACATCGTCGAACGTCTCGGCCAGTCTTGGAGTCCACGCGGAGGGGCCTTATTCAAGATTTTAGGTAAACCAGTTGCTATCGCGGGCATATCGTTGCCGTTCAATTATGGAATTAACAACGCGAACGTCCGGCCCTTTCGGTCAGATGCGTAATAAATGCTCGCCGTTGCAACGATAACGGGTCGAATGAATGCAACGGATACCGGTATTTATGCGATCCAGATATCAGTGGAACAATAACGACCGCCGCGGTATCGTACGCAAACGCGTGCGCGTAATTATTTTGGAATTAATGGGATACGCGTTCCTGAAACGCGTTACAGCACGCAGCTGAATCGGGGAAAAATGCGCCACCGACGGGGAAAAAGGGATGCTCTTTGTCGTGTCTTTATTGGCGGAAAAAACGCCGATGGAAAAGAGAGAGAGAGAGAGGGAGAGCGGATTTTCAATGAAATAATATAAACGCAAAGTGTATGAAATTTATATGATACCCTTCGTCGAGGTTTTTAAATAAAAATACACTCGGCGGGACGTTCGGGAAATTCGTGGCTGGTACGTTAGCCGCGACCCGCTCCGGAGAATCAAATGTCCGAAAATCATACGCGTCCCCACCGTTTTCTTCCGACAAATAAAGCATACGAGAAACGACGCTCCGGAGCCGAGCAACAAATAATATTTGTCCTCGGATAAAAGGGAGAGGGCGAGGCGTTCTGACGTGGATCCCAAGAAAGGTCTCTCCCCTCTTCATCTCTCTGTTTGTCTCTCTCTCTCTCTCTCTCTCTCACACACACACTCTCTCTCTGTCTCCCTTTGCCTTAATAATGAGTGGTTGTTCTCAGTTTTCTTTCCCCTTTTTTCGCGATGTATATCATGCGGGTAATACACAACGTTACGGCGTCGGTTCGGTGGTGGGAAAAGGGGAATAGCATTCTTGGCAGGATATTTGTGTGGGAACGGAGGGATGGCTTGGCTTAAGGAATGTCTACCCCCGCGGCAACAAGGGTCGAAGGTCTCGACAAATATCATAAAATGTAAATGCCATGGATTTGCCATGATACCAGCCAGAACTTCTCAATTTACCAATATGCCGGGGCCCTTTTATCCGGCTAGCGAGTATCACGGCCGGATTAATTCGTGTGCGTCGACCATTTTCGTGGCCTGTTTTCGCCGAGATTAAAATTTCTGTTCACCGAGGCTCGTGCATTTTCATGGAAACCCTGGGATGCCGAACGAATACATTTAACTTCGCCCCGCGTGTCTCGTCTCCGCGACGAATAAACTTTCCCGATCGATTCGCGTCGCGGAAAACACCCCCTATCCCCCCCCTACCCACCGCCGACTGGCCCAGAGGGGTCAACTTTCCAGCAAACGAACGCTTGCAACTTCCGTCCTCGCTCTCTATTTTGATTATTACTATCGCAGAGCGCCAGTCCCGAACAACTTTCCTGTGTTTTAATGATTTCTGATGGCTCCGGCGACGCGACGTGCGTGGACTCGTCAACTCGAAACGGCGACGAGCCCGGGCACAAACGACCAACGACGGGTCTACTCGTCCCTTTAAACGTAGAAACTTCAACACCTCCTGGTGTCGATGTAAATTGAAAACGTACGTATTTGTAGTCGCGAATGTCTTTTTTCTTTCGACAGAGGCTATTATTTCGACTATTATTAGGTCATTAACTCCGAACTTCCGGCGATCGGATCGCACGGTATAGATTTCTTTCCGTCTTTGCGATCCAAATTATTTGCAGTGGACTGTTACCTCTTCGTCCAAGATGGTCTTACAGTAATTTCTCCCTAATTCGCGCTCAGATTGCGCATGAAAATGGACAATTTGTGAAGAGGAGATACGATCATTCCCATTGTTCCCTCTGTGATTTTTCGGTGTGTTTCTCGATGCTGTTTGTGGATCTGGCGATCGAAGTGTTGCCTAACCGCTTATCGTACAATTTTCTTCGTAGTTGCGATAATTAGAAGTTTTTCGATTGTACAGTCATTTCTCCCGGAAATGCCAAATTTAAGGTTTCTGTGAATTTCTCTGTGCTAGTTCTACATTTATGTAATTTATTGCGCCCATCTTTGTGCGCAATCTGGGCGCGAATTAGAGAAAAATTACTGTATTTCGTCTAGGTAAGTCCAAGACCAAGTTACGCTAAATCCGAAGAAGTCTAAGTTAAATCTGAATCCAAGTGAGTGGTCTTCTCGAATAGATATTCGTACGCGATTTCAATGTGCCCCGATCTTACCTCCAATTAACCCTTTGCACTCAAAGCCATTTTAACAGTAAATCTAAAATCATTTTTCTGACTTATAGTACTTTCATCTTACAAGACAAAGCGCATTTTACGCGTACGAAATCGAGTCTCGTGATTCATGCAACGGTTACGCTTTCAATAATGTTTGAAATCTAAACTTTGATAATATAAAAATTATCTTGGAACGTGAAATAACAATTTTTTAGCGGTGCCTCAGAGTCACCACTCGAGTGCAAAGGGTCAACGTTCGATCGAAGGATTCAAAACGCAGATCGATAATAAATTGTTCAATTATACAATCTATTGTTTAGGTAACGATTCGATCGTTCTTCGTGTACGCGCCGTTAAAAAGTTTAAGGAATCGCACGCTATTTTATTCTGATTGTATTCAATGATTAATCATGCTATCTTCGTACACGCAAAAACAGATATAATTGGACAACGACTCGTAGGAAGCCTGAAACTATTTCTGCAGCATATCGTAATCATTTTACTAACCTTTATAAGCGACAACGTTCTCTTTTGCGTAATTTTTGTTTTGTTATTGCTATTATTGCCATTCCCTCGTCGCTGCTCGCGTCGCAATACAGAATTTATCGAACACAAAAGTGTTCGACCGTGTGTCGATTCTTTCGAATCGCTTGCCGGAAAACGTGAGAAATCTGGGAAACGTAAGAGACCTAATCCGACGAGCAGCTTCCGCAGCCTCTAACCGGGCAGCGCCGGCATATTCTCGTTACTTTTCACCTGGCATAAAAGCCGAGAGTCCCTCGGATCTCTCTCGTATAACGAATCGTCTCGATGAATGAATCCCTCTAAAACCCAGCGCTCGTCGCAGGGGTAGAGAGTGCTTCCATCGTGGAACTTTCCGTAGAAAGACGTTCGTAAATTATATCGCCGAAGGAAGGGAACACACTTAGCCGTGTCCTTTCAGGGCCCGCTCGGGCCGCGGACGACGGGCGCGAGGGACGTTACCGTGGGAAGTAAAACGGGCGCAGTTAGCTGCACGTCCGTGTGGAAAGTTTCTGCCGTGTAATCGATTCAATTTTCCAATTCGTCTTGTCCAATTCCGGGCGGCGTAGCGTAGCGTGGCACGGGGCCGTTGAAAGCTCCGAAAGGAAGGAAAGTTACGCGAGAGCCGCGCTGCTGCCGCGGAAACGACTTTGTCGAGGCAACAGGGAAAAACCGTTCTCGCCCTCGACTATTGCGTTACGAGAGTCTCGGCGTCGAAACTCGCGGACAACGCACCACGGTTCTCGATTCTTCGCGAGTCCTCGTCCGGTCCTCTCCGAGGCCTGAACCCGGAAACAGGGCCGGGAGGAACCGGGTTCGAGGAAGGAAGGTGTGTGCCCCGGCACACCGACGAAGCGGCGTTCGCACGAGCGTACGG
Organism: Megalopta genalis; assembly: GCF_051020955.1. Taxonomy (NCBI): domain Eukaryota; kingdom Metazoa; phylum Arthropoda; class Insecta; order Hymenoptera; family Halictidae; genus Megalopta; species Megalopta genalis. The sequence continues at coordinate 8,369,177 of NC_135019.1, forward strand.
CATCGCATCCGCACGAGTTAAGCCGCGCAAGATGGATGGTCCAGCCGGTGGTCCTGCCCCGAACGTTTCACTCGCACTTATGATATATGGTGACGCCGCTAAAAACTGGCAGATGTGTTTCCCCGGTACGCTGCGCTGTTTCCGTTTCGGAGCAATCGTCGGCCCGGCCGTCTTTTCCCACCTTTTGCCCGCCTTAGCGCCGGGATAAATCGACGAGAGACGCGAACAATACTTGAGAGATTATACGCTCGGCCGGCGCCTAGCGTCGTGACGCCGCCGCCGCCGCGCCGAAAAACCTTATATTCCTTGTTCCCGTTTGATATATGGCCCTCGGGCGAGTTGTCGCGGCGCGGCGGCCGAGAGTTCTTGTCGCGGTTTGTTTCCTTCGGGTGAAAAAATTTCCCGGAGCAGAGTCCTCGATCCTCGGAAGGTGTCGGGGCCGTTCTTCGGGCTACACCTTTTCCGGCACTGTCATCCGGGGATCGTTGTTTCAACGTGTTCCGCGGAGGTTTTGCCTCGTCGAAGTTCGTCAGCGAGACGTTCCGGGCGACAGGTGTTTTATGGTTCACCGGGCCACGCTTCCTCGGTGCCACGGTTCGACCCGAAGAACTCGAGCCGGGTAAACGATGCTTGGATCGGCTTTAATTTTAACACTTTATCGTCCGGTCGTGGTTGAGGCTGCCACTCAGTAAGGACTGGCTTAGTCGCGCGCGCATTTGCTCCCAGTACCGGCTAAATTTTCGCTATTCATTGTGTTGTGCTTATTCCATTAAAAATAATAATAAATAATAATAATTATTATAATTATAATTCATAAGGATATGGGGAGGTCAGCATACAGGAGGTCAGCTACTAACAAAACAGTAAAGAAGCGAAAACCGTCGATAGCTAAAAGTCGATTAATAGGCTATCGGTCGATAAGCATTGGCAATCGAAAAGCCGATTAATAGGCTAGCGATCGATAAACATTGGCAATCGAAAAGCCGATAAATAGGCTAGCGGTCGATAAAGTGTTAACGTTTTAGGCACGACGCGCCACTATAGTGGCTTCCGCGGATGTCATCTTCGCACAACTCGACACAATTCGATACAATTATATTTCAGATCTTTCAATTTGAATGTTGCTCGTTCGACAGTCCGATCTCGACTCGTCGATTGTCCGTTGGTAAAACTCTTCCGTGGCAATCCCTATCTTCTATTATTTTTAAAGTTGTTCACAACAGAGCAGTTTCACATTACAGCGACTTGATTTGGACAAGTCGCCGTAACAATATATCAACGAAGTTTTATTTAACCTTTTAGGCACGACGCGCCACTATAGTGGCTTTCGCGGATGTCATCTCTCTGAACGACGCGCCACTATAGTGGCTTCCGCGGATGTCATCTTCGCACAACTCGACACGATTCGATACAATTATATTTCAGATCTTTCAATTTGAATGTTGCTCGTTCGACAGTCCGATCTCGACTCGTCGATTGTCCGTTGGTAAAACTCTTCCGTGGCAACCCCTATCTTCTATTATTTTTAAAGTTGTTCACAACAGAGCAGTCTCACATTACAGCGACTTGATTTGGACAAGTCGCCGTAACAATATATCAACGAAGTTTTATTTAACCTTTTAGGCACGACGCGCCACTATAGTGGCTTTCGCGGATATCATCTCTCTGAACGACGCGCCACTATAGTGGCTTTCGCGGATATCATCTCTCTGAACGACGCGCCACTATAGTGGCTTTCGCGGATGTCATCTCTCTAAACAACGCACCACTATAGTGGCTTACTCCAGTAGCTCACTCGGTCATCGTTTGAATTAAATAATCGTCTTCATATGCATTGTTTCACACTTCTTTTGTCTTCACATCAATTTACAACAGTCTTGACAATATACAGACACTCTGTACAGTACCATATCAGACTCTGCCGTCCAGAGAAATAGCCTCGCGCAGAATTCAGCCGTACCTAAAAGGTTAAAGCTGACCGCTCCACGGAGCACCGAGGTCGAATCGACGAAGCTTCCAGGATCGGAATGAAGTGAAACGGTCCCTGGATCGGTCAGGAACTCGAGCCCTTGCTATTAGTTCCAACAGTAGACGACCAATGTTCTAAAGTACAATCGAATTCGCGAAAGAATCACAAAGTCCATACGACACTTTCTGGCAGAAGCATGGCAGGACCGTAGGATTCTTAACCTTTTGAGCTCTGAATACTTCTGGCCGAAACGGTTCGTAGGGACGGAGCGCGGCTATCGCTGACCATCGCTGGGGGCGGAATACTTTTTTGCCACACCGAAGTGACTATTCAAGGCGCAAACAGTAATAAATTATAGTGATTCTTTTGCAGAAGGTTAAATAATTAATCTTCTGATTCAATGTCCGATGATAGCGATTCACTATATTCTATTTCACTGTCGTCCCTTGTGAAATATTCCTCAAGATTTGACAGTTTGTAGGGTGTCACGAATAAAAAAATATAATCGAACAAGTTATATTCCGTACTATCGTTGTTGACGCGAGCGGGACCGTGAGGTTCTTACATTCGCAAGACGATACTGCTGACCGAGTCGTTTTGAGTGCTTTGAGTCGCGAAAAGGTGACAGTGCAGGTAATTATTTTGAAATCTAATTGGTTAGAGAGTGGGACACATAAAATGGGATTTCCGTTTCAGAAATTCCCGGGGATTTTTATGACCCTAATATTGCCCAACAGCTACCTAAGGAAGGCAAATTACTAACGAGTGCCCCTGTATTAATTCTACACGAAAATATCTGCATATTGATTGAAAAAATCGACAAACGCATATGTGCGCCCTTAGTCCAGGCCGATGACTTAGAGAAAACACGTAAATGCGGCCTTAGGCTACACGGATGACATTCGCCAAACGCACATATGCGTCCATAGAGCTCTAAGGGTTAAAGAAAAATGGTAGATCTTGTCGAAGACTACCTCGATAATGGCGCCTATTCCTCTCCTCGTTCCGTCGGCGATTAATTAACGGTATCAGTCTCGATGGAGCTCGTAACTGGACGCTTCTTGAAACTGCGAAGTCCGCCGAATTTCCAGGTGGTGGCAGAAATTGAAGGATTCTGTATTTTTCAGTGCGGAGTCCCGAAAAGCAGTCGAAAATATGAGCGACACTGAAAATGGAGTTTTCGTTGAAATTAACTCTTCTCAAAGGATAGAATCCACTGGCGACTCCACGGCGAGCCACGGTCCCCGTGCGCCTTGTAACATGCACCTGCAGTTGCACCGGACGTGACGCCGGGATTAGAGAGGAAAAAGCCGAGGACAGAGGAAAAGAGACGGCCGAGCGGCGCGACGCGCGGTTTCATTAATGTTTAGCCGGATCTTTGATTTTCGCGTTGACTCGGCCCGGTATTTCGCTGAAACGAGCCGTCATTCGGTCGTTCCCAACTCCGCGGAGACCGATAGCTTTGATAATCCCCCTCTCCCCAATGGTATTCTCATCCTTATCAGATTCCAAGGCGAATAGTTGGTCTTCCCGGCAAGAAGCACCGCGGTATTAACAATTCGTTGAATTCGGGATTCGGCCTTCCGCGCTACCCTCGATTCCCCAAGAATACGACGCCCGCGATCGAGATGCTTTATTTACCATGCAAAAGCTTCCCGGAGGCTCTCTGTTCTCGCATCCAGCCGCAACCATGAAATTTCGAGGAAAATTTCATTCCAAAGACTACGAGGAAACCGCGTGAATACCGGCAGGTATTTCGAGCTCTGCTTTGATTGCAAGCGCAGCCAATTAACGCTGGGGTTGCGCCGTCGTCATAGTCGTTATCGTCTATGTCGTTCCACGCGTGTACCCGCCGCGTGCCCGCTAATCACGCCGCCAGCAGTCGAAACCGCGACGAGCGGAGCCTTAATGTCAAAATACACGGAAACCCGGCAAAGAGCCCCGACAATTTCGCGACTACGCCTTCAACGGCAATTCCTTATCGTCCTGCTCCGCTCGATTCCACCGGAAACCCTCGATTTTTTTATCTCGCCAGCTGCCACCGCGAGATGGTAATCTCCCGCGAGGACGAAGACTTCTTAGAGCACGAAAAATATTTTCTTCGAGAAACTAAATCGCGTATCGAGGACTTCGGTGTCCTTTAACACGCCGACGACGCTCGTCCAAGAAGTTGTAGCGGCACACGGTCGGCGACCGCAATAACCATAAAACTGTCCGCTTGCAGATGTCAAGGGTTCGGCAGAGAGAAAACGTAGCACGGAAAGCAAGCACCGGAAATTCCTTTGTTTCTTTATTTTGTATCACTGCCACATGTACTGCAGGCCTAGCCGCGGAGAAAGTCGCCGGCCGCGTACCGCTACCCGGCCGAATGGCTGTCTCCCCCGCCAAACTGAACGGGGGTAAAAGAAGACAGCAAGTCTCCCAAAAAGGCGTCTCCCCTTTTTGGGAGAAATAATATAAATATAATAATGTAATCTTCTTGTAATAATATAAAAAATAATATAATCTTCTTGTAACTATCCGCACCGCGCGTCATTCATGTACCTCTCTGAATAAAGTCCAGTAGAGTTTCACCCTGTGTCTCTCCGTTGTAACCCCGAGCAACACGTTACAAAGTGTTGATAAAACTTGGAATGAAATTTCTGCGCGTCCAATTTTTCGCAATCGTCGTCGCTACAGCTTTCGCTATCTCGGCTATACAGCTACGTATCACGAAACAACCGAGAAAGTTCGCGCCATCTTACTTTCTATTCCGGCTCCATTTTATCAAAGTTTTATCTTCCGGTGTACTCTTTCGAATCGGGAGGAAGGAGAACGTCGAGAGAGTCAGTTTTACGAAATTGATTTTCCGGCAGCTTCGCAAGCTGCCACCTTAAACGTGGCGAGGATGAGGATGAACCGGTTCGAGGACGAGAGGATTATACCGTCCCAGTGCGGCGAGGATGTAGGACGAGCCTAGGGACCCCGCCGCCCAGCCGGGTTCTGGGGTTAACCAGCATTTACATAGGCGCGAACGTAGACTGAATAACAATGCTTGAAACGGAGCTAAAACCAGCCCCCGACCGCTCCGCCGAGACAACACACATTCGTCATCCCTTCCGTTCGAGCACGCGAGGGCTATTTCTGTGTCGAAGTTCTGTGGAAATCAGGCCGGATGAATGGAGCTTTGTTAATTGAACGCGCCGGAGTTTCAGATTCGAGTTTACCGCGCCTTGTGACAGTTCGTTTTGACGCGGATCCCGGTTTAGAGTTCGCGACGTTGTCGGGAAACGGAGAATTCGTTTCGAGCGATTAGGAAACCATCTTCTCTCTCTCTCTCTCTCTCTCGTCCTTCTAAACAATTCTATGCATAATTTTAGAATCTTTTGTTAAAAGAGACTGAGCCACATATATAGTTATATATAGTATATATATAATTATACATAGTATATATATAGTTATATATAGTATATATACATATACTATACTGTACTATATATATACATAGTATATATACATATACTATACTGTACTATATATATATACATAGTACATATATAGTTATATATAGTATATATATAGTTATATTGGAAATATAACATATGACATAATATGGCATATATAGGAGATGATGCTTGGAAATATAAGTAGCAGACGAACAATAAAACAATTCGATGAAAAGTAGAAGTGGATCGTATTAAAATCTAGCGACCTTAATATATCACAATAAATTTTATTTCTTCATATGGTTGGAGACAGGCATTCATGATATTCTATACAGTGTAATGTCTAGATCTCGAGTTTTGCTTTCTTTTTGTCAAGGACCACGCGCGCCAACGCTTCATTATGCCATTTTGTTCACAATTGCTAAGTGCAACGAATGCAACTGACTCGTCCATTTATCAAGCGCATTGTAACGCGCAGCGCAAACCGATTTCTTATCCAGTTCGAGGACCTGGTTCACCTGTTGATAACGTCGTTGGTTTCAGAGACAGACCATCAATGCGTATTTAACAATGTTGTTACCTGATCGATGCGACCGCGAATCGTATTGTCCAGAATACAACAGACTAAAAGGCTCTCAACCTCTGACACATCTATGTTCAATTCTTTGCTTATAAAAGGAATATAAATTGTGGTGTAAGGTTTAATTAGTTTAATCAGAACCTGAAACGATATCAAGTGGATTAGACTCGAGCTGCTGAGACGTTCGTGCGCATTTGGTAAACGTACCTGAGTGCGTATATTGCGTAGCAAGTCCTCGATGTGCTCTCTTATAAAAGGATCGTCCATTATGTTATTTCTATTCTGCTTTAGAATTAGTTCGAACTGGTTGATATCGTTATTCTGATAACTGACCACTAAGTTCGTCATCGCCAAGATCTCTGGATCGTTTTTGTATGGCTTCGCCTCTTGGGAGTCGAACGGATTGATCCCAGACTTCATCAGCCTATTTTCGAGCACAATGATCCGATGACAATCGGACGATAATCGTGTTATAAGGTACTCGGATTACTCTGCTCATATCGCAACTACTTACATATTCGCTAAAACTAGATACTTTAGACAAGTTGTACGTCTCGGTGAACCGGACTCGTCGTAATTCTTAAAGGCTTCGAAGAAATCCGTGTGTGCTCTTTCAAATTCACCTTCCCTCAAATGCATCTTCCCACCGCATTCTTTGAAAACACACGAAATGCAATTTTATCTCTGCCCAATTTTGTAATCGTTACACCTTGAATGGACTTTCAAAGTTAACGCTTTACCTACCGGCGATGACTTGTCGGTCTTTTATAAATAAATAACTCACGATTAAATCAATTTCTTGCAACAGCAATATCGGAAATCAATTAAGCTTCTGGTAGGCAAAATGTTAATGTACTTAATGTCTAGATGGTTTAGAGATACTGTTCAAATAGGCCACTTAAGGATTAATTTTTTATCACTATACCTCTAATCACTCCCATTATTAGTGGATGCGGTATCGCGCTCTTAATGTGCAAGCTCTGTTCGTACAATGTCTTTAGCTTCTTATTGTTCTTTTGTGCTGTATACATTTGTATCTCTAGAGCATAGATCTCTAACAACTGTGTTCCCTTCTTCAGATCATCCTCTCCATCGTCGGTCTAACAAAAAACAAGCATCATCTAATCCTGTCTTACTTTGCCGCAGACAAGAATCGAGTGCAACCAACCTGACAACTCTGGTGAAGCTGTTTCAATATTTTAGCTAACTTATTAAAATCTGATCGATCAAAATACAGTTTTCCCAGCTTTGTATTAGTTTTAAACCATAACCTATCATTTTTGGCATCTTTCAATGCATCTAAGGTAGTTTCATAGAAATCTTGTAATAGTTCCATCTAGAATTATTCGGTAAAAATAGATAATTACTTCAAAAGATCTCTGCATTCTCTATCTCGACCTACTCACATTCTTCGAGGTGCTAATATAATCCAATATGGAGTTTATAGACTTCTCTGAATGGTTTCTTGTAACTGCACTTTTAATGTATGTTAATAACTGTTTGTACCTAGCCATCATTTCCTTGTAATTAGCCTATAAAAATGAAATGTTATAATAAATGGATATATTCCTACATAGTACTAATTTGACTAACCTACCAATTTAAAATTTATTTTTATCATCTGTTTTAAAGCCTTGAAACCCCATTCTCCCTTCTCACCACCTTCGAGGTCCAAAACCTTTTGAAAACTTTGCAATGCTCCCTTCGGATCATCTTCCTTCAACGCTTTGCTATTATAATATTGATTTTCTAAGTCGACATCTGGTTCTGAATTTGAATCTTCAGAATATTCCTAAAATTGTTATTAAAAAGTCATCGTGTCGCATTGTTTCAAGCTTAAAATATCCTAGTATAGCAATGTATCAAGAGAAAACTGAGAACTAATATTCACAGTTATCAATATAACCTAGATGGAAATCGAACGCTATTTAATTGCATTGTATCACTATTTCTTCGGAAAGGACTTGCCATGAATATAATCCTTAATTGTTCCGCGATCGGAAAATCGTCTCAAAACTATTTTAAAACTTCATACATGTCAAAACGAGAAATCTAACCTATAACTCGACCGGAACGTTTGCAAATTTAACAGCGTTTCTACTGTAGACAAACGAATACTCACAAGACCATAATCTTCTTCTTCTTCACACATAAAATCATCCTCCCCGTCTGACATTTTCCAGAATATTTAAAGGTTCAGAATATTGTAAATAAAAAATTCACGCTACCCTGTTGACAATCGCAAGCTCGGACCAGTTTTGTATTTTGAAATTCACATGCGTGCACTAACCCTATGCATGCCCGTGATGCATGTGCGGTGCTGTATGCAGCTTACATCGCTGCGACGATATCTCGTCAATATGATTCTGTTTTTCGAAATTATTTTCACCGGAATGGCTATAATCACCGGACAATTACTATTTTAAGCTTATCTATATGAGAACAACCAAGTCAATTATACTTGAACCCTCATATATTCAGTGGAACACGAAGAAAAACAGTCATGACGTTTGCCTGCTGATTCGTTAAGCTCTAACTCTAACTGACTTTATTCCCTGGCTCTTTTCACCTCTCAGCTAGGTTATGTTTCTGATTTCAAAATGGTTAATTACAACGAGGAATCAAACGAGAATGAGCCGATACTTTACGAATTGCTAGAGTACTTTGTTCGAAAACAGGAACCGGAATTAATTGTAAGTTTTCATTATTTTGTTATAGAAAAAATGGATCTATCATGTCTCTTTTTATCCAACTGTGTTGTGACATTTTTATATACAATATTGCTAATTTCAGAAGTGCAAAAACGATACTGTCATATTACCGACAACAGGAACAATTAAAAATGCACTAAGATATTTAAATAACAGATATAGCTTGCCAGAAAGCATATCGCAACAAAACAATCTCACTTTACCATGGAAATTTGCAATTGGCGATTCTGGCAGATTACTTGCAGTTTTGCAAGAAAATGTCATAGAAATTCGGAAAGCAAAGGATGAGTACTCATCGGTGGTTGGAAAAGCTTCTAGTGAGTAACAAGCGTACATAAAATAATATATAATACAATAATGACTTATAATATTTTTTGTAGTTTCAAAGGATGCTTTCCCACATTGGCGTAAATTATCCTGGAGTCCAGATGGAACACTTTTAGTATTAGCATCTAGTAATGGTTACACCTCCTTTTACAATGCTTTGGGAAATAATATCTATACTATAAGCCCAAAAACTGTTTCTCAAAATCCTCAGATCCTAGAAGCTGGAGATGCGATAGTTTCTATGATATTTCTTAAACCAAAAGCAACATTTGAGAAATGGTCCTATGAATTCTTGTTAATCACCTACAGTGGCCTACTCAAGTCTTATTATGTCTCATTGAATAATGGATACGAAGCAAATTATGAATTTTCTTTTGGTAATTTTTATAAGAATGGTGTTAACGCAGTGGTTTATGATCCAAAACATTGTCTGTTCTATGTTGCTGGGAACACGATAACTCAAAAAGTAACGGTAATTAAGTTATTAATTGTACGGATCAAATTAAAAAGAATAATGTTTGATATCGTGTATTGTATTACAGTCAACTGCTTCGGAGAGTGGCTTAACATCCTGGAGGCCCTTAAACGATTATCCCTTCTGTAAATTGTCATTTGCTTTTGACAATGAATCAACGAATAAGTCAAGATTCTCCATATGGAACATTATTCCATCATTAAGTCTACAACACGAGTCAATCATATTCAAAATAACAATTTCCCCAAATAGCCAATTCTTAACATGCTTGCACACAGATGGTTCTATATCTCTATGGGGATTACCAAATTTATTGTTACAGAAAAAGTGGAAATTATCTGAGCAGCCGGATTTTAATATACCTAATCCACTAGGTCCTGCGAAATTAAAAAAGTTTCCACCAGGTTTCACAGAGTTCCATCCGTTGGATATTGGTTGGTGGTCCGAACAGGTAATACTCTTTTCCTTATATCTTTATTACATATCATATGTTAGTTACATTTTTACAGGCAATTATAATTGCAAGATATGCCGGATCTACTTCCGTATGTGCTACCAAAAACCTGAAGAATCTTTTAGGAATGAGTCCAGAGTTTCTAGCTGGACAGCCTCAGATATGCGAACTTGGTTCAGATCGTGGCTTTTTGTGTCTAGACTGTGAAACGTTTGTAACCAGTAAAAAGCGAAATAGGGAGTCCAATGTCGAAGGTCAAGTATCGAATGAAGAAATGAATAATCATTGAATTGTTACACGTTCAATGAAAGATTCGTTTATGTCTTTAGAAGTCTCGTCGGAAAGCGAGGATGAAGATGATGAGTTGGAGCCAGTCAGCATATTGAATTACACCACGAATTTAATGCAAAGTACCTTGTACTCTATAACAGATATTGAAAGATTTCAGCCCAAGAGAAAGAAGTCTAAAGTATTATTTAGAACATATAGAATTCTTGGTCTGAAAAGTACAACGCCTGAAGAACTGTACTCCAGGAAAATTGATATAGAAGTATGAATATTCGAATAAACACTTGAAGCAAATATTAAAATATTTTGTAATTTCTTACAGGAGTACGAAGAAGCTTTGGCATTGGCTAACAAGTACAATTTGGATACTGATCTGGTTTATCAGACACAATGGCGGAAATCGAAATTATCTTTGAACGCTATTCAAGAACATTTGAGCAAAGTTACTAAAAGATCTTGGGTTCTGCATGAATGTGTAACAAGAGTTCCTGACACTATCGAAGCTGCAAGAGAATTACTAAATTTTGGACTGAAGGGTGCCAATTTAGAAACCCTGGTAGCGATAGGCACATGTGATAATGGGAAATTTGTAACAGAGAATGTGGACGAAGATTGGAATGACGTAGATGTAGTTAGTGAAAGTTTACGACAGGTAAGCTACAAATCTAGCCAGGTGTACTGCATAATATTTACAGAGGTTTGCAAACATTTAGATGCAGAAAGCAAATGAATTGCTGGATAAAGTCGACCCGAGTCATTTGTCTGATGCTCAGATAGACTTAATTAAGTATAGAAGAAAGCTTCTGGACCATTTGGACAAACTGCTCACCTATGAGATTATTTTAGGACCTTCGTTAAATTACAATAAAAGTTTCTACGAGGAATTTCGTCAGCTTTCGGCTCTCGAAAATGCAATTAGGTACCAACAAAATCATGCAGATCATTTAGAGTACGGTAAAGGAGAATTTATACGTCTATTGTTATGTTACTTCGTTAAACGCAGATTCGCCAAAGATGGTGATTGTCAGGGAGTCGAGATTATGTTCACCTATTATGGAGAGAGTTTGCTGCCCCACTGGCTAGCAATTATCAGTTTCTTCCCGGAAACGTTGAACCCATTGAAGTACAAGAAGCTTTTGCCGAAATGTGACATCGATTGTCAATTATTTCTACTCGATCAACGAGAATTAAGGCAAAAGGATTGGTCCGAAAAGACTGAATTCAACGATGTGATTAATTTTGAAAACGATAATAAGTCGGAACTACTTTATGAATCTGATCCTTCCTTATCCATATACAGGTAAATTAAACTATAAAAATTTTGTGTTTCCACTATTTTTTACACCTATAACATTCTTGTTTAAGAAATACCTTGCTAACTCCGGAATTGTTACAAAAATGGTATGAGTCGAGAGCCTATCAGATTGAGAGGAACAGTTACATGGTCGACAACGCTTTGCAATTAATCAAAATAGCGAAGTCGCATAACATTAATGGCTTAGAAAGTTTATTGTTAGACCTAGAAACATTAGATGACCTAATTTACAAAGTTTACATAGAAGATCTGTCTTTGGACGAGCTACAAAAATTGTCTAATTTAGACAAAATTAAATTGCTGATGAGCACGACGACCGAGAAAAGTTTTGTCGACGATTTAAAAAATTTTGTACTTCCATTTATAAAAAGGAGACATCAATATTTGGTAAGTATTATTGTAAAATGGTCAGAATCGAATTTAAATTAATTATTATTAACTTTTTAATTATTAAGGATGAACTACAGACACATTTGTTTAGCGATTACTTGATATGCATTAGCAAGGAGGATCTAAAATTATCTGTGAAACTCTTTGAGTATTTGAAGATATCCCAAGATAATGAGATTCTGCAAATGATAGAGAATATTGCCACCTTGGCTTTAGACTGCATATATGCCTGCAACGATTCAAATATGTATGACAAAGCTATCTGCATAGTGGATTCCATCTCAAAAGATAGAGACCTGAAGAGAAGTGGTGGAATAAATTCGCTGCTCGAAGAGTTGGACAGAGAACTCGAGTGTACAAAAATTTTGAATAAATACGGGGTTACGACCACGCTGAATGCATTGAGGAAAAACAAAACCGATCCCGAGTCTGCAAAACTATTATTGATTCAAATGGCGAGGAGCTTGAACGGAACGTAAGGGAACAATGATTTTCGTAATATAAAGAAGTTTACCTCGTGCCCAGTGTGTTCATAATTTTTCTTTCTTCTTAGGGTGATAGCCCCTGATGAAAAACAGTGGGCACAATTGCTGAACGATATGCTGGAAATTCACGGTATGATCTTCGCCTGTGTGGACATAGAAATATGCTTTGAGATCTGTGTATCGGCGCGACTGGTGTCAGGTGTTAAGTCCAACATACAAAGTTGTGCAGCTCTAATTGAAACTAAAAAGAATGAGCAGTCTCTGTTGAAAGTGTCCTACGAAAAAGCAGTCAACTTGATTCTCGATGCCAGCAAAGAGTATTTCAACAGTTCAAATTCTTTAACCGATGCCAACATGGAACTTGCTAGGTGGGTAGTTGTATTTTTTTATATGTATCTTTCCTCTAAATTAACAAATAATTATCATTCCAGAACTTGCCTCCATCTGATTACGGACGACAATCCGCAGATCAAGGAAGAATACGATCTGATAAATTCTCTTCAGATTTTAAACGAATTTAACATCAATATACTACCGCTTCAAGTCAGATTGATGCAAGACAGATTGAAGCTGATAGAAGACTGCTTGAATAGACGTGATGATGCTCATAAAAGTCGCCACAGACTGTTGACTCTAGCGACTTATCTGAGGATTGAAATGAATAATAGCAGAGCAAGAGAGGGGAAGGTTTTAGAATTGATAGCGAAGAAAGCATTGGAGGTACAGACTTATTGATTATAATTCTAATAAAATTATATTATTCTCATCTGATAAAACTTCACAGATAAAAGACTTTACTGTTTGTGCTGCTACGTGCCAACAATTGATACATAACAGTTACATTCCCGCCTGGAAAGTCGCCTTAGACTTAGGATATTGTGATGACTACAGTGATTTAAAGACTAGACAAAAGTGTCTATGGTTTGTGATAAATAAGGGGCCTAACGATGTGCTAAGTAAAGCGCTGGATCAGATACATTTAATAGAGATACAAATGTTACATAAAGATTTGGAGCTGTGGATACCACCAAGTGATCCTGATGATCCTGATGATGCTGATAGCGAAGAAGAGTTCATAGATGCCATGACTACTGTAAGAAATTCAATACAAAAAGTGTAATATGAATACGGGGTGTAAATCTTTAAACGGAACATCCTGCATAAAGTATGATATTTCATAGCCTTGAATTTACAGCCTCAAGTTGAATCAAAAGAGTTTGTTCCAAAAGTGCTGGAGGCCTCTACGGAAATGGTCAAGACTTCTGCGAACATTATGAAAGCATCAACGGTCAGTTTAATAAGGAACATAAGCGACACCAGTTTTTGGAAATCTAGATTGAAACTAGGTTTGGAGAGTAGTCATAGCAACGTGACAGAGTACAATGATCAGGAGAATCACGAAAACAATGATGATGTCCAAAGTTTTCCATGTTTCTACGAGTGTTTGCACGAAAGAAGTAGACTTAGTAACTTGGACACCAAATATATAAACTATTCGATGCCGGATATAGAGATTACAAAGCTGAAATGTTGCCGCGCTTTTCTCAGAATAGCCATGTTGAGCGAATCTTCTTGCTATGGCATGGAAGTGAGCGATATCAATCATTGTATGTATTGCCTAAGGCATTAAGTGTCATGAATATAAATTAAATATTTAAAAAATTATGATTTCCTGTTACAGTATTTTTAGAGTGTGCAAAGCATACATTGCGGGAAGACTGGCTACTGGGAATTGCTTATTTATTTAGTATACAGAAAAATTATGTAAAGGAAATACAAGATGTTCTAACCGAGCTACCGCAAACAGAGCTGCATGTACAGACTGCGATGTATTATTACTCCTTGGAGTTGCATAAGAAATTATATGGGGATACTGAGAATTTATATTTATTTAGTCCATTGAGTTTAATACAAAAGATGATCAACGCAATGAAAAAGTGCAAAGAATCTGAGATGTACGAGAGCTTTAAGTATTGGCAGTCGCGTTTCCTGAATAATCAAGAGACGGATGACATCAAGTTCTTTGATTCAAATCAAATAATTGAAGAGAACGATAGAGAGAATCATGAGGAGAGGGTGGAACATGACAATGATCTCATTCAGAGTCCTGTATGTGAGGAATTTAAAGAGCAAAAGAAATCGGCTGAGAAGTCTATTTCTCAGCTTGATGGTGAAATAAAAAAAGATTATAAGGATGACGACAAGGGTGACATGGAATGGACAGATGATTGGGGTAATTTTTCTGACGAGGAGGTAGTAGAAACTGTGAACAAAAAGCAAAACATTCCAAAGCAAAAACCATGTATAGAGGATGATATTTCGTTTACAAAAGAAATTGGCGATTGTGCGACAGAAGAGGACCGTTTCAAAGCGTTTGAAAACGTGTATGATAAAATACAAAGCAAGGATCATTTTAATGAGATGAAAGAAATAGTGTTAAAATGGCCAAAATTTAGCAATCCTGAGTACACGGCTGTCGACAAACATCCCATTTACAAAATGATGAAACTAATTAACGTGTACGAAACCGAGACAGATGCAAGTAAACAGAAACAGATTTTCCAAGAATACAAAGATTTAATGGCAGCCTTATCTTCGCTAGACGTAAGTATTAATAAATAATGTCTTGTAAGTTGGAGGAAAAAAAAGCTACATGTTAATAATACTTTTAGACGCTTAAAGAGTTCTTGAACAAGGCAGAAATTCCTCTGGGTCATGCAGTTTATATCAGATTAGACATGGATGATCCAGAGCTTCATGAAGAAGCTGTGAATATCCTCAAAGAAAAGCATAAAGTAGGTTTATACTAAAATAAAATGTTTTTAGGTATTATAATAGTACTACATTTACTTATACAATCTACATTTTGTTTTTTTTTAGGAAATTACATTATCGCCGCCTATATTGGAGACGTTATTTTTGAAAAATTTGACAATTTCTTTTGATCCAAATCACGAAGTATATGGACGAATTATTGAGCACGTACTCGTTAATCAATCGTTAACAAATACAAGGGAAAATGCGGAGTTCCTTATACGAGAATTAAAGAAAAAGAAGCATATATCGCACGCTTTATGCATAATTGGATTAATAGAGGATATACCGCCCTCATTGCGCACATTCGACACCTGTTTTGAACTTCTTATGAAAATATAATCGTTTATCTTTTCATCGTACGTTTTAGCGGAAGCTGTGATTTCGAATTGAAAAAAATAATGTAAATACACTATACTTCGGTTTGGTATTATTTATTGTATACGAAAAGCTTTTATTAAAAATGGAAGATAGAACCGATTTCGATGGACATGGAATCGGCACAAAGCTTTTACTTCACGTGTGTATCTTACGATACACTAAAATTATTTTGTACATACTTCAAATATTTGTTACTCATGTTATTTGTAAATATGAATGTGATATCTACGTTAGAATATATATCTACACGGGACATACCTAATTTGTAACAGCTTACTCCTTTCTTTTCAATTCTCCGTTACTTCGTTACTCGTTTAATCGGTGAGAAATACAAATTTTTCTCATTAATTTTCACACTGATTGAAAAAGTCCATCAAACTTCCCGAAGCTGGCGATGAACTGTGTTCAAATAAAGGTGGTGCATAGAGAGCACCTGATTGGTGGAAAGAGACTGAAGTTAGTGCGCATGCGTCCGCAAGTATAGTATTACAGACCTTTTAAATTCCTAATAGAAAACGCCGGTGACTCCATCTCGTATTTATCAAGCAGCTATACATCTCTAGATAATACCATTTATGTAATGAAATCTGTACAGAAGATACCGTCCTGCTGAATCCGTAAAATCACGTGACTAGTCTAGTCCGTTAACGAGTCTAACTCGTAATGGAGATTTCTAGTAAGAATCTGTTAAGTATAAATGTTGTTCCGTTCTTTTAAGTTGGAATAAAATTCTGTTCTTCTCACCGTAATATTTAAGTATTCAAGGGGAAATGTTGGCATACAATAAATACATATTTTTTCTTTTTTTAAGAAATTATTATAATCGAAACATTTCTAATCATCATAACTGGAAAGAAAATGACATGGCAAAGGGTTAATGATATTTATCTTGATAACTATCTTTTCGATTGTACAACTCCTTCCTGACGATAAATTCCAAAAAAAGTGTCACGTACCTATGTATCGCACATGTGACAGCGCAACGTCAGTCGTATCGTTTACTGAGCACTGTGTCCTCTTACGGCACGTGGGAAAAATAACTATCATATGTAATTTCTGTAGGTCACTATAACCTCAAAACATCGCATTATGCATAATCAATCTGTGAGAAGTAGCTTTTGAACGGAGCCAATAGTATTAAGATATCGTAGTCGGGCCTTCGTTCGTTTTTTATTACTGACGAAATGGCAATTATGAAGATACTGCTACGACCAGACATCGCGAGGTTTACAGTTGTCAGAGTGAGTCATATTTCGTGTGCCATCATTGTTATGTTTGATTCTGGCTTCTGCACTTTAAGGTGGATCCGTCATGCATGCCTTCTTTTGTTTATGACTTGAATCTGTTGTTGTGACCTATTTACAAGGATTCGCTACGAAAACATCAAAAAATCGAACGAGATCAAGAGTAATAATGTTCGTATCATGTTTGATCTATAAAACGCAATTTCGTTGTTTGATAGAGACCTTAGGAAGTTTTTATTCATGTTTCTTTCGGAGCCTGTTCGGAATATAGTTGATTAAAAATTCAAATTTACTGTCGATGCTGTGACAGCGTAATTTGTGATTTTAATTCGACTTCAAATTATTCGATTATGCGCCGAAAAACCAATGATGCAAAGTTTCTGTCACATTACAATAGGTACTGGTATAAAAATATACTGCATAGTATCCGAGTCAAGTATATTTTTATATCCTGTCTCAAGGTCTGTGAGACATTTTTAATGTCTTGTTCCAAAAATATGAAGTAGCCGCACAACTCCAAAGAATATCAGTCACTTTTACAAGTAAATGTGTACAACTTTGTTAGGGTTCATAAAAATAACAAATTTCACAAAATTTTGCTAACATCCTCTTCTTTTTATTTTCAGCATTTAAGTTTGAAGCCAAAGTTTGGTTTACTATTCGATATAGATGGTGTGATAGTACGTGGTAAAAATGTATTGCCACCTGTACCAGAGGCCTTCAAACGACTCCAAGGAAAAGATGGAAAGTTCTGTGTACCAACCGTATTTGTCACCAACAGTGGAAATGCCTTGCGTAGCCAGAAGGCAGAAGACCTATCCAAATGGATAGGGTTCGAAGTAAAGGAGTCACAAGTGGTGATGGCACACTCGCCGTTGAGATTGTTCCAGCAGTATCACAATAAACGTGTCTTAATATCTGGTCAAGGTCCAATTAGAGAAATAGCCCAAGAGTTGGGCTTCCATAATACCATAACTATCGAAGAATTAGTAAAAAATTTTCCATCGCTGGACTATGTGAACATGGAAAAGAGAAATCCATTATGCGGTCCTGTAGATCCAAACTTTCCTACCATCGAGGGTATTGTGTTGTTCAGCGAGCCAATTTCTTGGGAAACTCCGTTACAATTGATGGTGGATTTGCTGTTGACTAATGGCATGCCTACTTCCTTGCCGGATGAAATTCCTTATCCTAACATTCCAGTTTTGGCATGTAACATGGACCTGTTGTGGGTATCCGAAGCATTGATTCCCAGATACGGGCACGGTGCCTTCTTATTATGTCTGGAATCGCTTTACAAGAAGATCACAGGAAAGGACATGATATATTCTGCTCTAGTCGGGAAGCCTTCCCAAGTTACCTACTATCACGCGAATCATATGCTCCGGGAGCATGCTGAAAGTATTGGAATAAGTCATAACGTTGACACGATATATGCTATTGGGTAAATCATTTATTTAACAACAACTGACTAAGATGGAAGTTCCAGCTGACACTAAACTACACATATTTTTTTTCCAGTGACAACATCAACACTGACATTTTTGGTGCAAATTTGTATGATAAGTATCTGTCCCGTTGCGGAATGAAGGATACCCTCGCGCCTCAGAAACTTCAGAAACTGCTTGGTAGGGATGTAGAGCTGCCCAGCGCGAAAGCTTGTATCAGTATTTTAGTTGAAACTGGGGTCCATCGACGAGATTCCAGCTACGTAGCAGATCACTGTCCCAGAGATTTCTTACCAGTCGACGACAGCTTATGTAAACCCGCGTTCGTAGTGAAAGACGTTGGCGAAGCTATCAATCTAGCGTTCAAAGAGGAGAAATTCGACTGAAGATGGTGTACATAGGATGTAATTTAGCCTTGGAGTGTTCAGATTCTCACGTTGGTTAAGAAACAAAGAAACAATGTAGATTGACTTCGCTAACGTAAGTATTACACACACTTTCGTTTAGCTATGTTCTAAAGCCAGATAGCAAGATTGATAGGGGGATAGGAGGCAGCGACAGATAGCCACGATATACATATTTTTCTTTTTTTCTTTATGACATTTGTTTTTCGACATTTCTTCCTATCGAAGAATATTATCATTGTAATCGTACGGCTAGCACACCAGATGAAACTAAAGAACGGTCTTAGATGTATCGCGGATTTTTATGTATATTTATCTCTTATGATTTACGTTCAAGAGTATTATATTTAAAAGAATGTTCGGATATTTATGTATATACCAGTAGGCGCTCGATAAGTAGCCTCCCGCTAACACGCGCGCTTTCTGTTTTATTGAAATGTTTTAGCACATATTTCAAACGGATAATTTTGTGAATAAATTTCAAGAAACCATTGTATAAGTAGCCGCGTTCCAGAAGTCCTTAAATATAGCTGCTGATCGAGCGTCCGCTATACATGCATGTATAGGCAACTCTTAGTTGAACTTTTACCATGTTATAGAATTAATCGTTGCGTTCATCGATTTCGACATCCCGTTTTTATCTATGCCGATTTATAATTTGATTACGCTATCGACGACGATGATCATGCTAAATGCCAGTTACCGTCTATTTGTTTTTATTGTTCGGGAAACTGTAATCGCAGATATAAGAGCTGAACGATTCGTGATCTCATCAGTGTTCAACTATCTGCGCGTGATCCAAGATCCATCGTTTTGAGCGTTCTTCGCCAAATACCGCTTTGTACATTAAACCTGATCTAGTCCTACAAGACAGTTTCCACCGTCTGCCAGCGGTCACGAAACACGTGTCGGCGTGGACGATGTAGAACTGCGAACGGTCAGCCACAAAAGCTTTCTTTGTCGGAACGGAACAGTGGAGGAAGTAGTGGAACGCAAGTATCTGGACGCACACACGAAACTGTAATATTGTACAAGACATTGAATACGCACACAGCCTATCCAGCTGCCGACAGATAGATGCACACAGAAGCGATCCAGATGTCCGCTGAGACGAAGACTGACCGCCATACAAGCAAAATCAAATCGTCAACCGCTTGCAGAACTAGTCCGTGATTTGCGTTAACTTTAGCGAGTCGGGGAGAAACGAGGGAATCAATGGCTGACCTTCTTCGAGGTTGCCGAGTTCGAACTGTGTCCTTCAGTTTATTTCCAAAAAATCATTATCAGGTCTCGAACAATGAATCCTGCTTAAGCTGTACTTACGCGTATCTATCGCACCACTGTCAATTAAAGACAGAGACACGGAGCAGTAGAGTCTCAGGTGGGGACAGTTTTGCCGCAATCGATCAAATTAGTTTGCTCTTGCTCCGACTTCGCTGGATCAGCGATAACGGAACAGATCTTTTGAAGCACAGTTTTCACTCGGTACCTACGGATCGTATCAATCTTGGAGAAATCGTTGGTCCTCGATAATAGGGATGGGACACTGTGAATCTAGTAACTCTCCACGAATAGCGAAGGACAATTATAAAAGCAGTTACTTATACATATGTAGAGTATTGCCAGTTCGAAGCAATACGTATGTTATACATATTATGTACATGTATATATGTACATGGTGAGCCACTTAAACATTTAAATGTCTCTCTCTTGCGAACTATAGTTCCGCGTAAGAGCTTCTCAGAGCGAAGTTAGGCATCCTCGAGAAAACTCTGTCTTGTAATAACGCGGCGATATTTCCGTTCGATTCAATTAATTTTTATTCTTACTTCTTCAGATCTATAATCTCCTTCAAGATCCAACTTTGTCCTTCCTTCCGTACAAACCTAAATGACCCTGAACGAAGATAGCCACGTGTTCTCCGCCGAGTGGCTGATCCTGTGTAGGTACGTCTATCGTGAAATGATCGCGTAGGAGTCTTGTCCGTAAAGTACCTGTGACTTTTATGGAGCAAATTAGAATTTATTTTAGTAAACTGTGTCGTTCGTTCATTTGATTCTCAGCTCCTTCACCTCCTCTATGGAAGCCACAGGCTGTGCCAAGGTCTTTCTCCCCCGATCTTTCCGATGTTCACCAAAAAGATCCTCGGAAAGCAAAACCGGCCGAGGCGAACCAGAATTGTTAAACGACACGCACATATCAGCGGAGAAGACACACGCGAAGAGACTCGAAATTGTTCTGTTAATCATTCGAAACGAATCTGTATAGACTAGTCTAGTCTAGCTGAGCGACGCACAAATCATTGCTGGATCCTCGCAGCACGCGAGGATCATGAACGAGCGAAGTTCGATTATTTTTGGCGAAAAGAAACGCGGTATGTCAGCACTGGAAGCATCGAACCGGCAAGAGCGACCAATTTGAAACGTTTCCGCGCAATTATTCTCAGTCCTTTTAAAGCGTTCGGTGCTTCCAGCGTTGTAGAACAATGTTCCTCGCAATTTTTTGTAATGCTTCGTATTAAGGGAACGGACAAACAAAAAATTGTTCAAACGTTCTATCGGCAAGCTGACACTGATTTCCATCGCATTCGGTTCTCCCTCTTTTCAGATGGTCAGCAAATCGAGTCCCTTCGAAATGTCCTTTCCCGAAAGCGTTAATTGTTTCGCGCTGAGAAAGTCCCAGATTTTGTCGAGAATGATGACCGAAAAGGAGACCAACTCGTTGCTCCGTTCGAACGAACGATCGTTTCCTTTGAACTCGATGACGAGCTGAAATAAGCGACAGACGATGCCGAGTAATAAATGTGCGACGCGCTTGATTTCTCGACACCCCGCCCCACTTTTTGGCAACCGCAACAATAAGTTGTATTTGTAGAAACTAGAAGCAACGAAATACACGACATATATTTTTCGTTAACTGGTTGTTCGATTTTCAGTGCCTCTTCCGGAGCAGCCTGGGTTTGTCGCACGCTGAAGCTCGGTAAAACGAATGCATTTATTGTGAAAAACGTATAAGTTGCCGTCGAGGAGAACATATAAGTTCGCTCTAACTTGTGAAGTGTATAATTGCGAATTAATATTTCGAGTAATCGGTTCCTCTGTCAGAGCCAGTAGCCCGAATATCACGGTGACCTTAGACATTTGAACGACCCCGAAGGGGCTGAGTTGAAACTAATAATCGCCGCTTGTTACGGGCGAAGCATACACCGCGTCTGGGTCCCATGGCACGCGAATGAAGCCGTCAATCGTTCGATCGGATAATTCAATTATAATCTGTTCGCCGGGGTTCGCGAGCGAGTGAATTTATATTTCCATTCGGTCCGTAGATTTTTTTCCACTTCTTTCGCTCGATTGAATCTTGTCGAGGTCATCTTGCGATTCCTGGGAAATTCCGAGTTTCTAACACTGATTTACCTCGGCTTGGCTCGTTCTGCTCGTTACGATCGGATCCTTTTTAGATCGAGGCTAAAAAGAGCACTGTTTCAGACACGGATGAAAGGAGAATCTCGCGAACTTCCGACGCGGCGTCTAAAGTGCAAGTCGTCTCGAGGAACCGGTTCTTTCCCCTAAGAAACGCTGCCGCGATTTTCCCGAAGCTTGAGAGAATCCACGAAGGATCGATAAATAAAACCATAGATAGATCGGCGTTCTCAGCGGACAGAGGATAGAGTTACGACGACCACGAAAAATCTCACCCTAGATCTTTCAATTTCTGGTTGCTCGTTCTAGTTTAAAAGCTCGGCGAGCTGATCGCACGTTAACCGTCACGCTTGATTCACGATAGGCTCATTAATGGTCAGGTTATCGTAATTGACCTTATCGCCGCGGCACTAATCAACATCGTGCTCTTGAATGTTGCGTCACCCCACCAGGATCATTCGGAACAATCCGAATTTCCGTATTCCCCTGACCGGCGAGCTTTTTGCATGCCTACAATTCAGCCTGGAAAGGGATTAGTTCCCCCTTAAAATCAGACTTACGCAAAACGAAAACTGTAAGGAAAGCCTTTCGACCGATCTCGTCGAGCGTGAGAGACGACATAAAAAAATAACAAGCAAGAAAATTAAGTCATCTGGACCAGTTTCCCAAGCAGGTCGCGTAATCATTAACTAAACCGATGGCTGAAATCACTGACGGTGCACGCCT
Organism: Megalopta genalis; assembly: GCF_051020955.1. Taxonomy (NCBI): domain Eukaryota; kingdom Metazoa; phylum Arthropoda; class Insecta; order Hymenoptera; family Halictidae; genus Megalopta; species Megalopta genalis. The sequence continues at coordinate 8,392,032 of NC_135019.1, forward strand.
AAACCGGTTATCCATTTCTGTGTCACGATTCACGATGCGCACGGGCTGCGAACGGTGCGGTGAATCGCGGATGTCATTTCTAATTTGGAATTCAGGGCTCGTCGCGCAAAACGCGTGAATCTGGGTCGGTGATCTCTGGTCGGAGTCGTCTGGGTGAATCATACTCTTTCCGACGAGGTATTCAAAATACGATGAGATATCGAAAGAAAAATGGAATCATTAAGAACTCTCGTTCGTGTCACACATTTTGAAAAGTCCCAAGAACAAATACGATACCGTTGCCGTTGGTCGAGCCGGCTCAATTAACCTGGCAGAAAAGTAAAAGTACCATGAACGAACGAGGAAACGCCGATAGAGCCGAGAATTGAAAGGAATTGAAGCTTGCGACGAAGCCAGTGTTTAGGAGGATTGACGCGACGGCACGTGGATGTGAACAGGGTCAGGGATAATTGACCCACGAACGTTCGCTTCTCACGTAGAAACGATTCACTCTCGCCTTCTCCCATGAATGGTCTAACGATTCATTTGTCGCATACATGCGGTGCATCCGTCTAATGAAATAGCACTATCGGCTCCCTGGAGACTCGCGAGTACGCGACACCGTTATTATTTTACACGCGATATATACAAAACACCTAACCGGGGAGCAAATCGTGTTGGACGAGAGAGAGAGAAAGAGAGCAATTCTGTTGCTCTATTTGTGCACAATACCCTCAGAGACAACCTCCGAGAGCAATCTCCACTCACGCATGCTCGACAGACTCTCCAGGCGCGTCTCAAACTTCTCTCGACCGTTTCGAACGCTCCGATCGTTCGTACTCCTAGAAAGAGTCCTTTGTTCCATAAATTAGTGAAACTGTAGGGTCGCCTTACAAGCCACCGCGTTCCAAGTCGTCCAATTTCGATTACAGCAGCATTTTCGCCTGGTCTGCTCCGAGTCGGGAGGACATCGACAATGTTCTCCGACAAGATTTCCTTGAAATCCGGAGCATCCGTACTTCATGAATGTTACGAAGAAGTGTCCATTATCGAGGCAAAGACGATCGCTCGAAATGGACGACTGTAACTGCGCGAACTTCCAGGATAACGACGTTCTGTGCTTCAGCAGCCTTCGTAGCTGGTGTCCCTCCTCTTTCTCTTCATTTCGTAACACTCGACGGCGTCCCGCAGCTGGTTCAGGTACTCCTGGATCGTCTCCTCGTTGGAGAACTCCCTGGAGTCCGACCTGGAGGAGAAGGATCTCTTCTGGACGAGCGCCGTGAGCATCAGCGTGACCACCGGAAGAGTCATGCCCAGCAGAAACGTCGGCGTCATGATGTTCTTCAAGCCGTGCTTCTTGAAGCCTCTGTACAGCTCGGCCCAGATCCCGTCGCCGCCGTCTTCATATTTGCCCAGCTTCCCGTAGAGGTGGGGCTTGATCTTGCCGGTCTTGGCGATGTAATTGTAATAGTAAGGATCGTAGGACTGCGCGTAAAGCTGGGAATAGTAGACGTCTTTGGCAGGCGGAGGATGGTCCGCTTCGGGAAACCAGTTGCTGGCGTCTTCGTAGGGTACCGGGGGGTTACTCAGGACCGGGGGACCATGGTTGTAGCCCGGAGGCTTCGTATAGATCACCTCCACCGGCGGAGACTTTGGCTTGTAAGGACCTGAAGGAAAAAATCAAGTAATTCTTAACCTTTTAGGTACGGCTGAATTCTGCGCGAGGCTATTTCTCTGGACGGCAGAGTCTGATATGTGTACTGTACAGAGGCTGATACTGTATATACAGGGTGTCCCAGAAATATCTCGCAATCCGAAAGTGGCGGGTTCCTCGGGCCATTTGAAGCAACTTTTTCCTTTACAAAAATGTTCTCCGAGGCACCGTTAACGAGTTATTAACGAAAAACAGTGACCAATGAGAGGCGAGATCAGCTGGCGCGAGGTGGCCGAGCTAACGGCGCCAGCGGTCGAGGCGGCCGAGCCAACGGCGCCAGCGGTCGAGGCGGTCGAATCCCAGTTCAGCTGGCGCGAGGCGGCCGAGCCAATGAGCGGAACTGGGCTTCGCGCGCTGGTTGGCTGGGCCGCCTCGCGTCAGCCGTACTCGATTCTTATTGGTCACTGTTTTTCGTTAATAACTCGTTAACGGTGCCTCGGAGAACATTTTTGTAAAGGAAGAAGTTGCTTCAAATGATCCGAGGAACCCGCCATTTCCGGATTGCGAGACATTTTTGGGACACCCTGTGGACTGTTGTAAATCGATGTGAAGACAAAAGAAGTGTGAAACAATGTATATGAAGACGATTATTTGATTCGAACGATGAGCGAGTGAGCTACTAGAGCAAGCCACTATAGTGGCGCGTCGTCCAGAGAGATGACATCCGCGAAAGCCACTATAGTGGCGCGTCGTTCTAAAAGATGACATCCGCGGAAGCCACTATAGTGGCACGTCGTGCCTAAAAGGTTAATAATATCGCTGGTTGTCCTGGAACCGCTGAAATCGAGGATACCTTCGAACCTTTGGGGTCTTTTTCGTTGGAGCACGAGGTCCCACGAACCGCGTCAGTAGTTCCAGGACAAATAAATCGTACCAGATCCGCGCGGAGATCATTATATCATGCTTATATAACGCTTTCACACGATCGTTAGCGCCGGCAGGAGATTCACTGAATCATGTTGCGAAACCACGGATTCTCTACTGTCTATGGAAGATGCGACTTTCGACTGGAATCTCACCTGGGACAGGTGCATTGTAGAATCCGGGCCCGCCTCTGGACTGCACGTACGGGAACGGTCTCCCACGAATTCTTCTCATACGCTGATGCCATCCGGGCGGATAGAAAATATCGTTCCTGGCTTGTACATTCTGCGCGTAAGGCGACTGCAGTGTCTGCTGCGGCATGCCTGTAGCAATCGCGGCCGCCGGAACAGGTGCACGCGGATCTTGCTGGTTCGCAGGCACGTTGTAGAGCTGCTCGTTGAAAGGCTGCCTCTGGTTAACGGGGAAAGCGTACATCGCCTGCCGTTGTTGCATAAGCTGCGCCGTCAGGTGTTGATTCACAGGGGAAGTCAGCCCCGTAGACGGTTGATTAACCGCGATCGATGGCGTCTGTCGCACTAATTGCGCTTGATTGGACAGAGGCACCGTTTGCTGGCCCGATTGGTCTTTCGCGACACTCGCCTGGCTCTGCAGGTAGCTGTCCAAGGACAGTCGAGACTCTTCCGGCGTCTTCGAGTTCAGAAACGAATTCAGAGCAACCTCTGCATGGCTTGTCACTTCGTTTCCCCGATTGTATGCGGTTGCCGATAGCTGACGAGACGTTTGCACCACCTCAGGCTGCACCGTGATGAGATGCTGAGGACTCGATGGTTGTCCCAGCTCGGGCACGTTCACGGAATAATCCGCAGGGCTTGCGGTGATGCTACCAGGATTATAGACACTAGGAGATAGTTGACGAGGCGTGTGCACCACCGTGGGCTGAACCGTGATGAGAGGATGCTGAGGATTCAGCGAAGGTCTCGGAACGGATTCGGTCGAGTGTGCGCTGACCGAAGACTTTGCTTCCAGGTTCTTCGAGCTGTTCTTAACATCCTCCGTGATCGGATACAGCTTCTGAGAAATCGCCTCCGGCAGCGTCGTCGCGTTCGCTACGGCTTCCTGCTGTCTCGCTGTTCTTTCCGAGAATCGCGACTCTTCGGCGGTGTACTCCGTGTCCTCGGTCAGCGGGCTACCCTCGAAGTTCAGCTGACCGTTCGACAGCCCTATCGCCAACACCAGCAGGATTATCCCCGAGCTCATGCTGCTGGAAACAATGGCAGACTCACGGTCATACCCGAGAGACACTTTTACTTGCATGCAATTTATCGAGCCGTCGCGAATGTTCGCACGGTTTCGAGCGGTTGAGAAATTGATATCCACGAACCATCGAATTTTTCAGAATGAACAACCTGGAGAACACGGAAACGAGCCGGCAAACGAAGGTTTAGAAAGTCCGACGGATCCGACGTCCTGCATTTTCGTGCAGGATGGAGGCCGAGTTTCGCTTGGAACAGACTGAACCGTGCGCGCCGCCGTTACGTTAATTGTAATTTTGCAAATGATATCTATAATTAGAACAACTCTCGAGCAACCAATGCCGACTGCGCCTCGACGCATTTCTCGCACCGTTCCACTTACGGCGTTGCTGGTCCCGGATGGGAAACGAAAGCCTCCATGCAGAAGCGTTCGCCGAACAATGTTTACCGAATCATTAGCATAGAGACGCGACACGTTGTTTGGGTAAGACTCTCGGTAAAAGCTCTCGAGCCGTTCGACTTTGCTAATCAAGGACAAGATCCAAATTGTTCCGGCCGACCGGAACACTTTTCACTACATGCCTTTCCTTTTAAAGCGTGAACCATCTACGATCTACCGAGATCAGAATGCGCTGGATCTAGGGCTAGATGGTATTCGATAAAAAATATTGGAGCAGCCAACGCGAGCCAGCTTCTGAGTTGATACCGTTAACGCTGAACGGTCAAAGTGACCGATTTTTTATTTTACGATACTACGAACTTTGGAGACTTCTTCGTGGGAAATGATCGAACACATTATATTATCGAGACAAGTCTCATAATTAAAACTTTACCAAATCCAAACGAATTCTATCTTTTCACTCTTACGAGTCAATGCACGCTAATCGTCATTACTGCTCGGTTGGTTTAGTGTTAAACATATTAACCCTTTGCAGTCGAAGCTATTTGAATTCGACATCTAAAACATGATCTCTGATCTACAGTATTTCTATTTTATATAATTTATTGCAATTTATGCGTATGAAATTGAGTCTGTTGGCAAGTACAGTGCAATTTTAATAGTATTTTTTTTAAATATAAACGAGTCTGATGCTCTTAGAATGATTTTGAAAAATGGTATACCAATATTTAGTGGCGCCTCAGAGTCGCCATTCGAGTGCAAAGGGTTAAAATGTACGAATATAATTTAGTTCTCTCCAGAATTACAATTTAAGTGTCAAATTGTAACAAAATTTTACGAATGACGGATATAATCGTCGTGACACAAAATTCTGCCACATCTCCATGACGGATATATCGTCGTAGAACACACTTAACTGGTTCAGGTTACAGATCGGTTGGTTTAGTATTAAGTAAAGTCTCGAACATAATGGACACGATTTTAACTAACTCTATTAGTTTATTATCGAATACAAACTAAACAGTGCAATTTGTTACAGATCGACACGAGTCGTTACACGAATCAAATGGGATGCATTTCTATTTTCTGGACACCGTCAATCGGAATCGGATGCAACTCGCTCCGATTATATTACAGACTGTCATCGTCTTGTAATTAGCAACTAAGTGATTTACATCGACGATTACCTGCTGGAACGTTTTCGAGCGATTGAACACATTATATTATCGAAACAATTCTCATAATTAAAACTTTACCAAATCCAAATGAATTCTATCTTTTCACGCTTACGAGTCAATGCACGCTGATCGTCATTACTGCTCGGTTAGTTTAGTGTTAAACATTAAAATTTACGAATATAATTTAGCTCTCTCCAGAATTACAATTTAAGTGTCAAATTGTAACAAAATTTTACGAATGACGGATATAATCGTCGTGACACAAAATTCTGCCACTAACTCTATTAGTTTATCATCGAATACAAACTAAGCAATGCAATTTGTTGCAGATCGACACGAGTCGTTACACGAATCAAATGCATTTCTTTTTCTGGACACTGTCGATCGGAATCGGATGCAACTTGCTCCGATTATATTACAGACTGTCATCGTTTTGTAATTAGCAACTAAGTGATTTACATCGACGATTACCTGCTGGAACGTTTTATTCGCATAAACAAGTTCTTAGTCCGTGGGTGATTATCGCGTGTACCGGTCAGCGATCCTGATTGCCGGCAGGATGATAATCTATCCGCAGGAATGCAGTGTACCGTGCACGACAGAACCAAATGAATAACTGCTCGTAAAACGCAACGCTCGCGTGCCGGTCACGGCACGGCGTGCTCATGAATCGGGAGGCGTTGCTCTAAGAGTCCGCGTAACACTTTCTTCGGTCAAGGTGAACGCGGTTACATTAACACGGAAACGCCATCAATCGTTTCCCGATAGAAAAAAACCGGCAGACTCGTCCGGTGCATTCGGGTCGTTTCCTCTCCAGGATACAAAGAATCCCGGGACCGTGTGCCATTGTTGCGACCGCGCTCTGAATCTTTCACGCGAGATTATAAATAAATCATGGCATTTGAATAATCGGGCGTTTGCATTTCCGGTTACAGCGATGAAGGGAAATTATGAATCGAGACATTAGAAGGGATTTGTCACCGCAGCTTTTGTTATTCATATACAACAGTTTGGAATTGTAATGTGCAGAATTTCGAAAAGAATCCGTATCCGATTTTGACGTTTCGATGCGCGTATGTTGCATCGCGCATCCGTGAAATTATAACGAAAATGATAACGCAGCCGGATGGCGCGCTGCGAGAATCGTAGATTAACCCCTTAACGTGCACGCTCGAGTTAACTCGAGCGCGCTAAACTGGCCAAACTGTGCACACTCGAGATAATTCGAGCGGCGTTGTACTTTATGTTGCTATAATTTTTCACACTCGAATGCAATGTGAAAGCAAAAAAAGAACAATCGTTTTATTGATATTTATCTATAGCGCTTATAGCTATAACACTTACTATAGCTATAACATTTAGCTATATAACACTTACTTATTCAAGTATAAAATATATCCTTTTTCTACTTATCACTTACGACTTATCTCTTCCTTGTGAACAGCTTTCCGACAGCGTATTCATATTCAGATTCTGATTCGCTCATTTTTCAATATATATTTTACTAAAATATAAATAATAATATGTATAAATATAATAATAAATATTATAAATACTAGTATTGTTATCATTTATGTTTTAAAAGTATAAATAAATATTTTTACTGATGATAATGTTTATTCTGAAATGGGAATTCGAAAAGAAAGATAAAAAAGTCGATGTACGTGTGTGTGTGTGCATGTAATATTACAATATTCGACTATTTTCTGCAATGTTATCAAAATCCAAAATTGCAATAAACATTTTGATTATTTTTGTATTTTTGTAATTTTCTTGCCAAGACAACGTTCTAAATTGTGTTTTTTTACATTGAAAAGAATTGATTTTTCTTGGCCGGCCTTTTTCAAAAAAACTGTGCATTAAGGGGTTAAAATAACAACGAACGAACAGTAGGAAGTAAGGAGAAACGAAAGAAAATGTTCGCAAGATCGTTAGCCGTAATAGCGATTCGATTAGCCGGCGATTCGCAACGCCCGTTCGTAGCGCTCGAAAGTTCCACGATTCTCCGGGTGTGCATGATTCAACGGATCATCGAGGAGAAAAGTATCGGAGCCGTTAAAACGCTGGAAAAAGTCGTCCGGAGAGAGTGGGTCTGCTTAAAAGTCGGCCCACGTGCGTGGATACTGTTCCAGCACGGGTTCACGGTCGTTCCGAACGTTCGTTTCGGTGTTGACCGCTGAAAGCGATATGTAAATTCGCCAGGAAACACAAACAGGACCACCCACGTCATCGAATTTGCGAATTTCGAATAATTCTCCGCGGACCTCGGAAGTCCTCGAATTCGACAATATTGTTCCAAATCGACGGAATCTGCACGCGAGAGGAAAGAGAAGCGTAATCCTGCAAAAAGTAAAAGCAACAACTCTCTCGACTCGATGAAGCATCTTCGATCATTAACCGGCGAAGATCCATCGATGATCGTTCACGTTCCAGATACGAAAATTTCACCGTTTCGCGTAAAACGCTTGACAAATAGTTGCTCGAGCGACGCAGTCGGTCGCAGAACTTTCTAAAACCCGTTAATCCATTACGAATTCAACGATTGGCCGAAATTCGACGAACGTTTATGTTTCCGGCGGCGCCGTGCCGCGGAATCGTTCGCGAATCTTGCAATTCGAATGATCTCGCGGTGACCGCGGTTTCAGAGCGTTTCAGCGATAAATCGCGGACGATCGGAATCATTCGTAGGAACAGGCCGAAGCGATAGACGAACACGAACACGGGGCAATTATTAAAACGGCAGTGCCGTTGCGGCGCGCAATTAGCGAATAAATCCTGAAGAAAAACGACATCGGAGCAGGCCAGCATTTTAATTGCCGCTTCCTACTTAACTCGATTGAATCTTCTAGAACCGGGCCACGGTGTTAAGTGTAACAACGATTCGTCGACATCTTGATTATATAAAAATAATAAAAATAATAAGATAATAATAATAATAATAATAATAAGATAATAATAATAATAATAATAATAAGATAATAATAATAATAATAATAAGATAATAATAATAATAATAATAATAAGATAAATATTCGAATAGCAAACGTTGTTATCGTTGCAAAACGTGACACCTCGACGATGTCGATTTATTCGGACAATTTCGGTCGATCGAATCGCTGTTGAAAACGGTTTAAAGAAAGGATTTCATCGACGCTTTACTCACGTCCAGATTTCTTCGTTCAGGTAGACCGAGCACCGATGTCCAGCACGCGGTTTAATTACGAATTAATGATCCCGAATCGACGATGAAACTACACGGAAGAAGAGAACCGTCCATCGGTCCGACTGGAACCAGGAATACTGGGGATCCACGGATGACGGGAAAGGCAGTCGCTTCGAGTGCTCCCTACCTTCTCCAGGATCGTAAAGCCGGTTCCACGCGGCGACGGTCACCTGGGCGAGGATCGGTGACTTTGACTTCGATACTTCAATGTTGATGCGCAGGGGACGAAAAGTTATCGGGTCGACGCACAAATAATTGCGGCTTTTATTGTTTCAGCCTTTCGAAGTTTCTTTCTTTTTTTTTTACAGACGTTCCTTCTACGTCGAAACACGATTTTATCGAATGTGCAGCGGAAGCTCGACCATCTGAAGCCATCGAAGTTTCTTCACCGAAACCGCGATCGTTTCCTAACACGGCAACATCTGCAAGATAGCGGTCGTTTGCTTGTTATTTGTAACTGGATGTTATGGTTGGCGCTAGCTTGTGCAACGAGAAATGTGCATAAACATCCGCAGTCTACTTATATCGTTCCAGTTTGCCGCTTTCATCGGCATCGTCCGATTAACTTACATTTTAATGTTTCGTGGAGAAAGGTGTGACGCGCTTCAAGCAAGGGGTCAACGAACCATTCGAAAAGAGCGTTTAAGTTGCACTTGAAGACGGGCACAAAGACGATGGTTGCGTGGATTTTTCCAAACGGCTGGGATCGTCGCAACAGCAGGACATTCGAACGGCGAAGAAAGGCCGAGAGGATCGATCGTTACCCCGCAATTCCGCCCGCGTAAATCACTTTTTCTTAGGCTGTTGGTCCGTGAACGGCACCGTGTTTCGAATAACTGTGCACCGCGCAATCGGCATAATTGCGAGTTACAGAGGAAGTTCTCTCGAGTCGGTTACGAGAAGATTAATAACTCTGTTGCGAGGCTTTTTTCGTAGGATTGCCGTTTCCTTGAGGCACCCACGAGCATCGATTGCATCATCGCATCGTCCGGCTTGCTCTGTCTTCGGTTAATCCTTTCGTCAAGGTCTTGCAACTGTGAAGGACTAATAACTGCAATCGCGTTTCTGCATCGCTTTGATCGCACTTTTTTTTTTGAATCCTTGCACAGACGGATTTTGGACCAACGGGGTCATCGGGTTTCGAAGAAAACAGGAATGTGGGTCAGGCTAGAGCCTATATTCTCGGATCGATCGTAATGCAACCGCGATCCGGTGATCATCGGACGATTTCTGTTCGAGAAACAAGAGCGAGTGGAACGGTAGTTTAAGCATTTTGTTTCCGCTGGCTTTCGACCGATCCGTCCCTCCCGGCGATGACATTGTCGCAGGATTCACCTGGCTGGTTAGATCGAAAAATGGGGCAGACGAGAGACGCTTGTTTCCTGGTCTACATTCGTTATTTGTTCGAATCGCTTTGCAAAGTTTGCATCCTGCGATTGCAACCTCGGCAACCTCGGAATGGAGCGAAAACGGAACTTTTGTTTTTAGAAGAGAAGCAAAGAGGAGACGAGAGGATAAATATCTTCGATCGATCGGAGGAAAGAAGTTCGATCCGCCTCTTTCAGCCGATGCAAAATTTCCGTCGCGACGGTGTAACGTTACCATGATAAAATTATGCTAATCGTGCCGTATAGACGAAACTACTTTATTTGTAACATGAGATAAGCGCTGAAAGCAAACGCTTACACTCGCGATCGTGTCTCCGGCGATTCTTAGTCGAAACTCGTCGAATTTGTTCGGTACTATACAAAATCGCAGTTATTAACACGAAACATGTATTCGATCTACGAACAGATCTATGATAAAAACAGTATCGCTTTCTCTCGACTTTCAATTCCAAATGGAAAACCAACGGTTCTAACAAATTAAATTTTTATCTCAACAAAAGGTATCCGTTCGATATCGACAAAATTTCGTTATCTTCTCGACTAGCGCTACAGAATATAAAAAATAATAATATAAAACACAAAAGAATCGGTTGCACGGTTTTCATAGAAAAATATTCAACGTCCACGTGACATCGAAACGCGTAAAACGTACGCACCCAATATTCTGCCTTCGAAAATTCACGACAAGGAGTGCCATTTCTCCACGAAAAAAAATACATTAACTTCTTCAATGACGCAGCAAACTGCCTCAAACGATTCATTAGGATCCGTTGCACGGTTTTCACAGAAAAATATTCAACGTCCACGTGACTTCCAAACGCGTAAAACGTGCGCACCCAATATTCTGCCTTCGAAAATTCACGACAAGGAGTGCCATTTCTCCACGAAAAAAAATACATTAACTTCTTCAATGGCGCAGCAAACTGCCTCAAACGATTCATTAGGATCCGTTGCACGGTTTTCACAGAAAAATATTCAACGTCCACGTGACTTCCAAACGCGTAAAACGTGCGCACCCAATATTCTGCCTTCGAAAATTCACGACAAGGAGTGCCATTTCTCCACGAAAAAAAATACATTAACTTCTTCAATGGCGCAGCAAACTGCCTCAAACGATTCATTAGGATCCGTTGCACGGTTTTCACAGAAAAATATTCAACGACCACGTGACTTCCAAACGCGTAAAGCGAGCGCACCCAATATTCTGCCTTCGAAAATTCACGACAAGGAGTGCCATTTCTCCACGAAAAAAAATACATTAACTTCTTCAATGGCGCAGCAAACTGCCTCAAACGATTCATTAGGATCGGTTGCACGGTTTCCGTGAAAAAAATTCCTACAGTCATCTCAGATTGCCGCGTCGCGTTCATCGATTACGCGACCCAGAGTTGCTTTTCAGGGACGAAATGGACCCGAGAAGGGCTCGCGGAGGTCACGGGGCCCGCTGACCCTGCGGGAGGAGACAATAGAGGGGTGATCCATGGCATACCGCTCCTCCTCATCCTCCGATGGCATCGCCATTGCGGCCCTGCAGACGAACCTCCGGAGCGAACGTTATATAATTGTAGCAGATTACTTCCACCGTTGGTCACATGCATGCTGCCGGACTCCGGCCGTGTGCTCGCTATCGCTGTCAGTGGACATTTGGCCGCAGAACGACCTGAGCGTCGCACGCCGACTATGGAAATCGAACGAGCGAACGCACCGAGCGGCGCCTGGTCCTCGTTGTGGACCCGATTCAAGAACATACTCCTCGACTTCCATCTGAACTCGGATCGCATATTCTACCGGTGAGTGAGCCCGCAGGATCCGACTAAATCAATCGTCTAATCCTGCGCAAGGAATCCTGGATCGTCGATCGTTCGACCATCGATATCCCGTCACCGTATTTCCGGTAAGGAAGACAGAGAGACACAGCCAGAAGATCGCTCGAAGGATCAGGCTTTCGTGAAGATCGTTCGAACAAGGATCCGCAGGACCATTCGTCGAAGACTCGGCGACCTGTCCCATTCGTCCGCTCCCTGGATAGTGAAAGAAACCCCGCAGTCTCGTATCGTATCGATCCTTTTTTTCACGGTGCGATTATTGCCCGCCGCATCGACAGGAAAAAATAGATCGGATGTCAGCGAATTAAGCGCGATCGTGTTGTTTTCTGTCGTTGAATGCCTGGTGTCTCGCTTTCTGCATTGTCACCGGAACGATCGCGTTAAATAGCAGGTTCCATCGTACGAATTGGCATTGAAATATACACATCCGTCCATGGTAATCTCATACGTGGACGTTAATTGCCGAAGACAGCCGTCTGTGACGAAGCCGGGTTTACGCGATAACTGTGCACCGTTCGAACGAAAAGATTGTGTTCTCCTTCTCCTAGTGAAGTTGCACTTTATTCTTAATTTAACATTCGAACATATGTGATTCGCGACCGGTTCTTGGTCGTAGATTTGGTCCTTTCGATACTTAATTGGCGACGGAATTGTTAGAGGTATCGATGAAATTCGTTGGTTGCCTTCGCCGGCGAAGAATTGTTTCTCCATAGAGAATAGAACGCGGTCCGATTCTATGTCAACGAAAGAAAGGTAGTTGGAGCGTAGATCAGGCGACAGGTCATCGTTTAAATAGCGAAGGGTTGATTCGCGCCGATAATCGACCGAATTACGATGTCCATTGATGCATCTCCACGTGCCTCGGTGGCCAATCGACAATCAGCACCGGGTCAAATCTCGTTGAACGTAATAACATTACCATCGTTCACTTTTCGTGGGCTCGAGCCTCGCGTCACTTTAATCCACTTAAGGTGAGATCATCGTGGCCCTCTTAATTAGCCGAATCAACCGTACTTCTTTCGTTCCACGAATTATGACCGGTCTATATAAGACGGCCGACCGTTTATAGGCGCCATCCCTCCTCCCGCGGCGATTTCTTATTATTTCATTCAGGGGTCGTCGGCCTTTCTATTCGACCAATTAAATTCGACGAATTTCTGTCGATTCGAAACGACCGGCCGTTCCCGAAGAATTCCTCGTCCGTCTTCGCGGCATCGCCGCGACATTGCCATGGAAATTGGATCGGTGCCGATGATTGGGTTGATTCGTGTTTCACGCGACATTATGCTAAACAATCGTCTCCTCTTCCCGTGCACGAAGAGCTCTTTAAGCTTAGACAGCGTTGGTCGACGAAACGATGAATATTCGGTGCACGACTCACTTTAATCTCTTCGTTCTTTTTAAACGTTGAAACGAGCGAACGAACTCTCGAAAAGAGAGAGAGAGAGAGAGAGTCTTTGGTCTTAATTCTCTTCTCTCCTATCGAAAAGTCAACATTATCCAGCGTTAGATCGATTCATTAAATGTTGGAAAAATCTGTTTGATCCCTTAGCATCGGGCTGAGTATAGGAAAGAGGCCCTGGCTATGGCTGCTGGTTTCCTTTTGCGTGAACTGTATGTACGCGCCGGGGATGCTACTCTGGAAAGAGGAAGTCAACCAAGTGGAACTGTTCGTCCCCGACGATTCCATCATCCGCGAGGACGCCAACTGGGTGAGAACGCACTTCCGGGACGAGTTCCGATACGAGACCATCATCGTGACCGCCCCCAACGTCTTGGAGCCAGAAGTGCTGCGTTTGGTACATAAGGCGATCATGAATTATACTAATCTGCGAAGGTTCTTTTCCACTTTCACGCATGATAGTCGAGACTCGATCAGCCTCAACAGCTATTCGGCAAAGAATAACGCTTCTACGGGATTAATCACCGAGACTGTGTACTCTTCTTCGCAGATCGGTAAAATCGAGCGGTCCGTGAAAGGGTTGAAGGTGAACAATCACACCTGGGAGGACGTGTGCGCAGGGTGAGGTCTCGAATCGGAGCTAGAATCCACGAAACGGTTGGCCTCGGTGAACAGAACGGGTTTCTTTGCAGGTATCTGACCTGGTTCAACAAGAACGACACCACGAATCTCTTCAAAGAGCTCGGCGTCTCCGAGGACGTCATCTCCAAGTTGAACAATACGGTGTTCAGGGACGGCTGCATATACCAGTCCATCGTGCAGCTTTGGGAGACCAGCTTGTCCAAAGATTTTCGTACGCTGTCGAAAAAAGAGATTTTAAAAGATGTCACCAAGGCGTTGAAGTACAAGTAAGTCCTTGCCTTTTATAATCTCATATATTATTATTATATATATTATATATTATATTATATATTATTATTATATATTATAATCTCATTATCATCTCAATTCTAGATCCGACTTCCAAAATAACTAAGAAATTTGATCGGAGGTCCCACGAGTGGGTTTCCGGTAGCTAAAGCGTATACAGATCGGATGTTTCTTTTCAGGGTCCATAGCAATCTGTTGCTAGACATCGCTCCCCTGCTCGCGAAGGTATCTTACACTAAGAAAGGCCGAGTTCGGGGCGCGAACGCGACAATGTTGAATTGGTTGCTGAAGAAGTCGAACCCGAACGCGGACGCGTGGGAACTGGCGTTCATAGATAATGTTCTACACATGAACGAGACCATGCCACCGGGGGTAGAGATTTATGCAATCGCCTCGCGAAGTTATTTAGACACGCTGCATCAGATACTGAACAGCAACATATCAGTACTGTGCTGCGGGATATCTCTGATCGCGGTTTACGTGATGGCGATGATCGGTAAATGTAACGCGCTGGAGCAACGAATTTATTTGTCAGTAATGGGAGTCTCTGTGATTGGCCAGGCAATCATATCCTCGTATGGATTGTGCTACTACTTGGGATACTCGTACGGGCCGATACACTCCATACTACCGTTTCTATTGCTCGGTATAGGCGTCGATAACATGTTCGTGATCATGCAGAGCCTGACCAATCTGTCGGAGGCCGACCAGGCGCTCGATCTTCCGGTCCGATTCGCCAAGGCGATGCAACAGTCGGGTAAGGGGGTCTCGATTGGCCCATGGAAACATCGGTTCATCGAGATTTCTTCTAAATCAGACGATTGATTTCCAACTTCTGTTCAAGGCATGTCCGTCACAGTGACCTCCTTCACAAACGTGATCGCGTTTGCTTTCGGCGTGACGACGGTAATGCCGTGTCTGAGGTCCTTTTATGCATTCGCCACCCTGGGCATCCTCTTTTTGTACATCTACGAGATGACCTTCTTTATGAGCTGCTTGGTCTACGACGAGAAGAGGCTGGAAGCTCGAAGGGACGGTTGCTTTTGCTGTCCTAGATTGAACTGGAAGCCGAACGAGTGCAGCCAGAGGAACACTCAGCAGATCATTTTCGAAAATTATATCGGTCCGTGGGCGGTGAAGAACTCAGTGAGGACGGTCATACTGTTGATCACCGGCGGTCTTCTCTGCATCAATACCTGGGCTATCTTCCAGCTGGAGCAGAATTTCGATCCCCTTTCGTACTTAAACCAGGACTCCTATCCCATCAAATTCAACAACAAGCTGAAAGAATTCTTTCCCAAGTATGGGAATCGGGCTGGCATTTACATGACCGGTGTAGACTATTATGAGGATCGTGATTCTCTTTACAGATTGGTAGAAAGCCTGAAAGCAAATCGGTTCATTAATAATGGCACCCTCGAACCGTGGTTCATTGCCTATGAGAAGTGGCTTAATGCTACTAACCAAGGTGGGCTATAATTGATGTTAATTGGCAATTGCTCGAGGATTAATAGTCGTTAACTATTCTAGGTGACATTGAAAGTAGCGAAGAATATTATAATATTCTTAGCGAATACTTACTCATGACTATGGAAGGTCAAGCATACATCAAGGACATCAAGTTCAGTAAAGCACCGTTTGGAGAATATAATATAACGGTATTTACGAGCAAATAAGTAGTATAAAATTGATCGTCTCCCTTTTAATATAATACTGGCTCTTCTTATAGACGTCGCAAATACCTATACAACATGTACTCATTAACACAACCAGTGAACAAATAGAAGCAATGCAGTCTCTCAGAGAAACAATTCAAGCTGTGAATTTTTCTCAGAAACCTGACTATATTGCGATATTTTCGCCCGAGTATGTCTCTTGGATGGCAAACAAGGTACTCAACATTTTAGTTCAAACGGTTTCTCATTTTTTGCTATTTAATTTACAATTTTTTGTATAGGTGATAGGAGAAGAATTAATTAGAAACTTGAGCCTTGAGATAGTGACCATTGGAGTAGTGATAGTAATATTTCTTAGAGACATCAAGACATCCTTTTGGGTTCTTTGCTGCGTTTTCTTCACGCTCATTGATCTATTAGGTTCTATGTACTTCTTGAATTTGACTATCGAAATGTCGTCGAGCATTATGATTTTATTGTGCGCGGGCTTGGCAGTTGATTATGCAGCTCACATTGGTCTGGAGTTTATCCGAACAAAGGGTAGCAAAAAAGGTACATATTATGACTATATGTTTCGCTAATTGGAGAAAAGGTACATTTTAGTATTACTGTATGTTTTATCATATTTATAGAACGTGCAATCGCAACACTTTCTATAATTGGACCAGCTGTGTTCAATGGAGGTTTGAGCACATTCTTAGCATTCGTTTTGCTGGGTTCCAGTGAAGCTTATCTATTTAGTACCTTCTTTAAGGTAATATTAAAAACTTTTATTCACGAGTTATCACATTTTAATTACATACATAACGGTCTTTATTGTTACAGTTATTCACATGTGTTGTAATGTTTGGTCTATTTCACGGACTATTGTTCTTACCAATAATCTTAAGCATATTAGGCCCCGAAGAGAGAATGAACGAAGTCAAAAAGGAGAGTGTTACGCAAGAACACAATGGTTTCTGTACTGTTTCTTTAACTCGAAATAAGAAAGGTGAGAAGCACTGCTATGTACTTACAAAACACGCTTTTATAAAATATAGGAAACTCTAACGATCTCTTCTTTGCAGATTCAGAGAATAGAACTGCCAAATAAGATTTGACAGTATCTAAAGACTGCTTAGATAAGTATTTTGATTACAAAATCTTAGTATATAAATTGCATTTACAAGATCAATGCATAAATACTATAAGACAGTAGTTTGTATATTCTTTTATATAAAACAAATACAAGGATACCCCTTTACATATCCTGCAACAGTTATTTTCTATGCCTAGATTTCACTTCTGTCCACTCATCTGCCACCTGCATATCTTGGTGCACTTCCTCTTCATCTTCTGAACTATCACTTTCAATTATCGAGGAATTTTGTATCCTCCTTATGGGTGTTCTTGTAAGGAGCCACGATTGGAGTGGTGGTAATTTTTCGAGTTCTGTCACTGCCATACTTTCATTATTCTCACAACAATAATGGAAGAATCTCAAAAGCTCTTCTGCAACTTGGGTAGCACTATTGTCTTCCAGTTCAGTATTAAAGTGTTCATCCATGTAATCTTCCAATTCATTAGCAATTTCACTGCTGTTTAAATTCTCTGTAAAATTATCAGAAACTAATTAGAGAATTGCTTTAGAAAATATATAATCTGATCAAATTATACTTGGACGATTTAATCAAACATTACAAAGCATACTATCCAAAAATACCCAATAATAACCTAAAAAATGAGAATTTGTAGAAACTTACCATTCATGTACATTACTTCTGTCATGTAAGGACAAAAATCTACCGCACTTTCCTTCGAACCCATTCCATGTTCAACTGCCATCTAATGAAAGATATTAAATAAAAAATTTAACAAAATTCATTTTTATAACCTTAAAAGAAATCATCTCACCTTCAACGCAGTCCAATTACTGAAAATTCGTTGTGTAACAGAAAGAAAAAACTCCTTTGTGTTCGACATTTCTCTGTTTTTCACCGTAAATCGTTCAGTACGATTGTTAGCATCAATAACAATCAAACACTCGATTACTTTACTTCATGCACAGTAAATCTAGTACAATCCAGTAAATCTGCCCATCACTGAATCCACCATGTGTTTCTCTCACTCTTAGTTACAGTTAAAGCTAGGCTACTAGATATGATCAGGTTAGTGTCTTCATTGCATAGTCTTCAGTGGCTTGTGGCTGTGTGCTTCTAACGGAAACGTATGCATTTTTAAGCAGCTTACGTTACTTTAATTGGTGTCGCAAGGTGTGAAATTATTTTATTTTTTTCCTAAAAAATGTGCAAATATTTTTCTGCTAGCTAGTGTTCCCTATATTTTTGTATTATCATTTGACCGCTACCGTGAAAAACGGAAGTATTCATACACTATTGCCTTGAATTAACAGTATTTTTTTTAATACAACGAGAACTTAAATTATTTTAATCCCTAAGTGTATATTACGGTTGCGGCGGTCTTACTTACGTTTAAACTAATAAATTTTGAAATGTGTATCAATGTAATTGTTTGATATCTCATTGTGTGTTTATTACTTCAAAGCAAGATCAATTTTCGTTCCCTAATTTGGTAAGAATGAACATTAAATATATTATTTAAGCATAATGTGAAAATTCCACTTAAGAAAATACAGTTTCTACAAAATGCTTTGATAAAAACAAAGTATTGTATCGTGTATGAATACTTTCTTCATCAGTTATATATTTTTCATATATTTATTTCTAAGATTTGTTTATAATGTATTTTCAAGACATGTCAGACGCCTTTGAGGAAATTCAAGCCATTAAAATAAAGAGGAACAGCTTAAGAGAAAAATTACAGAAAAGGAAACGCGAGAGACATGAATTATTTACTCTTACTTCTACTACACCAGTATCATCCACCCTGACAAATGAATCATCCCTTACTGGTGGTAAATTGATTTTTTTTAATACTATTTTACGCATTTATTAATAACTCTTTATAGTTTTATACTTGCAAAAGAAAAAATTGGATTGTTGTAGATTCAATTGGACATGCACAACGAGCAGATCATAGTGAATATGAAAGAGATGTTTTGTGCATCTTGCATGAATCATTGCCTAATTTACCCATCACATCTGCAGAGCTGATAGACCAGCTTCGTAAAAATCTAAATGCAGATGTGTCTTCAACAGATATCCATAAAATTTTGGAAAAACTGGCAGCTCAAGATATTGTTAAGTTAGTAAGTTTCTGCATCAGCTTGTACTTTCATTTAGAGAACACTGAAATTAATGAAATACTTTTTCAGAATCAAGGAGGTAACAGAGAATGAGGTTTTTGGGTACACAGTGTTATCCATAACAGAATCGCAATCATCTTATCAGTCTCAATCCGACGATACAGAAAATCCAGAGAGTGCAGAAACGTCTGCATCCGAATTAAATGATTATGGGCCTGCAGAAAAGCAATTGAAACTGGATAAAAAGAATACAGAGGATATAATGTCTCTAATTTCAATGCCCACGATTAGGGAGAAGGAAAATAAAAAGGTTGGAGAGCAAATTTTAGATTTATTATCAAAGCAAACATCTAAGGAGAAATCTTTAGCTGAACGGTTTCGATCCCAAGGAGGAGCTCAGGTCATGGAATTCTGTCCTCACGGTACAAGAGTAGATTGTGTTAAGTTAAATGGTGGGCTAGGATTCGCAGAAAAGTGCAAAAAGCTTCACTTCAAAAAAATCATTCAAAGTCACACAGATGAATCTTTAGGTGACTGCAGTTTCCTCAACACTTGCTTTCACATGGATACATGCAAGTATGCATTTAAAAAATATTTAGAAAATTAGAAAGCCTTCCTTGCTTTGTTTATTCAAATTTCATATTTTTTAGGTATGTCCATTACGAAGTAGACGGACCAACAACTCAACCCAAGGAACCAAATGATACAGATAACACAAACAACGCTACAGTGAATAAAATTTTAACGTTAGATAGTAAAAATGGTAGTAACGTCGCTTGTCCAACTACCAGTGGGTCCTTAGGCAGCGAATTAACTCTTTATCCACCACAATGGATACAGTGTGATTTACGTTATCTCGACATGACTGTACTGGGTAAATTTGCTGTGATCATGGCTGATCCACCATGGGATATTCACATGGAATTACCGTATGGTACCATGTCGGACGACGAAATGAGACAGCTAGGTATACCCGCCCTTCAAGACGAGGGTCTTTTATTTTTATGGGTAACAGGAAGAGCAATGGAGCTTGGCAGAGAATGTTTGCAGTTATGGGGGTACGAAAGAGTCGACGAGATTATATGGGTGAAAACAAATCAATTGCAGAGGATAATAAGAACAGGCAGAACAGGACACTGGTTGAATCATGGTAAAGAACACTGTTTAGTTGGAATGAAAGGAAATCCAAGAATCAATAGAGGACTGGATAGCGATGTTATCGTGGCTGAAGTCCGAGCTACTAGTCATAAACCTGACGAGATTTATGGAATTATTGAACGTATGAGTCCGGGAACAAGAAAAATTGAATTATTCGGGCGACCACATAATGTTCAACCTAACTGGATAACATTGGGTAATCAGGTAGACGGTGTTCACTTGATCGACCCGCAACTCATAAAAGCTTTTAAAAAACGTTATCCAGATGGAAACTCGATGAAACCAACGAAACCATAATAAGTATTTCATAATATTGTGAAATAAAGGATCTGTTATTTGATGATAACATTACGAAATAAAGTCGTTTTCCATAAAATTCAATACGGATTTCTAGACTCTTACTTTTGTATTGTAGCATAAAATTTTCTTAAGAAAATAATTTTGTTGTTAAATACATGTGTACATAGATATATACAATACATATATAAATTGTCTTCAAAACAAAAATTATATAATCGCACACTAGATATAATTACAGTACATAAACTGATTTTTACAAGCATGTACATATACAAATTTTTATATCTGCTATTTTCACATTAGCCCTACAACCATTAATTGTTTATAATCTATATATCTTAAAATGATATTATTTTCCTTGAGATTTTTAAATAATACATGTATTATTATAAATACACATTTTTCGAAATTGTACCGAGAGCAGAATGTACCTCTGATATATACAAAATTGTTTTTGATACGATAATACTTCGAAGATTCACAACAAAATCCTATATCAATTTATAAATAGAAAACTCTAAATTGAGTATAGTACACGAGTATAAAAAGTAATTTGAATAATACTAAGTGAAACCAATACTATCACGTTTTGATCTCAAGAAGTTTCTTTTCAAAGTGAGGAAATTATTTTCACTTATTTTATTTACTGTAAATTTAGTAGACTGATTCTTTTTCACTGGAGTCAAAATTTCCTGATTTTCTTTTTCATTAGTACCAATTTTGTTTTCTACTAAATCGATTCTCAGTCTACAAACTTTGTTCAATGAATCAATCCAATGTCTTTTCCCATGCTCATCTTCAGTCGTGAATATGTGATCACCAATATTGATTTCACAATTTGTAAGCGATTTATCATTTGCACTCGCACAGATTTGTTCCTTGAGCACGACAGGAAAAGATAAATTGTACTTTTTACTTACAGATCTTGATCTCCGAGTTATTGCGAAACCCGTGTCAAAGAGAAAGCACTGAAATTTCTACAAAAATAATTATAAATTTATTATTCAATTTTTATAAAATAATAGAAAAATCTTTTTAAATTTACTCTTACCATGCCACGTGTGTCTTTAAGTTGACCCTCGGTAATAAGTTCTGTTGCATTCTCAATACACTTAGAAGAATCATATTCTAATTTCACATGAATCTTTGATTGAGCCAACTTGCATTCTGCATCACCCATGATTCTGTCTATGTCATTTAATAATTTGGATAATGTATCATATGCTTCTTTTAAAGATGTTTGATCCAAATGAGATGCTGGAGTATGTCTCAATATTTCTTTAACCAGCAATGGATATTTAACAATTCTTGATCGTGGTACATCTATGTACGTCCACAAATCAATAGAGTGAGGAGACTCTAAACGTTTTTTCAGAAAAGATTGGAAGCGTTTGTTTGTCAGCCTTTTCTCATCCAATAAATGCTTAGCCCATATTTGTGTTCTGCACCTTTCTAAATATGGTTTTGCCAACGTAGAAGTCTAAAAAAGATCATAAAGTTATTGAATCTATGCACTCAATAATTAGGTGTGGTATCATTTGTAAAACTAACTAACCCAATTTAATATTGTGGTACCGATAGCGTCTGTGTATCCATATTGATCTCTTGATTCGATCAATTCGTCTCTCAGTCTAGAATGTATGTTGATGAGGTCAGTTACCCCTCCAAATAGGGTAAGCAATTCCTCAGAATTGAAAATACCGGTAGGTAACAATGGTTCATAGTAAAAATCTTTGAGAACACGTAGGTCCCCAATAAGCACATTTTCTCCACAGTACAATTCATAAATTGCTTCTTGTCTTTTTATCTCTTTCCTACTTAAAGCACAGTTTTGTTTATCTTTCGTGCTTATTTTTGAAACATCTAGTACCCAACTCCGAAGTGTGAGAGTATTAGTATTTTCTATATTCTCTTTGTTCCTAAACAAATAAAAGTATAAAAAGAAATATGTTTAAGCATAAGTAATACTTAAAAAAGTGTTTTCTTCTTACTTTCTTCTCAATGTTTCTGTATCTGGTTCATTGTCCACAAAGGATGAATCTATAACATTTGGTTGTATCGTAAAAGATGTATGAAGAGTATTTGTTTGTTTATTGCTCAAGTTAGATGAGGAAAATATACTGCTGGCCACTTCAGTAATTCTTCTTCTCCTTTTCTTCTTTCTTAAGTCCGAATCTATGGATATATCCATCGAACTGATACTGATGGCATCGCTTTTCGGACGTTTTCTTGATCGCTAATGAGTATCACCACAATTAGTTCATTGAACAGATAATACGAACAAATCAACACAACAATTATCACACAGACTTTCTGATTTAATAAAAACTTGAAAATTAAAATGTTTAATATCGAACATCGCACAGAATTAAAGAAAAATAACATCATGGAATGTCGGCGAGAAAACGTCATAGGTTAACCAAGTTCAGACATTATTGATAATTAAGAACTTACCAGCCAAAATTTTTTACGTGGTTCCGGAAAGCTGTCTTTGATTGTATTATTACTATCATCGTCCATGACTCCTTCAGTTATAAAACATTCATAAACAAACGATTCTGATGCATACAAACATTCATATTCAAACGATATGGGATGATAGTAACCGTTGAAAGACGCAACGTAGCTTCTCAGAAAACGGATTCATCGATACTATTTTGGCAGACGTGAATTCTAGAATATTTCTGCCGATTACTATACCATGATAGCTTCTTTCATTTTCGTCGTGTGTTTAATTGCGATAGTAATATTTATAAGGTAAGGAAATGATTGTAGCACATATTCAATTGAATCTCAGAAGCGTCACTTCGTTGAACGTGTTAAAACCGTTGCGTTTAAAAACACATAACCCCTACACCAACTACAATATCGTAAGTTCTGTGTACTGTTTTCAATTGTCGATATTGTTTTTTGACATTAATATGAAAATAATTTTTGTAATTTTACATTCTACACATTGTTGTACCACTACAGCATGTAAATGTTGTTCTGAAAACAGTATGGTATTATAAATACATGTACATGTATACATACAGAATATATGTATAAACGTTACGGTTGCACGTGTACCAAACAAAATTTCATTCGAATTTGTAATGTTTTACTCGGAATTTTGCTCTAATTGTTGACAAATATTACCATAAATAGAATTCATAGGAGAATTACAAATTCGAATTATATATTAGTTGTATAACAGGTTTTTGATCTCTTTCAATACAATCGAGAATGAATGACGAAACAAATTTGAATTTCACATCAATGTTCCGAATTTGTGCTACAGAGGACTCTAAAATACATTGTGATTGTTAGTTTGTGATTGTGTCGCCATGCTTAAGTTGACATATACCTAACCAATTTCAATTACGATTTGAGTGCACATTTATCTAATTTACATTTCAGATTTAATAATAATCGGACGTTCATTTGAAAGATTTGTGTTCGTATATGTACACGTGAGAAATGAATAGGTTAGCTTTATAAAATGATTAAAAAACATTCCATAAAGTATTAACATTAATTGTTTCTTCCATGGGTATTTTCAATTTTAGGAGCGACGAGAACAAGGAGAAGGATTGTCGATCGAAAAAGTTTCTAACCAAGAGAACAATGGACGAGAAAAACAAAAAAAATTCTTTTTATATCGCGCCGCATACGGAGCGGAACGCCTCAGGTCGTAATTGGGAATTATTTAAGAATATAGCTGCCAACTCATCGTCACAAGATATATACGCTTCTGGTAAAGAACTGGTCGAGAAAAAGTCTGTTGTCTATCGTCCGAAAACTCAGAAAAAGCTTTATACGTCTCAACCGAATCTGAACACTAGATTACAATTGGTTAGAGATACTGTAAAAGATGAAATAAACAATGCCAAACTGACGAAGCACCTAGCGATGGATTGTGAAATGGTAGGCATAGGTGATGGCACAGAAAGTATGATAGGTAGAGTGTCTATTGTAAATAGTCTTGGTTGTTGCGTTTACGATAAGTATGTTAAGCCCAGAGAGCGTGTTCAGGACTATAGAACTAGAGTCAGTGGTATCCGCCCACACAATCTTCAGAATGGGGAAGATTTTCAGATTGTTCAAAAAGAAGTAGCAGAGATTTTAAGAGGTCGTATTCTTATCGGACATGCTTTGAAGTATGACCTAGATGTATTGTATCTATCTCATCCAAGAAAACATTTGAGAGATACTTCTAGATTTAAAATTTTTAAACAATTGTCTGAAGGATATACACCTAGCTTAAAGAAACTTGCCTTGGAATTATTAGGTAGAGAAATACAAACTGGAGAACATAGTTCAGTTGAGGATGCACGAGCTGCGATGCAGCTGTATTTATTATACAAAAACAAATGGGAGTCTGAGTTTTATTCCAGACGATAGTTGAAATTGAATATTCTTTTCAAAGAATAGAACATTCTTCCATTCATCTCTCAAAACTGTAAATATACGAGAAAGTTCGCTAATAAGTACTCATCCTGAAAATTGTAGTTTTATTCAGTTCAGATTGAAAGACACATATAAATATGCAGGCAAGTTCCAGTATTATGCAATGTTATAATAATTTATGAGAAAGTGACTTTGTTTTGATAGATTCAATCCCCTATAAAATATTGCAACATTGTGAGATAGAGAAAACGCTGTGTATTTATATTAAATATATAAGATGAAATCAGACTAACTCATTCTTTTTTAAGATTATATTTATATCAAGGACCAATTGTCAATAACTTACATATATGGAAAGTTATTTAAAATATATGACTATATTTCTGACACACTTGTGTAAATCCAAATGTATAAATAGAAAATGTTGTGAGAGTGTAAAGAATTTTGTTAACAATTAAAGAATATATTTCTTTTTCATACAGATCTTCGGCCGTTCTTCAATTCTTCTAATTCCTATTTTAGCTGAAGGTATAACTCATCCGGATCATTTATAAGGCACTGTATGTTGGATATTTATGACAATGTGATCTGTTGCGAGAACGTGGGCTAAGTAGGGGGCACACGAGTTTACATAGTAAAGACTCGAGTGGATCAATATGGTTTAACTATACGCGCCGGCATATATATAAAAGTTTGAGGCGAAGTTTTCTGTAAACAAGCTCGAAGTTGAGTCAACTGTGCTTTCCCGTATTTATAGCCGGTGAAATTGTTTATAGAACACAATTACCGATGCAAGTAATGGGGCGCCTCGATTATCCCATTACGAAGTTGCTCGATGGACGCACCTACTAAACTTTTTCAACTTTGCCATTTTAAGTTTCACCTTCATATTGGAACACCTACTTTTTATCATGTCAATAAAGTATTTCCTATTCTTCACGCAACAAGACTAAATACGAAACAATGGTATGCACGGTCAATTCTTTTTTTTTACAATTTACCAGAGCCGAAGAGCATTTTCTAAAGAAAACAATTGCACAGCTATTAAGAAAACTTCCAAACTTTTCACAAATAAAATAGACAATGTCCGCTGCTTTCCTTCGAGCACTTATCTTTATTATTTTCCTCAACAAATATTTACGTTTCTCCAAGATATCGGAAACAAAAAATACCGTAGAACACACACACACACACACACACACCGATAAGGTCGAAGTAATTAAGACAAAATAAATTATTTCCAGCCGTGTGATTTCATGCGGATATTACGACCATTCGATAAAAATATTCGAACGATTATATCACAATCGTCGGTCTTCTACAATTAGCTTTGGTGAAGAGTTATTAACGATACGTCTCGGCTGCAAGGTTTCCAGACAGCAATTAAAAATTCATTAACCACTCGATGGTTTACGCAGGCCTTCTAAGACGGCGGGAGGTCGTTCATTGCCATTGCTTCCTGAAACAAGTCCGTGAACACTTTCCATATGTGTATATAGTAAACACACAGAATACACGTCGGCCTTGTTATCAGTAACAGCCTCCTTTCGAACGATACACTTTAACTTTTCACAGACACTGATTATTTCACGAACAGTCATTCGGTATTTCATCTTCGATCGTGATACATCGGCTCCTGACCAATTCGTACGCGTTCCCCTCGAATTTCTCGTGAGTACATAGTACAATCCTAATTCATCGCTAGTAATAATCACTCACCACCGTTCTCATTCAATAACGCATCGACTGGGCGGTTCAGCAATCACGAGAATTACATAAAATCAGAACGGTTTGTTTAACGAAGCAAGAAGAAAAGTTAAAAACTGACTGCATTGATTAAGGAACAATTAGTTCAGCTAAAACGCATCTACAGTGGCTCGCAAAAATGTTCGTCGTAACACTTTTAGTCGTTGTCTAATAGTCCCTCTATTATTTAAGAAAAAGAATTCAAGTTATTTGGTCAAATTTTGATAACGTTATAATATAATATTTTATATAATATAATATAATATAATATAATATAATATAATATAATATATATATTTATATTATATAATATAATATTTTAATAACGATTATATAGTCAGTATGGTTGGCTTTATGGCTCCATAATTTTAACAGTTTCCAACATTTTGGCAATTTGTTTAGCTGAAATTATTTGTAAACGTGTCTAGAATTACCTGTGAAAAGTATTAATATGCTTCTTTTCGCTAACAATGAAGAAACAAGCTGTGCATATTTCGCGTTCGCCAGACTCCAGGCTTCATCTCGCGATGTTCTCTCGATAAAATCGTCGATAGCGATCGGCATTCGCCATCGGGATAGTCAAGCATCGAGGAAAGTGCATTGCAAGGAGAAAAAAAAACGAAAGAACGTTTGAGACTTTCGATCGTTGCACCTTTCCCACTCGGAATCCGAGCGCGTGTAACGCGCTGGATTAAACGTTGGAACTAGCACCGTCGAACTATTCTACTTGGTATTATTTTCATGATTTTTTCCGGAATGCGATAATATGTGATAACGCGATAAACAAACACGAGTTTTGGATCTTACGTATCTGCTTTGCGCGTTGTTGAACTGACCGGTTGAATAGACCAACGAAAGGAAGAATAATCGAGCCTCTCTCTGATCCTGAGCTAACAGGTTCCGTTGAAACCTAAGAGCGAACATGAAGATCGCCGTGATTGGTGCTGGATCTGCTGGTCTGGCGGCTCTGAGACATTGCACTTCCGGCGCGTTCAATTGTGAAGTGGTTTGTTACGAGAAAACGGAACAGGTCGGAGGCACCTGGGTTTACAGGGAGGAGACTGGCGTGGATAAATACGGTCTGCCGATACACACAAGCATGTACAACAACCTGAGGTAACGAAATTCATTTTGCACTGTCGCGATACATTTTCAATTAAATAAATTCTGATTCAGTCCAATTTTATACTCGATGACAAGATGTCGAGTCCGATCGAATTTTATAAAACTAATAAGTAGACCGCGGATTTCATGTATTTATGAGAAAAATTCATAGAGCAAATAGAAAACTGTAAACACATTACAAGAGTTTAGAGATATTATTACACTTCCTCTCATTCCAAGTAATAGCAAAATTTACAAAAAAGCATTTCAGTCATCCTCTAATAGACTCGGGCTAAAATTTTAAGCTTTATATTCGAATTAATTTCGTGGCGCTCGGAGAACATTTCCACCTTTGCTTCATCAATCTCTTCATCTACCATTAATTGAGCCGTTTATTTTGAAAGTGGCATAAGTCGCTTTGTTTTTAAGTCGATATATTTAAGGGTTTGCGTTTTGACACGTTTAAAAATATGGATGCTAACTTCCGAGAAGATTTACTTGTATTTGTTATCTCAGGATACTGATATTTTTCTCAGTATAAATAATTTTCGTATAAACATTAAAAAATCACCACTTTTCATTACGGCAAAGTGACTTATGCCACTTTCAAAATGAACGGCTCAATTATTAAACGAGGAACGACATTATCATCTGACTTACGTTTCTCACGATTAACCCAAAGAATTTTTATTTCGCATAAAGATCCGCAGTCTACTAATAATTATTGATATTAGAAACTCCGTTCGCAAAATGCTACGTGCGCGAAGTGTGACTCGAATTCGACTTTCGCACGACTACTATAGAAAATGTGAAATTAAATTTGTACGAAGCGAAGAATTCGAAGGAGTTTAATTCCAAGATGAATGAAACTGTTCTTTGTTGGTTCGTTAATTAGCTAAATCATTGTCGTTGTATAGAACTAATCTGCCGAAGGAAGTAATGGGATATCCCGATTATCCGGCGCCCGATGTTCCCGAAAGTTACTTGACACGCACGCAAATACTGGACTTCCTGAACTCTTACTGCGATCATTTCAAGCTTCGCCAGTATATTCGGGTACCGTACAAGTTTCCGCCAGCGTGGCATGTCTCAGTTTTCTTTTTTACCGACCAGTTTTTTTTCTCCAGTTTCTGCACAACGTCGAATTATTGGAACCGTCGAACGGGGACCGGAAGTGGTCGATCAAGGTGAAGGATCTACAGAACAATATTGTCACGAACGAATCCTTCGACGCCGTTATGGTATGCAACGGCCATTACTTCGAGCCCAGTGTTCCGAAGTTGAAAGGCCACGATCTCTTTCAAGGACAACAATTGCACAGTCACGACTACAGGAGTCCTAAGATATTCGCTGATAAAACTGTGCTTGTTATTGGCGCCGGTCCATCCGGTAATTCGATTATTCGGATGTGTTTTTTCCGCTTCGAATCGAACGTTAATCTCGTTTTTTGTTTTCGACCCGCAGGAATGGATTTGGCCTTGGACATATCGAAAGAAGCGACGCGAGTGATTTTGAGTCATCATTCGAAAGAACCGATAGGGACCGTGTTCCCCGAGAACGTTATCCAGGTAATTAGCATCACCTCTAATTACCTCGCAGTTTCATTAACCATCTGCGCGGTTGACATTTGAGCCGTTTACTTTGAAAGTGGCATAAGTCACTTTTTCTTTTTTTTTTAAATGAAAAGATACCGTTCAATTGTAATTAGTGTTACCATTAACTCGATTCTTTTGAAAAAGTGACTTATGCCACTTTCAAAATAAACGGCTCATTTATAGAAACCAGATGTGAAAGAGCTGACTAAGAACACCGTGCTTTTCACGGATGGCTCCAGCGAACCCCTAGACGTTGTTTTCTATTGTACAGGTAAGCTTCGCCGGTACAAGTGTTCTACGTATAAAATGATCGCTTGTACTTGACCGATAAGACGATGGTCGAGATAACGATTCTAATCTGTGAGCGTAGGATACAAATACAGTTTTCCCTTTATGAGCGAGAGCTGCGGGGTACGAGTGGATTCGAACATGGTCACTCCACTGTGGAAACATCTTGTGTCCATCGAGAATCCGACCCTTGCTCTGATCGGACTCCCATTTTATGTTTGTGCTTTCAGTATGTGCGATCTACAGGTGCGATTTAACTTTAAATTAGAAGCGACGCGTTGACTGCCTTCAAACCTCGAAAGAAGTTCCTGCTTTTCGTTTCTGTGGGATTGTTTGGCAGTCGACGTGTCAGTAAGTACACGAACAGAGAGCAACGTTTGCGCGAATGACTGACTGGACACATCGGTTGAAGGTTCGATTTGTCCTTAAATTCTGGAACGGGGAGAGAGACTTTCCTCCGAAGGCGGATATGTTGCGAGAGGAGAAGGAGGAATTGGAGAAAAAATTGAAAGAAGGTCTCGGAAAGAGGCATTTCCACTTGCTGGGATACAAGCAGGGCTATTACTACGATGATCTTGCGAAGACTGCCGGAATTACGCCCCTGCCACCTGTTCTCACGAAGCTTCACAACGAAAGCAGCATGCGATTCTTGGACAACTTGACACATTACAGGGAGAAAAGATATAAGATCATCGACGATTACAATTTCATCGAGCTTTGAATCATCTCATAGGATGATCTAGCTTGTAAAGATTACACGTTTGTTTTTGTTTTTTTTTTAGCTTTTTAGCTCTCAACTTAATCGCAAGACAGAACGAACCTCCCGTTGATCCCACTAAATTTTATACGAATATGTTTGTGTTTGTACTAACAAATTATGGAGACAATAAAATATAATATTTTTATTAAGAATTTTCAAACAGTCGTTCACCCGTTTAACCCCTTAGTGCACAGATTTTTTTGAAAAAGGCCGGCCAAAAAATATCAATTTTTTTAAATGTAAAAAAAACAATTTAGAACGTTATCTTGGCAAGAAAATCACAAAAACTTGAGTATATTGGATATTTATACAATTGGAATGATTTCTAATTTTCAGAATATTACTATTATTATTATTATTGTTGTTATTATTATTATTATTATTATATTTTATTTTACATTATATTTTAGTAAAATATATATTGAGAAATGAGCGAATCAGAATCTGAATATGAGTACGCTGTCGGAAAGCGGCTCACAAGGAAGAGATAAGTCGTAAGTGATAAGTAGAAAAAGGATATATTTTATATTTGAATAAGTAAGTGTTATAGCTTACAATCCCATGTAAATGATAAATATCAATAAAACGATTGTGCTTTTTTTGCTTTCACATTGTTATTTTCAATTCTCGATTGCATTCGAGTGTGAAAAATTATAGCAACATAAAGTACAACGCCGCTCGAATTATCTCGAGTGTGCACAGTTTGGTCAGTTTAGCGCGCTCGAGTTAACTCGAGCGTGCACGTTAAGGGGTTAATGCGTCGAAACTGTCAAATTCGAATTCAAATTTAAATATAGCGCCAGAAGTGTAGCGCGCGCGCCGCCCGTGAGGCGGCGCGCGAACGCGTACATCGGTTAAATGCCTAAAGATGCAGTGCGATGATTCAGTTCGATTCAGTATTGTTCAGTATCGTGTGTGATGTAGCTGTGTAACGGTCGTGGATACGTTTCTTTCCGTAATCATTTCGAAAATGATTAGTATCTCGATGATCCTGAAGTGATTCAGTGCCGAAATATTCCGGGCCCGTTTCCGCGGCTGATTCACAATGATCGAATTAAAAGGGAACCTCGTCGATCGTGATCACTGTAAGTAGACCTCCTGCCGAACAGAACTGTCTACGGATTATACATTTTCCTAGTCCGTACTGTACCATTATTTCCCACTTCGCGAATTTCCATGCTAATCTGAATCTTGTTCTACTGGCGCGAGTGAGAAAGACAGAGAGGCAGTGAAGTAGGGAGAGGAAGCGAGAGAGAAAGAGAGAGAGCGAGAGAGAGAGAAAGGGAAGAAAGGAAAGAGAGAAAGATAATCTACGAGTAACGTTTCCTCGGGGTATGCATGCGGAAAAACGTTAGAATCGCGTCTCGGAACGAAAAAACGTTATTTACGTTCCCGGGAGAGTCGACAACATGTTACTTTCCTAGATAGAAAGTTGCATTCAATGATGCACGATATGTGGGCTACGCACAGGCTCTCTCGGGTGAATGCATTCGTAAGAATGCATTCACGTCCGCCGTGTGTCGTGTTCCTCTCCTGCTTTATGTAATTTCACCACGGACACCTGTCTGTCCGCTTCCCTGGAGTATCGTGCGTGTCGGTGTCGATGGGACGGTGTGCCAGGAACTGTCCACCGTGCTCCATTCACTGTCAACGTTTTCGTCTTATCCTTATCTGTCAAATGTTTGGACACGCAGATAAAACCGTTCCTCCCGAAGACCGTTGATCCGCTAGATAACGCGATTTAGCATGCCCGGGTAACTAATCCCGAAATAATGTGAAAAATGTTTGAAAACGTTGCATATAAATGGTGTCGCAACTGGTGAAATACAATCTGTAATCCCGATACGGTGTATCGTTACCGCTAACAGTATTTCATGACCGTTATGAGTCTTTGTTATTCACGGGGGTGACTCGATAATTATCTGCAATGCAGTTGCAAATTTTACTACAATAACAATAGACTAATTACGGTAATCTGCATTTCTGGCTTGCTTAGGAAAACATTTTTCTTCGAGAGTATAAAAAGAGCTCGTGTTATTGTTATTGTGATAACGTTGATAGATCTTTTTATATTCAATTAGCTGAATGCTATATTATTATTGTTGTTATTTGGTAGGGTATTAAGGTGGAACTGAAGAATTGTAAAATGGCTACAAAAACTGAAGACACAACGTCCATTGATAATACCAATGATGGTAAGGAAATTGTTCTTTGCAATTTGTGCAGTTATTCTTACTGTCACTCGTTACAATGTATATGTAATTGTAGGAGGGAGCATGGACAAGGAGGTATTAGCTATTAGTGGAACCGATGAAACTGGTCATCGTATTCCACCTACGTATTTATATAATCCAAGTTCAGATCCGAATACAGGAATATCCAATCAAGAGCAGGGTAACAGAAGTCGCAATCAAGCCACAGAAGACCAATTAGGACCATTGCCACCAAACTGGGAAAAGGCTTATACCGATACAGGAGAAGTTTATTTCATAGAGTATGTGTCTTGATGTATCAAATAGTTTGATGATTCATATTGTAGCTAAGGCTGACTATTGTATGAAAATTTGGTGAAATTATATGATGAAGCAAGCTTTATCAGATATTGACACAAATTGATAAATTGGCGTTACAATTTTCACGCAATCAGCAATTCCAGTAACAATATGATTTACTGAGAGGTACTGGACACTGATCGCTTAGAATAAATTGCTATCATTTTATGATTAACTAAAATATTTATGTCTATTGCAGCCATAACACAGGTACTTCACACTGGCTGGACCCACGGTTATCCAAATTTCAAAAGAGATCTTTGGAAGAATGTTTAGACGATGAATTACCGTATGGTTGGGAGAAAATAGATGACACACTTTATGGAACATACTTCATTGATCATGTAAATCGTCGAACTCAGTATGAAAATCCAGTATTGCAAGCAAAGAGGGCCCAACAAAGTTTAGGAGAAAGAAAAAGTCCCAATTTCACTAGGAATCCTGAAAAACTGAAGGGCCAGAGGATAAGAACAACATTAATAAAGAGTTCAAGGGGGCTAGGCTTTACTATTGTTGGTGGGGATGATTCGGTAGAAGAATTTTTACAAATAAAGAGTGTTGTACCAAATGGTCCTGCATGGTTGGATGGAAAATTACAAACTGGTAATTTATGAAGCCATAAGAAAAATCACATATAAAAATATGATTTAATAAGAATGATGCTAATTACAGGAGATGTTTTGGTATACGTTAACGACACGTGCGTCTTGGGATTTACTCATAATGAAATGGTGAACGTTTTTAAATCTATTGGTAGCGGTGAGACTGTTACACTGGAAGTGTGCCGGGGTTATCCGTTGCCATTCGATCCGAACGATCCTAACACGGAAGTCGTTACCACTATCGCCGTTAACGCACCAGGTAAAGATCATATTTTTTATATACATCTGTTAGGAGAATAAGTTCTATTTCTTCAGATATTTTGACAGAAGATCCCAGGATGTACATGGATTTGGATCCAACCTTGCAAAGCAACGGGCGTTTCAATTTCTTGGACTCCACGTTTTTACCAGTACATAGTCTCCAAAATGGTGAAAACCTTGCCACTACCTCGGTCAATTCAATGCCAGATTTGTGCATCTCGGATAAGATTAATACAATTAAACGACCCAGCAGCACTGATATTCTTCTGTCAGAGAGCAATGACATGAACGATTGCAAGGACTCACCGTTGTCTTCCAAACCTGAATTTCTTAGTATTGCAATTGTGAAGGGAACTATGGGATTCGGGTTTACAATAGCGGATTCTGCACACGGTCAGAAGGTGAAGAAGATCTTGGACCGGCAGCGATGCAAGAATTTAATTGAGGGCGACATTCTAGTTAATATAAACGACATCAATGTGAGAAATATGTGCCACTCCGAGGTGGTGCAGGTGCTGAAAGATTGTCCTCGCAATGAAGAAGCGCTGATCCATGTACAAAGAACGACATCAAAGTCGAACGAAAAGAAGGAGAAGAACTCGCAGGACTTTTTTCGAAGTAAAACACCGACCGCTGATATCTACAGCACTCAAACGAAAACTGTTGTGCCGAGCCGACCAAAAACACCGTTGATAGATACCAGAAATCGCCCTAAATCTCCAACGAATACAATTAGACCTAATTGGAACGAGCAAAGCGAAAACGAGCTAAATCCGTTAGATAACCGATACAAGTACGGCGAATATACTCACGGCATGTACTATACTGACCCGTACAAGGCCAACATAACGAACCTGACCGATAACTTCGCTACAATGACTAACCTTGACGACGATTCGATGCGAAACACGGCGAAAAGAGATTGGGTCACAAATGACAAATTAAACATAAACAATGATGTGTATTCCATCGACATACCTCATCATGATAACATGCTGAAACAAAACGGATGCTTGCACTCGGATTACTATAAAGAGCTATATACATCGCAATCCCATTCGCAGTACAGCGAACAAGATTACAATGTGTACTCTATTGGTCAGGAGCAGAATGTTGATACTGGTGAGATATGGGATAAGCGTAAGGAAACTACGAGTTTTGAACATGAACAACCACATTCCAGTTCTATACCACGGTACGTACAAATTTGGTTCATAAATTTACGTTAAAGTTCTGTGGAATTAATATCGATTCAATTTTAGATATCCTCAATATACCAACGAATTAGTATGCCCCATTGTGCCTGACATAGAATGGATAGAAACGTTGGTAACATTAGTAAGACAAGACACAGGATTTGGATTTAGAATAGTGGGCGGCACCGAGGAAGGATCTCAAGTGAGAACATTAATTGCTAAGTTATATAGTGTGCCTCGGCTAAATAAAATCGTTTAAATATCTGCTTTTAAAAAAATAAATAAGGCAAATATTTAGGTAATTTCATTTAACTGAGGCATCCTGTATAATTCGAGAAAATTGAAGGTATTGATAATCGAACTGCTAGCAGGTCTCTGTTGGACATATTGTACCTGGCGGAGCAGCTGATCTAGATAACAGACTGAATACAGGTGATCTGATCATGTCCGTCGATGGTGAGAGTGTTTTAAACTCGTCGCACCACCACGTTGTTCAATTGATGATCGCAGCAGCTCAGAATGGCAGGGTTACTTTAGGAATACGTCGTAGGATTAACACTCAAGAACATCTTCCAGAGAATCTACAGGCTCCGTACAATAGGCAAATGAATCATCAGTATCCTTACGATGTGACGGTCACTAGAATGGAAAATGAAGGTTTTGGTTTCGTAATTATTTCCTCGGTGAACAAGGCTGGTTCGACGATTGGTAGGATAATCGAAGGTTCACCTGCTGAAAGATGCGGCCGATTGAATGTCGGAGACCATATTCTTGCCGTTAATCATGTAGATATCACGAACGTCTGCCACAAGGATATCGTGAATTTAATTAAGGACTCTGGTTACTCGGTTACTTTGACGATTGGTTACCCTCTTGATGATTGTTGCAGTAACACATCTCTGTCACAGAAGGTACTGCTCACTAATTGCTTGAATAGCTTTAACTGAATCTACAAAGTATTTGAGAGTAGGAATAGATTAATTCACCATTTAAAAATGTTTTCTTAAAATATCTCTATCATGAATTTTTTGTCTTTAATTTTGTATTTCTGTCTACAGGATGAACCAACATGTGACGGAGATGGAGGTCAATATCATGCAGTCGAATTAACGCGTGGAACTCGAGGATTTGGTTTTAGTATTCGCGGCGGACGTGAATTTCAAAATATGCCCCTGTTTGTGTTGCAAATTGCTGAGAACGGTCCCGCGTCTATTGATAATCGATTGAGAGTAAGAGACGAGCTATTAATAAAAGAATATGTGTGCCAGTGAGAGGCGACACCCGTTTGAAAACCTGTATTGCATTCCTATTAATAATTTTCAGGTCGGCGACCAGATAATCGAGATAAACGGAATTAACACTAAAAACATGACTCACACGGAGGCAATCGAAATTATACGAAACGGTGGACCTTCCGTTCGACTTTTGGTTCGACGTGGTTGTCAGATGCCTTCAGTGGTAGGTGCACTTCCACACCTCTACGATATGAATATATGAGATTAACCATTTTTTTTAGTAACACACCGCCATTAATCCTTGCAAGTGACGATTACTAATGCTAACGTTGCCTCCGTATAACTTTTACCCTCCGAATAATTTCTTTTTCGACTCGATGCTTCTGAGTTTAACAATTAGGTATCGCGTAGTACGAAAGAAATGAAACAATTTTTAAAGACAATACCAGAGAAAGGAAAAAAATGATTTCCAAGAGGTTGTTTTATTGCAGCAAGAGTTAGATTAATACTGTTACGCAGTACTAAGAGAATCGGTACAGAACTGTCTGGTGCAAAATGGGAAACAATGTGTTATATTGTATAATATTTTATGGAGTTGGTTATACATATATGTAGGTATGTAGTAAGATTCAATACTTTTTTTATATATACGACACATGGGAATCATGTGCTTAAATGTATTCACATGTCGTTCGAGCTTTTTAATATTTGATACGTATAATAATAATTATTATTATTTTACATGAGCTTCGAATTCTATATGTATTACAGTTTAGTAATATAACCGAGGACATGGTTGTTGATTCTCAATGAAACACTATACTGATAGTATTAATACTAATTTATAGTAAGAGATCATCTTTTTTACGAACTTTCAGTTGAAGGAAAGAATGCGTGAATATCTTTTTCCTTGCAGCTGCGATTGTGACTCGTAAAATGCCCGATATCTAGGGACGATACTTGCTCACTCTAACCAAGATTGGACTGGTGCTAACTCTGTATTTAAACAAATCTAATTACCGAGAGGACGAGAAATATTAATTCATCCTAACACGTGTGATAGCTTGAGAGTATTGTGCCTTGCGCGTGTTCCAAATATTTAATAACAAAACAAAAATTTACTAAGTAAAACGCTTAAGCTTGTGAAGCGATTGTAAAACGTTTATTGAATTTATATTCGTTGTAGAGTAATCTCACAATCGACCAATTAAGTATTCGACCGATTGATGAGGGCACCCCGCGCAGGCATTTATTGAAATTACCCGAGATGGGTGTGCACCCCAAAAAACGTCAGAAAGTTCGATTTTTTGTTTTCTTAAACTGCTGTTCATCCAAAAATCGATATTTATGATAAGAGTCTTTTACCGTTAAAGCGATTCTGCACTTTTGAGTCCTGACTATATTATTAATTCGATAAGATAATACTTTATAATTTTAAATGTTAACTTCTGAGAAGAGAATCTTGAGAATTTTTTTTTTTACTGCGTATTGAGTGAATACTGCACTTTTTATGCACTACTTCGTACTAGAATTGATTGTACAAGATTATATACAATTGTAAAAACAGGCGAGACATGAATCTCGGTAGAGTATGATCTATTTGCATCTGCAAATAGTGTTGATACTCGGATAAACCATGAAAAACTATTTTAGTATTTATACATATAGAAAAATAATTGTGCACTGAGATATAACTTCATAAATAAGAGAAATTGTAGACTGGACAAAAGTTAACTACATTTGACATTCTCAGAATCTCTTTTTGGTTGATCGTATACACTCGAACATTCATCCTATAACATTATTGTGGCCTTGATCATCGATTCATTCATTTTTCTTAGCACGAATATTATACAGATCTTGTAGAGTTTAATTAATTACCTTTTGACTGTTCTGTCTCAAAACGAGTGCAGCATTTGAAAAAAAAAAAGAAAAGAAGATATTGTCGATACTGTTTTTGTTCTTAAGTATTTATTATAATTGTACGAAGTAAGTACATCTAGCAATAATTAAATTAAGTGCTGATACAACCAAAGAAGCAGATGCACTTAGAGGTGCAGAGGATCAACGCGATGGCGAACTGCATTTACTGTTTACAAAAATTTCTTTTAAAATGTTCTCATTCTTACTACACTGCGGAAGTTTATGCAAATCTAACTTTTCGTGGATAAACTCAAAGAGACTGAAATTCCATAGAATTGTATTATCTTCGTAAAATGTTGTAATACATTATGAATAATATGAAACGATATTAACTTCTATTAGAATCTCATTTCATATAGTTAGTAAATATTAAATAAGAAAATTATGTAATTCTTTCTAAATTTTTCGTATGTAATAAGTGCATAAAGTTCCGAAGTCTATTGATTACCCGGTAATGTCTGTAATAACAAGATCAGGCAAAAAGTTTTCTTGTTAAAACAACCTCTTCCTGTCTTTTTGCGACACTTAGGCACGTTAACTATGTAAAAACTAATAAATCTATTTTTTTACTAGTAAGTTCATAACGACTAGGTCGAGAATGTTCGGTAAACGAATCAAATAAGAACGAATTAAGCTATATTTTTAAACCTAATTCTTGTAAAGAAAAAAAGTAAGAAAAAATCAGAGCATTTATGAGAATGAAAATTGTCGCTGTTCATTGTTTGCTTACATAAGCAATTTTTCTGTCTATCGTATAAACGATAAGCAGCGGTAATTGCATTTATAGGCGGATTATACTTTTTCCTACATCGTAATTATTCTGTTTATTTTTTATAATTATATACGTATACATATACACCATTTGTATATTATGTAGGATATTATAAACGAGTTCAAAATAATTGTAAATATATATACATACATATATATAAATATTTATATATATATATATGTATCAATTTCTAAAAGTTATACAATATTATTGATAATTATTGATAATTATAGGCTTCATAAATGAAGAGATAATTTTTCAATAGAAATGTAATAACAATTGTAATTTTAACATTAAACGAACTCCATGTCTTCTGTACTTATATTGCGATATTGTCTCTTGCCAAGATGCATCACGAACTGTTTAATATTGTATATGCACGTTATTTTCATCGATAATAACTTCGTTACAACTACACGAATAAATTTAAGAGATCGATATTGTTGCGAATAAAAATTCTACCTTTAATTACAATTAAGCCCTGTTCAATAAATACTAATTGAAGCTATGTAAATTATAATTTAAATAGCTAGCGCCATTTAGCACTTCGATTCCCGGTTGCCTCGTTTAAGGGGCCACCAAATTGTGTCATTCTTTTCTTGTAAAAGAACGAAACTTACAGAAAATTTAGAATGTGGTTTATATCATGCAAGTTTTATGGAATATTTGTGTGTATTTATTATACCTTTTTCTTCACAAGATACTGTTTCGGGAAAACCGAACATTTCGGGGAATCCCAAAAACTGTTTACACCGTGGTGTATACTACGTTTTCATGATTTGTGCCGAAGAAGAAACCAAATATTCTTATTTTCATGATACTCGGTAAATCTTACCGAATGTTGTGTAGAATTGAAAAATATTTGATTTCTTCCTCAGTCGAAATCGTGGAGCCGCAAAAACGTCGAAGTTAGAAATCGAATGGTCGAGGAATTTCAAAAATCCCGCCTTTTGGACGATATCGCGGTCACAATAGAGCCTGCGCCTACATTTCCGAGAATGCGGCGCTTGACGTTTCGTCGTGACGTCAGCCAATGTCTTCAAGCTGCAACACTCGAAACGTGTTCGCCCCATATGGTTCGGGATCACGATTCACCGTAACGACCGTAACAATCGTTCGAAAACGTCGGAAAGATCGGAAAATTGGTGGAATCATGAGTTGAGAATATTCGACCGCCTCTCGCGCTCGATCTCGAGATTCCCGAGGACCAGTTGCCGACATGTTGGTACCACTGTCGATTGATCGCACGTATTTTACCCAGAATGTGTATCGTATATATTTATTCGTGGGTCCCTCTGGGCGAATGTAAACAGAATTTTTCGCAAATATGAAGTGACACGGCCGATTTCTGCGGCTGCGACTCGCGATACGTGCCGTGGTTACGTGTTTGCTGCGGAAGATTCGACTCGGATAGTGGTCTGTGTGTCTGTCGGATATTTCGGAGCGCGTTACGGTGACCAAAGGATATACCCATCGGATAGAACGGGTTCGCGTTCGACCGTCTCGAAGTGTTCGTTTAGTTTCGATGAAGTGAAGTGGCGACGAACGCGGAATCTTTGCTGGCACGATGCGAGAGTATCTACAGGAACTCGTTGATCGTTCACTGACGGTGAGTGAGACGTTCAGGGAATGATCCGATAATGGACGAACGACCGCTTTGGACTTTCCCACCGTCCTCGAGATATGTCGTTTCACCGTGAAGCGAAACCCACGATTTTCGGATCGAAAAACGTTTTGCAAGCCGATCGGACATCCGTGTGTCATCGGGTCCGCGATCGAACACGGAAATTCGAATCGTTCGCTTAGGCCAACCTCATTACGTGAATTGTCGCGTGTATATTATATGGCGTGCGTGTGGCCGTGCGTGCTTCTGTGTACGTCAGAGAAGCATTCATGAGATCGCACACAGTCGCGGGTGCTGCCACACGGACACTATACAGGGTGTTCCGCGATTCAACTGATAATTTCCGATGGCACAGAGGTTACTCCGAAACGTGTATAAACAATGGAGCGGTTTTACTTCGTTATCAGATATGGACCGCGATACTGTCATTAGCAATTCGCATTCGCAATCGTCTTGATATTCAGTGAACATGATCAAGTGGTACGTAGAATCGTGATTTCTAAACGTAACGTGAAAATATCGGAATGTTAGTATCAAATATTAGGTTGTTCCAAAAATTCTTTCCGTTTACACGCAATGCAAATGTAAATTACTTTTTTATCCAAGTGGTGTAATTGCATGAACGAAAATTAGAGACCGATAAAACATCAACAAATGGGATACCCGTGTTGTCTAACAGCATTAAAAGGAAGCATTAAGCAAAGAACGTTTGGGACAATTTAATACAATTTTATTAGTGGGCATTTTAATTATT
This sequence comes from Megalopta genalis, assembly GCF_051020955.1. NCBI lineage: Eukaryota > Metazoa > Arthropoda > Insecta > Hymenoptera > Halictidae > Megalopta > Megalopta genalis. The sequence goes on from NC_135019.1 coordinate 8,433,290, forward strand.
GAAAATACATTTTTTAATAATATTTTAACTATACCATATAGTCGGAAAGCATTGAAGACCTTGATACAAAAGTCGTCTACATTTTAAGAGAATTATACTTGTTGAAGTTTTGCACATTTGTATACATTGCCGATTGTTTGGTCAATGAATCAGACGACTTTTAAGATCTGAACTTACTCGGTGTTTGTACGAAGGTCTTTGATTCATTTCTATACTTAATACCGAGTAATAATTATGTTGGTGGATTCTTATAAATGTATGAAATAATAATTAAGTCGATTAATGATTGACAGTCGTTGTCAGTTTAATTACTGAGCACCCTGTATACACGCGAACAAGACGGGATACGAGGTACGATCATCTACCACGGAGACGCGTTACGTCGTGGATACAGCGCAGTGTATGCTCGTAAATAAACGATCGTAACGTTCTCGACGCGATACGCGTCTCGAATATCTCCGGGAAATGTTTGCAGTTTTACAGAAACGGCCCTGTACCGCACCGTGCTAAATAATTTCTGCACGCCGCATGGCCGTGTGCATGCTCGTCCCGCATATGTATGTATATGTAGAATTCTCCCTCCTTTTTTAGGTCTTTCTTTTTCCTTCTCCCTCTCCCTCTCTCTCTTCGCCTCGCTCTCTTTTTCTCGCTTCCTCTACGACCGTGATGACTGATTACGTTTTCGAGTTATCAATATTTTCCTCTTACTCCGATAATTAGACTTTTCTAGTAAATAACGACAACGATTGAGAAAATGCTTCCGAGCGTACGTTGATGACGCGATGCAGCATTTTATATCGTTCACATTTTTACTCTTCACGTTCGAACCATCTTTTATTATTGATTTTTAAGCTATTGTTATATTTACTACTCTCCTCGGCCGAACGTATTCGGTTGATAAGAATCATTTGCATGTTAAACATTTTTTTAAAATACTTTTTACCTAAAAGTAATATTGAAAAAAGCTTAATAATTTTAAATAATAATCCTGAAAGGACTCTTTAAATTGTATTAATTCAGATCATTTGTTTATTTATGTATAATGTTGTCGTCTATAAAAATCTACTAAGACATTTGCAATTGTTAAGTTTATATTTCGAGAGGATTATGAAGTATTCAAATTAGAAAAAGATTTTTGTAAACAAAAATTTAGTACAACAACAAAGTACACTCCAAATGTTTCTAACATTTCTATTATTCCTGCTCCATTTGTAAATGTTGTTTGTATAATATAATGGATTTTAAGAACAAATATTATTCACAGAAACGTTGTGGTAGTTTTGCAATGTATTGCTCTGATTTTATTACTCATTTTAACCTATAATTAACCATCGTTAAATATCTGTTTCATAGTAAACAATAAATTAGTTAAGAAATTATTGGAAACTATTTAAGAAATTAATTATTTCATAGTAAAAGAGATAAGTTAGTTAAGAAATTATTGGAAAATGATTGCATAAAAATAATGAAGTAAAATGTCATGACCCAAGATTTACCAATCGGAACTTTACTCTATCTCATTAGTATCTGACTTATCTTTATTATGCGTAAGGATTGAGCATCCTGATTCAGTCTCAGTTCAGCTTTGACACTATACAGTCACATCTTCTGTTACAAGCTTCGGTCTTCATTTTTTGAAATAGTTGTACTGTTACTTACTATTGTGATTGTTAGTGCAACCAATTTTTGATGAGTGAAATAATCTTTTAGTGATTAATACAACTTTATTTTTTTCAGTGATGGGAGCTCAAGATGTCTTCAACCAAAGCAGATCCCAAAAGACCTGTGCAAGAAATGTTTCGATTATCACGGTCAGATACAGAAATCGCGTCTAAACACGATGTCTCTAGATCTTTGGATATCCATAGAATGAGAGAAATACTGTGCTGCGATTCTGAGCACTGTAAAAATGATATAAGTAATAATCTCCCTGTGGAGAAAGACATTCTAAATAGGATAGAAAATGAATCGTGTGACACGGCTGAATGTTCAACAAGCATCAACTATTCTACTGGAATATGTTTGCTTAACCATTGTTCATCGAACAAAGATGTTAATCGTTTTACCTGTAATTGTGATATAATGTGTTGTCAAAAACAGAAACAAATCTCAAATAGTTATGTGTGTTCTAATACATACAATTCGTGGAGAACAAGGGCAGACAGAAATTTGCTGCTGCCTACTACCAAGAGAGTCGGTACACAGTGGAGAAACTGTTTTTGGAGAACATTTTTAATTCCTTTCATTGTATTATCATGTACATTATTATGTAGTGCAGATCACAATGAGTGTGCACATGGCCTCAAAACACCAGGAAGTAAGTTTAAAATGGACTAAAACAGTAATTATATGTTCCTTGAATAGTTCTACATTTAGCTGAGTTTATAAATAAAGCATGCACCTTTCTTCTCTTTTTGGAATTCTAGTGTAGAAGCAAAATGCTTGTATCTATATTTAATACACTGTGGACGTTCCGTGTATGCTCGCAGTGAAAGCAACTTAACAATTTATTTTGACAGATGTATTATAATAACAATAACAAAATTATAAACTTATCTCTTTCAAGGAACTTGGCCTCAAGGGGATATTGTTCTTGAATACGGTCAATCGTTAAAAATACTTTGTATATTAAATAAAACGTTTGACAGCTATCTGCCTGAAGGAAATGCTTCAGATCTTATGTTTTTTCGAAACAATAAGGAAATGGAACCACAGTTTATTACAATCGTTAATGAAACTACAATATCATTGGATGTAGAACAACCTCCTCCTGCAGAGGACATGTACTATTGCAAATTAAGGCCACAAAATGACTCTAACAAGAAACCTGAAGCAGTTTGTTTGAACAAAGTTGTAGTGGGATGTAAGTATTGTGTCTTGGAAAATACTGTTTTAAATGGTTCCCGATTTCAGTAAAAATGTCTCTGTTTATTACAGTTATGCTTGCAGTTTGAATTCCTCTCTAAATAGTGTCATTCATGTATGTGTTTATCAGGATAGATCAAAAGCCTGCATTCATTCGAATTATAGAAGTATCTTATACGTTTTGTATCTTAGAACCCATTCTTGACTATCATTCAAGATAAGAATTTATGCAGAGACCCTTTCACACAAAGAGAACCCTGTAGACGCACCCGTTTTAATCTCCCCTCTTACTCGCGTTTTGAATTTTTTTTTTTGTGCGGCAAAAGTGATAAGAATCTGTTTCCAGAAGAACGTAGGAGTTTTCTCTATGAGTTTCTGATTATAATGTTCATCAACAGATAAACCTAAAGAACCGAAGAATTTCTCCTGTGTGTCCCACAACTGGGAAAATATTACATGCTCATGGGTGCCCGTCCAGAACTACGTTACAACGAAATTTACGCTTGTATTCAAACTACCGGGAAGAGCAGGACGAAAATTGTATCCTTGCCCACATGAAAATCAAAAACATTTGCCACCGAATACATGTCTGTGGGACACATCAACGAACCCGATTTACCGTCAGCCATACGAATATTATACGTTCATCTTAAACGTGGAGAACGTGCTAGGAAATGCCAGTTTTACATACAGATTTCATCATTTTGCTCATGGTTCGCATCCTCTATTCTTAAACTTGCAAATGTATCGTCCCGATTCTAACGATAATGGTAACTGTTTCCAGTTATTCCTGCAAAACCGGCCAATTTATCAGTGATTAATAAAACATCGGATAGCGTATTACTGCATTGGAGCGTGCCTTTTCCTATGCAAAACTTTCCACCTGGCTTACACCACAGAATAATGTACCAAAATCACTGGCATACTAAAGACACCTGGCAGGTGTGCATGCACATACTATTTCTTTATATAATTATAATGTATCCTGTATTAACTATAATTGTTTTTCAGGTAATTAATATTACGAATGACATTCGCGACTCCAAGAGACATTATAATCTCTCCGGATTGGAGTACGCTAACGCCGGCTACGATGTACGGGTTTCCATGAAGAGTTCTGTCGCTACAGGGGAAGATAAATGGAGTGAGTTTAGCGTGGTTGCGTTCAGAACATCGCCAACAGGTAAGCAACTCGATTTTTGTCATTAGGTATTCTGCGGAGTATTCCGTGTTTTCTTTCTTTCATTTCTATGTACTTGATATTTTAGTACCTGGCCGTTCTCCAAAAACCGATATCGGGAGCTTCGAGGTAACGGCGGAGAGCAGGGACACCAGAGACGTGTATTTGTATTGGCAAACTATACCGGAGTACTTGAAGAACGGTGACAATTTTACATATAAGATCGAACACGTTGAAGAGAATGGAAAGAAGCTGGCGATTGTTCCCAGTGAAAGGACAGACACATATGTTAAATTCAAGGGAATTAATCTCAACAGTTATTACAGATTCGAGATTGTTTCGACAAATATTGTCGGAATGAACAAGGAGCGCGCTAGAATCTTTGTTCCTAGTCAATATGAAAGTAAGGATATAATTTTCTTTGCAACGAAGAATTCGAATACAGATCCGTATTCTATTACCAGACAATTATAATTGACGTGTGTATTTCACAGTACCGCACGGACCTTTGGCGTTTACAAAAATAGCATTTCACGGCGGTCTGTACGAGCTGTCTTGGAAGCTACCTATTATGAACACCGAAGTTACAAATTATACAATTTTTTGGTGCGATAACGATAACCGGGATCGCCCTTATCAATGCACCGTACGTAATCGTTAACAACTGCGGATATTCGGTAATTGAAATCTATTCATATCGAAACTGATAATTACAGGGTTATCTGGACTGGGTGCATGTGAGCAAGAATACGACGATCTATAATATGACTGTGCCGGATCCAAACAAGGTTTACCAGTTCGCGATCTCCGCGAATACCCATAAAGGAAGCAGTGGTATGATGTGGGCTTCGTGCACTGTGATGCATGACGACGGTGTTGGAAAGATGAAGTCCGTTTGGATAAATAAAATCGGCTCCGACTATATTCAAGTTGGGTGGAAGTTGGACTGTTCCGATCGCATTGGAATTGTAGAGGGATTCAACATATATTATTGCCCTATAGTATCGCCGTATAATTTGAACTGTAAAGGCCCGAAGCTTAATACAACGATAAAAGCGGATCCCCATACTATTCACGGCATGGTGACCAATTTAAAACCGTATACGACCTACAGCCTATCTGTCGCCGTGTTAATCAAGAACAAAGAAGGAAAAACCAGCGACCCTTTGTACAATACAACGTTGGAAGCCGCCCCATCGACGCCTCCGCAAGACGTCAAGGTCTTTAACGTGACCAATACAACTATGTTTATCACATGGAAACCGCCAGATGCCATGAATGGCGTTTTGAGATACTACGAAGTAAAATTTAACGGATGTGAACGAAAGGTTGACGAAGCGAATCATATAAAACTGGAGAACCTTAAGGTCCACACGAATTACAGCATCAGCGTGGCGGCATGCACCGTGGATTGCAGCCAAGCGTCACCGATTATCTACGAGGTTACCAAGATCGGTGTGCCTGGCAAAGTAGGCGTTCCCAACGTCAGATTCATAAATTCTAGCCAAGTGGCCGTTAAGTGGAACAAACCTGACAATAGCGCTGGTTATTTGGATTACTATCAGATATCTACGCGTGACGGTGACATAAAAAACAGTACCAAAACAGGTAATGGCGTAAAACAGAAGATTCTTCGCTAGAAAAGTATATGCAATTTTTAACGTAATTGATGCAATCGTTGCAGAGGCTCATTTGTCAATTCCTGACTGCAAAACGGTGGGGAGAGAACAGTTATACGAGTTTCGCGTGAGAGCTGTTAACATTGCACCCGATAATGAGCACCTGTCAGGAGAATGGTCCGATCCAGGCGATGGAAATTGCTACAGCGATGGTAAAATCATTCTGATATTCTTTCTCCTTTCGCATCGTAATTGAATAGGGTTCAATTCAAGGGTTAATCTATTACGAGTTATAGAAATGTTTATTAATCAACAAATTATTATGTCATAGGTCCGTCGTTCAGCGTCTGGATTATGATATGGGTGATAGGAGCAGTCAGCATTGTAGCGGTACTTCTTTGTGTCGGACATGTGTCGAAGAGGTACATATATCCTTTCCTCTATAATTTATCAAAAGGTCGTAGGTTTACTATAACTTTTATTCATTTATTATAGAATGTGGATGAAGTGTAAAGCTATGCAGGACGTCGGAGTCAAGTTACCACCTGGATTAGCGCCCAACATGGTAATACTATTGCTGTACTCAAACAAAAACTAAACTTTGTACAACCATTAGAAAATACTCATTATTTATGGTTTATTAATATTTATTATAGAAGCTCCTGCAGAAGGGAGGTGAACAGCACATTCGGCAATCATCAGCGGACTCAAGTGGCTGCTCTAGCGGTCAAGAATCCGTCACTTCTTCTCTCACGTCTGACTCTCAGGTTTCAAGTGACAGTGGCACGGAGATAGATCCAATGCCGGTGTCGCCGAACAAGTTGATGGAAACGTTGCAGCCTTGGGAGTCCTCGAGCTTGCGGCAGAGGAACGTCGGGGTAACAAGGCCTGGGTTCACCGCAGACGCAGCTCGTTGGGAACCATACGTAAAAGTGGCGAAATCAGGAGAACCGATAATCGGGGACTCCTTGTCTCTAGCAAGATCGACACCCAATTTAACCGATAGCACTGGCTTCACAACGTCCCAGCACACATGGTCCTCGACCGGCTATATCAGCATGCCGTCATCCGAGGAGCTATCCAGCAATCCGAGCCCTGTGCCCAAAGAAACAACAACAGCAGGTGGTTACAGTGTGATCGGAGCAGCTCCAAAGCCAGTGAAATCAAAATCCAAGGATGACGGTGACTTGACAGACCCCACTGCGAAGACACTGATCCCAATTAAAGCGGAGACCAAGCCCGCCAATGCCTACATAACCCTGGCATCCTTGGAGCAGAAACAGAAGGACAAGAAGCCCATAGATACCTTGCGCGACTTAGATGACCTGGCATTCACGGAGTCGAAAGCGAAACTGGAGACTTTGACACCGTTCTCCACTGCCGAGAAAACGTCGAAACCGTATGTCCAGACAGGCTTGATCGATTCGCTGAAGAAGCCATTCGCTTTGAGCAGTATCGACGGTACAAGGAGCGCGACGATGACCGCTCCATTCGCATCAACGTCTCTAACCGATGCGTGCACCAAACCATTTGTCTCCTCGTTTGCTAGTCCGACATCCTTGCCGTCCACCATGGACTCCCCGTCGAAGCCGTACGTCTCGGTGTCTTCTATCTCTGAGATGGCGAAGAAGCCGAACTATCAGCCAACTGTTTCGGAAGGATCGCCCAAAGCTGGCCCTCCAGAGTCTTCGACGACCGATGGTTCGAAACCATACGTCTTGGCCAGCACCGTTTTCCAGAGACTACAGCCGCAGCAAATTGGAAAAACGGAAGCAACGGAGCCCACGGAGGACAAGAACGAGGAGGACAACTCTGCTTACACGCGCTATTGGCCAACAGGAACGCACCCGGCCGGCAAACTGGATGTTGACAAGACGATCATCGCCAGCAAACCGAACACCGGTTACGTCACCATAGCGGAGAATCCAAAGTTGGAGCAGCACAGGACGTCCACCGTGTCGTCTCCGTACGTGCAGCACGAGAGGTTCGAGAAGCCGCTTCCGCCGACTGCCGCTGGACAGTCCGACGAGCAATACAGTAAAGTGACTGTTGTGCCAAGTACTATCCAATGAAGGGGCTGTTAGCGACCCATGGTAGTGTAATCGGTCGTCATTACACAGGACTGTCCGGACGAAACGGACCGAGTTGGTGCAATACGACACTGCGTTTGTAGGTACTTGCCGAACCTGTCCTGTGTTTGGTTTTTTACGACTATAGTATTCTTAGATTGGCTGAGAAATTGTAAGGATCTTAGACGCTCCACGGTCATGGTGTTTCTGCGCAGTGCCCGGGAAACATGATTCAGAGAAACTCGTTTCACAACACTATAGAGATGGAAAAGTGAAATCATGGTCTTGTTCGTGGAAGCATGTACAAAATGGGTTACTTTTGTATCATATTATCGTGCAATGTGACGGCGAGGATCACACTAGCGACGCCATAGCCTAAGATAGCTGTAGGATAAGTAAATTATGTGGCATACGCCTGTCGTTACGGATAGACTATCGTTGCTGGAACATTCGGATCACTTCGCTGGCTAACCGTGTTAGCATTGTAATTTTTATCGAAGCTTTCAACCCTTCGAAGGGCGGTAGTTTGTTTTCTGAAGATGATATCGAAGGTCTTGTTACGTGAGGATCACTTTGAGACGATATGGGTGGTTCTCTAGTAATATTATCTTCCGTTCAGCATACTGTTTAATTAAGAGAGTTGTATTAAACTAAATGGATAAACTATAGAGGGTTAATCGACTCTGTGTAAAAAGAAAGCTGTTCCGACGATAGGTTTCTCGAAATGTTGTTCCCGTTCGAGCGTCATGTCAATAACAGGAGTATGCTTCGCCTTAGAGTGCATGATAGCGACATGCACACATTAATCGTGGTTTTGATTCAAGGACCTTCGTGAATGTTTAAGAGTTGCTGTTCGGTAGAGAGTGGTACTTTGAAAGAAGAAACTATTCGTGGTTCACTGTCTTCTCAAAACTTATCGCACGCAAGCAATCGTCCACTAAACCTTGCCTTGGAATTGGCACAAAGAATCGCGAGCAGAAGACAGCGGTGCACGAGTACTTTTTTCCCTCGTTTGTACAGGGTGAGACACAGCAATCAGGTAATACAAATTTGTGTTGGATTTGAAGCTGGCAAATCGGGACCATTTTGATAGCATAAACGTCATTTGTGCACTGTTTAAATGTCGCTGTCTACCTTTAACTTCACAATCTCAGCTCACAGTTCAGTGAACAACGGCACAGAAAGTTCAACGACCTAGCAAAATGACTTTAAGACGCAGAATGCATGATCAAATATATTATTTAACCCTGCACTTGTACACTGTGAAGACATCGATGACCGTAAAATACTTTGAAACTTGGAACGAACGAAAAAGTTTGTTTATGCTATCATGATATTTTCTTTTATCTTCAGCTCCAACACAGATTTGGCTTCGTTTCGTTTCGCGTGACTCACCTTGTACATTTGTTGTATTTCGAGGAGCAATAAGGTTCTCGAATAGTCGTGACCGACGAAAAGAAAAAAAAAACAAACGAAAGTTACACGCGATCACGAATTAATCGCTTTGGTCGCGAGTTTCAGTTTTCGCCGCAAATCGACCAGCGACGAAAATTCAAATGAACAGACCGTCGAGATAGAGATATATGTATATTTGTTTTTCTTTTTTTAGTTACATACGTGGAGCACACGCAAGGAATTCTTTAACGCTGCAATCGCATTCGTGCGCGCAATTTGTTTATTTGTACATAACAACTAGATTGCGGATGTTTATGCAGGTATAGAGATCTTTAATTCGTTGGAACTGCGATCGAACGGAAGCTCGTTTGCTCTGTTTTAGGGTACTGTCAGGTTCTGAATGGGACTCAAACGTCGTGCTAAGCTTTATGAATGCGTTTACACTAGAACCACCGTGAGCTTCACACGTGACTGGTTCGTATTGCCTTATGAAAATAACGAGACTGCACTTATTCAGATTACTGCGAGATTTTTACGTGTCCCGAACAATTAAAATCTATTCGATGATTTCTTAGTAGAAGCAACGTTTTATCACTTTCGTAATCGTAAGATAAGGAGTCTGAAAGGATTCTGACTAATCCGGTGGTTCCAGTGTCGATCGAACTGTACTTTAGACAATCGTGTTTACGCTATAAGTGCATAAAATCCGCAGTATAAACAATACAATTTTACAAATCGTTCCTGTAGTACCTTACTATCGCTGGCAACGATCGAAACAGAGAACTACGCAGTAAAAAGGAAACTATGGTAACGAGTACAGGGTCAAGGATAATAAGATAAGGAATGATTAATCAAATTGCAGGTTTGAGAGCAGTTAGATTTTTGCACATTTTCTACACGCGTATATGTAAATGTTTCTAATCGTCTGTTGAAGATCGTCGAACGACTGCTGAACGCGTCACAGAATAATAGAACTTCTTTATCGTTTCTGTTTTACGAGTAGCCTTTGCTGACCGCATTCTTCAACGTTCTTGTATTTAATCACTTTTAAAGGCTGACAGTTTTCGCCGTTGATCTTTTATGAATCGTTATTAGCTCGCCGATCTTCAGGCAACATTGGATGCCGACTATTTTAATAGTTATTTCTTCTGGCATCGTTAGCGGCCTATATAAAATCTTTCATTTTATTACCACCGAAATCGTAGAAGTATTCCTGCGAGAGATCATGAAATCAACTAATTTAACCGTGCATTGTTGCAACGATTTATTACGCGTAGAATATTCTAAACCCATTTTTGTCACAAGTAGGTAAAATCCGCAACGACATTATCGTCTGCCAGCGAACAAATACTATTTTATACGTGGCTGCAGTTTCTTGTCGACACGACGGTTTAGTTTTAAGGTCAGAGAAATTGTTTGCACAGTTCGGGACTACTTTCGGCGGTCAGCAAGGATTAATCGATCATGAGTCATCGAAATGTTCACGAAACGCTAGTACAACAGTCAGAGATGGCCCATTAATTACAGCAATTTTAAGGAATCGTGTAATGCCATTGAAACATTTATGTTGAAACAAAGCAAGATTATATATCTATATATACACATATATATCTATATGTATCTATGTATATATATATATATATATTTGTATATATACATATGTATGCATAATATTTTAAGCTAGTCATTGACGGGGTACATAAGTTTTTACAGGTCTTTTTTCTCTCTCTTAAATAATTACAGTTTTTACCATCAATCATCGTGGAGTAATTGTTTTAGATATTTGAAATATTGTTGCGACGTTGTTGGATCATTGGTTGCCGGGTTAATTATATCATTCGATTCTGAATCACTGTAAGGAAAATTAAACGGAATCGTGAATATTGACACAACGACAGTGTTAATCAATCAATCTTTCCAGTAATTTGTTCGTGGAAAAGTTTTATACAGAGTCGAGTGAGTCGGAGACCGGATAAGAAATTATTTGTCTCGCGTATAGATCATTCGCGTGATATCTAGTATTAAATAATTCAATCGATCACTAATCAAATTACTGTACCATACAGAAACGTTGCATCTATTGAATCTATATTCGAACGAGTCCACGGAAGCTTTATTTATCATTTTAACTATTTATATCCGATCGAACATCTTTTACAGCATAAATCGCATTTTTTCGATCGATGCGTTTACTACCAGCATTTATTTTACCGTTTTTTTCGTAGCTACGATCCCATGTTTTTACGATCATTGAATGCATAAACAGGACCTCCTGGAAAATTATCAAACATATTGATCCAAGTCTCAAAGCTTCCGTGGGCTGATGTTCGAGTTAACTTTTTTTCCACTGTTCGTACAACGCATCGACCCCCGTGGTCGATGGAACACCCTGTATACACCTGTACAAAAAAGGCCTGAGAGGATTTGTAGCCGAGTTATTTTGCAAGTCCAAACAATTTCCGCCGACCGTATCTTGTCGAAAGGAAATGAAACTTGTTAACCGGACGACGGTTTTATTAGCACGAGCAGCGTAACCCGAGACGGGTAAAATTAGTGTGATAAACGAACCGCGGATGTTTGCGCAAAATGAAATTTCCGTAGACAAACGGAGGCTCGATTACAATTACAATGGCATTGAAATCATTCGAGTTACCAAATTATTGCCTTCTATAATTGGTATATCATTTTAAACGTGCCTGTACGACTGTAATTCACGCCGGAGCGCGGACGGTTGTTTCGCGATGAAACGCAAGAATCATTGGTCGGACGAGGAACAGAAAGCTATCGATTGACGAATTCGACGAGTTAACTCGTCGCCCCCCGGTTGATAGCTTAACGAAGCCGTTGTTTGCACTTGCGAAATGATTGTGTAACGGGTTCCACGGAAGAATTCGACGTTCGTTCGTGGAACCGTCTTTGGAGCGAGCTTACGTGTACTCGTATGTTAATATTGTTGTTACTAAGCGAGCTAGCCGCTAATATTTAACGAATCGCGTGTGTAACGTAAGGGATTGCTATTTAGTTTAAGGTTGAGAATTGTTAGCACCTTGTCTTCGGAATCGTGGCGGTGGTATGTTCGTTTTAAATCCAATTCTTAGGCCAACACGTTTCCTCAATAAACCCAGCGACGTGCCGTCAACGGAAGCTCTTTTGTGGGGTCATTTACAATCCCATAGCCTAGAGTTACGTCCTCGGTGTTTTCGAAAATTTGCAGCCTCCTTTGTAAGCGAAGGACTTAGCGTAGCAAAGTGTTGTTCACCCGTCACAGTAGTTTTTAATGCTGGTTCTAAACGCTTCTTTACGCGGTACCGCTGGGTTTACTGCTTTTAATTGTCCAGTCTACCTCAAAGCATCACGGTATAGCGGGATAATAAATTCATTGCAACGATGGACAGAAGCCGTGGGTCTGAGATTGCTTTTAGGACTGTCCTATATCTGGATACCTTTTGTTAATTATCTACTCTGAGTCACGTTTTACGACTCTACAGAGTTTATGCTCCTTTTCTTGGGAGTCGTTTCATTTTAAAGTTCTGTTTATATTATCCGAGAACTTATATTAAATCAGGAGAACCCACACGGCGGCCTAATAAATCGTCTTTCTGCGATAAAATCTTACCGTATAAAATCGTCTTTTTCTCCTCAAAACTAAGTTTGTCGATGGCTTTTTTTACTAGCGACAAGATTAATTAATCGATGACCCAGGGTGGCCAGTGATACGAAAAGCAATCAAAATAGAAAATCCTTCGATCCACGGGGATAAATATGCGACGAAGGTTGTTAGCGAAGCATACGATAGTGGAAAAATATCACAGATAATGTGAAAGAAAAGTTTTGAGTGTTTGAGTCTCAAATAACGGTTCTACTTCGTCCATAAATCAGGTGATTGTCTTTAAGTGGTCGAATTAGCGGAAACCTTGGACAATATCGATACTTGACGCCGGACTGCGTTATCCGCTGATAAGGTGTTAACTCGAATGAGTGAAAACTGTCGATGAAGTGTCCTCTGCGTGTTCCAAAAGCGTTTGACCTAAAATTTCCGGTGGACGGACACACGCAGAGTTGTTTTTAACCCTCGGACAACGGCGCCTGCATCTGTTTCTGCCGAAGCTTTCGAAAGCTTTCCACGAAATACTCAGTTTCCGACAACAAACTCATGCCGACGATTATTTGCACAGGGTGTTTTCGATATTAACTCGTACAACGACTGGAAATTTATTCGCGTGAAGCACCGTTTCCAAGGAAATCGGTGCTGAGAATTTATCTGTTTATTGAAGAGTGTTTGAAGTTAAGAGAAAGTCCTAAGAAAAGAGACAAAAGCTGGTCCACGAGAGATAATCCGTGTTCCGAGGGTTGATGTGTGTGTGTGTGTGTGTGTGTGTATGAGAACGTTCGTATTGATAAACGAAAGATTCGTTGATCCATCCGATACATTTTAAATTGGCCATACGACGAGGAGGGAGAAAAACGGAATATCAACACGTGTCAAGTCGTGTTGCAAACGAAACCGAAGCCTCCAAAATCGCAAAATGCACGAACGCACGCAAGACTTTTCGCGAATATGCTCATTGTTGAGATAATCAAGGTATTTCTCACACGGTAAAGGCTTATTAGATTGATCTAGAGAAAATAATCAAGCGCATCTACTTTGTTAGGTTTTACATGTCTACATTGTAAATACAATACGTATATATATATACATATATGTATATATATATTTGCACGTATGCATATATACTGTATGTATATATATGTGTATGTATGTATATGTGTGTGTATATACATATATATATATATTTCATTATCTATTTTTGTTACATATTTATAAACAATGAAACGAACTACTTTATTGCACACTAAATATATATTTATATATGTATATATAAATATATATGTATAAATATATATTATAGCGTAGGCTAAAGAAAAGTTTTAAAAGAAGGAATTGTGGTTTAAGTGATTTATATATATATATTTATATAAATATATATATAAATACACACAATATACATATATATATATATATATATATATATAAATTTATATACATGTATAAGTAGATGATATATCGATGATACGTGGCACGTGTAACACATATTTCGATCATTACACATTTATCTTTATCGATTAATTTGCCTTACAGAGATTTGGGCGTATATAGAGCGCGTATATTCACCATTTCTTTTCTCTTTTTTTTTAAGTGTAATCAAACAACCCTTGTATAATTTAGCTGAATAGTGACTATAGCTCTCCGTTAGGGATGTCTATAATAATGTTTACGTTCATTGATGCTACGGGAGCTCGGTGTTATCAATGATTATGAACGATCAAATCGAGAATGTACCGAATGCCAGTTTGAAATCGACGAGGAGAAAAATATTCGAATCATTTTTATATAACGCGAAGACTAGTGCAATGAAGACTTGTGTAAATACCGATTGTTTTTTTCTATCTCTCGTTTCTCTACCTTTCTCTTTCTCTCTCTCTCTTTCTCTTTAACGTGTAATATACTCGTGTTAAATCCTATCCTATCTGCTGGGCTCCCCCGTTGTAGATTTTCGTTTTCTCTTCTCTATATGTATTACGAGTGCAGTGAATTGTTGACACCGATTTCTAGATTTCGATTGAAGATACTTGTTGTTGACTTGGTAGTGACAGAACAAACGTGTTCCAGAGACTTTGTGCCCTTTACGTGTTTCATTACGCGTCTGTTTATTTCTGCAGAGGATCATCGATCAGAGAAAAAAGAAAAACGTTCTTTTTCAACATCGATGGAGAGAAATGAGCGATCGTGGGAACGGGGAAAAGTGTTATTTGAATTTTTTTATCGATCGCGAATAGATTCTCAATCATCTTGTTTCTCTTTTTATTTTTGTTTGCAGAAATGTACGGACACACTAACATTGATCGTGGAATACTGTGACCATAAATCCATTCTTTTCGTTTAGCCGATTGATAATACAAATGGACTGTACATTATATATATGATCAACTCGAGGCAATCGTTTCCGGATGAAACGAGTTTTAAGAGAGAAAAATCAACCTGATAACAGTATTCCAGGGTTGATAGCCTGTTTTCTCTTCATGATTAACTAATCTGCGCCGAGCTAACTCTACGCTAATTCTAATGAGATCTTGTACAGAGTATTGTAAAATATATTTTTACTACATTTTTTTTTGGTTTTATTATTTATTTCTTCATATACACGGAATTGTATTTAAGTTCGTCTCTGTAGACCGTCGCTGGTACGCCATTATGTATGCCATGCCGTCGAGCCTTGCCATTTTACGTCGTTTCTTTATCTCTCTGTCTCTCACTTTCTCATATCTTACAAACAATCCCAAAGTCGTTTTGTTTTCAATACTCATACACGGATCGTGGATGCAAACGAACGGATGCAAGAACTCTTTGTAACAACTCTTTATCTTGAGTATCGACGCTGTCGATAAGCGCTTTATAACGATTATGCTGAAATATATAACATTTATATCGACGTAATGCGTTTCACTTATTTTTCTTTTCTTTTTTTCTGTTCAACCCTTAGAGAACAGCCTGGGTTCATTTAAATTCGTACTTATTATTTTTATAGATATACATATTTTTCATCGTACTTATTTGAAGAGACCAGTACTCTTAATTAAATTTGATAAAGATAAATTAGAATTTATGTTAACGAGTAGAAGCTGACAAATTATTCGAATCTTTGAAAACGTGAGTCAAAATGCACCCGGGCGTCGTTGTCTGAGGGTCAATTGTACAACGCGCTCCTACTAGAGTTCCGGTATATCCGTTTAAACGGGTAATCAGTATTGTTACTGTTAGTTCGAAGAAAAAGAAATGTTGATAGTCTTAGTTTTAAGATTAGACACTTTCTTAAGCAAAAGGAAAAATGGATAGCAACCGGTACTCCAGTCCTGTGATCGTATCCATTCCTGTTTTGTCTTCAATTTAAAACACTTTAATTTACAAAAATACTACATCTCAACAAAAGTTGCCCCTATTGCTCTCGCTGTGTAGGACTCGATAACATAGTTATCCTATATTTAAACAGGGAAGAGATATTTTATTTTTATCATCCATTCCTTTTCCTGAAAACAGTGAACGCTCAACTCTCATTAGAAATTTACTGTTAAATTTGCACGATGCATTTACACACCTTCATCATAAATTGTACACAATATCCCTTAACTGTTTAAAACAATTTGATTACTGTTTAAGTTTCCAAGGGACTCTTTTTTTGTCTTTTTACCAAGAACAAGTCGCTGAATCAACGTCTGCGAGAATTCCTTCCTTCTCTCTACCTTATATATATACGTATTACTTCATACAGTCGTTAAACTACTATGTTACAATTCACACAGGTGTGTACGCAGGTGTGGTTCCTATTTGGTTTTCCAAGAGTGCAAACATATCACCAAAGTATACTTGTGTTCATGCGTTGCTCTTTCATTCGATCCGCATTGTAATTCCATTCATTGAACCATACGTCATTGGCTCGCATTACTAGACTGCAGATCTTTATGCATTGGCAGCTTATAAAGATCTTTGAATGGAGTAAAATAGAATTTTTATAGTCATTGCTGCCTTCTCTTTTTACTTGCAAATTGCCGAAACTATTAGTATGATAAATGAAATACTATTTTTCTTGGGATATTATGGACATACACATTCTCTATAAAAATAGAAATTTGTATAAACGTCCGCAGTCTAGTCGTTATCATATTTAGAGTGGTCAATTCCACTGTTTCGAGGTCGTTTAGATGAACATGTGTTCTACTTGGAACGACGGGTTTAGGCCTTTTATAGGAACACTGACTTGTCCTACTCTGAAATAGCGTCAAGGTAGAATCAATTTTTCTTTCGTGGAACCGAATTACATCGGTAATTGTTAGTACCAAATTCACGGGAAGTAGGAATTTTACAAATATATATATATATATATACATATATCAAATTCTACCTATAAAGCATGATGTATTCAATCGGTGAAAAATTTGTTCTCGTTAAGACGCAACTACGATCGATCCAATTTTATAAATATATCACAAAGCATAAAAAATACTTCTGGTCGATACGAGGTGTAGGACGCATAAATCAATAATGTAAACGTAATTGTGTTCAAGGCATCATAGATGTTTATTTCTCTTCTATGTGTGATCGTCGATATCTTCTTTTTTTATTGGGACAATGGTGTACGACCAATTATAAAAGGGTCAATCCGAGGAGATTCTCACCCGTAATTAATAGTATTTCTTAAATAAGTATGTACACAATTGAAACATCGGCTTTTAGTTCTACACGATTTCCTTTGACTCTGAGAGAAGACGCTAAATACATAGGTATAAATAATTACTGTTTCAATGGACAAATTGAGAACAATGATTGGATGTAATTGTCGCGAAGAGACATCAGCTCGTTAGGGAGGCGAACGTTGCGTGTTTTTCACTGGATCAATTCTCTACGTATATATGTACATGTCTCCGTTGGTATTGGAAGGATTATTGTTCTCGTTAATTAACGGTTTCATGAAAATAGTATCTAGCGCGTATCTCAATAACGGCAATGACAGTTTCTAATTTCGTAACCTATGGCATTAAAAATGTTTCACGTGTACGGATCGTCGTGTAATCATATCTTCATTGCTCTCTTTTTTTTTTGTTCTTTTGTTAAATTTTTTTCTGCCAGAAAAGTATGATCGGCATTTGGCAAAACTTCCATTTTCGACTCGACTGAACAACTGCACATTTGACTCTATGCTTGCACAGTTCATAAATTAATCCACTATACAGGTGTGAAAGTTAATTCGATACATAGACTGGCTTATGTAACTTCTAGTTATTGATTATTGCAACCAGTGCTAATGCGGCATTTTCTGTTCGGAACACACTGAAATAATACTCTTCTACCTCAATGGTACAGCTTATGAATACGATAAAGGGAACGGGGAAACCTTGTTCGAAGAAATTTCTATTGACATAATCAATAGACGGTAATCCATCGAAACGAGGCAGCTTTCGTAATACTTTTAAACATAATTATTCGAATGCCGCGTGAGCTGTTGTCACTCGTCCGCATTTTAATAGCTGAAACGTAAAAATAATTAATACTTTTTCATTATAAACATCGGTTAGATGCTTCAATCCATTTGTAGAATTATACGAACCGGTAATAGTTAGGCTTAAAAGGTCCAGCCTTATTAAGTCCCATGTATTTGGCTTGCTCATCCGACAATTCCGTTAAATGTGCATCGAACGTTGGTAAATGTAAGGATGCCACGTATTCGTCTATTAAATAGAATTGTTTTTACATTTTCGAATTGTTTAACTTATCACTGCAATGGCACGTGGGTCACTGAAGACTAACGACAGTTACTAACAATTCTTTCTTAACTACTTTAGAGCAATCGAAGATGCAAAACATTTACAAAGTTCCCACAGCGTGCCTCTGCAGAATTAATGTACAAAAAAGCATCATCACTGTCCACTTACCCATCTTTTTGGGAAGTAAATAGACGTCGCTTTTGTATCGTCCCGGAGGCGCATTGAATAATTCAATAAGCGCTAAGGCTTGAGTAGCAGCTGTAATTGATACAACAAATGAGGGAATACTGGAACAAGACAAGTTGACTAAACGGCCTTCCGCTAATAACACGATGCGCTTTCCGTCTGGCCAGATAACATGATCCACTTGAGACCTTACTTTTTCCCAAGTTAAATCGGGCGTGCGTAAACTGTTCTGTTAAGCACATATTAAACGAGTCTTAATGTTTTACCAAATTATTTCATTTTTTTTTTTTTGTTCTGAAATGTAAGAAACACGAGTTTTTTCTCCCTAAATAGTCTAAACGAAGGACTAGTTCGAAAGTTCTTACAAAGAGAGTGGCGGTACAGTGTTAAAACTTAAACGTACGATATCTATCTCCGTATTGCTGTGACCCATATTGCACACTACACATCCGTTCTTCATCTTGTCCATATGCTCGCGCGTTACTACATTTTTATTGCCTGTTGCTGTGATCACAATGTCCACGTTTCTGATTACTTCGTTCAGTTTCATCACTCTGAACCCGTCCATGCTACAAAATAAAGAAAGAAAAACATCTATGAACGAGACCATCGGAAAATTCGAATTTTCCAGAAAATAAATTACCTAGCTTGCAAAGCACAAATAGGATCGATTTCAGTTATATAAACAATACATCCTAAACCTTTCAAAGCCTGGCAACAGCCTTTACCAACTTCGCCGTAGCCACAAATTACAACTTGCTTTCCACCAAACATGATGTCTGTAGATCTTTTCAAACTAAAGCAGGATAAATTAAAATAATTAACAATATATCATTAGTGTCGCATTTTGCTAACATTGCATTTGCTAACTTCGTTGAGCGAGCAAATATGATGATGCAGAACTGTCAGTTATTTGATCTCTTAGTAACGCTAACTGCAATGTCAGCGAGATGTTGATACAATTTTCCAAGGGGCTTCGACTATTTCTAATTAATTTACCTATCGATAATACTTTCGCGACAACTATAAAGATTGTCGAACTTGGTCTTCGTCACGCTATCGTTTACGTTCATGGCAGGGACGGATAGTTTGCCTGCTTTGGACAGTTGGTATAATCTATGTACACCCGTTACACTCTCCTCAACAATTCCTGCAAATTGATATTATTATTACCATATTCTTTCCTATTATGCCACACAAAGACGCGAACAATGAGGAGACCTTGAATCATTTTAAACATCGCGTTATATTTTTTGAGCATTAAATGAGTCGCGTCACCACCGTCATCCAATATCATATTCGGTTGCCAATTCTCTGCTGCTACGCATTTGTCGATGCACCACCAGAAATCCTCTTCTGTTTCGCCACGCCAGGCAAAAATTGGATAACCGGCGTGTGCAAGTGCAGCAGCCACTTCGTTTTGCGTGGAATAAATATTGCACGCTGCCCATCTGACTTGTGCTCCCAAATGTACTAACGTTTCAATGAGGACTGCAGTTTGAGCATTGATATGAGTGCATCCTACGATTTTCGCGTTCTTCAGCGGCTGAAAAATATTTCAGAATTTTTATTTTTTAAAATTTATACACTTTTTAAAATTTGTATTAATGAAAGAATACCTTATCCTCAGCCGCACGTTTACGGAGCGCCATTATTCCAGGCATCTCTTGCTCTGCTATTTCTATTTCTCTACGACCAAATGCGTGTTGATTAATGTTGCGCACGCAAAAGTCAATGAAACCCTTTTCCGTTTTCTGAATCTTTTCACGCGGCGAGACATCGTCCTCGTCTGATGAGCTTCCTGTATAAGATGCTAGAGTAAAACAGTGTTAAGAAAACGAACGGAATTAGTACCACAACATACAGTGCATGCAGCAGGCTTAATGAGTGTGCTTATTAAGTTACGATCGGTCAGCGTACGACAGAGACACATTTAATTACATCGACGATATTTAACACATGGAAAGCAGCATAAATCTGTCCATACCAGAACTGTAACTGTCTGTGCTACTGGCTGACAAAGAACGGCTACGATAACGACTGGATTTCTTCAAGGCTCCAGACTTGGAATCCTAAACATTTAAGAGATTGAATTAATCGAGAGATCATTTATATTCTTTGTCTTGAGAAGGGCTGCGATGAATTGAAATGGACTACAAACAGAAGAGTGCAAATGAAGCTATATTATTTGGCTGAATGGACACAGATTAATATAGACGACAAGTAATAAAATTCTCTGCCAAATGTCATGTAATCAAGAGTAAATCAAATGCACATTGTACACACAATTAAGCAAAGATAAATTGTTTTTATTAACAGTGCTGCTCCAAATTACACAGACAGATTGGTGCATGGGACTCGTGATTTAAACTATATTTGAGTAAAAAAAAATCGTCTGATTATTATCCTGTGTTATTTGACGGGGGGGAGGCAAGAATGATAAAACTCACTGGCACATACCACACTTATGTAGTCATGGGAAATTAAAGCAGCCCTGAGGAAATTGCAAGGATTGCTCTATGGAAAAGGAGTACAAGTTTACTTTGTGTTTTCTTACACATATATTTCTTACTTACTAATTTTTTTCTCGCGGCTTGAAAGGCATTATTTGATGCCTCTAGGCTCTGAAATCACAATAATCACCATTATATGATTCAAATTGCATCAGATTTTTCATAGTACAGTCCGTAGTTTGGTACAAAGCTCCCAAAGGTATTACTTGTACATAAAACTTGGAGTATCACAAGTATGCAAGTTTTACATACGCAGAAGTATTCCCTTTATATATTTTTTTAGCTTTTTTAGTTTAATTACTCCTCTGTTTTATGATGCTCGAAACATTGGTTCAGTAGTGCTAATCGTGCCACGCCTATAGTGTATTTAGGCTTGTAATGAGCGATGCATGAGTGATTGGTACCGAACCTACGGACTACTGTGAGAATAATGCTCTATATGTAAAATAATATAAGCGCCTCGAAGGCAGGCAACATGTGTAATAGCATGCAAGTCACCTTTCAACTTTTGTATTATCAGGAGTTGAAGCTATATGCTATGCTTTTAATAGAAAATATTTTTTAAGGATTGTATAATCCTTTGTTGTAATACTGTTGGCGTGCTAGACAAAAATATTAGTTAAAAATTGTTACAATTATCGTGGAAGGAGGGATACTAGGAAAACACAAATTGTTAACAGAATAAAATGTTAACATTAATAAAATTGTATCATAAAACTAAATATTAGGTGCTTAATCCCTTTTGCAGACTAACAATTAAAATACTGTCAGTTATTACTTCACAGAAGCGGTAGTTCGTCGGAATCTGACAAGTGGCTTTGTAACATAGAGGACAAAGTACTTAAAATGTCTGCAACTTCAAAAGATGCAATGTCCTCGACAGATAAATGAAGTGTCTCTTAGTTCCATGCCAATTACCATAACATTACCACCACGTTGCATAAGTTTTTTAAATTACCAATTGCCGTATATGTTACAGGCAGATGCACATTTGCAATATACATTATTGTGCGAACAGTTGCTTATAAATTATACTTCATTTTTTTACATACGATAATACTCATTTAAATGTCAAATGTACAAATACAAGGCACGTGTCATAACAAGACAGCTTATCTTTATGTAAATTTTATCAACTCTTGTTAAGCCTGTCATTTCTTTGTGCTTCTTAAACTAGCATTATATTTAGATGCTTAAAATCTGTAGTCTACTTATAATAAACGATTTCCAAACATTACAGACAGGTTTGCTCCATAATGTGTTTTTAATACCTCGTAACAAGCGAAGGAAATTACTTGTTTGGCAATAAATGGAAGGTACCCATCACATTGTACGTCAATCACTACCATGTGTAATGTTACATAACAGAAACATGTGGTCACAAGACCCAAAAAGGGTTGGGTCGAAACACAATAAGAAAAACAAAACACAGGTACGAAAGAAGATAGATAAAGGTAAATGAAAGATGGTGTACAAAGTGTTTTATACGGAACAAACGTAAAGGAGGGTAAGGTGGACGAATCTTTCTCCTTTTGCTATTCGTTCGTTCAACGAACGAAGATCATTCATTGAAATCCTCAATTCTATCGAGCATGTAAGCAATTTAATTAGCGCGAGAACCGCGATTGGCGGTAACTATGATACTCGTAGTAGTACACTGTCAAGTTTTCGCGCGCGTCGGCAATTGAAGTTAAGAAAAAAGTGGCCCGTTCAAATCTCAAATGATAGCGTTCTTTAATTTACCTTGGTATTCGACGCTGGATCAGTGACAGGTCCATCGATGACTGTATTTCTGACCGCTTTCCCTGACGACGAACTGTTCACAACATCTCCGTTGTCAGCCATTTTCGATTCCAAGTCAGAATAGTTCGGTCACTTCGAATACAGGTGGTGTTTTTATGCATTTGCAATGAAGTGCGTTCTTATAGAGGCGAAACTTCAATGTTTCGCGGCAATCAATTTTTAGTGCGCATGCGTTCACGATGTAACTCGTCACGAATACATGTACTCAAATACGCATGCGCATGCATGTTTATGTCTTACGAACGTAACATCAAATTGATATATTTGAATTAGGAATCATTAGTGAAATTAAAATTGCTTAAGAATATTCAATTATGTATGTAAGATGATCGAAATAATGTTCCGAATACTATCCATTATATTTGTTAAATACTTTCATCCACTATATTACGTTTTAAATATTGCCGCGTTTCTCAACGTTTTCAATTTATCTCACGAAGTTTGTTCATCCTTTTTTATCCAGAAGGCTTACTTGAAGACAGAGACGTTAATTTACAGATGCGACAACACTGTCAACATATAGGTTTAGAATTACAAGGTATGAAGATCAAAGGTTCCGACAGAAATTTTGTCTCTATAAAAATTTGTTGCGTTGTGCATCCACGGGAACGTAGTTACGTGGGACAATTTCAGATGTCTGTTTTTTACTTCATAGTGAGTAAACTAATTCGTTAAACAAATAATAATTGGCCACGATAACAATTATTTGTTGCAATGTAAAAATTATATCTAGAACATGTCCAAAATTGATAACTTTACAGTGGTTTGTTTATTTAAAAATATTAGAAATAATCGGAAATATGATACAATATTAATATGAAAAGCTTGCATAAATATAAATCAAGTGGTCCGCACTTTCAACAGATGCTTCAAAGCAACGTGTCGGTCAGAGATAAATTTCATTGATCATTTAAATTTACGTTGCACGTTATCGATAAAAGGATGCCATTGTTCTTATCACTATCGACTATCTAAATATGATCGCGTACGTTTTTTATCGAAGTTAATATCATTCATAGGTAGCAGCAATTAGAAATCCAATTTACGAGGATCTACCTAGTGTCAACAAAATTTCAGAAACGATAATAAGTTCTGGCAATGTCCAATTTACAACATTCGATATTGACAATTAGTAGATGTGTCATTTTCATGTTGTGCAACGTGTTTCGCAAATTTTCATTCGATTTCCAGTCAAGGGAATCGCATGGCTTTCTTGCTGCACTGTGTATAAATGTTAACGAGTTTGACGTTCCGTTCGAATGTCCTAGATTGGCTCATTGTCGTGCAACAGCGAACATCTAGGTATGTCTCGAAAGAATGCTTCCGCTGATCTATTATTAAACTGACATTTCCTCATCGTAATACGACCAGTAGAACGTAAAGGCAAAGTTAGTCCGATTACTTCGGGGACTCTCTATACGAATGTATCGCGACAAGCTTGATACGGCCTTGTTCTTGTTCGACGAGCACTATCACAGCACTTTCGCGATATGAGCACGGTAACTAGATCTCCCTAGGAGCTCTTAAACTAGTAGGTGCGTGATTTTCGAGCCTGGTGTGATCTGAGAAAATGTCACACGATGTTGAGCGGCTATCAAAGCAAGTCGTTTAAGCGCCATCACTTGATATTTGCACGAAACAGATTCTAAACGTTCCTGTTACTTTTTATAGAGGACGCTGAAAAAACATCGATTTTACGGTTTAGCAATATCGATATTTAGGTTAGCAAGAAGGATATATGTAGTTTTTTGAAGATTTATTTAGATCTTTGACACGAAAGAAATTCGTTAAGTAGAAAAAATAAATAATTAAATTAATATTTATAACGATAATATATAAGTCTTAATATAAAGGTACATATAAAATAGTATAAATACTATTCCCATCTTTTAAATGTTCGTTTAAAACTTCGGGTGCAGTGTCAGTTCGGATGCCTAAGTGTGTGATATTATCACAGACGAGGTATGAGTATAACATTGTTAAAGCAGATATTTTCATTATCTATATCGCCGCAATCACGGTCTGTAACAACGATATCTACAGAGATTTCCCACGCATGTTTCAGAAACTGTCCGCATGGGAGCGCACGGTGTATTAATCTTGCGTCGTGTGAACAGGACATTAGTTCTCACTCGCGCCATTGACAGAGCAAAAGACGGATAAAATGATAGAGGGGAGGACCGTGAGTTTCTAACGCATAGGACAAAGTAAGCTCCTATCGCGAGGATACTGTACCCTGAAAATATTAATCGCCTTGTGCCCACCCACCAAGATGGCTCCTTTATGGGGCGATACTCGATGTTTGACGTGAAGTTATTTACACACATCTGGAATTAAAGGTTCGTCGGGGCGAGTTCCGGACGTTCTTACGGTGTATCGGTCGCGCGAGAAACGAGGATTGTGTGAAAGATTGCGTAGTCGTGCAACGACGAAGGATCGATCGAGTCTCTGAAAGGAAAAAATTGAACACGGGACGGCCGGTCGGTGTACTAAAGTTTGCTCGTCGAAACGAAAGTTTATGTACTGGTAGCATAGCCTTTCGATGTCTCTCTGTCGGGAAGAATTTCCGTGATCTGTTTCGTCGATTCCCACGGCCGGACGGATTTCCGATAAATTATTTCACGAATTCGTGCTTGTATCGTGCGGGCATTCGTATCTCGATCCCCGGGACACTATCGTTCGTGTCAAAATTGACCGCGGTTGTGTACAATGCATATTGATCTATTCGTAGCTGTCATTTCTACATCGAACAATTTCTGTTTCTGCCGCACAGATTTGTGAATTCCATGTCCACTTTAACATTACGATGACGTTATCCTCGATCGTCCCGATGTCAAATGAAATTCTAAAAGGATTCGCTGAATCTACGTCGTCATAGAACCGTGTTCTCTTGGTCGCTAGAAAGTACTTGTATATTATTTTCTTTTTCTTGCACGATCCGGAGCAACATCTTTACAACTCTTAAATAGTATTCTCGTGTCGATTCTTCATTAGGGAAAGATGTGATTTACTTGTGTGAATATTTCTCGAAGATGTGTTACGAGGAAATCTTTTCCGTTTTCTGTCGAATTCATAACCTGTGAAACGAGATTTTTTGAGCTCGTAGCAAACAATGCTCAGAACTTTGTAGTATAATTATTTTTTTCGTACGATTAAGTGAAGTTTCCATTTCATATCGAGCAACAGAATTATTTATCTTGGCTTGAAAATTCAGAGTCTACCAAATTTTCTCACCGAAATGTATTCTAACCGATCGGTTCTTGCTTCAACAAATAAATCCTTCTGATTTTATTTGTAATTAATGTGTTGATTAATGTATACATTATTTTATTTTACTTTTTTTTTTAGATACGCAGTGCCATTCCAAAGAACCATTGCTCACAGCTGTGCTAAACTATACATGTTATGCATACTACAAGATACGAAGTTTCTACATCTGAGATGTGTTATTAACTTTTAGTAGTGTATAACTGTTACTCCCATTGTCACAGTAATTCTAGACAAAAGAAGCTCAAATGAGATTCCAACGAGTAACATTGCATAGTAATTATTTATATATAAATTGGAGCATACTATGCAGATTTGAAGTATGATACTCGAGTGTTATGAGAAAAGGAGGAACATAGCATGAGAAAGCATATTATTGAAAATGTTACCAAAGGGAGATAATGCTGGTTTTCATACGAACTTTTAGATCTGACATAATGACCAAAGGAACAGAGAAAGATTTTTAATAGTTACAAAGATACGCGAGGCAAGAGAAACTATTAATAGTGGTACTTAAAAATGTCCTGAGGAAAAATTGAAGGGAGAAAGATTTTTATTTTCACATTTATTAATCTTGTAAGCGATCTATTCGTGTTAAGCTTTAAACCAACAAAATGGCGAGAAAGAGTGATAATATCAAGACTATCAATGTCGCTATTGTTGGTCTTTCTGGTACTGAGAAGGACAAGGGACAGATCGGTGTTGGTAAATCGTGTCTCTGTAATCGTTTCATGCGTTCCTTGAACGATGATTATAATGTGGACCATATATCAGTGTTATCACAGGTAAATAGGTTTGATTCTATACTCGTGAAAAATTTGAACGATCATTAAAAGTTGTTTCTTGTTACAGTCGGATTTTAGTGGTCGCGTGGTAAACAATGACCATTTCTTGTACTGGGGTGAAGTAATGAAAACATCAGAGGACGGATCCGAATATCAATTTCAAGTAATAGAGCATACCGAGTTTATAGACGATGCATCATTTCAGCCCTTTAAGGGTGGCAAAATGGAGCCCTACGCGAAAAGATGCGCGGCCACCAAACTTACCAGTGCAGAGAAGCTTATGTACATTTGCAAAAATCAATTAGGTATAGAGAAAGAGTACGAGCAGAAGGTTTTACCGGATGGTAAATTAAATATCGATGGTTTTTTGTGTGTATTCGATGTAAGCGTTGTGCCGAATAGAGCCGTAGAGAAGCAAGTCGAGATCGTGGCGAACATACTGAACAGTTTGATGAAAACCAAAAAGCCTATCGTTTTGGTGACAACTAAAAATGATGATGCTAATGAGCAGTATGTGAAAGAGGCGGAGAAGTTGGTGATGCGTAAAGAGTACAAGAGTTCCATTTTAATAGTCGAAACCTCTGCGCACGAAAATATTAATATCGATTTAGCTTTTATCGTTTTGGCGCAATTAATTGATAAAACTAAAACGCGCAGCAAGGTGACAGCTTTCGCTGAAGCGGCCAGAGCTAGGAAGGAACTTCTAGATGCTTCCACGGAATCATTGCAGAGATTGATTCGAATACATGTCACTGATTATAGATCATTGTGGTCTCAAGCGTCCAAGAAACTAGCGCAGCACAAAGAATTCACCGCATTTGTGGAATTATTTGGTATTGACGCAACTCAAAGATTGTTCAGGAGACATATTAAGAAATTGAAGGATGAGCAAGTGGCAAAGAAAATCCAGGGATACTTGGACATGTTGCCCGACACTCTGCATGAAATATGCCCTGATGTAACAAACTTGATCAACGAGTACGTTTGTGAATAATTATACGATTATAATTCGCACTTTAGCTACCAGAAGTCTGTTAATTTTCTTTAATTTTTAAGAGACTATCAATGATCAATTAATTTATAAATTTTACAGAGAATGGTCTGCGGTACAACAATACATAAAAGAACATCCCGATTTCCATCAATATTTCTACGAATGTCCCGAAGATATCCCATGGATTGATTGTGATTTTGGTGAGAATAATGGTAGCAAGATTCCTTACGACGTTTTGGAAACTCCAGAAGCCGAAACAGTCTTTAAGAATCATATAAATGTTCTGCAACAAGAACAACGACGATTAGAGTAAGTATTCTGGTTTATTTGTCAGAGTTTTTAATATATAAGCAGATAGTTTTTATTATACTCCATAACTATTTGCTTACTTGTTGCTATTTATAAGTAGCACAAAAATTGGTCCATTGTTGACGCTTCGATACGATTATTAAATCGCCTCATCAGTCGACATTCTAGAAAATAATACCCATATGCAATACACTAATGCTTTGCTTTATTCTGGGTGGCGTTTCTTTGTGCAGACTTCCGAAAAGGTAAATTCTGCTTTTTAACTGCTTCAGAATATACTCTAGGAAATATTTATTTTCCATTAAGATTGATAAGTTGGTAGCTTCACTAACAATTAGTAGTAGTCTGTATTTTTTTGCATATCCATTTTACTCAATTAACACGGTTAGTAGCTAGTCACAGAAATGTAACGAACACTGTTTATCAGATGGAAAAAGCAGTTTAAACAACTGTTGGAAGAAACTGGGTATGTTACGCCAGGAAAACATCTGTCCGAGGTCAGAGTACTTTTTATGGGTAGGGAATGCTTTGAAGCTCTTTCTCATCATGATTGTCAAGAAATATACGACCAGCATCAAAAAGAAATCGTCGAAAAAGCGAAGCACAATTTTCAAGTAAAAAATGACACATCTTCTCTCATTCCGATGGGTATAAAATTATTTTTTGGTTTTATTAATTCCGTATTTTATTTTAGGAATTATTACTAGAACACGCAGACCTGTTCTATCATTTTAAGAGTATAGCTCCATCCGGCACAATAACGCAAGACGACATCAAAGAGATAACGGATGCGTTGGTGGACGATTTTAGGTACATAACTTAATTTCTTATGTTTTTACTTCAAAAAGTACTGACCAGTATTATATGATTATTCTTCCTGATATATAGGTATAAAGCTTTAGATAGATTGGATCAAGATAGAAAATTAATGCTTTTCCAACACTTGGGTTTTGTACATTGCCCCATAAGAGAGCATTGTCCTGCTTATCCGAATTGCATGGATGCTCTTATAGAAAGAATACTTGGAACAAAAGCCCATAGGTGACTACGAGACGTAATTACCAAAGAATTCGTTTTGTATTCAGTCTTATTCATTAAACTCGTACTTTCTCAGGCCATCATCTTGGAATCACAGCAGCCAGTGGCAATTAACATCCGACAACAATCAGTTGAATTTAGTTATACTCGGGAGTAACGGACTCGGCGAGGAATTCGCTCGCGAGATAAGAGCCCAGACGGAGGACGACGAGGTGGAAATTGATTGTCAGTTGTATACGCTTGGATACCGAATAATCGATGGTGATGTTGGGCTGCCGCACAATTCGTTTACCACGTCTGACTTCATGCCCCACGGATCATTCTGCATTTATGCAAACGAAGACTCGTTCGAATACATTCGTTCTTCTCTAGAGAAAACATTACTGTCGAATCTGGAGCAAGAAGACAGGTTGCCATTCCAGGGATTGCCAATTGTCATTATGTTCGTGCCAGAATCCACTATAGATGAAATGGAGGCGATAAGGCTCAGACAGGAGGGTCAGAATCTTGCTGATAGGTACTATTTATAGCTCCGAACGTTCTTTGTCAGTTTAAAGAATCGTTCCACTAATCAAACGTTCTTTTACAACAGTTTACAGTGCCCATTCATCGACGTCTGCATTGAAGATTTGGAGCAGGACAAAAGGTTTCCTACTGCACTCGTGAAAGACGCGCTGCAGCAACTCATACAATCTATAAACCACAGAGCTGGATTTCTAAATATCTACCAAAGTGTCATTGAATGCCTAGAACCTGACATTAGGTAACGTAATTCTATTTTTTTTTTTCTGTGAGTCCTATAAGACGTCGAACTTCTTATACTAATTGCAATTTTTCCAGGATAATAATGTGTACGTTTTGCGGAGATCCTTATTCCGTGGAAAACGTTCTCGGCCCACTGCTTAATCATCAATGTTGCTTCTTGAGTGGCGATCGCTCGATCGTTTTAGAAACATTTTTGGGAGAGTCGAAACG
The DNA here is from genome assembly GCF_051020955.1 of Megalopta genalis. NCBI lineage: Eukaryota > Metazoa > Arthropoda > Insecta > Hymenoptera > Halictidae > Megalopta > Megalopta genalis. The sequence continues at coordinate 8,463,606 of NC_135019.1, forward strand.
AAGAGTCGAAGTTATAATCTCCAGTTTCCATGGGGCGAACGCGTTTAGGGATGAATTGGTCCATGGTTTCATATTGGTATACTCGACGAAGAGGAAAGCGTCGCTCGCGACTCTCAAGTATGCGCACTGAAGAATACCATTCACACTTTGGTACTTAATTGGTTTTGTAACCTTCAATATTTTTTTTACAGCGCATTTTCTATGAATATACCAAACCTACCCATACAGATCATGGCTGTGACCGATACTGGAGGTGCTAACGCATTTTTCAGTAACGACTTGTGTCACTTGCTAATCACGGAAGGAAACGCGACCGCAGATAGGTTACAAGCACACTTTATGACCTCGGCATCCAGTTGCCAACAAAAAAGTATTGTTACAGCTTGAACATTTTTGTATCGACGCTTTATCTACCGGCAGTCACTGAAAATGAATATTTTCTTAATGAATTGTTAAAATATGAATAAATGTCCGGTAGATGAAGGGTGAAAGGCAATAATTTCAGCGTAAGTTTCACGGACTATTCTTTATTTAAGCGGCCTTTTACACACCGTTCTTCAAGGAAGTGTGGGAGAAGAAGCCAGAGATCGAGCAAGCGTTCAATATGGAAGAGCCAGGTAATTTGAATGACAGTGGCGAAGGGACATTAGAGTACTCTGCTCTGCATCCTATGCCTCCGCCGAGACACGAGAGTTACCATCTTCAGACACCGGATGACGGGTAGGTAGCCTGATAGTAATCTTCGGAGCATTATCGGCCTCTTGATAATTAACATGACAAAATTTTCCTATTGTTCAAAAGTCTAATGTGAAGCAGTATGTCTGTAACTTTTAGAAGCGGCTCTGAATCGTACGAGCAATTAACGCCTGACGGTGAACAGTTCGCAGACAATAGAGCCACGTCTAGCGACGACAGTGATATCTACATTCAGGTAGATTTCTGCAGAGAAGAGAGAGAAAGAGAATTGTTGAAGTCCAGTGATATCGCCAACAAATTGTCTGGTTAGTTTTTACATTCATAAATTCGTGGCACTTGCACCCGAAGTTTTTGATCTAACATTTATATTAACTTGTTGCTACAGGTTGGGTGAAGCACACGTTTATTCATCAGGATGGAGTAACTAACAATTATCCTCACAGAGCATTTACTACTGGCAGACGATACGTTTCACAACTGAAACCACGGCCAAAGGGGAACAGTCAGACGTTGAAGCAGCCTGGAAAAATCAATCTAAAAGACTTCTCACATGTGACTGATGCAATAGCTAGAATGACGATAGGAGAGAAAGACGAGCACGGACCTAAAATGACAATGGGACACGCTCCTCTCGCTACGCCTGAGTTGGTAGACCTAGGCTCTGACTACGCCCAAGTGAAGGACGTCGTACCAAGCCTATATCCGTCTTATGATGGTGATTATATGTACGCCCTCGTACAAGACTCGATTGGAAACAATAAGCCTAAGTTGCGCAATAGACGTGAGAAGGGTCAATTTTGTAAGTGGCTGGCGACCAATATTTAACCCTTAAGAGGACTCGATAAATGAACATAGCCCACTTAAGTGTCGACATAATCTCGTCATTAGTGTAAAAATCAATTAATTGTGAATTCGATCTTGCAGCATACCATGATTCCGACTCAGAACGGAGTTCCCTAGAGAATAAGAAGCCAGCGCCGAACAAGAGAATACGCAGAAAACGCATCGCCATACCTGTCGCAGCACCAAAAGTTCCGTTTTTTTCTAATAGCAAAGTTAGCAGAGACGGTATTGTTAGCCTGAATTATAATGTTAAGGAAGATAAGAATTGGCAAGTGGATCCTACAGAAAGAGGTACTTGTTAGAGAAATCAAATTACTGCGGTATACAACTTACGCAAACAATAGGTCGTTAATGGTTGCGTCCAATTTCCTTGGTGCAGTATCAAGCGACGCGCCAGACTCGTCGGAGTCCAGCGATCCAGAACCGACTTCAAGATCAAGGTCGAAACAATACAAACACATGCCTCCTAATCTGCGAAAGAGATCTGTGAATTCGTTGTCGCAGCATCAACCCACAACGTCACAGCATTCATTCAACGTAAAGCACATGGCTCAGGACGTGTTTAGTACTTCCTGTAAGTGATTAAGATCTCTTACTATGCAGTAACCATTTTTGATATTCATACACAATCGCTTTACTTATCCTGCTATTATGTGGTTGTTATTCTAGCAAAGCAAAGAAGTGACAATACTTTTGGAAGCATACAAGATGACGAGTCGAGCTTAGACGTGCCATCCCCGCGAGAGACTAATTCGCCAAGCGTAAGTATCGTGGATATTCGTGCAACAATAATTGGAACGAAGTGCTTCGTACAAATTTGTATTTTTATTTAGTTTGGTATCTCGAATAAGATCAAAGACGGTGACAAGTTGAACAGAAAAAAGGATAAACAGAAGGCAAAAGAGGACGAGAAACTGGAGAAACGTCGCCAAAAGGAGGAGAAGCTGAAGAAGCACGCAGAGAAGGAGAAGGAAAGGGAAAAGAAGAAGCAGGAGAAGATAAAGCAAACAAAAGGGCCAGGTGGCTCATTAAGCGGAAGTCAAGCACAACAGCAGCCATTGATCGAAGACTTTGCCCAAAGCGAAACGAATCGAATACCTTTGTTCCTTGAGAAATGTGTGCAATTTATTGAAGATGAGGGTTTGGATTCTGAAGGGATTTACAGGGTTCCCGGAAATAGAGCTCACGTTGAACTCCTTTTCCAGAAGTTCGAAGAAGGCAAGTTGCTTCGTAATGAATTCTTACGATTATCTTGGGACGATACATTAATCTATTTTACTAAACATATTTTTTTTTTATTTGGTCGTGACAGATGAAAACGTGGATATACATTCACTGGACATACCAGTAAACGCGGTTGCAACAGCTTTAAAGGACTTCTTCTCGAAGAGGCTGCCACCATTGATCGACAAAGAGCGAATGAGCGAGCTCGAGGATATATCGGGTAACTTGTGAATCTTTTCATATCGTTTTTCGTTTGGAAATGGATACTTAATCTCGTTGTCGGTGCTAGGTGCTCGCGGAATTAGCAAACCAATGTCCGCTACATGCATGAACATGGAAGGTAGGTGTCGGTTTTTAAATCAGAAGAAGCTATTAATAGGACTCGATCAAAAGATTTTGTGAACCTGTTCTAGATCGAAGCTGCAGATTATTGGCGCTGCGTTTGATGCTCAACAAGCTGAACCCGATAAACTTTGATGTACTGAAGTTCATCTTCCATCATTTTGTAAAGTAAGTTCTCTTCGTGTAAATTGAATTACTCGTTCGGTAATGGAAGATATAATTATTTTTCATGACATTTCCAGGGTGGCCGAGAACTGCAAGTTAAATAGTATGGACAGTAAAAATTTAGCAATCTGCTGGTGGCCTACGTTATTACCTATAGAGTTTAACGATCTCGGCAGATTCGAGGCGATGAGGCCGTACTTGGAGGACGTGGTTCAAACGATGATCGATCAGTATCCTTTCCTCTTCTGCGGCGAAGAAGCTATCGTAATGGTGTAGTGAAAGACAACATGAAATCCGAGTCGTACGGCCGCAGAGTCTCGTACGAGAAATCAGGAAGCAGTCGTCTGTCGTTACGTTGCTTCCGGTTGAATCCAACTAAACGGTTACAATCTTTTACGATCACGAAATAATGATCGGTCTTGCTATAGTTTATACTTATTCTATCGTAGTGCGTTCTGGCTACGACTATATAGAATAATTCTCGTGACGCAAAGGGAGGAGGAGGAAGAGGGGGAGGAAGAGGGGGAAAAAAATGAAGCGAAGACCGAACAAATTAATTTAAGTTTCGACATACTCGTTCCATGGCGAAGCGTGACTGGCGGGATGATAGATTACGATGGTCCTAAAAATTACGGCCGACTTGCAGGCCCGATAATAACGCGAAAATAATATGAAGTCAATCCATGTGTCATAAACAGTATGCATGTATCATGTTGGATGTATTCAGAGCGATGTATTTATTAACATGTATTTAGACATTTAAGAACAACTCGATATTTGATAATAGCGAATAATCGTAGTGGGCTCGATGTTGCTTTTTTTTTTTATCAACAATCTTTTTCTCGTTTTGTTTTCCGTTCTTACCAATTTTATTAGATAAGGAAGAAACCGATCTGCCCGTATGCGTGCCTATATAATACGTGTGTGTGTGTGTATGTGTGTGTGTGTACGCGCGCGCGAGAGAGAGAATGAGAGTAAGAGAGACGAGAGAGTGAGAGAGGGAGCGAGATAAGAGAGACGAAAGATAGGGAGAGAGAAAGAGACATGGCACAATCCTGTAAACAGAATACTCGTATTCTAAAAGAAAAAGAAGAACGCGTTAACGACACTATCACGAAACATACACAGCGCGAGATGTTACGTATAAAGTTTTCCTGATCGAAGCGCATTTTATATAGCAACGATATCAAAACGATGTTCGAAGTGTTTCTACGAATTTCACCTATTCAGATCTACACCGTTGTTTCGCAAAATATTCTTTTCTTGTTCCGTTTTAACATCTTTTTTTCGTCCGAACGCTTTGCCTACCGGAAACCTACGAATAAGATTCTCAGTTGAATCGAAACGAAGCCTCAAATCTTTCATCTTCTTGCTAATTCTGAAAAATTCATTAAAAAAAATCCTCGATTAATACATCGATTATTCATTTCGATCGAATTGATATTTCCGGTATCAGAATCGCAGCGAGATAATCAAAATCTAAATCTTCGGATAGTTGCGTGAATGCATATTAAAAATAAATACTGGTATGCAACTTGTTGCTTTAAAAGTTCATTATCTGTGAATTATAGGTTCCCGAAGGTTATCAAATAATCGTCCGGTAGGCGAACCTGTTAAAAAAGAATCATTGTTGGCGACATTTTGTTGACAAAATCTCGTCTCGATGCGAATCTCTTTCTCGAACCAGTATTTCACAAATACTCAGTTTGACTTGACACGGCTGTATAAGCTCGTCGGTGATACATAATCCATAAAATATATCCATTCCGTCTAAACGATGAAAAAAAAAAGAAGAGGAAAAAAACCGAAAAAAAGCATGATAAGTAGGAAGGGGGAGGGGGGATGATGTGAACGAGCAAAACCGTTATACATGTAATCGAAACTTTTTTTTTCTAAAGTCGTGCTACGATGTTTTCGGAGGAGCGTATATCGTGAAGAGGGGATTGTAAGGATATCGATACGGTTCTAATTCTTAAGATAAAAACCACGAGGGGTCTAACCGGGCTTATTAACGAGTTACGGGGCCCCGTTAAACGCTAAGAACAATACTTAGACATTTTTTCAGGTTTCATAATGCGAACGTGTACATAAGATTATAAGATTGTAAGCTACGAGAAGTTTATAACGAAGATCGACTAACGATACTTTCGAGATTATTCAATGATCGTCGTGACAATTTGAAGGAACCGTTTTCTTTTCTTTGTTCTACGACGGAAAATACGGGGCGAGCCACCCTCGACGACGCGAATTCGTATTATTCGTAAATTAGTGATCGTATTAACAAATGTTTCGAACAAAAGTTGTACGGTACCAGTTGCTAAAATTCATCGCGTGTCTCTCGATACAAATGAAGCATGGTAAAAAATCAAAGAATCATTTGGTATTGTCTGATGATTGAAATATCTGTTCGCACGATCTGTGATGAACGAGCGAGAACTCGGTGTCGTCAGATTGGGTGGCTCAGCCTGCAAACATGTTTCTTGGCGAAAGAGGCGACTAATAGACGAAGATCCAAGCTTTCTCCTCGTTTCTAATTGGAAGCAACATATATTGTTCGTGTACCGTTTCGTTAGTATTTATTCCAGCGGCGTTCGCAAAGCCCGCGCAATTACATTTATTTATCGTCCGACTGTAAAATGTTACAGTTCCCCCGTATAGGTCGTATAGGACGATTCGTCGAACGTTTCCGCCATGTTTCTCTCGTACCTGCTGCGTTACTCTTAATTGCAATGTGTCCGATAAAGAGCCGTAATTTAACTCTGTAAATTAATAACGATGTAATTTCCATGCGTTTCCGAGGCGGGAATGGTTCTGACGGTTCGCAAATAATCTCGCACAAGTTCGAGGACGCGAGTGCTCCTGCCGGAAACCGATTCTCGGTTCGAAGATGTCGACACGCCCGATGGAACGGCGAACGATTCCGATTCGAATCGAAACGGAACGACCGAGCCGTCAGAACCGTGATGTAATTATTTGCTTTAATAACGTATGTAACATAGTAAATCGAAAAGAAACGAAAACGATTATGTCCGTGACGCTACGACGCGACAGGAGCGATCATTGTCGAATGAGGCCATTGTTTCTCAATCACAGCATACTATTGATTCGTCGTTAACCCTTGGACGGTCGGATACCGGACGATACCGAGTAATTCTACCTAAATGTAAAGTGCACATTCGCGTCGGATGTCGAGATCTACCAACGTTGCGTGGTTATGCCATCGATTTCTAGTTCGATATTCACCGATCGCGTCGAGGAGCTACAATTCGGAAGAAGAACAACGCTGGATCGAAGCGGCCGAAACGATCGCGACGATCACGAGAATCGTTCGTTGTAGACCGTCCAACGGGTCAACCGTGTCAGATCTCTTCGTCTATTAACGCGGAATGTGGTCCGACACACACTGTGACTAGATTTGTGAACCGAGCAATTGTAAACTGTTCCCGTCAAAAGAGTTTCGAAACATTGTAAGATCCGATTTTCTTTTCGCGCTTCTGCTAATTTCTAGTGCGTCGATAGCTTCTATACGAACGGCTGAAAAACAGAAAAGTTACGACGGGACTCCGAGCGTCCCCGGGCTCGGAGGACGAACGCAAAAAGAAAAGATAAGAAAGAAAAGGACGAACTTCTCCGCGAAAACCGTCTTCGCGCAGTTTCGATTGCCGATTCGCGATTTAGGGGGACAGGACGCGTCGAGCATTTCCGGCGAAATCTGGTCACACGATCCGACTCGAGATCAATTCGGGACAACGACGGTTCGCGTCGGTGTGCCATAAACGTACTTAGTGATGTCGTGGATCGTTTTACGAGTGGGCGCACCGTGATCAAGATCGGGATCGAGGATCGTCGTGAACGAAAATATAAATGCCGGACGCGACACGGGGCTGTAGTCGGGACCGTCGACTATGGTCGATGCCACTCTGGCCAAGTTAGTTGTGTTTGTTTGTTTTGTTTCCTCTTTCTTTTTTGTTGATTCGAAGATAGAGCGAGAAACATTCCCGCGAGTAATGCCGACGTTACTTCCGGTCTCTGTCGAGGCCGTGTTCGACGAGATCGGCGGCCACCATTCGGCCCCGGAAACGGACGAACGCCGGCGGCCGGGACGAGGTCTTGCTCTTTCGGCCTCCGTCGGGAGGTCGTCCACCGTCGACGAACCCGTCCTCGACGATCTTTTGCACTGTCGTATTTATAACGCAACAACGGGATCGTTGTAATGGTATTTCGATGATTTAGAGAAAGAATGAGACGCAAGACGGCCGTGTAAGGAAGGTGGAGGCGGACGGAGAGACGAGAAAGTCGGTGGTCGAGGAAGGATGAACGAGACGGAAAAGCCGAAGATGGAGGAACGGTGTCGCGACGACACTCGCGGCGAGCAGCGGATCGTACATTCCCGTATTAGTCGTAAAGAAAAGAATGAAAAAACAAAAACAGAATTTTATACATTCGTACGTACATAATTGTATAATGTTATTAAAATAGGAAACACAAAGACGTCGATGTTACGTGTGAGATCTGGGATACGGATCGAAAAAAAATGCTGTCTGAATAATAATGACATGATTTCTGTCATTGTCGCTGAATCGAAAGTCGCACAGTTTTCTGAGTACACACGAAACGTTCCAGTGATATCGTTGAACCGCGGATCTTTACGCAAACGATCGATGGTCTGTCTCTCCGATGATCGGAACGATCGACGTTGATCAACGACGCGTAAAATCGGTGGTCCAACGAATCACGTCCTCTCATCCTTGTGCACCGACTTAAAAGATAATCGATTTCAATTTCTTCCTTTAATAACTTTTTTGTTCTACGTTTTTCAGTTCACTTAGAAATCGACGAAACCCCGCTCTCTTTGAAACATTTGCGAAGGATGAAAGACAACGAAGCGGTCATTGCTTTTGGATTCCAGGTTATTTCGATTATTTTCTTTTGGTAATTATTTTGTTTTATCATCCTCAAATTAATTAATTAATCATATTTATCATCCCTTGTCAAATCATTTTCGGGAAACAGACAATTCACCGAACTCGCGATTAATGTAACGATAAATGTTTATTTCTATTTTTGAGGAACGTACGAGAGAAATAATAACTGATTCATTACGATAACGTATTTATTAACCCCTTAACGCGCAGAAACGTATTAACACGGGCGTGCAAAACCGGCCAAAATGTGCAGACCCGTATATATACGGTCGGCGTCGCAACTTATGTCACTAAAATGTTCAGATTCGAATATATGAAAAACAGTACGATGGGTACAAAATTCGATCTGCAATGCGATTCAATATTCACTATAATTATTTATCCACTATTTTTATTGAATTTTTAGTAATTTTTGCATTTTTTTTAAATATTTATTGAAATTAAGCTCCAAATATGTATTTTCTTAGATAAAAAAAATTGATTTTTTTTGGTCGGTTTTTTTTTTTTAAATTGTGCATTAAGGGGTTAAATTAAATTAAAAATGACGTATTTATTACAACCGCGTGCCAATTAACTTCCTTTTTTTAAATCGTCGAGGCGTTAAAATCGCGTTTCGTCGGTTTTCTCCGTGTCTCTTTTGCTTGTCCGTCATCGTCACGATTCGAATGACATTCTCCGCGAATCCCGCGTATTTCAAGAGCACCAAGGTTCCGCAAATTTAGGGTGACTAAATTTACATTAGAGAACTCGAGACGCTGGTTGCAGCTTCGGAAACAATCGAGAACACGGAGGAATATCGCGATAGCGAAAACATTTTAAATTTCGATCAGCCTGAATTTTTTTTTCATTATCGCAGCCTCGTCGCGTTTCAAGCCTGGTTTACTCGAGCCAATCCGATCGAACGGAGCCAGACCGAACAGTTATTCGTTTCTGTTCCGCATTCGGTTCACACACGGAAGCGTAGGTATCATGCCAATGAATATTTCTGTATCTCGAGATGAACGTAATCGAGAGAGATAATCTGATTTTCCCACGGACAACCGTAACCGTGCATCGATCTCTGTGCTTTTCATTAAACAGTCACGCAAACTAATAAATTATTGTTCCATGCAGGAGAACGATCTTATCTGATCAAATATTAAAAACGATATGCAGTTTGCCGGGAAAACAACGAGTTCCTGCCATTCGTTCATACGACATTGTTTTGTGACAAAAAGTCTGAATGTACAGTAAATTCTCCCTAATTGACGCTCAGATTGTGCACAAAAATGGACAATTTTGGAAGAGAAGACACGATTGTTTGAGCCTTGCGGCTCGTTTTTATAATTGCGGACAATTTATAACTATAAAAATAAACCGCAAAGCTCGAATAATCGTACCGCCTCTTCCCAAATTGTCCATTTTCGTGGTCAATCTGAGCGTCACTTAGGGAGAATTTATAATATATATTGTTTAATCACTTTTTGCGACCCGTAAGAGCGCAGCAGTTCATCGAATTGATACATCGGCCTCATCACCTCGGTTCTGTATTTATTTTTAGTTTCCACGCGGCCGCTTTCGCCGATCACCGAGCGGAGATCGCGTGTTTTCCGCGAGAAATAATCGCCGCAATAAGCCGGATCCCGCCTCTCGACGCTCCGAAATGCTCCCGATCCTTCATGGTGAGTCGACGCCGTTCTTATTTCATTTCCCATGATATATCTCTTCCATTTCTTCTCGCCCGTACGTTCATCCCCCGCTTAATTGCTCGGCGTCCACAGTTCGGCGAACGTTTAGGAATTAATTTCTGGAAGAAATAGCGTCGACGGATCGAAACGTAATTAGAAAAGGACAAGTCCGACCTGGTCAGATCGGTAGTTATTCTTGCACGATGTTTATTACAACTCGCGAACAACTAATTCCGCGTAATTAGCTGGTTATGCAGATTAAAGTTTCAAAGGAGACGAGCTCGTTAAATTACAAAGGCGACTGCTTCCGGCGTTAAACAAAAAAATCTTGTTGCTCAGCGTCCCAGAGTACAGATCAATCTTTCGAAACAATACTATTCTCGATCTATTTGTTAAGAGTTCATGGACACGGTAAATTTTGCCTAATTTTCTTTCAGCTTGTAAACAAAACTGAATAATTTGGGAAGAGAAGATACGATTATTTGAAGTCTCGCACCTCGTTTTTCTATAATTGAGCCGTTTCTTTTGAAAGTGGCATAAGTTACGTTGTTTTTAAGTCGATATATTGAAGGGTTTGCTTTTTAACACACATTAAAAATATGGATGCTAACTTTCGAGAAGATTTACTTGTATTTGTTATCTCAGGATACTGATATTTTTCTCAGTATAAATAATTTCGCATAAACATTAAAAAATCACCACTTTTCATTACGGTAAAGTGACTGATGCCACTTTCGAAATAAACGGCTCAATTCTTGACGATGTATCTCTTCCTTCCAAATCGTCCATTTTTGTGCAACAAGTTGGAGGAAAATTGGGAAGAATTTACCGTACTTGTCTTCGATTTTCTTCGACCGTCCATCACGCTACTCGCTTCAGAAGCGAGGCACCGCGGATAACCGTTCGATAAAGCTTGAGGTCCGCGTTTTCCAGCGGCCATTTTCCCGGGCGGCGGTCGTCCCCGAAAAAAAGAGGAGCCACAATCGCGAAAAAGCGACGAAAATCCTCTTTTTTTTTTCCCCCCCAGCGAGATATTTACACGCGGGGAAGGATAAGGGCGCGGAACGAGCACGAATTAGTGGCGGTCGACGATTCAGCGCACCGTTATATTCCCTCTCGGGTTTTCGCTTCTTTTTTCGGCCTCGCCGTTCCCTTTTCTCCCTTGAAAGGAAACGCGACACGGAAAGAGCGGGGGGAGGGCTGCTTTCGCGCTGAAACGTTCCACCGTCCGCGGCCGGGAAACGTTTCCTTTAATATTCGGCGTAACTTTTCAATTAACGCGCTGCCTCGATCGCTTAATGGCCGGACACCCTCGTTCCTTTCCTCGGTTGACTTTTCGCTAAAATTGCGAACGGGTCCGTGTGCCGCGTGAAAGTCGCCCACTCGACCGAAATTTCGAATGGAAAATCGTGTCCGGCGCCGGAGATCATTTTCCACCGCGTGTTCGTTGCAATGGGATAGAAAATGGCGGCTGTTCGCGAGATTAGGTTCACAGAAGGCGTTATACCTAGAGATCCGTGCTTTTTTTTAAAATTGATTTTTCATGTTATTCTGTCCTTTAACACTAAACCTACCAAGCAGTAATACTAACCGGCATGTACTGCTTCACAAAAGTGAGAAGACCGAGTTTATTTGGAATTTGTGAAGTTTTTATTATAAGACTTGCTCTAATAATATAACTTATTCAAGCGTTTTCCACGAAAGAGTCTCGGAACTTTGCAGAATTGCCAAATAAGAAAGCGGTCACTTTATACAATATTAACACTAAACCTACCAAGCAGTAATACTAACCGGCATGTACTGCTTCACAAAAGTGAGAAGACCGAGTTTATTTGGAATTTGTGAAGTTTTTATTATAAGACTTGCTCTAATAATATAACTTATTCAAGCGTTTTCCACGAAAGAGTCTCGGAACTTTGCAGAATTGCAAAATAAGAAAGCGGTCACTTTGACCGCGGTAGGTTTAGTGTTAAAAATGAAGTAAAATTCTAATCTCTTGTCATCAATATTTAAGCATTCGAGCAACTTTAATTTAATTTAATTTAAATTAATTTAATTTAATTTAATTTAAAATTTTTTAAATTCCTTTCCCTTTTGAGAAATGATTGCTATCGAAAAATTTCTAATCGCAGCAGCTGCGAAGAAAATGGTATGCCATGTGGGTTAACATCGAGTTACGATGTTAATCCGTTGCTTCCGCGTTCCTTCCCTCCACCGCAGCGAAAGAAAGACGCCGAACAGCGGCCGCTGTTGCACCAGGGATGCATTCGTTTAATCTGCTCGTTGCTGGGGATGATTGTAGTCGTGCGAGGAAAAGCTGCAGTCGTAAATCGTCGTCGTAGAAACTTCATTACTCACTCGCAATATCTGATTAACGCGTCGGCCACACGTTGAACCAGAAAATTCTCTGCATACCATTGAAACACGTTCCTCGATTTCGTGGCATTTCCAGCATAGAACGAGAGTTTAAGCCAACCTGCTAAACCTATTTCAAACAATCGACGCAACTTGAAACCAGCGAATGCAGGACCACAGTCTTTAGATCATAAATGATCAATGAATTTCACGATTCACGCGGAACACGTATTTGCACCGACGTTGCGAAGCACGATTCGAAATAGCGTCGCATAAACTTCTCGATGAAATTAAAGCACATTGATTAATCAATGTGCGACATCATGCTCGCAGCGAGCTATAGAGGGTTAACTCGGAACGATCTGCACGCGATGTCAACAATTTTCGCAGCAAGATAGCTGCTCGATATATGGAACAGGACTACGGTCGATTTTGTCGCAAACAAAGGGTTAAAAGCCAACGAGAAATGTTCAGGAGGATCCCGATGATGTCGAGGGGGAGCCTAAACCGTGGTCCGAAGCAAAAAGATGCGAAAACGCGAGGGGACGCGGACGCGAGGCGCGATTTGTTCCGTCTAAAAGGAGGATCGTTGTTCTTTCCGAGGGAAAAGTTGAAATCCGATTAAAAGCTTCGCAGCGGGAGCGACGAAAGCGATGGCAAACTTTCCTTCTCTTTCCCTCTCTGCGCAGAGAACATTCGCCGGTTCCATCGGCTGAGCCGATTCGATCCCCCGATCCCGAAAGATCAACAGAAATTAAGAAGGTGGAATCAAGCCCGATGGAGGTGGCGTCGGTCGCTGTAGCATCTGCTCTTGACGATTCCCTCGAAATCCAGCCCCAGTCTCTATATTTTTCCTCTTCCGCTGGACCGGCTCCTTTATCTCCGATTCCCGAAGTTCATTTTCAATGGTCGATCGGGCATTTTCGTACCGGCGGTAGAACGGCTGACCCTAAAATAGGACAAGTTCCTCCGAGAGCAGATGCCTGACGCTGAGTGTCTAATTCGCCGATATGAGGGCTGATTGAACGAGAAGTTCGAGGATTCTGGGTCAACCTGGTGTCCTGCGAGGACCTCGTTCAGGACTTTTATCGTCTAATAATATTTACCCTTCGTTGGCGTCGTTGGACCATCCCTGGTATCGATAATAGGGCAACGAGGTGCCTAATATTGAGAGATTCATTTCTTTTGTAAAACTCATAATTTTCGATTAAAATTAATTTTTATTGAAAGTAAACACGCGACGCTTGAGAACTAGATTATGTATTTTTTTAAGAGTCGTTGGAAAATACGGAAAACAAAATTCCGTTTCTTTCGTGATAAAGGAAAAACTAGAAGAATGCAAATTCACAGATCGGAAAAATGGGTTCCCAATGTGAGATCAAGTTCGGCTTTTTCAGGAAGTTTATTCCTTTCTGCCTTTTTTCACGCGTCGAGCACGTAAAATTTGCTTCCTCCAGCAGAAAATCGAATGCGCTATACGACAGCATTTGTGAAAATAATTGCACACTTATCCTTTCCAAGATATTCGAATCTGGACGCCAGCAAGCAGATAAAACAGCGGAAGATGACGCGATAATAATTTTTAACTAGGTTTTCGAAATTCATTTTTATTGTAATACATGGAACAACAAATTGAATGTTACTAGGATTTGTAGAACACAAAATAGCCGAACTAATGTTCTCTATTTATCTTCGGTAAATTTTTCGCTTTCTAGTTTCGGTTTCATTAATTAAACGTCTTCGATATTGCGTGAATTTTTCGAGTTGATATTCAGCACTTGACGCGTTAATCCTTAATTGGGGAGGCGATTTAACGATGCACCTTGATATCCTTCTTCAGAAAGATTCTTTCCAGAATTAATACAGCCCGAGAGCGCACTCAACAGGCTCTCCGAATCCCAAATTGGAACAGCATCCGTGAATGACTTTTGCATTCGGCGACTTCGGCTTCCTACGGCTTGGTAAATGATAGACGACAATGCGATCGGACGGATCGATGCATTCAACGGCCCCGAAACAATGTGTGACGGTTAAGCGAGGCTTAAAGGGCCTCGCCGGATGACAAGGAGGCACAGAAAACGCGAACTTAGCTGCACTTAAGCGGACGTTACACCCGCGCGCTCGAGGGTATGCACTTGCATTTTGAGGTTGCACTCTTTCGCACGTTCATTAGCGGCGCAAATTTACCTGGCGGCTAGGCACACCGGCCCACTCGTTGTCTTGCTCGGTGCAAAGTGGCCTGGGAGATCCATGCAGAACTTGCTCTCACTCTCTCTCTCTCTCTCTCTCTCTCTCTCTCTCTCTCTTTTTTTCTCTGTATTTCCCTCTCGCTCGCATTTTCGCGTGCTGCGCTTCTTTGCATTCGAAATGAACCGATGCAGTATGCGTTTCTCGCAGTGCGGCTGACGTTCAGTTATATCTAGAGCCGGAGCGATTCGATTCGAGCGTATATAGAGCCCGCCCGAATAGACTCTGATTCTCGTCGAAACCCGAGATTCTCGGATTTTAGTGCAATAGGTTTAAGCGATAGCGTCGTCGCGCGGCGAATTCGTCAGTTAACTTTGCCCCACGAAACATGACGTTGTAGTTAATGTATCGCCAGGCCGCGAATCAGTATGCGGAATGCAGATTGCGTGCATCGATTGTCAGGAACGGGGGCTGCATAGAAATGTATTTCTTCTCGTAGAAATTTTAATCGTTCGCAAACAGCGCGACCGAATTCTTAGTCGCTTTTATCATTCTCTCTCTCTCTCTCTCTCTCTCTCTCGACTCAAAAATCGTACAGATCCAAACGCCAGGCTACAAAAACCTGATCTCTGTACCTGGTTTATTCGATCGTCGATTCGTTCGTTCATCGCGTACACGCCTAAAAATCGCCGAAGTTCGTTTCATCGGGACTCGGACGCAACTTCGAATTCCCGCGAAATTTATTTGCAGGCCGAACGTATCGCGAAGTATAATAATGTCTCCCCTGACGCTCAGATTGTCCACTAAAATGGATAATTTCGGAAGAGGAGATACGATTATTCCGGCTTTGCACCATGTTTTTATAATCGTTGACAATCGGTAACTATGAAAACGAGTCGCAAGGCTCGAATTCGCGAGGCTCCTCTGCCCAAATTGTCCATTTTTGTGGACAATCTGAGCGTCAGTTAGGGAGACATTACTGTAATTGTTTTTTCTCTTTCCAAATTGTCCATTTTTTTTACACGCTGAGGGACAATTCGAGAGAATTTATCATATGTACCAAAAAGCTAAATACAACATTAGATTAACGAATAACCTATTGCTTGAGAAATTATTATTATTATTATTAACGAAATTACATTTCTTGTCTTACATTGTTAAAATTATAAACACTCTTTCATAGAAACAATCCATTCATAATGCAAATAAAGATCCACAGCGCGTGTCATTTGAAACTTCGAAGTATAGTAATGTCTCCCTTACTGACGCTCAGATTGTCCACTAAAATGAATAATTTAGGAAGAGGAGACACGATTATTCGAGTCTCGCGGCTCGTTTTTATAATTGTGGACAATTTATAACTATAAAAATAAACCTCGAGGCTCGAATGATCGTATCTCCTCTCCCCAAATTGTCCATTTTTGACGCTCAGATTGTCCACTAAAATGGATAATTTAGGAAGAGGAGATTATTTGAGCCTTGCGACTCGGTTTTATAATTGTGGACAATTTATAACTATAAAAATAAACCTCGAGGCTCGAATAATCGTATCTCCTGTTCCCAAATTGTCCATTTTTGACGCTCAGATTGTCTACTAAAATGGATAATTTAGGAAGAGGAGATTATTCGAGCCTCGCAGCTCGTTTTTATAATTGTGGACAATTTATAACTACAAAAATAAACTACAAGGCTTGAATAATCGTACCGCCTCTTCCCAAATTGTCCATTTTTGTGGACAATCTGAGCCTTAATTAGAGAGACATTACCGTAATTCCGGAAGAAGAACTCGCGAAAAACTCGCGAAAAACTCTGGAGGACGAACGGCGCTTCGATGGGTGGACAGAGTACTCGAGGAAGCCGTGAAATTGGATCGATGCCGAAGATCGAGGCTCGAGAATATCGTCGGGGAAAGGTGGACGGTGGACGATCGGGTTCGAACCCGGCGATAACAGGGAAATAAGAAGAAAGGAACCAAGTGGGCGAAGGTGGAAAGGTCTAGTCGTGGAAGAGTGATAATGAAAGAGGTCCACAGTGACCGCAAAAGGGAAGCTGTAATTGATACAAACCAAGGGACCGGAGGAAACCCAAGCCGGACCGAGGGCTCGGATGGGAGGGAAAGGTCTCGTGACGCATGATAAATAGAGGGAAGCAGTGGCCATAGCGATGGCAAAGGATACCGTAGCTGGCAGAAACTAAGAGACCGGAGGAAACGCGTAATTTGTTCGAGCATGATTCGGGACCGAGAGCCGCTGCGTGAGACGGGACGGAATTAGGTGTTCTCTGAACGGGGGCCGCGTCTAAACGGGAGCAACGCAATCAACCGGAGTACCGTATTGTTAAACGAAATGATACTTTTCCAAATGAAGCTTGAATCGGCACTCGAGGAAAGGAGATCAAACCGGGCGCGTTTCAGCGAGCCGTTTCCATCTGCCAGGGCAGTCCCGGGGAACGAAAAACCCTCTCTTTAAACGGTTCCCCGGTGGCGTTTTGATACCATAATTCAGCCCGGGAAGAACCGGGCTATCGATGAATAGACCCGGCGCTTGGTTTATGCGAATTTATGGGCTTCTGCAGAAGCTAGCACGGTTGAAAGGTGCATCTATCAAGCGGGTGTCCCGAAAGTATTCAGCTATCTTCGGGCTTCAGAATTTGCTCGGTAGATTAAGCCGCGGGAACGGCAGGCTCCTGACAGCCGCACAATTGCCACCGGTGTTTCTTTGTCGATCGTTTTACGCGTACGTTCACGGGGGATATCGCCGCGGAATTCTCGATCTTCCTTCGGACACCTTGATCTCGTCGCGACCAATTGAACCTTTTCTTGCTAGCAAAAGCCGCTCGTCGGAAGCCGAGTTGGCTGTTGTTCAAGAGTCGAGTGCTCGAAGGATGAAATGTGCGAATAAACTCGTTAGAACAACAAGTGGGAGGAGGACAGCGAGAGATTCGGGAGAGTCGGGAACAAAGATTCGGAGGACGAGGCGACGCTTTCGAAGGAGCCGGAGCGACGAGAAAAGAGCGCGGAGAAGAAAGTCGCGCGAAGACGCGACGGAAAAAGGGAGAAAGAGGGGCGAGACAAGGAGAGGTTCTCCAAAGGAGAAAGAGCAGAATAGAACAAAGTATTAAATAGAAAGCCTGGATACAGTCTCGAAGATGGAGCAAGGAGGCTTCCGCGAAGGGGTTGAACTATTCACCGAAGAAAAGAAGAGGAACTAGTAAAGGCTAGAGAGATCGACGAGCGGAAGGGACTTCGCAGAAAGTAAAAGATAGGAGATGCTACTGGAAAAAAGAAAGAGGATGGGGTGTCCTTTTTCGAAAGGGACTGAAGTACGGTAAACAAACTTGCAGAGAGGAAGAGGATAAGATGGAGCTGAGAACACTTTAGAAAGAGGATGCGGCAGGAAGGGTCGGTCTGGTTTCGATGGGGGTTGAAAGCGTCGAAGCGAAGGGTTGGCGAAGGAGAACCGTTGAAGGAACAGAAGATAAAGAGGACGGCTCGCGAAGGTTGGCAGGCGCAGCCGAATGGAGGGACTCGACGGAAAATGCGAGGCACTTCTGGGGAAAGAGAGGGGTGGAGGAGGCTGGGGTTCTAGAGCGAGGGTGCATGGTAAACAAACTTGCAAAGAAGAAGAGAGGCGTAAAGAAACTGATAAAAGCTGAAGACGAGAAGCCGGGAGGGCGGAACTCTGTTCTGCTGACTTCGCGAGGGTGTCGAAGCGTCGCAGCGGCGGGGTAGCGAAGAAGAAGCCTCGTCCGAAGCGAGGAAGCTAAAGAGGATATTCTGACGAGGCTTAAGAAGATCGTCGAGAATTAGAGCAAGGAGATACCGGAGGTTCTACGGACCAGCTGGAGAAGCTAAAATCCAGTTTCGTCGGCGGAGCTAGGTGATAGATTTCCCAACGGGAGATCGGCAAAGCGGAACTACCAAAGCAGAGGAACGCGAAGACCGCGAAGCTAGCAAAGAGTAGAAAGAAAGACCAGGAGATTCGAAGGAAAGAGACTCGGCGAGAAGACTGTTTCGCTGGGCTGACTAGAAGGTCGAGGATCGTCGAGGAGCAAACCCAGCAAAGCAAACGAACGCGGGGATGGTTCGGTCAGGAAAGATTAGGGGAAGGAATGTTGGGCAGAGGGGCCGGGTGTAAAAGACAGTTTGGGCTGAGGGGTGGCTGGGCTGGGAAGGCAGGAGGAGCGGTTCTCTCTCGGAGGAGTTGAAGTCTGGGGTGTCTTTGGCGAGGAGGGAACCGTATGACGTCATAGATGAGGGTTGCCCGGGCAACGGGGAAGCGATTCGCCGCCGCGTCGGGACGCCGTCGTGCGTCGCCACCGCCGCCGCGACGTAAAAATCAATTTGGACCTTGGCTAGGTGACCGTTCGCTCGGCGCTGCGTCGCGGCTGCTCCGGCGGCGGTGGCTCGAGGCTCGAGAGCAGCACGCTTCCCTTTCGGCGAGAGAGGAGAGAGGAGAGGAGAGAGAAGAGAGAAAAGAGAGAGAGAGAGAGAGAAAGAAGAGAGGAGAGAGAGAGAGAAGAGAGAGGTGTGTGTACCGGCCAGCTTGCGACCGCGCTTTGCCGTGTCGAGCCGAGCCGACTCGAGCCAGCCAGCCAGCCAGCCAGCTAGCCAGCGAGTGGAGCGGAGCGGAGCTAGCTAGCTAGAGCTTGCGACCGATACCGCGCACCAGCTCAGTCGCGAGTCGCCAACCGAGCGGTTACCAGACCCAGCTCGAAACGTGTTCCGCCCGCGCCTAGCTTGCCTGCTTTCTCGCGAGCCGACAGACGCACACCGCGCGCGCGCACACATACACACACAGCCACACACACACACACACACACACATACACACACACAGTCACAGACACGACAGGAGAGACACACGCTCTCCGGCACCCACCCGCGTACACACGAAACACTGACAGCCCCACAGCGACACACGCCCACGTACACACAAACACACACACACACACTCGGAAACAGTCACGTACACAGGCACGTACACAGACGGACGCGGAGACGGGGACAGAGCAGAGAGGTAGGACGCACACGGTACGTTCACGTTCCTAGAACGATAACACCCTGCCGCCGCTGCCGTTCTCCCTCTCTCTCTCTCTCTCTCTCTCTCTCCCTTTCGGGAGAGTCTTCCTCTCGCGTCCCATCGTACACCGGGGCCACCGGTTCCGCGTTCGCGCGGACGATGATCCACGAGGGGCTCGCCTCGCGACGCCGACAACCACCGGGACGCTGCTCGACGCCGAACACGTTGCTCCGTTGAAGAGGACATGCTCGAGACCACCGAGCCGGCGCGGCGGTCCAGGTCGAAGCGGCCGATCAGACGGATGACAGCGATCGTGAGATAGACGCACCGGCGGCGCCGTAGAGGAGAGACCGTGATATCTTTAGTGTAGGAGAGAACTAGAGAGAAGCCCGGGCTCTAGGAGACCGGGCGCGAGTGACAGACCGTTTCCCCGCCCCTCCCCCGCGAGCGGGTAGAAAGCCGGCTTTTTCATCCGACCGGATCCACCCTCCGTTCGCTGGACTTCGATCGACCGTGTGTGCACCTTTGTGCGTGGTTCTACTTCGTGGGAAGAGGATCTACTTCCTCGCGAGTGTTCCAGGAGGCGAGCCGGAGAGAGCAAGAGAGGGTGAGAGCGAGAAAGATAGAGAGCGAGAGAAATATAGAGAGAGGGGAATCGAGAGAGAGAGAGATGTGCTCGCGAGAAAAGGGAGGCGGCGGACGACGACGACGCATCGAAGTGTCGCGGCACCGAAGAGGATCGTCTGGCTCGTCGGCCGAGTAGTTACGGATTGCTGGCGTGTACCGGGCAGACACGACCCGTTTCGCTCGTCTTCGAACAGCGAGCGAGTACGAGGCGGAGTGGAAGAAAGCGAGAGAGAAAGATAGAGAGAGCGAGAGTGTGTGTGCAAGAGTGAGAGGGAGAGAGCGCGAGAGACAGAGAAAGGAGGAGAGAGAGAGAGAGATAGAAAGAGAGAGGGAGAGAGAGAGAGAGATTGTTCCGCGAGCGGCGTCACGAGGAAGCTGCCGCCGCCGTGACGCATGCGACGTGCCGTCTATCGCTTCGGCCCGTGCCGAGAGGAAAACATCTGCGCGACCGACCGGTCGGGCTTTTCACTCGCGCGCCTCGTCGTCGTTCTGACGTGCCACGGACGCGGAGGTGAGCGCGCGTGGCCCCCAAGGTGTCTGCGTTGAGGAGGTGCGTGCGATCCGCCTCGCTCGCTCGCGGGCAGAAAGAGCTCGCGCGTGCCGAGAACGCTACGCGGGACACGCTGATTCACCGGCCGCGAGGACGATGCTCGGCCACCCTGCGACCGGGGTTCTCGCGGGACGCGGCCACCGAGCAGCGACGGTAGCGTCCGCACGCTGAGACTCGGTTGCGAGCGATCGCGAGCTCGATCATCCGCAACAGTCTCCTCGCAACGGCGACACCGGGAGCTACTACCCCAGCGAAGCGGAGCCGACCCGGCGAAAGGAGATCTACCGAGCAGACAGCGTCCCAGGATGACGGGCGGACCAATCGACGGCCGATCGGACATCTCCCGGGCCTACTGAAGCGGCACCGATGCTTCGGGATGCGCGCGATCCGATCGAACAGTGACGGGATCGTGGAGGTTTTCCGCTCCGGGTGCTCTAGGATGTAGCACCGGTCTCTCGATGGTTCTCGAGGACACGGACGAACAGGATCGCGGTGCTTAATATTGTGGAGGAAGAGGAAGAGGGAAAGAGGCAGGGAGAGAGAGAGGGAGGGCGAGAGGAGCGGACGAGAGAGGGAACAGGTGGAGATCGGAGATAACGGAACGACGGGGATCGTTGGGGGACAGTTCTCTCGAGCGAGCACCCTGAGTGCCGTATCGATGATGCTGGAGGGCACGCTGCCAGGAGGCGATTCGCTGTCGCGGTGTTCGTCGCGTCCCTTCGCCGGTTCAAGCCGCCGCTGTTCGGTTTAATCGCGGAACGGATCGGACCGGATCGGATCGAGGTGATCGCGAAGCGAAGGAATGGTGTTGAACGATGACGGAGGACTTGGTGCACGGTGGTCGTAGGGTCGCGGTCCCGTTGTCGGCGCGGCGGACGCGGTCGTCGACGCGTTGGGATCGCTGTGCCACGATCAGCTAATGGATAGATCGGATGCGGGTCCGAGACCGGCTCGTTTCGCTAGAGAGACTCGCGCGACAAGACTATAAGAGGGAATCCCAGGTGAGAAGAGGTTCTAGGTGTTCCCGCCGGATCGATCGTTGATGGGGATGATCGGAGGATCCAGGGATACTTGACAAGGTGCGAAAGTTCGAGGTGCTAGGGGGGTTTTTACGGAGGTAAGGGGGTACGAGTAGGAGACAGGACGAGTACAGGGGGTGTGTGATCAAGTGCGCCGACCGAAGATCGTGGACCAGGTGAGGGGCATGGCCTCGGTGGCAGCGTGGTTACCGTTCGCCCGAGCGGCCGCGATCGGTTGGGTGCCGATTGCTACACACCCGCTGCCACCCCCGCCGATCCCTAAGGATCGTCGCAAAGCGGACGACGAGAAATTGTTGATCAACGTGAGCGGACGTCGCTTCGAGACGTGGCGGAACACTCTCGAGAAGTATCCGGACACGCTTCTCGGCTCGAACGAGCGCGAATTCTTTTACGACGAGGACAGCAAGGAATATTTCTTCGACCGTGATCCGGACATCTTTCGCCACATTCTGAACTATTACCGGACCGGCAAGCTTCACTATCCGAAGCACGAATGCCTGACCAGCTACGACGAGGAGCTGGCGTTCTTCGGCATCTTGCCCGACGTGATCGGCGACTGTTGCTACGAGGACTATCGCGATCGTAAACGCGAGAACGCCGAGAGGCTGATGGACGACAAGCTCAGCGAGAACGGCGATCAGAATCTCCAGCAGCTGCTCGACATCAGACAGAAAATGTGGCGGGCTTTCCAGAATCCCCACATCTCGACCGCCGCCCTGGTCTTCTACTACGTGACCGGCTTCTTCATCGCCGTCAGCGTGCTGGCGAACGTGGTCGAGACCGTTCCGTGCGGCAACCGGCCTGGACGCGCCGGCACCCTTTCCTGCGGCGAACGATACAAGATCGTGTTCTTCTGTTTGGACACCGCGTGCGTCATGATATTCACAGCCGAGTACCTGCTCCGGTTGTTCGCAGCCCCGGGACGCATCAAATTCGCGAGATCCGTCATGTCCATTATAGACGTGGTCGCCATACTGCCGTACTACATCGGCCTCGGTCTCACGGACAACGATGACGTCTCCGGGGCGTTCGTAACGTTGCGCGTCTTCCGCGTATTCCGGATCTTCAAGTTCTCCAGGCACTCGCAGGGTCTACGGATCCTCGGCTACACGCTCAAGTCGTGCGCCTCCGAGCTCGGCTTTCTCGTCTTCTCCCTGGCCATGGCCATCATCATCTTCGCCACAGTCATGTTCTACGCGGAGAAGAACGTCGACGGGACGAACTTCACCTCGATACCTGCCGCTTTCTGGTACACCATCGTGACTATGACCACTTTGGGGTGAGTTCGATTATTATTACTCTTTTCTTCGTTTCTTTCTGTTGCTCGACGATTCGTTGTCAACGTATCGAGATCGAGGCTTAAGAGTTGATAGGCTCTAAAGAATTCGCCGCTTAACGTCGATGTTTCCCAGAGAGATCGCTATTAACGCGTTACTGTTTACGGTGCAAACGTAAGGGGATCTAAAAATGGGAAAGACTGATCGGTAGTTACTGGATCGCGTAACCGCTTGGGTACAGATTTATTTGAAAAAATTCTTGCGTTCCGAACGGATTCAATCTGCTGATGCGCGAAATGGTGTTATATATAAAGGCAGAGCGATATAATATACATAGCAATTAGAAGTTCGAACGACGAATTAGACTCGTCTTGCGTAAATTAGGCGAAACAAGTGCACGACGAGCCTCGGTCGTCGTGCACTTGTAAATATAAATGTTGTAAATATACATGTTCGAAGTTGATTGCAGGTCGACAGTTCTGTACCTATCTTTCTTTTTTGTAACCGCAGAAACTCCTCGATCTACCAATCACGCGTTAACGCTAAGCCTACCGAGCACTAAAGAAGACGTCCGACACACGTTGACAAGACTGAATTAATTGGAAAGTCGTGCTACTTTCATTACATGCTTCGAAACAGCTTCTATAATGTCGTTAATTACAAAGTAAAATACGCGGAACCGGTCATTCTGGCACGGTAGATTCAACGTTTTAAAGAGACTCGTAGGAGGAAATCGTTGCGCGAACCGGCGGCATTAATCGAAAAAGTGTGAAGCCGTGTCTCGACACTTTTTGCCGACTGTATCCGTTACTTTTTCTATTTGCGGCACGGCCGCGGCCCAGATCTATTAATTCGTTTTTTCTCGGGAGGCCGAGGGCTTTATCGGGGAACGCACGGATCGAATCGAGTTTCCAGGATAACACGTATTCTTGAGCACGGCTTACGGAGCTTCCACGAAAGTAATTGGCTCCGTGTAAACCGCCCGAAGCTGCAACAAGCACCGGTCTCCAGTGATATTTTTAACAGAGGTCGTTGTCGACCTTTTTACCTCGAAGGGCCTCGCCTTTAGCTTCCTCTAAATATCCGCGACAGAAGCACCGACCCCGAAAGCTCCGGCAACAATTTCTTTCGGCCGCGACCGCCGCTCCCACCCTCCCACCTTCTTTCTTTCTCTCTCTCTCTCTCTCGCTCACTCTTTCTCCCTTTTCTCTCGTCGTCGTTTTATCATAAACTCTCGTCCCTCTTTTTTCGCCAGGGCGGGCCTCCTTCGTAAATTAAACCGATCTCCAGCTGAACGTCCTCGGACGAGAGAAAGAGAGGACGCTTCTGTTTCCCTTCAACGACTCGAACCCGCTCCAAACGAAATTCTTTCTACTCCGTCGACCGTGTTCCACCATTCTCTTTGAGCTTTCCACCGGTAACAAGTGCCTATCCTTTCCCCCGGACTTCACTGCGTTTTGTTTCGCTTTTCACCCGGACGTTTCTCTCTCGATTTCAGAAGCATTTACTTCCTCCGGTTCTTCGTTATTTAAAACAACCCTTAACCAACGAACCGCTACGTTTCAATGTTGATCGAACGCGGTCCCCGACATTCTTAGTTCCTTCGTTCGAAAGTCTTTCGAGCCACGGAGACAAACGCGGTGAAATTAAGCGTTCGATCGCTCGCACGAGATACAGTAATGTCTCTCTAATTGACGCTGAGATTGTCCACAAAAAAATGGACAATTTAAGAAGAGAAGATACGATTATTCGAGACTCGCGACTCGTTTTTATAGTTAGGAATTGTCAATTACTATAGAAACGAGCTTCGAGATTTGAATAACCGTATCTCCTCTTCCCAAATTGTCCATTTTTCTGCACAATCTAAGCGTCAGTTAAGGAGACATTACATTACATTCTGTTGCAAAAGATTAGGTGGTTCGAGAACATTTTCGCCGATCTAAAATCCCAGAAATCCCGGCTGGGTATCGGAACGAAGCAACGGTATCATCGTTTTTCAACCCGAGCTGCAAGTATCTTGGAAATCTGAAACGCGACAATCGTCGCGGAGAGAAGAATTCAGGGAACAGCGAGTGTACGGCGGGAGCATGATCGATTCAAGCCACCATAGTCGAACCTGTATATCTCTAATTGTCCCGTTCGCGTCTATTTTCGTCCCACTTAGCTCCGAATTTAGCCAGTCAGGAGTAAGAGTGGGACAAAGCGCTGAAAGATTCAGCGTTCCTTGTATCCGAGAGCTGCTCGAAGTCGAGCAACCCCGTGTTCGAGACAAAACTCGTCCCTCTGAATCATGCAGCCACTGCCGGATGATCGTCCGACGAGAGGGAGAGAAAAATTACAGAATTATCCGGTCGAAAACTTTCCTCGCGAAGACGGCTCTGAAATTATTAATGTTCTCCCTCTCTCTCTTTCTTTCTCTCTCTCTCTCTCTCTCTCGCTCTCGCGGGAGAAAGTTAAACGATTTTCTCGACGTCGTCGGCCCTCGGAGGGTCGACCGCCTGTTCGGTTCCCGGTCCCAGGCCCTTTCTCTATTTCTGCCCACCGGTGAAATCTGTGTCAATGGTATTTTCGTTTCGTTTTCGCACGGACAGCTGACAGTGAGCGTTGATCGCCGACACGCAGCCGGTGGTCGCTGTCTAGTATGTTCGCAAACAGCTCCGTGGATCCTCGTCATGGATCCCGTCGTAATCTAATCCGAGATTTAGGTATAAAAAGACCCGACGTTTCTCTGCGCCGAGTCTCTGATCTACCATCTACAGTAACGTCTCTCTAACTGACGCTCAGATTGTGCAGAAAAATGGACGATTTGGGACGAGGAGATACGATTATTCCAGCCTTTTCCAGTTTTTATAGTTATGAGCTGTCAACAATTGAGCCGTTTATTTTGAAAGTAGCATAAGTCACTTTGATTTTAAGTCGATATATTTAAGGGTTTGCGTTTTTTAACACGTTTAAAAATATGGATGCTAACTTTCGAGAAGATTCACTTGTATTTGTTATCTCAGGATACTGATATATTTTTCTCAGTATAAATAATTTCGTATAAACATTAAAAAATCACCACTTTTCATTACGGTAAAGTGACTTATGCCACTTTCAAAATAAACGGCTCAATTAGAGAAACTTTACTGTTTCGAGCCGCGTGACGTATCCGAGAATTCGATCGAACACGCCGTCCTGCATTAAAAAATCGTGCGCGATAAACAGAACAGTCTATGAAAAAACATCTCGTTGAAAATAACCAGCGTTACTCCGAACAACGTATTTATACCAGTTCTTATACCTTTGGACGGCCGACTATTAGCTCGTTCAACGCTTTCAAATCGCTGCCAGTCAGCGTACAACGTAGATCTATCATCCGGCAAAAAGTCCGGAGACTTTTATTCGCCGCGAACGCCCGCCCACCCGTAGGAATATCATCCGCCGTGCGATCGAATTGACGGATCGGCGCGACGAAAATAGAGAAACCGTGGGTCTAATGGACGATTCCATCGATTGCTAGCAAAAACCGTCCTAAGGAACATCTTCGAACTACCTCAAACCGGAAACATAAAAATTCGATTCCCCTCCTGAAATCTCTTGCAACGTTTTGCCTGATTTCTACCGTTTTGTATGATAGTACAAGCGAATAATAATCTCGGAGGACAGTGAACATAATTATTAAAGTGTCTGGCAACAAGTTCGCAGCATTTCTGATATTTGTGCTTTCAGTTTTACAAAAATGTTCGATATTGATTTTCGTTGTATGAAATCATTAAAAATACTTTAAATCGATTCTTTGCGTTTCTGTTGTTCCGAAATTTTTCTTTATGTGCGACGGAGTACAGTAAATTTGGGAAGAGGGATACGATTAATTCTAGATTAATACGATTAATTATGTTTACTGTCTCGCCCTAACTGATACTCAGATTCTGCAGAAAATATAATAATTAAAATAATATAGTAATTATAGTTACTGACTGTTAACAATTACAAAAACGTGCCGCAAAGTTCGAATAATCGCGTCCCTTTTTCCCAAATTGTCCAACTTTGTGTACAATCTGAGCTTCAATTAGAGAGAATTTACTGTACTCCGTTGCGCATAAAGAAGAATTTCGGAACAACAGAAACGCAAAGAATTCATTTAACGTATTTTTAATGATTTCATACAACGAAAATCAATATCGAACATTTTTGTAAAACTGGAAAGCACAAATATCAGAAATGCTGCGAACTTGTTGCCAGACACTTTAATAATTATGTTCACTGTCTTCCGAGATTATTATTCGCTCGTGGATCGAAGGTCCTCGTCGCTTGCTGTATCGTACCAATGTGTCGCTACCAATAACTGTAAAAACGAGCCGCAAGGCTGGAATAATAGTAGAAGAGTACCTCTTCTTCCCAAATTATTCATTTTTGTTTCCAAGCTGAGCGAGCGTCAATTAGGGAGAATTTACTATATTTCGAAGCAAAGGGCTTGCAAATCGGCGCGCAGTTTAAAACCGTAGGGGTTGCAACTGCGGCGTACAACTCTATAACTTTACCGTATCGTTTCACCAATTTTCATTCGCTTGCACTGCTTGTCAGTCTGCGACTGATTTAAACCGGCGCGGCTGCGTTTGCCCAGTTTAAGCTGCATCCCCTATAATGCATACCGATAGAATAATGTCCGCCCGGCAAAGCGAAGCGACAGAGCCGTCCCCGTCGCTCGGCGTCTTTCTTATTTGCACAGAAACCCGTCTACGATGTCCCGATTACCACCCCCCTCTCGATCGTATTATTCAGTTTCTACGTCCGTATTATTCCTTTATTCCGGATATTACATCCGAGGAGAGGTTTATTAGCGGATCCTCATGCAGATTTCAAGCTCCTCCGTAATCATTCCGGTATGCCGATATTTGTTCCCCTCGTGGACAGGTTCGAGGGGTTATAAATAAAATATCGAGCCTCGTTAGAACTTCCTTAGGGTGCCCCGGAGTGTGCGCGCACAGGATTCGCGGTTCAACTATCACGGAAATTGTTCTCAAGAAATCTTTCGACGCGAGATACAGCAGAATTTAACAGCTATTTTTCAGGCGCCGATCTTCCTCGGAACTTTTCTTTTTTAACCCTCGTTCTTTTCTCTTCTCGCGATTTCGCATGTTTTTACATTGCTTCGCCGTGTTATACAGGGTGTCAGTCTTCGGAGGTTATTTTCATTTTTTTTTTAAGCGAAGTAAGATAACCTTCGAATGATCTTGACAAATATAGTGAAACATCGTTCGCCTTGCGAACGATAACGTATTCCACGTGATAATAATCAAAAAATACATTTTTGACACTTTTTTCATAAATAGTCGCATTACTGGAATATAATTTTACAAGATCGAGGACTTTTCGAAAAATTCAATTGGGCGTCGAAGTCAGCGTTTCGCGAAGCCGCCGTAGCCCCGACGGCGACTGCAGGTTAATTTAATTGGCGAACAAGCGACAATGTTTCGTTGATTAAAGTTACTTCGCCGACGACTCGGCTGAACGCAGATCGGTCGGTTGTATAAGGTTCATTAAAGGATAATGACGGCCCATTATTGCGCGGCTCGCGATTCCGCTGTCCAGACAAATGCGTTTCGTCGATGGAATTATAATAGGCGACGTTTCCACGTTTTCGCCGTTAATTATTCCCATTTAGGCACGCGCGCTCTCCCTCCCTCTCTTCCTCTCTCCGTGTCACTCGGTCGCGATTCAGTAATAATTTTATATAATATTTTATATATAATATTATTATCAAATATAATTTTATATATAATATTATTATTAAATATAATTGTATATATATAATATTATTATTAAATATAATTGTATATATAATATTATTATCGAATATAATTTTATATAATATTTTATATAATATAACGTCTCCGGTCGACACTGATTTACCTCTCACGTCAATTTTTCACGTTATTCCAAAAGTATCACGAATCACCCTAAGCGTCCAACTTCTCATCAAATTACAAAATCTCAATAAAAGGAAGCAATCACTGTGACGAAATTTCATTCCGTACTTTCATTCTCGTTAACACTATTCTTACAGATCTTTTGTATACAAAATCGTATCCCCTCTTCCCAAGTTGTCCATTTTCATCTCCAAACTGAACGACAATTGCGGAGAATTTGTATACTTGTTTCCATCAAATTAATTTTATAACGATTGTAAAAAATGTTGAATAGTCGATTAAAGAAATGTGATCAATCTTAGAAAATAATAATAATGATAATAGTTCGTTGACGATGACGAGAAAACTCCTTTGTTATACAGCGTACAGTCAAAATATAAGACATAAAAAGATATACGAAAAGCTAAAGAAACAAATAAGAAAGACGAAAGATGTAAATGTAATATGATATATACGATACGCTGCAATCGTAACTTAAAATGTTACGTCACGAAGATCTCGCGGTAATCTTCTAAATATAAATGTTATTCATTCCTCCTAAATCGAAGGCAGAAATTCTTCTACTGTTAAAATCTAGTTACGAAATTAAATGAAGAGACACTTATTGCATCAAAGTGCCAATCAACGCAGTCGTCGAAGAAATCGTAGCAGGGTTTAACGAAGTTAATACACAATTCGCCCGGCATTGTCCGGGCTGGTGGCCGGCCGCGATAATATGTGACAGTAATTTTTGCATTCGTTCGCGACCATGATTAATGAATTCCTATTTATCGAGTGTATGCCGAGAGCAAACTCTGGGAGCGCATACACATTAATCGTAGTCGAGATTCGCTATCGTTCGAACGGTTACACGAGGGTAGGGAGGGGGGAGGGGACGGCACACTCTCGGTAAACAGAGCCGAGGGGGATGATTGTTTGCTCACAGGGTAATAACGTCGCCGGTTTTTTCCTGTGTCAGCGCCACCTGACCTCCTCCCGGCTGGCTCGCGTGTCCAGGCTAGTCCAGGTCGGTTCCTTCAAACTTTAACGAGCTGGATCAACAGGTGCCTCGGGGAGGATATCTCTAGCCGCGTTCTAGCGCGATACTTTTCGAATCTATCTCGCATGCCGGACGAACGGCTGTCGCTTCGATCTATACGGATCGTAGCCACATCCTGGATCATCCTTTCTTATCCCCAAAAAGACGCCGCGAAGATTACGGTGGCCACGGAAGCCTAATTTTCTATTCTGTTTCATTCTGTATGCAGTATCATCTTTTGAGATTAAATTTACAGAAAATTCTCCCCAATTGACGCTCAGATTCTGCACAAAAGTGGACAGTTTGGGGAGAGGAGGTACGGTTATTCGAGCCTTGCGGCTCGTTTTTATGATTGTTGACAATCGGTGACTATAAAAAGGAGCATCCTCTTCCCAAATTGTCCATTTCTGAATAGAATCTGAGCGTTAATTAGGAAGAATTTACTGTACATGCAGAAGTATTGTTGGAAATGACGTGACTGAGATGATCTTTACAAGTCATACTACTATGGTGGTCGTTATACAGTGGTTGATATACACGGTGTGTCCCAAAATTATGGTACTTTTGCGAAATGAGGGGTTCCTGAGATCATTTGAAGTAACTTTTTCCTCAGCGAAATTGCAATCCGCGGCTTCGTTTACGAGTTATTAACGAAAAACAGTGACCAATGAGAGGCGAGATCAGCTGGCGCGAGGTGGCCGAGCCAACGGCGCCAGCGGTCGAATCCCAGCTCGCTGGCGCGAGCCGGCCGAGTCAACGGCGCCAGCGGTCGAGCGGTCGAATCCCAGCTCAGCTGGCGCGAGGCGGCCGAGCCAACGAGCGATGGAAGTTCAGTTCCGCTGAGCTCGGCCGCTTAGCGCTAGGCGAGCTCGTCTCTCATTGGTCAGTGTTTTTCGCTAATAACTCGTAAACGAATCCGCGGATTGCATTTTCGCTAAGGAAAAAGTTACTTCAAATGACCTCAGGGAGCCCCTGATTTCCCGGAAATACCATAATTTTGGGATATACTATATGTATCAACACAACTGGGAAATTAATGCGACTCTAATTCAGTGACTTATGATTTTTCTCTATTCGTATAATTGTGCTACTTTTCTATGCAGGTGTATTTTATTTCTTAAACTATATTTTCCACAATCATTTCTAGATTTCGATAAAAGAAAAATCAAATAACACTCGCATTTAGTACATTATGCACGGAACGTTCATCACGAATCTGACACGGTATAGTACATATGAGCCGAATTATTTTAAAAGTAGCATAAGTCACTTTTTTTTTTAATGAAAAGATACCGTTGAATTGTAATTAGTGTTACCATTAACTCGATTTTTTTGAAAAAGTGACTTATGCCACTTTCAAAATAAACGGCTCATATAAGGGGTTAAGAGTACTAAATCGGTAAAAGAATTGCGGATATTTTCGCATAATATTGTCGACATACTATAAAAGTGTCCCTATAAAAACTGATTTATCCAACAAACTAAAATAGTATCAAACACTCGAACGAACACGTTCTTCAACATTTGGCTTTCAACACGCGATCGTTATTTTCATTTTCAATTATTCCGCGTCCCTAAAATCTCGCGATCATGCACGTTCTATAACCAGTCCGGCAAGGATATTCCGTATTCGAAAAACGTGATCGCCGTCGCAGCCACGCGCTGCTCTCACGGTTCGTGGTAAATAAAAGTTAGTCGCCGAATCTGATTTGCCCGGGCTCCCATCGTCGGTAATCCGGCGAAACTTGCGTTCTCGTTTCGGTTTTTTCGTTCCCGGCGAAGTCGATAACAGGCTCGTACCGCGAAGAAAATAAAAAGAAACGAGGCGTGGAGAGAGCCGGAGCGCGCTCCCTCCGTTCGCCTCGTCGCTTTTTACCCGCACCCTCGTTCCACCCTCCTTCCCCCCCGGATATCTCCCGATATTTTCCCTCGTTGCGGCCGAAAAAAAAGTGCACACCACGGGAATTATGCGACGGGCTGGACCCGCGCGGTCGCTGGTGCAACAGCGCGTCGCATCGGTTGCATTGCGTTCCGTTGCATAGCGTTTCGTTGCATTGCGTTGTCGCCAGCGCATCGCTGCGCCGCGCGATGCGGATCGACGCGGACGGCTGCACTCGGCTCTCTCTCTTTCTCTCTCTCCCTCGAAACCGCTGCATTTTGCGAGCACGAGCAGAGGGAAACCTGGCACACTCGTCGAACTTTCACCTTCGATTTTTTGCTTTTTCCATGGAAACGCGCGCCGCGCGATGATCGATCGTCGCTCGATTCCGTGCGGAAAAAATCTCGATTAATACGGCGCGATCGGTGCGCCGTGGAAAACCATCGAATATGATTGCTTCGAATATTCGTTTCAAAGCGTTTCGATGCATCTAGAAGATGGAAGAAAGTGCGCGTTTCGTGGGTCAACGGTTAACAACGGTTAACGTTTAATTATTACAGAATATTCGATGCTGTAGTTTTTAAACCGTCGAGAACGTTCGCCGAAATTTTTGTTTAGAATCTCTCCGAAAGCCAACGCGATTATTGTTCCGAATATTTATTCGAATTTCTTCCATATTTCCGAAACGAAAGGAACAAACGTACCGAAATGTAGAAAACAAAAAGTGCGTTTCGTGGATCGGTGCCGGAGTCAGTGTCTATCGCAAGAGTTAACGGTCAGCGAATATTTATCGCGGAACATTTTATACCGTAATTTTTCAACCACGAGATCGCTCGTGGAAGTCGAAATTTTTATTCGGCAGCTCTTCGAAAGCCAACGAAATTATTCTTCGAAATATTCGTTTGAATCTCTTCCGTAGTTTAGAGAAGGAAGGAGCAATCGCAATGGAATCTAAAAAACGAAGAGTGGATTTCGATAGACGATGCTCGACTTAATATCCACGAGTATTAATAACGAATAAACTACTATTGGGTTGGGGAATAAGTTCGTAGCGTTTTTATCAAGCAATTCGAAGGCGATTTTCTTTGTTGTTTTCGTTAACACGTTCCGTGCCGAGCTTTTTTTACTCGAATCTTCACACTTTGATATTTTACTAAAACTTGATGTATTACGTGCAATATTATTAATTCTCGTACACATAACAACGTAACAAAAACTTATCAACGCCCATTCTTGCGGTGGAAATTGATTCTTCGGTTCTAAATTTCTTGTAAACAATTTGTTCAGTTCACTAAGTAAACATGCAAGCGTGTACCATCGATGGTACATGTGGCACGGAACGTGTTAAGCTCGCGAGGCACCCAGGCTCCCAATTTTTCGGCGAATCCCATTGAATGAAGATGATTGAGAATCGTTTTATGATCGCAGTTCATTTTTTTGGCCAATTCACGACTCGTTTGGTGACCGTCTTCCTTCGAAAGTGCTTCGAGACGCTCTTCGTCGAATTCAGAAGGCCTTCCGCCGCGGGGCGTGCCGTCGACGTCAAAATCGCCATTTTTGAACTTCGCAAACCATTTCCATGCTGTAGCCTCGCCTATGACACCTTCTCCGTATACGTTGCAAATGTCCCGGGCTGCTTCGGCAGCTTTTTGGCCTCGATGAAAAGCGAAGAAGAGAAGGTGTCGAAACTGTTGCTTTTTACCTCCTGGATATTCCATTTCTACGCCTCGAAAGTAATAAAAAATTAAATTACTCAAAAAGACGATTAGCACAGTTTTATAGAGCAGAAAGAGCTCTATCGAAAGAATATTATACACTTTGCGAAACGGCAAAAAATCGTAAAATAAAAGAAAATATAAAAACGCTACGAACTTATTCCCCAACCTAATATTTACCTGTAGAATATTTCACAGAGTAGTTTCACAATTCTTAAGCCAGAAGGATAACGAAATCTTACGAACTGCGGTTTCACGAGTCGTTCGCAAACGAATTGGCGTATAAAACAGCGATACCACGGTGCAGAGCGAGCCTCAGTCGCCTCAGTCGCAGACGAATTCGAAATTCTCCGCGCTTCGTTTGAAACCTCATCGCGAGAGGATTCGGAAGAGGGTTTCTCGGGATCAGACGCGCCGGAGCTCCGTGGAAGAATATTTTCCGCGGAGCCTTTTGAACCGCGGATCAGCCGGCGTATCGGATTCACACGAAAGTTGTGTTAATCCACCGGTGAAAAATTCATCGGTGCTCCCAATTTTCCGTCGTTTTTCCACGGTGGCCTGTTCCGCGCCGAGTGGACGCGGCTCGGGAGCATCGATAACGCTTTCATTTTTCCCCGGAGATGCGTTCGACCGGCCGCGTATCTCTCTCTCTCTCTCCCGAATTTGCATTTTCATCTTCCGCGGGTCTATTTCGGGAAAGTTCGCGCCCCGTTGCGCAGAAAGATAAGCGGTGCCATCGCCGCGATCCGAAAAAACAAAGCAGAGCGAACCGCTCTTTATTTTGAGCGCAGCGATTTTCGTTTTCCGGATGGGCGTAAAAAACTGTCGAGAATATTGGGAGTCTTCGGTTTGGACTGTGCTTTCAAACACCGGAAAACTTACCAGCGCACCTATCGCGTCCATTTTTAGAAACGCGGTAGTTCCATAAAATGGTTTTTGCGTTCGGCCATCATATTTCGGTCACCCTGTACGGTTTATATCGAGAATATATATACGGTATATATATACGGTTTATATCGTCAAAAGCAGTGATCGAAAAGCTAGATGTTTCGAGGCCGCAAATGTTCCTCAGTCTACGAATCAGCCTGTACTTTCCATAAGTCCAGCAGAGTTAGTTGTTGCGATCTACTCGAGAAATCTATGCGTGGCTGTTACAATATAGCATTAAGTTGCAATGGCAGCATTGGTTTATTTTTTTTAAATTTTATTACTTACTTATTTGTCTACTTAACTCGATCAGTTAGCTGTTTTTCGCGAGCATACTCGTCATAATATAAAAATGTTGCCATTTCTCTAACGCGAGCATACTTGCCAAAAAACAGCTACGAACGACAAGTCGTTTAATAATTAGTACAGTTAGTATTATTGTACTAATAATATTATTATATATACTATATACTATATTGTATATAATATATAATATATACTATAATATTATTATACTAATAATATTTATTATACTACATTATTATACTATAATATTTATTATACTATATTATTATACTACATTATTATACTATATTATTATACTAATAATATTATTGTTACAATTATTACAGTATACTAATATTATTCGGTGATACTAATTGTTATTAGTATCGCCGAATTTCATTCGATTCGCCGAACAGACCGCGCCGGAAGGAACTCGATTCGCGGCGAATTTTTTACCGGTGCCTGCCGAAAGCAGGGGACCATCGTTCCGCTGACAAATGCGTAGACACCCGGCGCAATGAAATTCGCGTTCGTTAACCGAGCTTTCGGTAGCCATTAGTAAATCTTGTATTTCGCGGTAACGAGTTGTGTGCGGCGGCGGCGCCATTGGATTGCGAAGGGTTGAAAGAGATGGATGAACGAGCAACAGTGCAATCTAATTACAGGATTATTCAAACAGGTGTTAGCGGGCCCCGATGTCTTTTGAATGCGAGCGAGATTCATTCAATAATAGTATTAGCAGATTTGCAATTTCGATCGGCGCGGTTACGCAGTCCTAGAGCGGTTTTCCAGTTCCCATGGAACTGATCAATGCCGTTCGGAGATTTTCAGGAAACAGTGAAATTATCATCGTTACGTACGCTGGCAGAGCCGGTTACCGCTGATCGATCGCTGTGCCCTTTGTTTGCTTTCGGGCATAATCAACTTTGTTCGTTTTATCAAATAGGACATATTACGCTTCTTATTATTATTATTCTAAACAAAATAATCGAATGAAGAAGCGTAATATATCCTATTTTATATATATATGTACAGTATAATAGAGAACTTTCTATATATATATATATATATATATATATATATATATATATATATTCTAAAAATTATATATATATATCATTATTATATTATATATATTATATTATATAATATATATTATATATTACATATATATCATTCTAAAAATTAGAAAGCTTATTTAGCTCCCTCCATCGCCGTCCACGCGGTCGATCTAAAGTTTTCACTAAAATTCGCGGTCTATCGACAGCTATGATACTTCGCCTCGGGCACGTTCTAAATTTTCGATCATTTTACGAAACGAAAAGGAAGCTTTCCGCGCGTTGCGTTTTCTGGAAACCATCGTGCATCGTTTTTCTAGTATTCCCGAGATTCTCCGCGAGTTCTCGATCATCCGAAACATTACTGACCCCCGGGCACCGTGGAAATTCGAACGAGAAAACCAGGAAAACTCGGCGATACAGCATCCAGTTTCGCGGCGAAACAAATATTTCGCAAATGTTTGCCCCGCTGAAATTCATTCGCAACGATTAAAAAATCATGCGAGCATTTCGGAATGCGATGATCCCTTTTTCCACACGCTCCCTTCCCCACCACCCCCTCTCCCTCGTTCTCTATGTTTTGTTCGGTTTATTTAAGAGGAGCTGCGAGCGGAGTCGACGATCCACAGTCGGTTCACAATTTCCATGCATACGTTCCGTAACCTCGCCCCGTAAAGCGAAGCCCCGGCGACGATTTAAAGAGTTTCAGAGCGGGGGTTCGAGCTCTAGCAAGCGCCACGGGGAACTATCGACGGAAGATTGTCCGATAGACGAACCTCGTGATTGAATCCGCTCGCGACGATCCAAAGTTGCGAGCAATCTCGACTTCGTGTCGACCCCGTCGCTACAGGACTGTTCAAAGACCGTCGCTTCTCCGATGGGAGAATTTAATGGGAGCCTCGTAGTCGTCGCATACGTCGCGGCGATCAGGTTACCGAATGATTTAGCTCGGTTTCTTATGTTTTTTCTATAGTCATTTAAATAACATTGATCCGTCAAAACCGGGGACAAATTTTATTGCAATCGCTACGATTCGAATAAGTAGACTTTTAGATGCATTCGGTTGATTTACAGAAGTATTAAGATATTGTACAATATCTTAATATTAACAATAATAATTTAAATAACTTGAACCCTTGAAGCCGTTTCGCGACGTAAACGCGTTCGCCAGCGACGCCATATTGGTCAGCATGTACGTATAATGACGCCAAAATAATATACTATAATATAATTATTAATATTAATATAATATAATATTATTATATTATATTATATTATATTATTTTAGCGTTATTATAATATAATAAATTAATATAATATAATTATATTATATTATTTCGGCATTATTATACGTAATTTAAATTATTATTCTTGTACAATATTTTGTTTTGTAATTTTATTTTATATATATAATAAAATATTAATATTAAATATATAACATATAGTATAATATAAAACATAATATAAGTTCAAATTTGTTACAATAAAGATATAATTGAAATTCCATCGATTTAATTCCCGGCGCGAGGGTTTAATATCTAAATCAGGCGTGAATCTAAACCGCGAACGATAATATTAGAATAATTACATCGTTTTAATTGCAATACCGCGAGCCGATTGAAAAAAATTGCACTAGAACAATTCGCATGGGAACTACTGGAACAATTCGAACGCGTTCGTATCGGTGTTAACCAAATTTTAATTACGCGTTAAGGGTTGATTACCCTTATTAGCAACCTGACCCATATATTTTCCTTTTGAAACAATCGCGCGTTCGAAATTTAATTGGACCGTGTTCGACGACACAATTATCATTCGGTTTCCCTCGATTTTGCAAATGGCTTACCACAGTGTACCAAGGTAAAATCGATGCGGCATAGAACGAGCTATAAATTCGGCCGTTCAAACAATTTTTACCAGTCCGGTTCCCGCAATTGCCGGCGAGAAAATTTACGGTTCTCCGTGACGCAATTATCAAGCGCAACGATTCAGTCCCTCCCCCCCCCCCCGAATTTAGCGGAGAGTTGTTCCGCGGAACGTTGCCACGTGAATCGATGCAAGGTGGTACACGGAATAAGCGCGATCCTTTTCCGAATTTTTCCGCTCGCCGTTTTCTGTAATTGTCAAACACGAAATTTATGATTTCCCGCGACGTCGCTGGTGACAAACGAGATTCCGAGCACGTGGAAGATTATTTCTCGAATGTATCGTAATACTCCGCGGGGGTGACGGGGACGCAGAGACACCGAATCCACAGTTTATCGCGACTGTCACTTTAAAGTTCCACGGATAAGAGATTTTAGCCGTTATTTCCTGCCGATAAACCACCTGCGAGGATTTATGGTTGCACGGCTGCAGGGACAGTCAGGTATCGGCGGCTCGACGCAGAACAGAAAGAGAGAGAGAGAGAGAGAGAGAGAGAGAGAGAGAGAGAGAGAGAGAGAGATACAGAAGCATAGACGAGCCAGGAAGGGAACCGGTTTTAAGGGGTAATTCGGTGATAGAAATGTCAGAAATACGCGCGATAAAATGCGCCACACTGCTCGTTCGATTCCTGACGAACGTTTCAATGAAACGAATCGCCGCGAGTAGATCGAACGGCTGGAAAAGGTAGAATGAAGATGGCTAGCCTGATATCTGATAAATGTCAGCGCGGCCAAGAAAGCATAAAGCATCGGCGTTCTTTCAAGTACGGGGCTTCGTTCTAGATATCAAATATCACTTTTCAAGTCAGTGCTGATAACCCATCTATTATTCTTCGTATTCATTTAATTAATACTTTGACTGCCGCGTCACCCGCATACGTGTGATTATGGCTGATTATTTTTGCTCAGCTTTGAATATTAATTTTTAAGCCAACCCGCTATGACTTTGTAATTTCATCAGGATCCAAAAATCGTAAGAACGTTGAAAAAGCAATCGGTATCACATAATTTAACTTTTCATTCATAATTCGATTAAATAGTATACTCTAATTTTGCAAAATTTTTGTCAGTCGAAGCGTTAGATTGAAAATGTGTTCTTGGGAATTTTTTGACATCAGAAGAAAAAAGATATCGATGCGAGGATTTTTGCGTAAACTTGATCGACCCTTTAACTATCGGCAAACAATTTCTCGATCGAAAAATGTCGAAAATGGCGAACGCAGCCGTCATCGTTCCCCAGCCGCGTAAGCAGATTACGCAAAGACCTCGAAAACTCGTGCAAAATAAACGAAGTTGCAGAAAACATCGAGGGACAATCTATTAGAAAGGTTGAAAATTTGCAACTCGTCGGTGTCCTGAATATAGAGTTGCCTCGTTCGTCCATCGTCGTTCCTTCTAGAAGATCATAAATAATTCGTGCAACTTCTGCAGACTCATCTCATTCGATCCAGACCGCAAGAAACGCGGGTAAAAATTTGATCCTGCTACCGGAAGAAGGGCGAACCTCCCCCGAATGACAGAGCAGCCCCTTTTGTCCCAGTAATCGAAGTTCGCTGATATTCCTGCGGCCTCGAAGTACCAGCAAACACACTTATGAAGTTCGCCGGTCGCGAGGGAGTGCGTTTCTCGAGTTTCATCCCTTGTTTGTTGTCCCGGCCGCGCGCAGCCCGGTTATTTAACACACTGGGCGCTGTGCGAGTCTCGTATGGGTGACGCTAATTTTTTAACTAGGTATTGAAATTCATTTTTATTGTGATCTATCGAACGAACCAAATGTTACTAGGATTTGCGGTATTTAGCAGAGTATAACTAATATTTCCAGTGGTAAATTTTACCTTCCCAGTTTCGGTTTCGTTGATTAAACGGCTTTCGTATCGCGAGAATTTTTACGATTGACATTCGTCACTGAACGTGTTAACCAGTTAGCTGCGGCGCCTCCATTTCAGAGCGCGCACCTATATGTGTCGCGAGAATCAAGCGACGACGAGTATATTCGTCGAACACAATGCAAGTGTCGCTGTTAAAATATTAGATCAAAAAGATAGTTTTATTTGATAAAATTAACAATTTTGTTACTAATATTTACTTATTCACTCGACGTTAACATATATCATATACATAATAAACGAAAAACCCAGGGATAATCGAATACTTATAAAAGTTAAAAATTCAATTTGCTGCTGTAGAGAGAGAGTGGTATTTAGCGAAGCAAGGAACAATATATAATGGCACTTTGCACGTCGAACACCGATACCGCGATTCTTTTCTAATTTTATTTTTATAACAATGTAAACAACTTCGTGCAGGATTGGCCTGAAAATATTCTGAACATCTTGAAATTTCAGAATATGTTTTTGTTTTCCTTAAAATTACAATTTAAATAGTCAATGGCCATTACTTCTTACGCACGACGAGTATACTCGTCGAACGCAATGTAAGAGTCGCTGTTAAAATATTAGATCAGAAAGACGGTTTTATATGATAAAATTAACAATTTTATTGACACTCGTCGTGTCACAAAATATTGCCGTTTCTCCACGACGAGTATACTCGTCGAACACTAAGCTAACTGGTTAAGAAGTTCGCGGGATCGCCCTCTGTTCCGCGATCGTCCCAGCGAACTTTTTACTCAGTTAGCTATGTTCGACGAATATACTCGTCGTGTCACAAAATATTTCCGTTTCTCCGTGACGAGTATACTCGTCGAACACTAAGCTAACTGGTTAAGAAGTTCGCGGGATCGCCCTCTGTTCCGCGATCGTCCTAGCGAACTTTTTAATCAGTTAGCTGTGTTCGACGAATATACTCGTCGTGTCACAAAATATTGCCGTTTCTCCGTGACGAGTATACTCGTCGAACACTAAGCTAACTGGTTAAGAAGTTCGCGGGATCGCCCTCTGTTCCGCGATCGACCCCGCGAACTTCTTAACCAGTTAGCTGTGTTCGACGAATATACTCGTCGTATCACAAAATATTTCCGTTTCTCCATGACGAGTATACTCGTCGAACACTAAGCTAACTGGTTAAGAAGTTCGCGGGATCGCCCTCTGTTCCGCGATCGACCCCGCGAATTTCTTAACCAGTTAGCTGTGTTCGACGAATATACTCGTCGTGTCACAAAATATTTCCGTTTCTCCGTGACGAGTATACTCGTCGAACACTAAGCTAACTGGTTAAGAAGTTCGCGGGATCGCCCTCTGTTCCGCGATCGTCCCAGCGAACTTTTTAATCAGTTAGCTGTGTTCGACGAATATACTCGTCGTGTCACAAAATATTTCCGTTTCTCCGTGACGAGTATACTCGTCGAACACTAAGCTAACTTCTTAATCAGTTAGCTGTGTTCGACGAATATACTCGTCGTGTCACAAAATATTTCCGTTTCTCCGTGACGAGTATACTCGTCGAACACTAAGCTAACTGGTTAAGAAGTTCGCGGGGTCGATCGCGGAACAGAGGGCGAGCCCCGCGACTGTAAAAATCCGTGGCTATAGCCGGGCGCACGTGTGAGGCGCACGGATTTCACAGCGGATTTCCAGCTGCGAATCGAATATTCATCTCCCCGCCCCGTCGTTCAGCCGGCGGATCATAGTGCGCGCCGTTAGAAAGATGGCGGGAGCTCATCAATATGTTCGCAGGCTGAAATCGGGCCGCGAAAATCCGCCCCCCGGTTTCGGGCCGAGACCGGAATCGTTTCCACCGTGCCGACTGGCAAAATTCCAGCCGGTCGGCCGTGCAATTGATTTTCTTCTTCGTATTTTCTTCTCGTTAAATCATGCTCTCGATGCTCTCGCCGGTAATTAACAAGCCGGGAACAAGGCGGACGTTCTTTTTTTTTTTACGGCTGTTAGCTGTACGATCGTTCGGTCCTTTCATCGGGACTGACCTCGATCTTTTATTGGCTAATTAGAAAGAATTTTTTTTCCCTCCGTACTATGCGATTTACAATAAGCACAATAGTTTATTCTTCGATCGCTTCTTCCTGGGACGACGAGCCCCTCTGGAAGCTGAATGGACGTCGTCGCCATTTGAGCCGTTTCTTTTGAAAGTGGTATAAGTCACTTTGTTTTTAAATCGATATATTTAAGGGCTTGCGTTTTTTAACACGTTTAAAAATATGGATGCTCATTTTCGAGAAGATTTACTTGTATTTGTTATCTCAGGATATTGATATTTTTCTGAGTATAAATAATTTCGCATAAACATTAAGAAATCACCACTTTTCATTACGGTAAAGTGACTTATGCCACTTTCAAAATAAACGGCCCATTTTGCGATTCCTTGCTTCGGGAACTTACGGCGAGGTCGAATGGTTGGCGAAGTTTATGGGAAATGTGCTTTCTTTTTTAGCTGAAACGAATTCTGAAGGATGTAATAAAATTATTTAGTTTTCCTCTTCAGCGAAACGCGTCGATGTCTCTTAATAAAAGCGACCACGAATCGGTTATTCTTTGGCGGATAAAAATCTTTCCTTCCAGTTAAAGGTTTCGCGCATTTTATAAAAATAATTGCACGTCGATAGTCGCATCCTCTCGATCTCAAAAACGTTCTCGAAGGTGCGGCGAAGTTACCGTACTATTTCTCTCTCTCTCTCTCTCAGCGATCCTTAATTGTTGTCGTTTAATCACAGTGTATCCGCGAATCTGCGATTCTTCCTCCGAAAATTCTTCTCCATCGGTTCAGGTACCGTCTATTTTTATTGGAAAAATTGCTATCTACAATATTTCTCCGTGCGCGAAAAATTACGAAAGCTCCGGCCGTAGCAATTAATTTCCACGACGTTTATAAATCCCATAAAAGTTCGCAATCCTTTCAAACGAATCGGCCGATAAAATCGCCGAAGGCCGTCGATATTATCGCAATTTCGCGCGTCCCTAATATCCGTTATTTCAGCCAATGAGCCGGCGGGAGCGTGGTTGATTAATTGAACGGGCGGAGGTTGATCGGGTGGCGAAAACGGGGAGATAAGGTGACGGAACGGGCGCGAG
The DNA here is from genome assembly GCF_051020955.1 of Megalopta genalis. Lineage (NCBI taxonomy): Eukaryota > Metazoa > Arthropoda > Insecta > Hymenoptera > Halictidae > Megalopta > Megalopta genalis. Next base: position 8,506,228 of record NC_135019.1, read on the forward strand.
GGAGCACGGGGAGGGGTGCGGGAAACGAAAGCGGATAAGCGCTCGGCAAACACTCGTCGTTTCTCGAGTTCGACTGGCGACTTGCCAAAATAACCACGCAGACACGGAATACATTTCGTTCAGGTGCGCCTCGGCAAAACGTGGGGGTGCAGCCCGCAGCTTTCTTTGGACGGGCGAGCGTCGCGTCGCGTCTCCCGGAATCGCGTCGACGGAGCCTGGGGAACGCCGGGAATCGTTAATCTCTCCCCTAATACCAAAAATCATTAATCACCACGGCTCTCGAAATAAGTAAAAACGGGTTCGTATATTATTTTCGCGGAGAACCTTGCCTGCGTCAATTTCGGAGGGGTGCCTCGACGATATGGGATCGTGGAAAGCCACGATCGAGGGTTCGATTAATCATCCCGCCTGAATTATATTCCAAATATTCGTTGCTCTCTGGACTTATTTTCGTTCGAGGAAGAAGGCTCGAGATCTCGAAGTTTCCGGATTATTCCGTCATTTTTTAATCTAATTTATTTGATCGACGGGAAAAGTTCTTTCATTAAAAGTATAAATATTATATGGAACGCGATTCTCGGTAAAGTAAAGAAACAGAATAAGTTATTGCAGGGAAAGTGGAGAAAAGGAAGCGAAACAATGAATTCGTATACATTTGAAGAAGTGTTGAAGATTTTTAATTACTAGACCCCGCGGATTTTATGAATTTATGACGAAAGTCAAATTCAAAGCAGTGATGACATTTCAAGAATTTAAAGGTACTATTGTATTATGTTCGATTCATTAAAATTAACTGTGGCAAATTTGGATAGAAAAATAGAGAAAAAAAAATTAACGTATGTATGATATAGAATTCGCAAAAGTGCAGATTCACACTGTGCAAGATTTATTTGAAAAAGGACAGTCCTAGAAATGGGAAATTTACATAGCGTCCTAGATATTAAATTGAAAGGAGAAAAATCATTTTGCCAAACTTTCGCTTGGGAGAAATTTAAATACAATGCTGAATGTGGTTTTTTAATTTGAATTTATGACAAAAATCAAAAATTCAAAACAGTGAAAACTTTTAAAGAATTTAAAGATAAGGTGATATAATAGATATAAAAGATATAATAATATAAAATATAATAATATAATAATATATATTATATAAAATATAATATAATTATATATAAAATATAAAAGATATAATAGTATTCAATTCATTAAAATTACCTATAACAACTCCGAAGAGAAAAAAAAAGAGAAAAACTTAACGAAATGTGATACAGAATTCGTAAAAGTGCAGATTCATACTGTGCAAGATTTGTTTTAAAAAGGACAGTCTTAGAAATAGAAAATTTACACAGCATCCCAGATATTAAATTGGAAAAAAAAAAATCATTTTGCAAAACTTTCGCTTGGAAAAATTTAACTACAATGCCGAACGAGGTCTCTTAATTCGAATTTGTCGTCTACCAATTATCTATGAAACGAGATTTCAAATTAAACGCGTTTCGACCGGAGGGCGGAGGATTCTGCAATTGATCAAGATGACAGGCACCCCTAAGTTTCGTCTGTGGCCGGGGCTTCGAATCAATCTTCCAGCTTGACTTGGGAAAAAGATGAGGGAGAAAATAGCGTACAGCTTCTTCGTGGCGAGGAAGGAAAAGAAATGCTTCGGAAGCTTTGAAATTAAGGGTGGCCGCCCTCTCCCCTCTGTTAATATCCAGCCCCGGCGGTCTCGCCGTTGCGGAGCAACTTTTTCGCCGCTCGACCCATCGGGAGAAATATTTATCCGATGCTTTTTACCCGACTCCTTAAGTAGCCCGCGAATTACCCGCCTCTTTCATTCGATGGGTTTTTAACCACGACCCGCCGGAGAAACGTTCCGACGTAAAGTCTCGTTTGCTCGCGGAATGGAAGGCCACCGACCGCCATTACGCTCCCCAGCTCGGAGAGCTTTTACTGTCTACTTGTCGAACACGCTACCGTCGCCGCTAAATTCGCTGGCGAATCAGCCGAGGCTTAGCCACCCTTCGCCCAACAGGCTATGAACTTCGAATCTCGATCGGATGAACTTTTTTCTCGATGAACTCCGTTTTCGGGACGAACTTTTGCCTGAATACTCTTGGTGCATCTTTTCATATTTTCTCTGGGTATCTGGTGGTAAGGTAAAATCGATGGAATAGCGCGTCGAGCAGAGACCTCACCCCTTAAAGTAAGCATAAGAACATCGGGACAGGATTCTTCTTCGCAAAGAAACTTCAACTTTTCCTTCTTAACTTTTTGACCGAGAACACTTCGGTTGTTCACGCGTCTTTGTGTATTCACTTTCAGATCTGGTAATTAGTCTTGTTTAAGAAATTTACGGTACAGAAAGCAACAAGTAGAGGTTCCACCCTTTAAAATAACCCTAAGAACGTCGTCATGGAATTTTCCTTTACGAAGTTACAACAGGTCCAACGTTAACTTTTGCCCGAATACCTTTCACTTTGTTTGCCGACACATCTTTACGTATTGTCTCTATTATCTAGCGATTCGTCCGGTTTAATAAATTCATGGCGAAGGCAGCAACAAGTAGAAGCTTCGCTCTTTTAGACAAGCCTGAATGGATCGTCGCACGATTTATCTACTCAAAGTTGCAACAAACCGAATATCTTCATTTCGTTTCTACGCGATTTAATTATCCTGCTTGAAGATGAAATCTGACTATCTAGAGCAGGGGTGTCAAGCTCAGAAGCTAACTCGGGCCAAATAAACAATGCTTAACTTTAGGTGGGCCGCAAAAAAAAATCAATGTTCATAGAAACAAATATTTTTATTTTGACTAGTACATTGTAATAAACACATATATAAAGTTAAATTATTGTTTACGTCCTGATACTTGACATCTCTCTTCTCTGATACTATCTTTCCTATTTCGGGAGAAATTTTATTGGCCGAGACTACTTTCCAAATTTCTAATTCACATTTCTATTTTATTTTTACTTTGCGCCGGATATATTGACTGGGCCGCAAAAACGTTCATCTCGGGCCGCGAGTTTGACACCCCTGATCTAGAGATATAATTATTAAGCTGCGAATCCTTGTGCAAAATTAAAGTTATCCAGAACGATCACGACATACAGAAATCATATAAAAATTAGTTGTAACTTCTAATCATTTTGGTAAACTGAAAACAGTGTAACTATATATCATCAAATTCTTCTGGTATTGTCTGAATTTTAAATTTCAGCCGCGCTTCATCGTGAGTGCACAAAATCCAAGGTCTATTAACCCCTTAATGCACAGTTTTTTTGAAAAAGGCCGGCCAAAAAGAATCAATTTTTTTAAATGTAAAAAACACAATTTAGAACGTTGTCTTGGCAAGAAAATTACAAAAATACAAAAATAATCAAAATTTTTATTGCAATTTTGGATTTTGATAAATTATTATTATTATTGTTGTTATTATTATTATTATATTTTATTTTACATTATATATATTAGGAAGAGATAAGTCGTAAGTGATAAGTAGAAAAAGGATATATTTTATACTTGAATAAGTAAGTGTTAAAGCTTACAATCCCACGCAAATGATAAATATCAATAAAACGATTGTTTCTTTTTTGCTTTCACATTGTTATTTTCAGTTCTCGATTGCATTCGAGTGTGAAAAATTGTAGCAACATAAAGTACAACACCGCTCGAATTATCTCGAGCGTGCACAGTTTGGCCAGTTTAGCGCGCTCGAGTTAACTCGAGCGTGCACGTTTAGGGGTTAATTGCGTTGAAAAGAATATCCTGGCAGTGATTTTTTCGAAATGAACCATCTTGGTAACGATTACGTCGGTATTTCCATAAACCGTCTGGAATCACGGGCGCGATCGTCGTGGTCCAGATGAGAGCAATCTCGAAAGCGGCTCACGTTCCACGGCAGACGAACCTAATTAGCCACGTGGGCCGCGGACGTCATAACTGTTCTGACGCGGAGCAGCATACGTGGCGCGGATATCGTGCCCGTGTCACGCCCGTCGAAAAAGGATCCTTCCGCGATTCTGCTCCGTGATGGAACAAAATCCGCCCTCTCCCCCTCCCCCCGTTTCGCCGCAATACCCAATCCGGCCGACCTTTTATTTTCTCTGGTATCTCGCGGGCTCGTAAACGAGCGGAAGCGAGGCCACAACCCGGCGGAACCAGAAAATAACTCGGTAATCACCATTTTATCCGCGACCGGGCCCGCAATTTCAGCGGTCGAATGTTCAACGAATTCGTCGTTCAAGCCTCTAGCCGTGCAATTTTCACCTTTATATCGGCGCGGAGAAATCGGCGTATCAATCGCGCTTTCATAACGAACTTCGTCGTCGCTCGTCACGATTTTACGAATCGTTCGCGATTCAGCGACGAGCAGACGATGCTGACGTTGTTTGAATGTTAAGGAGACAGGTATTTCTTTTTTTTTGGTAATCTTTTGCCACGGTTTTAACGCTACGCGTATCGAGGTCTAAAAGTGACTGACGTGATTATAAGATAATTATAAGATTTAGAACTATAAGGATTTATATATTATATATTATTATATATATATATATATATATATATATATATATATATATAGATATTATAGGATTTAAAAATATACGGTGGCCTACAAAAGTGTTCGTACTTCTTTTAAAACGCGATAACTTTTTTGAAACTGGACTAAATGGCTTGACTTTTTTTAGATGATAGCGGGACTCGTCTACCAGGCTAGTCAACTGGACTAGAAAATCGTGATAAAATTGCGATTTTTGACATCTTTAATTTGTTATAACTCGTAACAGCGTCGACTGATTTCGATAAAATTTCCGGCACGCGTATAAGTTACCGAGATCTACGAGAGGCATTTTTTAAATTTTCGTTATAGGCTCAGATAAAGAAGTTAAAAAAATGAGAGTTTTTTATTATTTTTTTTGTCATTCCAAGTAATGGAAAAATTAAAAAAAAGGCATTTTAGTCATCGTCTAGTTCTATAATCTAAAAAAAAGAATTCGAGTTATTTAGTTCCGCATTAAAATAGTTATTGCTTTTTTCGAAGGTGTACGAACACTTTCGCGGACCACTGTAAGATTTAGAATTATAAGATTTAGAGAGTTATATAAGGTTTAGAATTATAAGATTTGGAAGATTACAAGAATTTATTTAAATATTTCACAATCTTCTCTTGGCGATATTAAACGGCCACCGTGGACGGTATCGAGTGACCTATATTTTGCGTGATTTCATGGAAGGGCGGGCATAATTGCTCCGGAAGGCTTCTGCAACGAATGAAATTATACAGTTGGTTTCTTTTCATCGAGATCTTATCCTGCACGGGGAGGATATTTTTGGAATTGGGACCGGTCGCTGGGCGGTCGGGCACGAACAGGGAATGATATGCAGCATTCTTTCGGTAGATAAGGGAAGTTCGTGCGAACTTGATTATGCTGAAATAAATCTAGGCACACGCGTTCAATGTAAATGTTTACGAAATGATGAACGGGGGTTAAGGGCGCGGACACAGGGTGTCCGAGATTCAGAAGCGAGTTAACTGTGTCGCGCACGCGACCGAACGTCCTCTGTAATTAGCGAGCCCCATTCGCCGATACACCTTTCCCCGAGGTTTTTGCGAGTTTTAATGGGCTTCCGGCGGGACGGCCCGTGGCCTGTACGAGCAAAAAATACCTCGTTGTCGCGTCTGTTTTAATTAGAATAATCGACGGTGGTCCCGAGGCTTTTCCAATTGTTTTCGGCGCGCAGACAAAAGATCGTACGGCAACCGCGTTTGATAAAGCTCGAGCAGCCGGGGCTTCGACCGATCCGAATCGGCCGGGCTGCATTAATCTCGGTAACAGGCCGCGGACAAATTAAACGTCAAACTGCAACGTTTCTAGGAATATTAAAACGGAAGTAGCCCCGACGTTGCGGCTCCGCGAATGCCGCGATAAGCGCGAGAACGGAGCGAGAAAAGCGGCAGGCGGAGGGTCGAAATTAGCGAAAAAAAAATTATTCGGTCGGAAGGGGTTGATTACGGTGCGGCCCATTATCGCGATTGTAACAGGGGAAATGAAAGTAATGGAAAACGGCGCTCTACCGCAGCTAACTATGGCCCCATCGGGGCGACAGCCTGGCGAACAAATTTTCTGTCGTTAGTCCGATGGGCTGCGAGATACCCCGTAATAACCGGTCTCGTGCTCCGGCAGTTCGTATTTGTTTCACGCGGCCAGATGGCCCGGAATCAACCGTCCCCGATTATTTATATCATAATTAACGAAGCCGCGACGCCGACGCCGCAGCCGCAGCCGCCGCCGCCGCGGCAAATTATTTAATAAATCCTGCCCGCCCCGCGGATTTTCCGGGACAGCTCGATAATGACTGCATTTTTCAGGAACCACCGCTTTTGCCCGAGCCTTTTCGAGCTTCGCGACTGTTGGATCTTTATTTATAACGTTGCCGAGAGAATAGTCACGCTCGTTTGTTTCTAATCTGTGGATCTTTCGTTGGCACAGGCTTCGGTTGTTCTCGACGTGTACGCATCGAGAGTTTAGGATTTCGATTGTTCTTCAGGAGCGACGATCGCCTCTTAACCTTCGGAGGTCTGACGTTGTTACTTTCGTTAAATTAGATCAGATCGGTTTTCAGGTTTTCGAGGTGTCAGACTATCGAGTAAGCAATTTTTTGAGAAACCGGTTTAAAAATCGTAACAAATATGGAATCATTGGGAATTTTTTCTAACGGAAGCTTCGCGACGGAGTTATTTGTTCGAACGTTAATTATTTTTATAGATATAAGACATATAAACGCAAATATTTTCGTTAACAATATTTTTGTTATAATATTATAACAAGAATATTATAATTATAATATTATATGTATGATATTATAATTATAATATTATATGTATAATATTATATGTATGATATTATATATGTATAATATTATATGTATAATATTATATGTATAATATTATATGTATAATATTATATGTATGATATTATATATGTATAATATTATATATGTTACAATATTTTTTCTCGCTCGGTTTCACGTCTGCAGAATGTGCGTACTCGTGAGAAAATATAATGTAACGAGAGAGGCTTGAACGAGAGCGTCGGAAACTGACTCCGAACTCTCGCGTAGCTGAAGAAGGGTGGCGACGTCGCCACGGCTAATTACGATCAGCGGAAAGCAAGAGAAATGATAGAGCAATTAACCCTTTTGCACCCGGACAATTTTCTCGGTCCAGTTTTTAACAATTTGAACGTATTTATTCGTGAAGTGGCAATTAAAACGTCAAGAAAAATATATAATGAAATGATGTAACGTCGGAAATAACAATTTTATTTAAATAGAATTTCGAATAAGATTCGTGTGATAATTTAATGGGCGATAGAAAATAATGATCGATGCAACGTAACTTGAACTAACTACAATTGTACTTCTGAAACAAACAGATTATATAACATTTCTGTAACAAAGTCCCGTTCTCCTTACAAAGGTTCTATTTAAAACAATTGAACTCCCTTGGATAGCGATATTGTTGTATGATTCATCGATTATCATAATAGGTCGAATCGATACAATTTATCGATACAATTTCTGATTTCGAAAGTTCCATAATCTTCAGCAGAACAAACGACAGATATTACAAATAATGTCTTCTTGGTCGTTGTTTTATTAACTAAATCGCCCTGATTTTATCGTGTATTTGCGTCCTATGAGTGAACAATTAATGCGCTAAGAATATACCGAGGGTGATTTCGAAGTACAGTATTCTCTCGTGGCTTTCGAATCGCGTCACGTGGCCTCCGAATTGCCTTCGAATCGCGTCACGTGGCCTCCGAATTGCCTTCGAATCGCGTCACGTGCCCTCCGAATTGTCTTCGAATCGCGTCACGTGCCCTCCGAATTGCCTTCGAATCGCGTCACGTGCCCTCCGAATTGCCTTCGAATCGTAGCATATGACCTTCGAATTGCCTTCGAATCGTGGCAAAGAATTAGAAATTAAATAAATTCAATTAACGTACACCGCTGACCGCCCCGAGTTTCTATAAAAACGATTCGCGAGGCCCGACGAATCGCGACTTAGTATTCTCTCCGAACATTTCTGGGAGAAATTGCTGTACAATGCGCGATTTCGACAGACAAGCGCGAGGGCCGCTCAAAGGGTATGCTAATGACTGAACAACGGTTAATCGCAGAAGGTACGAGGCTCGCTGATTGGCGTTGTCTAGCCCGATCGGCGGGGGTGAAATTTCCGGCGCGGCCGCTTAATAATTTCGAGCCCTGGCGCCGTTTATATCGGATTACCCGAGTAATCCCGGCGAGAGCTCCGTGTACCAGAGATCGCGATCAGCCGCATGAATTTCGCATTTTCGATCGGTCCGAATTAACCCGCGCCGCGGAATGCGAGACGGCGCGATGAACGGGGCGAGATGGGATCCGGAGCGGGGGTTCGAGCAAACGAGAAACGAGTCGAGACGTCGTCGACCGAGGGGGTAGATCGCGCGTCGACCTCATTAACACCCTCGCACGGCGACCCCTTTCTTCGAGAGTAGACTCTGCCTTTTTTTTGCGGACCGCCCTTGTACAGTCGAACGAATTTCGCCGGGGTGGGTGGCAATTTTCGGTATCGAATAACGTGACACATTTTCAGCCCCCGGTTATTGTGCGCGCGGCTTCAATGGAATTTTTCGGATCCTCGTGAACAGGCTTCCCATTATATGCTCGACAATCGGCGCGAACCAGACCCGGCAGAGTGCGCACAATGAGCCACCGGCGGGGGTGTGTTCGAGGTGCCAGATCTTCTGAATCCTGGGGGTGGGTGTCGCTAATAACGCGATTATCGGACTGTGCGGTTTCGCGTAACGCAATACGACTCGCTTCTTCGTCCGCCTCCGAGGGTGCGTGGCGTTGTAGAAATAAAATACCACGCGGGGATGAAAACTCAGGATTCACCCTTTAAAATAAATCCAAGAACGTGGTCGTAAAATCGTTGCTCTCCACGCTACGACAGAACAAAGTTTCGCGTTCGATCGAACGTCTTTAACATTAGATTCACGGAACCCGACAAAATGGCGGGTCACTAATTTTTTAATTTACGATCATTCGTATCGCAAAGATACATTTCTGAGTGATTTATTCAATTTGCAATAACGCTTGTTAAAGATCAGAATAAATGTTTTATCGTTACTTTCATAAACCGATATAAAACAGCTGTTTTTTGTGCTCCGTGAATCAAGGATTAATCTTCGTCGATGGCATATGTTGTAATCCCGGTCTCGCAGCTGGGCGATTCGAGCTGCTAACAGAATTAAAGCGAAGAGTAAAAAAGTCTACGGATCTCGCCCTTCTAAACGAAGCCAACCGGATCACCCTCGAATTTTTTTCCGGCCCGAAGTTACAGCGGCCGAAACATCACCGGCAGACATTTAGCGGAAACGCAGCGGCGCTTTGCCATCGATCGGCCCGAACGAATTAATAATGATAATAATAATCGTTTGCGAAACAGAGCGAAAGGGAATGGTCGACGAGCAGTTGCATCGGAAGCACAGGGCCGTGGCAATTCGGGAACAGGGTCGAGTGGGACAGGTTTATTCCGGATCCGCTGTTTTTAACCCGTGGAAACGCGTGCTCGAGGATTACGTTGACGGCCCCCGTATTAACGTTGTTAATGTTTCTCCCGGCGTGGGTGGTTAGAGCCCGTCGAAACGATCGCCCATCCCCCGCGCCGCGCTCGCCACTCGAATATCGGCGCAATTATTTCGCGGTTTTCACGCCCGCGAAAGACAATGTTTTATTATTATTATTAGCCGGCCGGTCGGACAAGGGGCGGCCGTCGAGTTTATAATGGGACTTTCATTGGCCATCGATTTCCTGTCGTTGCAGCACCGCGGCGCCAGAGGGGGGAGGGGGAGGGAAGGGGTTGTCGAGGGAGAATGGCCGACACGACGGCCGGGCTTCTTTCTGGAGAACGATAAAAATATACCGCCACCCCTGGGGGACGGTCGACCATCGTTCTCCACTCTGTTCCCGGTTACGACACACATCCGCGCCGCAAGAGAATCACGGGACAACAGGCGGACGGGAATACGTTATCCTCTGCTTCCTCTGTTCCCATCCATTCATCCCTTCTCGCACCCCGGCCACTCATTGTTGCCTCCACCCCGTTCGGTCTGGCTTCCTGGATTCCAGCCTCTTTATGCTAACTTTTATTCCCGCGCTTAATTTACTTTACCCCCTCCTTCTCCTCCTCCTCCTCCTCCTCCTCCTCCTCCTTCTACTTCTCCTCTCAACCCTCCGATTCCAACCCTTGTTCATCTTCCTTCGCTTTCATACTCTCCCGCTGCCTTGTCTGCCGCAGCGAGCAATAAAACTGCGCCGGGACTTCGGGATCGAGTGTCCTCCGAGCCTCGGATAAACAGAAGCGAGACGCGAATCGAATAAATACGAGCGCGAAAATGGAAAAAGGAGGGTGGAATATATTTTTTTTAGATCGTATTTTCTTCCTCGCCCGGCTGTTGAACCCCTCGTAGCCTCGAGACAGCGACGAGTCCGGACGAAGTCCGTTAATTTCCTCGTCTGCTGATAAAGTCTGCTTTTTATTTCGCCGTCAGATTAGACACGGCTACACCAGTTTTTATTTTAGGAGATTGTTAACATATCGTTGATCAGGGGATTTTCGTAGAAATCGACTAATAAACTAAAAACGACTAATAAAATAAAATCTGCGCGCGATTAAAGGTAAACAACGTTTTGTCAAAGTATTATAATACTTTTTAAATGTATGCACGCGTGGATATCAAAACACGACATGCGTGACCTCTCCGGTCGATAATGTGTTAACCCGTTGCCCTGCGACAGACTCGTGGAAATTTCGAACATAATCTATTAACATAATCTATATAAACGTCGTTTGTTCCTTTAAAATGGAAATGCAATCGAATTTTTCTGCTGCTGTTGCTGTTTGCCAATTAAAATCAATGCAGACCTAAACATAAATTACAGTAATTTCTCGCTAATTTGCGCTCTGATTTCGCTCAAAAATGGACAATTTGGGAAGAAGGGATACGATTATAGTTACCGATTTTTGTAATTACCGATTGCCGACAACTATAAAAACGAGAGGCAAGGCACGAATAATCGTATCTCCTCTTCCCAAATTGTCCACTTTTGTGCACAATCTGAGCGTCAGTTAAGAAGACATTACTGTATTGCTATAGGCATTTTTTATCACTATTCAGAGGCAATTCGGAGATGCGATTCGGATTGCCACGATTTGAAGGCAATTCAGAGGCCACATGCCACCATTCGAAGGCAATTCGGAGGCCGCATGCCACATACAGTAAAGTCTCCCTAATTGACGCACGGATTGCGCACAATTGTGGACAATTTGGGAAGAGGAGATACAATTATTCGAGCCTTGCAGTTAGTTTGTATAGTTACCGATTGCCAACAACTATAAAAACGAAAAGCAAGATTCAAATAATGATATCTCCATCTTCCCAAATTGTCCATTTTTGTGCGCAATCTGCGCGCGAATTAGGGAGACATTATCGTATCTTTCTCGAGTTTATAAATTTGTTCACGACAAAGAACTGCCAGCGAACTTGTATAAAGAAGCTCCAATCAATATCGCTGCGATTATAAATCGTAAGACAAGGGATTGAGAGTTCTCCATGAAATCGTCGAAACGAAAAGCTCCCGTTACAGGCCGCGCATTAGAATGCTAAGTATCGATTACTGAATCGATGACCTGGACGAGCAACAAGCTAATGGACTCTCTTAATATACTATATATATATATATATAGTAAACGTAGAAAAGTGTGCGCGCGTATCGGGAACAGAAAAACGTCGTTCGAAATCCGTGAAGCTTAATCCGGGAGCGCATCGATCGCGCGCACGGCCGGCGACTAATCAATGCAACAGGCAGCTATAGTCTCCCAATAAAATGCTAATGGAGCCCCTGTCATCGGTGTATTACAACGGCGTGCGGGCCGAGTCGATCGCTTCGAATCCATCAGCGATTCGAATCATGGAGATTTCGGCTTCGGAATCGCCTGATCAGCGCTGCGTGAACAATATTAACGAGAATCGCAGAAAATTCGATTGCTTTCTAAATACGTGAGCCGCATACGTTATATTTTCTCCAATTGTCACAGTTCGTCGCAGCTTGATAAACAAATATGGACAACTTGGGAAGTAGAGATGCGATTATTATTCGAGCCTCGCGGCACGTTTTTATAGTTGTCGATAATCGGCGACTAGATGCTAGACTTCCCCGCGATTTCCCATCTGTCCAATGGTGCGCCAGTATTTTATCCAGCCAGGAAATTGTCCAAATACAATTCGCAAACATGGAGGTGTATCACAGGATCGGGAATAGTGTTGGTGCGCTAACGAGCGAATAAAATGGAGTCTGGAAAAGGTATCCGGTTCGAATCTCCAGCACGTGGCTCGTTACGACATACAGGGAAAGGGAGAGGGAGATAGAGATAGATTGACAGAGAGAGAGAGAGAGAGAGAGCGAGAGCGAGAGCGAGAGAGAGAGAGAGAGAGAGAGAAGGAGAAATAGATGTAACGCGGCGTCGATGGCGGCGGGATAAAAGCTCGGAAGCTTTGCCGGTGTTTACCGGCACGGTGTGCTTTCCAGCTATTGCTTTTCGCGTGAGAGAGCCTCCACTCTCCCTCTCTTCCTCTCTCTCTCTCTCTTCGTCTCTCTCTCCTCTCTCTTATCAACGAGAGACCGCGAGAGGAATATCCCGGGAATCGGGTCGATGCAGGGAAACCGACCGAATCTTCTTCGTTTCAACGAGAACCGCTCGCGTCCTCGGACTTAATTCGCGGCCGCGCGGTTGATCCTTAATTAAAAGGCTTCTCAAAGGATCCGTTTCGTTTGAGTTTTAGCCACTCCCCGGTCTCGTGGCTCGAGCACGGCGAATACGAATATCTCGCTTCCCCGGTCTCCGAAGACGCCGGTCTCTCGAATTGGCAGGTAACTGGACCGGAACATGCCGGATCGGAATACACCCGGCTAATCAGGGAATCCATCGAATGCCGGTTTTATCGGCGTGTTGGCGACCTCTGCTCACCTTTCGCCACGATTTTCCTGTTCCACCCTCTTACACGGGCTGTAAACGTTTGATAGGGCGACGTGTCGGCGACTCGGTCGCCGCTGGAACGGCGGACCTTTGTCCTTCCAGGATGGAGAGTTTAGTCATTAACGTCCTTAGGAAACTCGGTTTAATTGCCTGAGAATTGTTGACTCTTCGGTGGACCACCGAACTGTGGAGACGAGTGGTACTGTTTCGATGGCTAACGTTTGTTGCTTATATTTCTGTTTTAATCTTTTGCGAGATTTTTACGTGGTTTCAAGATCATCGATGTAACTTGTGTAACCGGTGGATGTAGGGACGCAATCTTTAGAGATAAATTAACAACAAATTTATATATAAGGAATTATATTATTTATATGTAATAATAATATATATAATAATATAATATGTATATATATAATATATATAAATAAATAAATAAATAAATATATATATATATATATAATATGTATAATAATATATATTTTATTATTTATATATAAGGAATTTTTCAATTCAAAAGAATGAATTATAAAAGAACAAATTTTAAGGAATGTTGAAAGAGACTTCGATGTGGTAGCGAGCTATGTATAATCGCATCGAATACGAACGAGGAACAACAGAGAACACGCTCGACGGTGTGGCTAAAAATAAAATGAAATCAGAAAGCATCGACAAACCAACGTGTGAAGGTTCACTTTTTGAAACGATTTCTCGACCAACGAATTAACAAAGAAACCACGCAAGAACGAACTTAAACGATGAAGTAACATCATTTTCCCGGGATCTGGGTTAGCTCTACAATTCCTTACAAATATTTCGGTAATGCAAAACGATATTTTGCTAACCTATCGAGCCGTACGACACACGGGAATTTCATAAAAATCAAAGAGCAGGACCCTTCTGCGAACAAATATCAAAAACTGTTGTGCAAACGGTAGCGAGAAATGAAATTAAAATGACTCAATTTGCTAAAAGTCCGACAACGAACCCGGGAGTACTCTGTTCGAAGGCATCGGTGCCTCGCGGCCAGGTGAAATTAATTTCGGTTGATGGACGGTTCGCTGTCGAAACGTGCGAACGTATCAAGAATGACAATGAATCGCGGAGCCAGCGGTGATTTTCGCGCGTTGTGATTCCGCGGACTCGCGAACGACGCGCGTTCGCCCGTAACACGGCCGACGTGTGCGCACAACTCTCCCGCGGCCACGTTTACGATACGTTTTTACTGCCATGCAAATTTGCCCGAGTGTAAAACGTAAACCGGGAATGTTAATACCATGCAAATACTTGGCCGGTGTCCGGGTTTCCCATTGGACCGGACGATCTACGCGATCTATACTGTTCCCGTTTCAACGGCGGCGTCTACGCAGCGGATAGATTTTCGGGGATCCGCGGATTCCCGTTTCTCGAAGACTCCCCCCTCATCACCCTCCCCCCTCACCGTCGTTGCAAGTCTCGTTTCCGAGCACACGGCGCGACGTTGCAGTAACATTTAAACGTCCGTTGTATCCTCGCCGAACGGCGCATAAAATTTTATGCTGATGCATAGATTGAAAAGTTAGGATGCCATCGGTGCGTGTACCGTCTTCGTGTACGTCTCCTCGCGGATTATCACGGCTATAAACATGAATTTTTCAGTTCGCAATAAGCGCGGCACACGAAATATCGGACACGTGCGTACAGCACCGATGCGAACGTTTCTTCGATCTTACGGATTGTTTCGGGCCGCGTTATTCCACAGGTGTATTCAGCACGGTGACTGGAGCTAATAAAGAAATTGTAACGACCGCGCAAAAAGTTTATGCCCCGCGGACAAAGTTTAGAGCTCGTGAAGGAGTTTAGAGCTTCTGGAAATTGCGGAGCCGCTTGAGACGAAATTGTTTCGGTATGTAGAGCGGGTGCGAACTTAGGAGAAGTGTATTAGAGCGGTTTAACAATGTTTACCGCAGTGTCTGGGGCCCGTAGAAAAATTGCGAGGCCTCTAGGAAAATTGTGGAGCTTGTAGACAAATTCTAGGACCTGTAAAAAAATTCTTGGACCTGTTAAAAAATTTCGAGTATTATAGAAAAATTGTAGGGCCGGTATATAAATTTTAAGGTGTGCTGAAAAATTGTGGAGCTTGTCGAAAAATTCTAGGACCTGTAAAAAAATTCTTGGATCTGTTAAAAAATTTCGAGTGCTATAGTAAAATTGTAGGGCCGGTATATAAATTGTAAGGTGTGCTGAAAAATTGTGGAGCTTGTAGAAAAATTCTAGGACCTGTAAAAAAATTCTTGGACTTGTTAAAAAATTGCAGATACTATAGAAAAATTGTGGGGCCGGTACATAAATTGTAAGGTGTGCAGAAAAATGGTAGAGCCTCTAAAAAAACTGTGGGGCCTGTAGAAAAAAATAACAGAGTCCACAGAAAAATTTCAAAAAAATTGTATACTGTTTAATAAAATTGCAGGGCTTTTAAACAAATCACACAGTCCATATAGAAGTCGTAGAGACTGCAGAGGAATTTCAGGGTCTCTAGAAAAATTGTAAGGCCTGTATATAAATTGTAAGGTGTGCAGAAAAATGGTAGAGCCTCTAAAAAAACTGTGGGGCCTGTAGAAAAAAATAATAGAGTCCACAGAAAAATTTCAAAAAAATTGTATACTGTTTAAAAAAATTGCAGGGCTTGTAAACAAATGTAGAAGTCGTTGAGGCTGCAGAGGAATTTCAGGGCCTCTAGAAAAATTGTAGGGCTTTCAGAAAAATTGTACAGGCTGTATAAAAATCGGAGGGTCTGCATAAAAATTCTAATTCCTGCAAAAAGAATTGTAGAGCCTCTGAAACAATTATAGGGTTCGCAGAAAAATCATGGAGCGCACGATCTGAGTTCGAGAAATGTTTGCCAGGACTGTTCGAACGAATGTTAACAGTGGCTAGGATTTATGTGGATCGCAATACGGTCCTGAATTTCTGTTTTTCCGGTCGGTCGTGCCACGAACCCGCGAAATGTCGCTCGTATTTCTCGGTTCGAGGAAAGAAGGGCTGGACAGAGGCTGTATCGCGATGGGAACACGCGCGATTTATGCGATTCGGCCCCAGGAACGACGGGACACGCCCTTCGTCTCACTCGTGTAACCCTGTAAGGTCACGCAAAGGACGGGGGCTGACTTCCTTCTCGCGTGTCGATGACGCTTTGTTTCCGGTCGTTGCACTATTCTCGATCCCCGGACCGGAAGCAAACGAATTGTTTCGTTTATCTGGCCGACGGATATATTCGTCTTGTCCGTTATCGACGATTTTCGGGGCTGCTCCCTTTCGGGCTCTGTCTATTTACGGATCAAAGTGATCATAAGCGATGTATACGGTAGCTCAAGCAACGCTGCGATATTGGCGCACGGTTTAAAATAAAAACATAATTATTATGTCGAATAGCTATTTTAGTACACCTATTCCTGAATTCAAGCGAATTTCCATTCTTAGATGGAATAGAATATTATATATAATAATAATATTATATTATATAATTATATTATTATATATTATATATAATATAATATATACATATTATTAATATATTATTATTATATATAATATTCTATTCCATCTAAGAATGGAAATTCGCGTGAATTCAGGAATAGAGCTTCTGCAAACAAATATCAAAAACTGTTGTATATAATAATTATATTAATAATTATATTAATTATATTATTATATATTATTATATATTATAATAATATTATATATAAAATTAGAATGAAAATTGCGTATCTTTAATTAGCACAAGCTCTCATCATCTTCGTCGCTTGAAATATTTGTAAGTTCGACCTCGCTTTCGTTGTTAATGTACGGATTAATATATTTCGGATAATTTTCTCCTAATGTTTTCTTTCTCTCGCGTAAATTGAGGAAGAGGTGTAATTCACAGATCGTATCGGATTCGAGCTTCGTGTCATAAATGTATCAACTAACCGACGTACAAAACAATTCAAGTTTCACGCAATTTAAGATCAAGATCGACGATTCGTATTTATTTAATTCCGACCTCCGTCTTCGCGGAATCTCCAGTTTCGTTTGCTATTCGCGCGGAGACGCCACCGGCAAATTGTTTCGGTATATCATGGCCAGTGTAAATTGCATTATAATCGCATTTCTTGCGGGATAAATCACTTGTTGTGGCTCCTCTTTGCAAGCACCTGTATGAATACCCGTGGTCGAGCCACGGCCAAGTCGGCGGGATTAAATTTCTCTCGTGTATGCTAATATTAAACATTCCGTTTTGAAGACACAAGCGTGCTGAAACAATTACGAACAGTTAACATGGTTTCTCGCCTCTTCAACCTTCACCGAGATACCCGAAAAACTCCTATCTTTTAACTTCCCGTTCGCACTTGTCAGAATCTGTTCCGTCCCTTAAATTCATTCGCGACCACGTAATTACGTTCCGGCGCAAACAAGATCACCACCGAGTTCGCTAAATCCATGGATTATTATTCCACCATGTTATGAGATTTAATTTTTACAAGAAACCGGCAGTAGAATTATTGTACAGTGAAAGTGGCGAGACTGCATTTATTCAAACAATTTATTATGACTAAATTGTGGATTTTCAGATACCGTTGTATTAAACGTTAGGGATCCACTTTTAGGGATCCGCTCTGGCAAAAATACTACTAATTTTGATTAGCTTGTGTATTATATCTTTAAAAATTTCGCACGTTCTTTAAGCAATGCCAAGGGACCACATCGAATGCCCATTCTTTACAAACTATTCCATCAACTAATGGTTCCAATCTGAAACGATGAAGATTTATTTATTTTTCGTTTAAAAATTGTATTACTATAAATATTATTATTATAAATTATTATCAAATTTAAAGCTTCATTTATTTGTTTTTTCGATTACTTACATATTTGATTCTCGACATAAGCGTGCTTCAACGAGTCAGAGTCGTCATGAAAATATCTAGTAAAAAATTATCGAGCATAGATGTTATTTCGTCCTTCAAAAATTTAGGCACACAATAAGCATCAATTTTCTTCCCCTTCTAAGAAATCATCGCAATCGAAAAACATCGAATCGCGCTAACCGCGAAGAAAATGCTGTGTCAAAGCGTTAATATACAGATCGCGGATTTTCATGCAGAACAAGAATTGTCCAAGCTAATTATAGGAAACGTAAGTCTGATAAAAATGTTTCTCCCCTTTCAGCCATTTAAATAAGTTGAGACGTTAAGAAAGACGTTCCACAATTCCTCGAACGTCTTCACGGTATCGACTTGCGCTCAGTTATTCTAATCAAAAATGCATAAAATCCGCGGCCTACCCCGACAACAATCCGCAATCCGATTGTGATACGTTACAAAAGCCGCTGCTCGATCCGAGTAACTCTGGAATAAGAAATCCGAGACGGATTCTGTCGGATGCAGTACCCGCGAGGCGGCCGTAAAATTCCCTCGGCGTAAAGAATTCCGCTGGCCGGAAGTGTTTCGATGTTCGCGGCACGGGGAGAACGGAGAAATGATTCGGTTAACGGCGGTGTACGGCTCGTCGGCTTTAACAAGATACGATTTATAATTCATGAGGCGACCGACCAAAAAATAGGGCGTCGGAGCGCGAAAGCAGCCGGAAACCGGGCTCGGTGGTCCACGGCGATTCGGAGGATTTATTAACCGCGGAAGATATATCCTTTCGTTATTTAGACCTCGATGCTCGGATACGGTTCCTCCGCCGTTTTCGCTCTCGTCGCGCGCGAGAATCCCTTTTCGAACATCCTCCCACCCCGTGGTCTCCCGGAAAATCCTGTTTACGAAATGCTGAGATCTGCTCGAGGTTTCGAGTCTGTACTCGCGTGAAAGGTGACGAAGATAAACAACAGATTACCTGTTATCTGCGAAAAATATATCCCTTCGTTATTTAGACCCCGATGCTCGGATACGGTTCCGCCGTATTCGCTCTGATCGCGCGCGAGAATCCCTTTTCGAACATCCTCCGCCCCGCGGTCTCCCGGAAAATCCTGTCTACGAAATGCTGAGATCTGCCCGAGGTTTCGAGTCTGTACTCGCGTGAAAGGTGACGAAGATAAACAACAGATTATCTGTTATTTGCAAAAAATATATTCCTTCGTTATTTAGACCCCGATGCTCGGATACGGTTCCGCTGTATTCGTTCTGATCGCGCGCGAAAATCCCTTTTCGAACATCCTCCGCCCCGCGGTCTCCCGGAAAATCCTGTTTACGAAATGCTGAGGTCTGCTCGAGGTTTCGAGTCCGTACCCGCGCGAAAGGTGACGAAGATAAACAACAGATTACCTGTTATCTGCGAAAAATATATCCCTTCGTTATTTAGACCCCGATGCTCGGATACGGTTCCGCCGTATTCGCTCTGATCGCGCGCGAGAATCCCTTTTCGAACATCCTCCGCCCCGCGGTCTCCCGGAAAATCCTGTCTACGAAATGCTGAGATCTGCCCGAGGTTTCGAGTCCGTACCCGCGCGAAAGGTGACGAAGATAAACAACAGATTACCTGTTATCTGCGAAAAATATATCCCTTCGTTATTTAGACCCCGATGCTCGGATACGGTTCCGCTGTATTCGCTCTGATCGCGCGCGAGAATCCCTCTTCGAACATCCTCCGCCCCGCGGTCTCCCGGAAAATCCTGTCTACGAAATGCTGAGATCTGCCCGAGGTTTCGAGTCCGTACCCGCGCGAAAGGTGACGAAGATAAACAACAGATTACCTGTTATCCGCGGACCACGGTTGCCGGTTTTTGTCTCGGCAAACGAGGAAAGTTCGCGGCGAACCGTAAGTCGCGCGGATCCGGCGAGGATTCCCGATACCACGGATCAAACTTCGAGCAGAAGGATCATCGCGGACCGATGCTCCTAGTTCCCGTCTTTTCTTAGCGCCGCTATTTTTGAGGGAACACGGACGTGCCGTGTTTTCAGCTGTCGACAAATTAATATTAGATCCGGAGCTCCCGCGGTTAATTTATCGCCCGAGTGTTTCGAGCGATGCACGCGCGCGAGAACTGTGAAAAACAGGGGAAAACTTTTTTCGGGAAAAGTTAGCGACTGCGAGAGCTGACAGATCGAGTGGACGGAGGTGCATTTGCTGCATCGCCGAACTCCCGGCCAGTGAAATACGTAATCCTAATTAAAAGCTGTTCGCTCAGGTTTTGTAGTTTTCTATGCTGATTTCATTTCGTCCGGTACGGTTGCCTAATTTATCGTAGTTGCAAAAAGAGGAGGAAAGAGAGTGAAATGCACTGTGGTTGGTATGTTCTCTAAAATGATGTTACACGCAGTGCAATCCATCGGATCAAAATTGATATGGTAGTCTAATCTATGGTAGCCTAATTTATCGTAGTTGCAAAAAGAGGAAGGAAGAAAGTGAAATGCACTGTGGTTGGGATGTTCTCTAAAATGATGTTACACACAGTGCAATCCATCGGATCAAAATTGATATGGTAGTCTAATCTATGGTAGCCTAATTTATCGTAGATGCAAAAAGAAGAAGAAAGAAAGTGAAATGCACCGTGGTTGGTATGTTCTCTAAAATGATGTTACACGCAGTGCAATCCATCGGATCAAAATTGATATGGTAGTCTAATCTATGGTAGCCTAATTTATCGTAGTTGCAAAAAGAGGAAGGAAGAAAGTGAAATGCACTGTGGTTGGGATGTTCTCTAAAATGATGTTACACGCAGTGCAATCCATCGGATCAAAATTGATATGGTAGTCTAATCTATGGTAGCCTAATTTATCGTAGTTGCAAAAAGAGGAGGAAAGAAAGTGAAATGCACCGTGGTTGGGATGTTCTCTAAAATGATGTTACACGCAGTGCAATCCATCGGATCGAAATATATGATTGATAAATACGATTAACCCTTTGCACTCGAGTGGTGACCCTGAGGCATCATTGAAAAAAAAATTGTTATATCACGTTCCAAGATAATTTTTATACTACCAAAGCTTAGATATAAAAAGTTGTTAAAAAACTAATTGCTGCATAAGAGTCACAAGACTCAATTTCACATGCATAAAATGCACTTTGTCACATCAAAGGGAATCTACTATAAGACAGAAAAGTTAATTTAGATTTACAGTTGAAATCGTTTCGAGTGCAAAGGGTTAATAAAATATTATAATAAAAATGTCTCGCAATCCGGAAATGAGGGTTCCCGAGATCATTTGAAGTAATCTTTTCCTTAGCGAAAATGCAATCCGCGGCTTTGTTTACGAGTTATTCATGAAAAACAGTGACCAATGAGAGGCAGGCTCGGCTGGCGCGAGACGACCCAGCCAACGAGCGTACGGAGCCCAGTTTCGCTTATTGGCTCGGCGTCTCACGCCGGCTGATCTCGTCTCTCATTGGTCACTGTTTTTCGTTGATAACTCGTAAACAGAGCCGCGAATTGCATTTTCGCTGAGGAAAAAGTTATTCCAAATTATCTCAGCTACCCCTTATTTACGAACTGCAAGACATTTTTGGGGCACCTTGTATAACAATATAATCACATATATTATACATATATAAAATATGACTTTAATTAACACTAGATTTACGGAGGAGTAAAAGCAGCTGTTTCGCATTAGTTGATAAAAGTAACAATAAGATCTTTATTCTGATCTTAAACGAGTATATTTAATAAAAAAACTCATAAATCTATCTTTACGATCGAAATAATCGTAAATTAAAGAATCAGTGATCCATTATTTTTTACGGGTTTTATGAACCAAGCGTTAACACTAGATTTACGGAGCAGAAATAAAAGCTGTTTAATATTAGTTTATAAAAGCAGCGATAATACATTTATGCCGATTCTGAACAAGCGTTATCGTAACATTTGCCGTAAGTAACGTATAAATTGATTAAATAACTCGTAAATGTCGTAACCCGTCAAAATTTTGACGGGTTCCGTAAAATCTAGCGTTAATACCGAAACTCCATCCGGACGAGAATAATACTTTTCACCTATAGCCCGGCGCAATTGAAATTACAATTCACCGTCCCAAAATATACGATCGGCTGCCGTGCGTAGCACAAAATGCGAGGCTGCGATCCGATTGATAATCCCCTCATATACGTATCGGCCGGCCGGTCTGAAAAGCCCGCGAGAATGAAAACGGCCGATAAATTCGAGCGTGATTTTATTATTCTAGTTGCGTCTCGCGTCGGGATCGTTACCCGGCGAAATGAAACTGCGTTTCGTTTTAGTTCCTCTAAACTCGCCTATAAACATGCAAATTTGTATAAACATCTGCACTACCGTCGTAATACCGGGCGAAAGCGCACATCGCGATCCGCTAATATTATGACTAAACTGCGCATAATTATGCAAATCCCGCGCTTTCGCAGACAAGCATCGGCGAAATTGAGTTCGAGGAGAATTTTATTTCCCGTTACGATGGCGTACGAGGATCGCGATACCATGGTGGTTCCCGGTGTATCGGGGGCGGGGGGAGGAGGGGGTGGGGCACCCTCATTCGCCAGACCGAGAACAAATCGTCGGTTCGCTATAGGATCCTTGGTTTCACCCCCGTCAGTCTCCCGGTCTCCTCGCTCTAACGTTCTCTCCCCCATAGGATCTTTTACGACCTTCCGGCATCATGTCTCTATCGATCTGGCCGGGGCTCGTCTGAGCATCAAGGCCGGTTTGGGCGTGGCTATATCGCGCGGAAAAGAAAAATTAATAACAACCGCGAGCGTTTAATCCACTCGTCGAGGGGGCTCGGTAAATCCGTTCCGTCCTTGGACCACGCACCATCCCCGTGACCGGCGTTTTTCCGCTTTCGTGTCACGGTAAATTGATCGACTCCCTCCTCTGCTTCGCGGCTCGCGACTGCTTCCGTCGATCGTTCGTCGAGGAAACGAGCTCTCGATCCTTAATTATCCTTGCGACGTCCGCCATTTTCGATGTACAGTAATGTCTCCTTTACCGACGCTGAAATTGTCCACAAAAATGGACGATTTGGGAAGAGGCGATACGATTGTTCGAGCCTTGCAGCTCGTTTTTATAGTTAGCGATTGCCAATAAATGAGCCGTTTATTTTGAAAGTGGCATAAGTCACTTCACCGTAATGAAAAGTGGTGATTTTTTCATGTTTATACGAAATTATTTATACTAAGAAAAATATCAGTATCCTGAGATAACAAATACAAGTAAATCTTCTCGAAAGTTAGCATCCATATTTTGAAACGTGTTAAAACGCAAACCCTTGAATATATCGACTTAAAAACAAAGCGACTTATGCCACTTTCAAAATAAACGGCTCAAACATAAAAACGAGCCCAAAATGCTCGAATAATCGTATCTTCTCTATCTAAATTGTCCATTTTTGTAGACAATCTGAGCGTCAATTAAGGGAGACATTACTGTATCCGTAGCCTCGACTTTCGCGAGATTCCTTTCCCCTCGTCGTCGACTTTCCGGGATTCTGCATTCTCGAAGGTTTCTTCCTCGCTTGTTTGGCAATATTTTGGAGAAATCTGCTCGTTGGTCCTTCTAGCCTGTTGACCCCGTAACGGGAACCGACGAGTCTCCTTCGCAAACATTTTCTGCGGCAAACGCGAGCTCGACGGACGCGACGCCCGCCGCGTATTTGAACGTTTAAAAAGCATATAAATTTCTTTCGACCGTTAACAGAAAAGAGCTTATCACGGTATTTACACGTTCTCTTGCCTTCTCTTCCATCTAAGATTGCGTCATTATGGCCCAATAAAATGTTTAACGCGTCTCCGACCTCGTAAAACTCGAACGCTAGGAACGAGTTTCTAATGATCCATCGGTGAACGATCTTCCAACGGATTTAACCCTTTCGCGCCGAGCGCCGCATATATGCGACATCCACTCGACGATCTGTGAGTACGGACGTCGCATATATGTGGCATCGAAATGAAGCGTATACAAAAGACGCGGATGCGTAATTTGTAGCAAAAATGATAAAAGAACGAATTCGCGGTACGAGTGCAAAGATTGCGACGTTGGCCTTTGTATAGATCCTTGCTTTCAAATATATCGCACAGAATTATATTATTAGTTTTTACATATTATTATATTTTAATCATTTTCGTCTCGTTATTAATTATATTAAACGTTTAATCGTTAGGCTTTGCAATTATATAAATACCTATGTTACCTATAATTTTGTAAGTCTTTTTAAATTAAAAATGTAAATATACTTGTTACATTAGAGCAACGATTGTTTTATTCGGCACAGTTGTTATTAAAGACTTGGAACAACATATATGTGTTGCGAATTACACCATTTCTCTCGCGTCGCGGCTTTTTATTTATAATAAAGAATATTAACTATAATGCAATTCGATACGATTATAATTCAGATCTTTCGGAAGTGGGATGTTGATCGTTCGACGGTCCGATCTCGACTCTTCGATTGTCCGTTGGTAACACATTTCCGTGACAACCCCTCTCTTCCATTATTCTTTAACCCTTTCGCTACTACGGGCCACTATAGTGGCCCTCCATAAGATGTCACTGAGGTACTACGGGCCACTATAGTGGCCTTTCGTATGATGCCACTGAGGTACTATGGGCCACTATAGTGGCCTTTCATAAGATGCCACTGAGGTACTATGGGCCACTATAGTGGCCTTCCATAAGATGCATTATATTGCATAATGTTATTTCCTCTCATACTGTAAATTAAAGAGCGCATGCTAAGACATTATAAATATCCTGGAATACCCTTTATTTATAAATACCCTTTGGAGAGAAATTTTTTCGTACGAAAACATTCAAGCAGCTTGGGTTCTCCGCCGCGGTACTCCCGCTGACGATCGGCGTCGCGTAGCGTGCAGTGATGTCGCGGCGCTCCGTTCAGCGGAAGTACCGCAGTGGAGAACCCGCCCTTAGCGAAAGGGTTAAGGAGTTGTTCACATTTCTGCGACTTGATTTGTCGCCGTAACAATATATACAGAAACCACGCGCACTGTGCATGTTTCTAGAGCGAGTTTCCGTTCGATGACGATACTTCGGCGGATGGAGCTGCCGTAGCGAAAGGGTTAAGTTAAGTCTGTCGTGTTCCCTCGAGGTCTTCTGTACGAATTGGTGCAGGTAGCTCGCCATACTTCGTCGAGCTATAATGCGAGCTCCTCGAGAATTCCGGTTGCAAAATATAAAATGCGTAGCGGAGCACCGTTATTAACCATGCTGCCGGGGAATGCACTGTCAAATATTTATTAAACTAGCAACAACACGGCGCTCTCCTTGTACCCATCGTTGCACCATGTACCGTTAAAACGAAAAATTATTTAGCTCGGCCGCCCCGCTCTTATTGCAGTTCACATGCATGCATATTTACACGCGGCCTCTAGCGTCCCTCGTTCGTTCTTGAAAGAAACAGAATTATGCAGATACCGCTAACCTTCTCTCTTACACGTCTTACCATGCTGCTAGGAAAGTTTTCCAACAAATTGTGCATCTTACGCTGCGTTGTAAAATAAGATACGTATCAAGAGGCAACGCTCTCGCGTCCAACATAATTTTTCCACGGTTTTCGTGCTCAATTTTGAGAGTCCATTTCGTCGTTACAGCTAAAATTGATTGTCAAAGTACGACCGATAACGTTCTAAACTCATTTCTCCCAGTTCGGTCCCATCTTTTATAGACTCGTCAACCGCTTTTACTATCAGATTTCCTGAGAAATTAAATTATTGTAATTAAATTCGCGCCTTGATATTCGTTTAGTTCACATTTTCTGTCTGCCGTCCCACGAGATTTCACCAGAAAATTGCTCCAATCTAATTCACTGTCGCCGGTCTGCGAGAGCGTTATTAATTACTTCTTCATTTGTGGTGATGATTTAATTGCAAGAAAAATTGTATACAAAAGAAACGTTTCTTCTGGATCGTGAAGATAAATTTATGAGTTGCTCGTTTAATGTATGTGCTACTTCTGCTAAATATTACAATAACGCTCGTTAAAAAATCAGAATAAACGTCTCACTGTTGCTTTTATAAACAGATATAAAACAGCTGCTTCTAGTGCTGTTTCGATGCGCAAAGTAAGAACACTCGATTTTGATCGTTTATTTATCGCTTCGATGTCAATAATAACGCAATAAATATCAGCGGTCTGCGAGACCGGGCAATTTATTTATTACATTTTTTTTCTACTACTCCGACGTTTTTATCTATTCCTCGCCTAGATTCGCATTTACGGTTCGCCGAGATCCGTTCGGTAATATTCCGGCGAAACAAATCGAACCGTGAGCCTTGTCCCCGCGACTGGATAGATTTCGCGGATCGCTGGTACGTAGCGGGTCCGATCGAGAAATCATCGGCCGTGTTTCGGAAGATTTCCGCAGGATTCCGGCTTACTGGCGAGAGCATTGATTCGTATTACGGCCCGGCGTATTACGCCGCGTCCTTTCTCTTCTTCCGCTGTTCGTCGCCCCTTTATTCGTGTTCTGGGCGGCGTGAAGAGAGGCTGGCTCTTGTCCAAGGGTGCGGAACGTGTCTCGAAGAGCAGAGAGAATCGTTCGAAATCGATGCCCGTTTCCCCGGCGAGAGAGAAAGAGAGAGAGAAAGAGAGAGACACACGTCTCACGCTCCACTTTCCAACCTTTCGGCCCTTTCGAACGCGACGCCCGTGGGACCGTGTTAAAGGATCCGATCTTCGCAGGTTTCGTGATCGCTCTCAACTCCCTGCACAGCCCGTTTGCCTCGACACTTCGTTGTCGAATCGACACTCGGATGCTCCGTGCGCACCGTTTCTTACTCCACGCTCGCTCGATCCGAGAATTTCGCCGCCGCTTCTCCACCTTTCGCCGATTTATTGACTTCCATGTGTACTGGACGACAGTTTCGAATCCCACGTCGATCTCCACTAGCCTTTTACGGCCTCTTGGAGATTTTTCAGTAGGATCTCCTAGCAAATGCTTTAGACTACGGCTCTGACTTACGAGATACCCGAGATTCTCGAGCAATATGGATGATCGTAAACAGCGTGCTTTAGGCATTGCTGACTAAACGATTTTTACATTAATAAATTCGCTTCGTATTCAACGCGTTACTAAAAATTTAAACGTACCACCAGCGAATGCACTCCTTCCACTATTTCTGTGTAGAAAATTCTCTGGTTCGAACATTGTATCTAATAGATCAGAATATAAATAAGAATATAGTAATAGATAAGAATATAAATAAGAATATAGTAATAGATAAGAATATAAATAAGAATATAGTAATAGATAAGAATATAAGTAAGAATATAGTAATAGATAAGAATATAAGTAAGAATATAAATAAGAATATAGTAATAGATAAGTATTGCAGATCTTTATGCACAGCAATCAATTCTAAAACTAAATAACGATTCGGAAGTTTAACCCTTAGTGCTCCGCGCGTTTCTCGAATACCGCCTACCAGCAACTCCAGCACATTTTTGGAGCGAAGCGCCCGAGATAAAGAAAGTCTTATTTCGAGCGGAAAAGATCACACGTCCTTGTGAATGCATTTGATATTTCATTTATTTTATAAATATACATTTTCCTATTGTAAATAAAAGATAAATTTTAAATTTTGTAATTCACCATGGTGCGATATCTTTGGTAACGATCTCCCATGTGCATTCTGGGTTTACTCGGACAAGTGTCACAGTATTTGCTTTGCCAAATAGAGTTACTAGATATTTCTTTCAAGTTTAGAACATTTTCTGCGTAATCGTTGGTTTCCTTTATAATTTCATTTACCAATTCGTCCGTGAAAAATAATTAAAATATTGTATCGGCTGTTCGATGTTTGTAGGAACTTGTGGTCCGATGACCCGTGGCAATACGCTAAAAGGTATTATATCTGGAACATGTAATTCTTTCGTAACGTCGCGCCATTCGTCTAAGTCTTGTAACGAATCTTCGCTTTCGCTTTCAATAATTCTCACTCTTCGTCTCTTTGGTAGTATAATTTCGCTACTACTACTCGAAGCGTCGGAATCATAACCGACATTGTCTTCCACAATGTCTTTTATCTCTTCAAAATCAAATACGTCTTCGGTATCGCTCGGCTCTAAATTCTCATCGTAATAATTATTTTTCTCCAGGTTGCTAACCATAGAAAAGGTCAAAAAATGGTTTAATCGTAATGGTACATACTTAGCACGTTTTAACTACAGATAACAATTGCTAACGCCGACGATAACGTATGCTAAAAACATTTTGCCCCGCAGCGGAGCCTTCGGAGTTACTGAACAAATGACAAATGTCTCCGTGGCGGAGCCTTCGGAGCGCTAAGAGTTAAAATCCACAGTCTACGAAGTGTTGCTCATTCAAAGGTACGCAGTATTCTCAGCGATTCAAGACAGCCAGCAAATAGGCTGAGAAATAGTGGTCGCTACTCCGTGTCGCCTCTCTCGGAACCCTATTAATACCTCCCCCAGGGTAGAGGGAGGGGTAAACAATTTTTTCTCGAAACCCTGCGAACACCACGATGAGATTAAACTGACCGCCGATCTGCGATTTCTGCATCCGCGGCGTGGAATAACAACAAACAACGGTGTCGTGCGCAGCATTAAAACAAGATTGCAGAACGCGCGAACGATGACTAATGTTTTTCGGCAGATCCGGTCAGCATTTCGTCTGGTTGATTTTATGATCGCGTGTTATTTTTAAGAGCACTCAGGCGAACGCGATCCTCCTTGACCGTGTTGCCCGCGGGGAACGTTCGAAAAATTGACGACCTTCTTTCCCCATAGCGCGCGCGCGCGTTTCCCAAAGCCGTGAATCAAATCGATCGTTGAAAGGTTCCATTAAAATATTCACGGCCGTCGAGAATACGAATTATTACATCGTCGAAAAATAAGCGCTCCTCGCCTTCGAGGAGGAGCCCCTTGAAATTTATTCCGATCTTCTGTTAGGTGCCGATCGACGACGGCCGCCAGAAACCGAGCGGACCGTGAACCGTAAAAGAGGCTAATGAGAAAGGGCAATTATGTGTGTCCGCGGGTTTGCCGGGTTTGTTTCGTGAGCGAGTGACCGTTAAATGTCACGTCCGACGCTTATTTTTAGTCGACCGTAAACGGTAATAAGCTCCGAAGATCACGTGCCTCGGAACTGGAGGGAACCGGATCGAAAGATTATAATTATGTACTCTCTCGGTTTTATCCGTGAAATTCTCCATTGTTGGACCTGCGATCCTAATTATTCTATAGAGACAATGTGGATCCTTGTGCAAAATCCTGCTTTCGTAAACTCTTTCGAGATTGTCAGAATCAGGGAATTTCCCTCATTTGCTGGAAAGATTACGGTACAAGGAAAATGTTATCGTAAATGCGCGAAGATACAGCTCGATTATAGCACAAAGTATGTAACAACAAAAGATTTAGATTAATTTTCGTGAAATGATAAAGGCAAGCGGATCGGTTGGTTACGGACGCAAATGTTAAATAAAGTTGATATTATGTAAGTTTCTGTATCAGGACAAAATTGTAAGTTCACGCGCGTGAAATAAAAATATAGTAATGTCTCCCTTACTGACGCTCATATTGTCCACTAAAATGGATAATTTGGAAAGAGGAGATACGATTATTCGAACGTTGCGGTTCGTTTTTATAATTGTGGACAATTTATAACTATAAAAATAAACCGCAAGGCTCAAACAATCGTATTTCCACTTCCCAAATTATCCATTTTAGTGGACAAAATTACCAGTCAGATAAGGATCCGAAGAACATTATCAGGCCGAATCAGTTATGGAAAAAGTGTTCGAGTAATTACAGTAATGTCTCCCGTACTGACGCTCAGATTGTCCACTAAAATGGATAATTTGGCAAGAGGAGATACGATTATTCGAATCTCGTGGTTCGTTTTTATAATTGTGGACAAATTTATAACTATAAAAATAAACCGCAAGCCTCGAATAATCGTATCTCCTCTTCCCAAATTATCCATTTTAGTGGACAAAATTACCAGTCAGATAAGGATCCGAAGAACATTATCAGGCCGAATCAGTTATGGAAAAAGTGTTCGAGTAATTACAGTAATGTTTCCCTTACTTTACGCTTAGATCGTCCACTAAATTGCATAATTTGGGAAGAGGAGATACGATTATTCGAGCCTCGCGGCTCGTTTTTATAATTGTGGACAATTTATAACTATAAAAATAAACCGCAAGCCTCGAATAATCGTATCTCCTCTTCCCAAATTATCCATTTTAGTGGACAAAATTACCAGTCAGATAAGGATTCGAAGAACATTATCAGACCGAATCAATTATGGAAAAAGTGTTCGAGTAATTACAGTAATGTTTCCCTTACTTTACGCTTAGATCGTCCACTAAATTGCATAATTTGGGAAGAGGAGATACGATTATTCGAGCCTCGCGGCTCGTTTTTATAATCGTGGACAATTTATAACTATAAAATTAAACCGCAAGCCTCGAATAATCGTATCTTCTCTTCTTAAATTGTGCATTTTTGTGCGCAATCTGGGCGTCAATTAGAGAGACATTACTGTATCGGTATTAGAGGTTTTGGATAAAGATCGGGCTCCTCTCGAAGCGGAAAGGGAGTTCGTCGAAAACAACGGATCATAAATCCCAGAGTCGCGGTTAGCAAACAAAGATGGCCAACGTCGGAACCTTCTTGTTTTTGTTCGAACTTCACGGGCCGACCACTTCTCGATGGAAGTTTCCCCGATGACGTGTAACCCGGCTCGGGGAAAGGACTACACACGCAGGAATTGTTAGTCCGTCTTCTTGGAAGTTCCGAGCGGTGTTGTCGCGTCGCTTCAAGAGGGTGCTGAAGAGTAGGTGCGTTATATTCAATCGGAGCGTTGGGAACAGTGCTCTCCGATGGTATGCGGGAAACATTTGAGACTGTTGAAAAGTATATATTGAATTTGCAAGATTTTGATGCAGAATTTATATTTAATTTTGATACAGAATTTCTATTTAATTTTAATAAAGAATTTATATTTAATTTTGATAAAGAATTTCTATTTATTTTTGATAAAGAATTTATATTTAATTTTGATACAGAATTTATATTTATTTTTTTATGCAAAATTTATATTTATTTTTGATAAAGAATTTATATTTAAAAAAGCGCGAGGGATCGGCTGAGTTTCGGAGGGGGCGCGGTGCAAGGGGAGACTTTGTTAGCAGAAATTGGCGAGAATGGAGATAGTGCTGAAAAGGAGGGTTAAGTTGAAATAAGGAAGAGGATGTTGTTTAGTTTCGGCGTGATCACGATGGCGAAGGGTGGTGGACAAGTCTCGGCGATGAAGGAGTGCGAAGTTCAGAGTCTGCTTCCTTGGTACTTCTCGTCCAAGTTGCTGGCAAGAGCGAGAGTATCATAGAAAATAAGGGCCTTTCGCACTAAAAGAAATAGAAAAAGTTGTCAGCACACTTTAGTTATATGCTGAGTGGTGGGGGAATGAGAAACTGTGAAGAACAAAGTTAGGTTTTACAATACTTCAGCCAAGTTATTATTAGGAACAAGAACACCGCTAAAAAGAACTATTCGTTGTAAAAAGAACGGGAGGAGTTCAATTCCGAGCAAACCGAGGGTGTTCGATTAAAGTTGCTGAATCGCCACCAAAGGGCATAGTTCGTCGTGGTGAAAAATGGTGGAGTATTTTGAAAATTAATTAGAATTTATCGATTATTATTATTTATATTATTACTATTTAGTATTATTATTATTATTATTATTTATTATTATTTTTATCTATTGTAGATTACATTATTTATCGATTACTACACTAAATCGCGAAGAGGAACGATGTTGAGCAGGCTTAAATAATTACGGTTATATAATTATCATTCCGAATAATTATATCAAATTATCACCGCATAAATATTGTATCGAACAATTACACAGTATTATATAATTATCAGTTCCAATGGTCTTTGAACGGTGGATTTAGAGGTTTATTAATGGTATTGGCATTACAACACACCAGATTTGTAATTTTATCGTTGTAACGGTAGGGGAAACGAGACCGAAACTCGTCAAATTATAGAAATTGTGTGCGACGGGAATGCTAGCCAGGATTTAATCGGTCAGCTGTTGCAGTCTCTTTGAAGAGCGTGTAAGTTACTGTAATTACACTGCATACGTTTGATCTGCTTCATATTTTGTTTAAATACAATACATTTATAAAATATACAATTTAATACAGAATGTCGAAGTATATGTTCTTCCGAATATGTTGAAAACGGCCAACTGGTTAATAATGCATAACAGTATCAAATATTTATTTTCAAGGTACCGAGTCGGTAATTGGGTCTTCTGGTAACCATTCAGGATGATTCGATTATTCGATCCTGGTTTAGCCCGGATGAAAACAATGAATTTCGTTGTTCAGTTAGACTGCAACGGGCTTTGGCGAGCTAGGGGTCCGAGAATTTCTGTCAGAGGCAGTTCCGTCGGGGCCTTTGCACGAAGTTACCGCGATAATCGGGAGAGCCGTGCTGCCGGCGAGCAATTGGGTCATTCCTAACAAAGTGAAGTCGACTTAGAGCTAGCCCGAAACTTTCCCCCGGTTACCTTTCAGGTGCAAACCTTATGTGCACGCCCGTTTCGTGCCGGTAATTATCCGGCGAAAAAATCACGTCCGATTAAACGCCGCGAATTTTAGCCGATCGCCGTTCTTCCGTTTCGACCACCGCGTCTCTTAAAAACTTCATCGGTCCTGAAACCACCTCCCTTTTCACCCTATATCCTTCGCGAATGCACGAGACGTTCTCGCGCTAATTCCCGGATAATTGTCGCTCCGAAATTTTTATCGATTTTTCAAGCGAGGAATGCGTTACCTTTTTCTTTTTGCGTAGACGATTGTTCGTGCACCTTTCATGGATCTTCTGTTCGATGTACAGTAATGTCTCCCTTACTGACGCTTAGATTGTCCATTAAATAGGATAATTTAGGAAGAGGAGATACGATTATTCGAGCCTTGCAGCTCGTTTTTATAATTGTGGACAATTTATAACTATAAAAATAAACCGCAAGGCTCGAACAATCGTATCTCCTCTTCCCAAATTATCCATTTTAGTGGACAAAATTACCAGTCAGATAAGGACCCGAAGAACATTATCAAACCGAATCAGTTATGGAAAAAGCGTTCGAGTAATTACAGTAATGTCTCCCTTACTTTACGCTTAGATTGTCCACTAAATTGCATAATTTGGGAAGAGGAGATACGATTATTCGAGCCTCGCGGCTCGTTTTTATAATTGTGGACAATTTATAACTATAAAAATAAACCGCAAGGCTCGAACAATCATATCTCCTCTTCCCAAATTATCCATTTTAGTGGACAAAATTGCCAGTCAGATAAGGACCCGAAGAACATTATCAGGCCGAATCAGTTATGGAAAAAGTGTTCGAGTAATTACAGTAATGTCTCCCTTACTGACGCTCAGAGTGTCCACTAAATTGGATAATTTGGGAAGAGAAGATACGATTATTCGAGCCTTGCGGCTCGTTTTTATAATTGTGGACAATTTATAACTATAAAAATAAACCGCAAGGCTCGAACAATCATATCTCCTCTTCCCAAATTATCCATTTTAGTGGACAAAATTGCCAGTCAGATAAGGACCCGAAGAACATTATCAGGCCGAATCAGTTATGGAAAAAGTGTTCGAGTAATTACAGTAATGTCTCCCTTACTGACGCTCAGAGTGTCCACTAAATTGGATAATTTGGGAAGAGAAGATACGATTATTCGAGCCTTGCGGCTCGTTTTTATAATTGTGGACAATTTATAACTATAAAAATAAACCGCAAGGCTCGAACAATCATATCTCCTCTTCCCAAATTATCCATTTTAGTGGACAAAATTGCCAGTCAGATAAGGACCCGAAGAACATTATCAGGCCGAATCAGTTATGGAAAAAGTGTTCGAGTAATTACAGTAATGTCTCCCTTACTGACGCTCAGAGTGTCCACTAAATTGGATAATTTGGGAAGAGAAGATACGATTATTCGAGCCTTGCGGCTCGTTTTTATAATTGTGGACAATTTATAACTATAAAAATAAACCGCAAGGCTCGAACAATCATATCTCCTCTTCCCAAATTATCCATTTTAGTGGACAAAATTGCCAGTCAGATAAGGACCCGAAGAACATTATCAGGCCGAATCAGTTATGGAAAAAGTGTTCGAGTAATTACAGTAATGTCTCCCTTACTGACGCTCAGAGTGTCCACTAAATTGGATAATTTGGGAAGAGAAGATACGATTATTCGAGCCTTGCGGCTCGTTTTTATAATTGTGGACAATTTATAACTATAAAAATAAACCGCAAGGCTCGAACAATCATATCTCCTCTTCCCAAATTATCCATTTTAGTGGACAAAATTGCCAGTCAGATAAGGACCCGAAGAACATTATCAGGCCGAATCAGTTATGGAAAAAGTGTTCGAGTAATTACAGTAATGTCTCCCTTACTGACGCTCAGAGTGTCCACTAAATTGGATAATTTGGGAAGAGAAGATACGATTATTCGAGCCTTGCGGCTCGTTTTTATAATTGTGGACAATTTATAACTATAAAAATAAACCGCAAGGCTCGAACAATCATATCTCCTCTTCCCAAATTATCCATTTTAGTGGACAAAATTGCCAGTCAGATAAGGACCCGAAGAACATTATCAGGCCGAATCAGTTATGGAAAAAGTGTTCGAGTAATTACAGTAATGTCTCCCTTACTGACGCTCAGAGTGTCCACTAAATTGGATAATTTGGGAAGAGAAGATACGATTATTCGAGCCTTGCGGCTCGTTTTTATAATTGTGGACAATTTATAACTATAAAAATAAACAGCGAGGCTCGAATAATCGTATCTCCTCTTCCCAAATTGTCCATTTTTGTGCGCAATCTGGGCGTAAATTAGGGAGACATTTTTGTACATCTGTTTGTTCGACTACGAAGATTAACAGACAGATGTGTGTATGGATTGCTATGTTTCGACGATTCTGAGAGACTCGTGGTGAAGATTTCAGGTAGCAATCTTTTCTTTCTGTGACAAAATTTTCAGTAATCTTTAAATTCTGCTTCTCTTGACGACGAGATTAAACATTCAAGTAAACGTAAACACGCGATAAATCTAGATTTTCTTTTTTTCTAAGAAATTAATACGGTCGAAATGAGAAAATGATACGACAAGGGGTTAATTAATTTCCTCTAAGTATTGACGTATTTATAAAAGATTGAAATGAACAATAGCTTGGCGATATAAAAAGACGCGCACCTCGTTAAGAGATCGTGCCAGGAAGATTGATAGTATCAAGATATTTTTCGAATCACAATAAATTCTCCCCAATTGTTGTTTAGCTTGATAACAAAAATGGACAATTTGTGAAGAGGACACACGGTTAATCGAGCCTTGCGGCTCGTTTTTTATAGTTGTTGACAACTGATGCGAATTTATTGTAATTGCAATCTGAAAAGTGACATTTCCCGCTGAATGCTCTCAGCTCTCCGACTGAAATATAGTTTATCTCACATATTAAAAATGCAAACACAGCGATAAAAACTCTCGTATTTTTCCAAATCTCCACGCGAATGGAAGCATAAAGTCTTCCATCTACTAATTGACGTCACAATTGACCACTAATTCTGCTGAATTTCGATCTCCCGCGGCGAATAAACGCTACATTTTCGCGAATTAAAGTGCGAGGCTGACAAATTAAGGATCAAACACAGTGCGCGTATATTTCTCGCGGAAATTGGCGGGAAACGTTCCAATTTGTTAGCACTCCCACCCCCAGCCGGAAGTTACACCAGAAACAGCCCCAGACTACGTTTCTCTCTCGTGAAACATAATATCCGCACGATAAACATTTTATTAATTTCCGGAGGCCAAGGCGAGAGACGAGGAGCGAGAGAGAGAGAGAGAAATCCGCAATGAATTCAGAATTTTTCCTGGCCATAGAATCGGCAGAGGTTATATTTAATTAAACGCACTCTCTCGCGGCGTTTACAGCCTCGGTCGCCATAAATCGTAGCTCCGGGCTGCTCTCCCGTTCTTCCCCCCCTTCGTCCCCCCTCGTTCTCTCCTTCTACCCCGTTTCTGCCCACTTTAATTTCGAAACACCGTGGATCGCTTTAATTCCGCATCATACGATGGCTGATTACGCGCGATTCCCCTGTCCGCTTTATCGTCCCATAAATCTGCACTTAATTCTGTTTTCGTTGGACCCGAGCGGAATCGCGCGACCCGTTAAATTACTTCCGGCGAAACTAATAGCCGATTAGTATCGCCGACGAATCGGTCCCCTTCCCGCCGGCCTTTTCCTCCGCCTCCTCGCTTTAGGATCGCAGGTTTGTTGCGGGCATAATCAGGATTTTGTCATTCGCTTCCGACTTTATCGGGCTCCGCAATTACCCGGAACGACCGTCTCCGAAGATTATAGTAGCCGGATCGCTGATGTATGCGCGGCATCTCTAATTTGGTAGCGTTACCGCAAAGGGATCCGCGTGTGCAAACGTTAATCGGAAAAGCGGAACAAACGCTTCGTGTGACTGGGAAATCGTGGACGATTTTCAATTCATTCGAGAGAATGTTACGGTAAAGTATGTAGCAACAAAAGATTTACATTCATTTTCGTGAAATGATAGAGGCAGGCGGATCGGTTGGTCACGGACGCAAATGTTAAATAAAGTTGATATTATGTAAGTTTCTGTATCAGGACGAAATTGTAAGTACACGCGCGTGAGATAAGAATACAGTAATGTCTTCCTTACTGACGCTCAGATTGTCCACTAAAATGGATAATTTTGGAAGAGGAGATACGATTATTCGAGCCTTGCGGCTCGTTTTTATAATTGTGGACAATTTATAACTATAAAAATAAACCGCGAGGCTCGAATAATCGTATCTCCTCTTCCCAAATTATCTATTTTAGTGGACAAAATTACCAGTCAGATAAGGACCCGAAGAACGTTATCAGGCCGAATCAGTTATGGAAAAAGTGTTCGAGTAATTACAGTAATGTCTCCCTTACTGACGCTCAGATTGTACACAAGAATGGACAATTTGGGATGAGGTGATACGATTGTTCGAGCCTTGCGGCTCATTTTTATAGCTGTTGACAATCGGCGAGTATAAAAACGAGACGCGAGGCTTCTCTTCCCAAATTGCCCATTTTTGTACACAATCTGAACTTCGATTAGGGAGAATTTACTTAAGAATTTACTTAATTTTAAAATCGTGTTACACATAGCATAACGTCTAGGAAGCTAAACAAACAAATGCTGCTAACAAATTGAAACGTTTCCCGCCAATTTCCGCGAGAAATATACGCGCGCTGTGTTTGATCCTTAATTTATCAGCCTCGCACTTTAATTCGCGATCATGTAGCGTCTATTCGCCACGAGAGATCGAGATTTAGCAGAATTAGTGGTTAATTGTGACGTGATTAGTAGATGGAGGATCTTCATGCTATGGAGATTCGAAACATACGAGACTTTTTATCACCGCGTTCGCATTTTTAATATGTGAAATAAAGTATATTTCAGTCAGAGAGCTGAGCATTCAGCGTGAAATGTCAGTTTTTCAGATTGCAATTACAGTAAATTCGCCCCAATTGTTCTTCAGCTTGTAAACAAAAATCGGCAATTTAGGAAGAGGAGATACGATTTTTCGAACATCGCGGCTCGGTTTTTATAGTCGTCGATTGTCAGCAATTATGAAAACGAGCCGCAAGGCTCGATTAACCGTATCTCCTCTTCCCAAATTGTCCACTTTTGTGTATAATACAATCTCAGCGTCAATTAGGGCGAATTTATTGGGTTGGCAACTAAGTAATTGCCGATTTCAGTTATAGATGTCTCTCACTCACATTTTTATGATATCCGTAAATGTTATATCATAAAATTATTATTATTATTATTATTATTATTATTATTATTATTATTATTATTATTATTATTATTATTATTATTATTATTATTATTATTATTATTATTATTATTATTATTATTATTATGTTATTTTTTATTATCCGTGAATGTTAGCAACTGGACAAATTGAATGCAGCGGTCAAGGAAAAGCGACCAGAATTGGTCAATCGTAAAGGTGTCATTTTCCATCAGGACAATGCTAGGCCGCACACGTCTTTGTCCACTCGGCAAAAATTGATGATGCTGTAAAATCTCACTTAACTCAGTTTTTTGTCGAAAAGGATCAGACTTTCTACGAGCGTGGAATTTTCAAGTTGTCAGAGAGATGGCAAAAGGTCATCGAACAAAATGGAAAATACATTACAGATTAAACTTCGTTCCAAGTAAAAAAAAATTTTTTACTTCATTGAACAAATCGGAAATTACTTAGTTGTCAATCCAATACTATGTTTACATAAACTAATTCGATTACACTTTGCTCTTTAAGATCATTATACATAGCGTAACGTCCAGGAAGGTTCTTTACGCAAAATACAAATTTTCCAAGGCGATCGTAAGAAACAGTAGCGAAATCGTTTCGAAATTGTTTCTCTCAATAATTTCGGCAAGTTGAAAATAGTGTGCCAATATTGTTCAATGATATATCGTCGATAATACGTCTTTATGATCTTAAATTTCGGCAGATCGTTTGCGATCGCGCAAGCAAGATTTCCTGTTGCTCGATTCAACCTACGCGATAATGCAGTCGTCCACGTGCATGGCCTTCGAACGACCTTAAACAACCATGTCTCCAGCCGCTGGTAGAATTTTATATTCAATGAATACGTAGCGAAAGGTCGGTCGGCCGGCCGGTCGGTCTCTTTCCCTAATTCGTTAGCCAACGTTTCAAGGATTAATTCGCGTGGGCGTGGATGAACTAGATTTTTACTCGCACAAGGCAATTAAGAGGCACGAAATTGTGTGTACAATTTAGGTTGATCGGTCGACGTGTTAAAATGGAAACGTGAATTTATTTCGAGCGGGTTTCTTAGCCTAATCTCGGTGGTAAATCGGAATCGCTCGCAGCGATCTGGAGAAACGGTTCGAACAACCTGAAAACATTCTAACGGAACAAAGCTAAGAATAAAGCGACGGTGTTCTGAAATTCTTGCGACGCAAATTCCGTTTCGCGTTACGCGAGCTAGAAATTTTCGTGCCGTGTTCCGGTGCTTAGCTCCGGCGAATCCGATTCGAGAGGGACGTGAAACGACCGCCGGTGGTCGCGAATTTGGCCAAATCGGTTTTCGGATCCAGTTTAAAGTTCTCTCCACTTTGCGCAATTTGGTCGAGCGAAGTGGCGAGAATAAAATGGCGGGACAAGAGGGACGCGTTCGATAAGCGTCTCGAGACTTGTTGATCCGACTCCGAGTCGAATGTAGAGGGTGCCGGGTTACGGAAAGAGGGGTGGGACCATTCTTCGATCAGGTGTTCGGAACAGATTGAACAGATTGGCAACACGTGTAGGTACGTTCGGCCGGAACCCAGTCGTCTCTCTCTCTCTCTCCCCCTCTCTTTTTCTCTCTTTCTCTCTCTCACTCACTCTCTCGCTCGCTCAGATACTCCCTCCTTCTTTCCCCGGGGCCAAGCGAATTAATCACGCGATTCAGAAAACAAAAGTCCGCGCCGGCAAGTTCACGCGATAGCACCGACGTAATCTCGGATCACTGTCACGACATATTGCCGTGCATTAAACGGTTGTTACGCCGTTAAGCCGGCGCACGCAACGCGATTAACACGCGCGGTTAACCCGGCCGCGATAATTGGTTAACTTTCGAGTAATTAAGAAGTTGCCGCGGAACGGAAATCTCCCGGGCGGCCCGGCCGATTATGCTAACGAATATGAATCACTTAGGCCAGTCGATCCCCTTTCCCCGAACCCGGCCAGTCCCGACAGAATTACGATCAAACGAGATTCTTCGCTCAACTTGTCGATCGATCGGCGCGGAGAATTTAATCTTAGACCCCGTAGACTTTTAAATCGTCGCTCCTCGGCTATCGAGACGATCCTCGTTTTAAGCGGTAACGATACCCGGCGCAATTAGTCCTTCAATTTTACGCATATTAACCCCCTTTTTCTTTATTGCAATCGTTCATTGCAAGCATCGATCGCGCACTCCGTTGTCGATTTTTATTTATCCAGTTTCGTTTTATTCGTTACCCCAGTGGAATTCCCAGTATATCGATCTTCGCTGATGGATTGCTAATTATTTACAAATATGAAGTTTTTTTAATTTCTTTCGGACATGGATTTAATCTATTAAAAGCCTAAAAGTGTTTCAGGCGGGTCATACATTTTATACATTTAGCGTGGACAGATTAAATGAATTTCAGACAGATTAAATTAATTTAACATCAATGTGTTAGTCGCAACTTGTTAAAATTATTAAAGGGGAAATTCAATTTCTGATCGGCTCCCGCTCTTTGCAATTGTTGCGAACAATTTTTATTTTGCATAAAGATCTAGTTATGTTAGTTCTAGTTTAAGCAAACGTTCAAGCTGTTAAAATACATTTTTTCTTCGGCCTGTAATTTGCAAAAAGTATACAATAATCGCTATAATTGATCTTTACCGTTTAGTTCTTGTTCCATGGGATCGCGTTTACCTCGCAGAACGGCGACATAATTGTTTCTGAACTTTTGTCTCTGTTTTAGAATTGTTAGGAAAAATGTTCGCAATTATGGTGTAACGAACGACCGATAAGGGACAAATAGACGGGCGAAACGAG
The DNA here is from genome assembly GCF_051020955.1 of Megalopta genalis. NCBI lineage: Eukaryota > Metazoa > Arthropoda > Insecta > Hymenoptera > Halictidae > Megalopta > Megalopta genalis. The sequence continues at coordinate 8,546,917 of NC_135019.1, forward strand.
TGCACATCGTGTCGGATAAACGGACGCGTGTCCGAACATTCGTTGGTTCAAACAACTGAACGAAGCTGTCGGACGTCATATCGCTTTTCTATAAATTATTCGCATAAAATTGTGCCAATCTCTAGAGACGGTGTAACGGTGCACTCGTGCACCAACCTACTTGTTCAACAAAACGGCTGTTATTATTAGACCGCGGAAGTTTCTGCCAATTTGTAATTTTGTACACGAGTACGCTGCTCTCTCGCGCGTTTTACCAGATCAATTCCGATTTTTGAAGTTTTACAGCGTACAAATAACAGAACAGATCGTTCAAAAATTATATGCAATTGCTATTCTTGTCGTTATCGGGCCGTTCGGAATGTCGTTTCGTTTTTTCAAGGAAAATTTCGTTTCGCGAGCGTGTTAAAAAATCACTTGATTCGGCAGTTTGCCGATAAAAAAAAGTAGACTTTCACGAGCATAAGCTTTCAAAGCTATCAGAAAAATGTCAAGAGTTATTTTTACTCCAAACATTAAAGAATCGCGTTTCGTTTGAGGAATAGAAACAACTATATTTTTCTGATATAATATTCTTCTGATATGTTCTTTTGATATAATATTCTTCTGATATGTTCTTTTGATATAATATTCTTCTGATATGTTCTTTTGATATAACATTCTTTTTTTGATATAATATTCTTCTGATATGTTCTTTTGATATAATATTCTTCTGATTTATTCTTTTGATATAATATTCTTCTGATATATTCTTTTTATATAATATTCTCTTTTTGATATAATAGTCTTCTGATACATTCTTTTTATATAATATTCTTTTCCGATATAATTTAATATTCTGATTTACAACACTGCATACAGAAGATATTGTTAGACCACAGAGAATTGTTAAAGAAATCGCGGTGTGAATTGTGAATAAAAATAATGTTCGTCCTGAGAGCGTTGAAGAATATAAGAGAAAGTACTTAAAATCAATTTGTGATGTACGCTCGACGATTCCGACGAGTCCGAAGGGTATTTCAGTCGAGCGCAACTTTTAACTTCGACGAAGTTGAAACGCGCGATCAACGCGTTCTCCATTTTGAATCTTATCGCGTCAGACGATCCGCAATTCTCCCGGGTAGGGAATTTCCGTGTCTTTCCTGAGAGAGAGAGAGAGAGAGAGAGAGAGAGAGAGAGAGAGAGAGAGAGAGGCTCGTTTCAATCGGCGATCAATCTTGCCCGCGCGATAATTAGAAGCGGCCAATTGCGAGACGTCTGGGAGCCGGCTTGGCGAATCCGGCGCGGGCTGGTTATTAATTAAACATATTATTAATTAAACATGCCAGTAGAACGGAAGCTGGCCGAGTCATCGTGTTAATTAAATTTCCTGACGAGATGCGATTGTTCCCTCGTCGTGCCCTCGTTTCCTTCCTTTTTTCGTCGACGTTTCGAATCTGGTTATCGCGCTTCTGTTCCGTCGATAATTATGTATATTAAAAGCTTGAGGACTCGGTTGCGTTCTAGGAGAACCTCCCTCGCAGATCCATTTCCCTGATATTAATTGCATATTAATTACACATTAATTGCTCCGAGGGAAAAGGTTTTCTCTGTAATCCGTGCGCCGCCTCTCCTCTCCTTTTTCTCTCTCTCTTGAATTCCCGATGAGATTTGCAACCTGAATTCCCCCCCTTTTTTATTAGACTCAATGTCTTTCGCAATTAAACGAAGTTTACACCGATTTTCTTAGTTCTTGAAAAGCAGTTTTTATCGAGGAGCGATTCGCTGCGAATAGCTTAAGGTTTCCAGACATCGACACATGAAAGAAAACGTTTCGTTTTTATCTACATTTTCAGTTGAAATGATCATAAAAATGAACTCTTGCATCTCATCTCGTTTAGTTCTCTAGTTGCAGAACTAAATATTTTCAGAAAGTTGAAGGCATAAATTTCATACGAGATTAACGAAGAATAAATGTATAATGTGAATGTCCGAATTTATCGTGATCGAAGCAACGGTAAGTCCCAAATATTTCTAATCTGTTATTCATTCATTTTTAAATATATTCAGACTAAATTAATTGTCCAATATAAACTGTCCAAATTAAATTATACTATTAAACTGTACAAATTGTATTAAACACAGGGTATGCACACAGCCGGTACCTGAACAAATTTGTAAGTTATGCGCATTCATTACAGAGTGTCGGTAATACAAGAGTTCAAAAACGTGTACACCAGTTATATACTGCTCTATTTATCCTAAAACTGTGCAAGAAATGTTAACGTTCATACTTTATAAAGTCCGATGATTTTTGTAGTATAAAAACACTGTTTTAGTCGACTGAAAGCTAACCATTCAAAATTATGAACAAGCAGTACCTTTTAACCCTTCGTACTTAAATGGTGACTTCGCACTGCTAAAATTTGTCGTACCACGTTCTAAGATCATTTTTATATTAACGAAGTTTAGAGATTTACAAAATTGTTGAAACTGTAACCGTTGTGCAGGTCGCAAGACTCGATTTCGCAGGCATAAAATGCACTTTGTCGTATAAAATGAAAATACTGCAAGTCGGAAGAATTATTTTAGATTCACAGTTAAAACGGCTTCGAGTGCAAAGGGTTAATAATTTCCTTGAACATACAGCAAACTAATGGAGCACCCGAACGGTTCTATTCTATTAACCCTTAAATGCATGATTTTTTGTTTTCAATTTCTACTTATCAAACTTCGTTTAAAAAATGAGTGTGTATTAAGGGAAAAAAGCGAAGAAAAAAATTATATCTTTAGGAAAATAGTTTTTTATTACAAAATTATCGTATATAGCCAATCGGCTACAAAACAAAATATTCTTCTGTATGTTGCCAAATGGCAACACGGTGCATTTAAGGGTTAATACGATATCAGATGTCCCATTAAAATTTTGTCACACACTCGGTTCCTTGTCGTATGATCGCGATTACCGTTAAAACAAACGAAAGTGACGGTAACTGGGAGCCTCGGCCTGCACCCCGATAAAAATCCGTATAAATCTTTCTCTCCGATCTCCTCTATTTTTAGCGACACCGAGAATAAAATTTAGCCATTCGTCTGGAAATAATGGGTGCCTTGTGACTTCATCTCGATGAACGTTCGTGTAAATTGGAGCGGGACGAGCGATCGGAGCCCGCAATTCCGTTATCAAGCGAGCAACGAAACTTTTCGATCTTGCGTATCTATCGCACGATTTATGCGACAGCGAAATACGGGCGGGGACGGGGGCAAGGGGAATTATGACGGAATTCGGTGATACGTGGTCGAGGGTCAGGGGTTATAGGGGGATGGGAGGGTGGTTCGAGGGGAGGTCGGTGATAAACGGGGTAGAGACAGAGAATAGGGTTAATCGATGCTAGGACGGGGGGACGAGACTTCGCGATTCCATTTGAATTCCCAGCCACGTAAACCCGGCCCCGTCATCTTTCCGACGGTCTCCCGCCCTTTACCGATCATTCTGGCTCGTCGAACGTGGTTATTACACCGTCGTTAAAGCGGCTGCTAACCGTACAAAGGCGTAGAACCGCAGGGGGCCCTCTCTTTCTCCACGGCGCGGCGCAAAGCGAAATTAAACGTGAGGGAATTTTCGCGCCGGGGAAAAAAAATTACCGCGATCTCTGACTCCATTTCGGCGGCGGTTCTCTCGTGCGCGACCATTTTCCCTCTTGCGAGGATCCTTTTTATACGGCGGCCTGCGAGGGTAAAATCATGATTATTATATTAGCGCGTCTTTATTACGCGTAATTGGACGTGAGAGAACAGAGGCCGCAGCTAAACCGCGGGCTAAACGCGCCGGGAAGCGGGGAACCGACAATCGGAAATTGTAGTTTTATGAATTCTTGAAAGCGCTCGTTTTGGAAAGCTGGCTGGATTCGTTCTACGGTTGTTCCGTTTTTAATTGATGGAGTGGATTAATACTCTGCATTTCCATTTCTTTGACGGCTACGTTGATTAGCGCTTGTTTCGTAGCCTTTGACTGTTCTATTGTTAACTTCTTGAAATAAAAGTATACGAATCGAAACAATATTTGATGTTTTTAGTAGCAGAATCTTGGAATGAATTTTAATAAATCGAAACGAAATTTGATACTTCTGCTGTCGAAATCTAGGAATGGATCGAAGCGAAATTTGATTTTTCTACTGTCGAAATCTAGGAATGAAAGTAAATAAATCGAAACAGAATGTGATTCTTCTATTATCGAAATCTAGGAACGAAAGTAAATAAATCGAAACGAAATGTGATTCTTCTATTATCGAAATCTGGGAATGAAAGTAATTAAATCGAAATAAAATGTGATTCTTCTATTATCGAAATCTGGGAATGAAAGTAATTAAATCGAAACAAAATGTGATTCTTCTATTATCGAAATCTGGAAATGAAAGTAAATAAATCGAAACAAAATGTGATTCTTCTATTATCGAAATCTGGAAATGAAAGCAAATAAACCGAAAGAAAAAGTGATTCTTCTATTATCGAAATCTGGGAATGAAAGTAAATAAACCGGAAGAAAAAGTGATTCTTCTATTATCGAAATCTGGGAATGAAAGTAAATAAATCGAAATAAAAATATGATTCTTTTACTATGAAAGTAAATAAATCGAAATAAAAATATGATTCTTTTACTATGAAAGTAAATAAATCGAAATAAAAATATGATTCTTTTACTATGAAAGTAAATAAATCGAAAGAAAAAGTGATTCTTTTATTATCGAAATCTGGGAATGAAAGTAAATAAATCGAAAGAAAAAGTGATTCTTCTATTATCGAAATCTGGGAATGAGAGTAAATAAATCGAAAAAAAATATGATTCTTTTACTATCGAAATCTGGGAATGAAAGTAAATAAATCGAAAGAAAAAGTGATTCTTCTATTATCAAAATCTGGGAATGAATGTAAATAAATTGAAACAAAATGTGATTTTTCTACCATCAAAATCTCGGAATGAATGTAAATAAATCGAAACAAAATGTGATTCTTCTACTATCGAAATGTAGAAATGAATGTAAATAAATCGAAACAAAATTTATAATATATAAATTTTATATAAGAATAAAAAATAGAATAAATATATAGAATAAAAGTAAACTCATCATCCACAGTTAACTCCCTGCAATGTAACATCTTGATGAAGATTTGTAATAGAACGTACACCATTTAGATGTTATTCACCTACATTAAATCGAAACGAGGCTAAATTTGTCTGTAATTAATACTTAATCATTAAAGTTACTGCAAACACACGTAAAATATCAATTTCCCTATTGTTTTAATCATTTATCAACGACGAACAAACAATTGTAAATCGACGTGTATAGGAACGTTTGACATTTATTCCAATCGCTGACGAAGGAAAGAAAGAGTCGCTTGACGCTTCAATGTGAAAAAATAATAAAACGAAATACAAATAGCTGAAAACAATGATATAAATCGCGAGAATCTGCAGTGTTTCTATTTGATTCTGATCGACGTGGAGACTATTTTTAAGCATAGTGCAGTTGCGAGCAGTGTCAGTCGATTTTAGACTTACCAAAGCAAATTTCGAAGTGAAGTAAACCCGTGATATTTCAATTGCTGTAAATATGCGCTCTGAATCGTGCGGATTACATAGAGATACGCGTTTCTCCGCGCCACACGTTTCCGCATCATGTTCGCCTCAGGGTTTTTCGGATCCGGAGGTCACCGATGCGCTTTTCTCCGTGGGTCCCGCGCGTATTTACGTTTCCCTTCCGTCGATTCCGCACAACAATCTCGAGGTAGCGGGCGGAACGTCCATGCAAATAGTCAACCAATTTATAAATAGCGTTTGCATTCGCGTCGAAAATAGCGAAGGCTGTGTATCACCGCGTGCAAGAAAGACAAGCTCTAGCCGGTCCCGCGTCTCAGGTGCACGACTGGCCGCCGCGTTTTTTCGCTTTTCTTCGCTCGCCGGAGGCGGAATCCAGCATCGCGTGAAAGTGATTCATTTAGAAGCCTGCTCGCACGGTAATCTATTACCGTGAAAATTCCCCGGGAGACAAATTACGTACGTGGCTGAAACGTTCGCGGTTCTATCGATTCTTGAATTCTACCTCAAAGCCGTTCTATTCCAGCTCGCGAACTATTCTAACCATCCCCTAACTCTTTGCTTCCCGGAAAGTATTCTAATCGGCTGCCGCGCGTCTTAAAAATTTATCGGCGACGTCTGCCTAGTTTCTGGAAAAAGTTCGAAGTCCCCGACTGCAGCAAATACGCCGGCTTTATCGCGCGACGAAACGGATTTTGACGACGCCGATTTTTCGAACTTCGAACATCGTCGACATGTTAGACATAAATTGTCCTGGAAGCGTTTCCAAGTAAAATCTCGAGGCGATCGCGATCTCGTTGTAGCGGAGGGAAGCTCCGAGAATTTAGAGACGCGCGTTGGAAGCGTGCAGGACGGGTAGGTTTGTCCTCAGTCTCGATTAGGATCTCTTCGATCCTCGCTGTCCGCATGGAAGCCGCTCGTTCATGGATCGCTGGCTATCCTCGATCAATCGCGCGTGCCACGCGGTAAACATTCCTCCGTTAAACCCTTCTATCGAGGAGGTTTCTGTTTACTCTGCCCTTCGGCTAACTTTGCGACTGCCTCGTCACCGATGACCTAAATAGCAGCCACGAGGATCGCAGTCTTGATCGCTGTTTATCAGTTTCCTGATGAGGGATTGACTGGAACTGCGCTTTAAGCGAGATCTCGAGAATCTGTTTTCGGTAAAACTCTGCACGATCCGGAACCCTTCGAATCGCGAAATCGATTTTCGTTTGTTACAAAGCTCGTCTCACTTCACTTTTCTATCGCGAACGACCTCTCGCAGAGATCTCTGTTACAATGGTAGCTTTCGATGCGATCATTATTCAGGGACGCCGAAAATATTTTCAAAGTTCATCGAGGCTTGACAAATGTCAGAGCTGGCCATTGTTCGAATCGGATAAATATAAATTTATATTATAAATTTATTAAATCGGACAAATATATATATATATAAATATTATATATATATATAAATTATATATTTATTATATATATATATTATATATATAAATATATTATATTATATATTATTATATATATTATATAAATATTATATATATAAATTTCGGATAAATATTCGTCTAAGATAAATATCCACGTGAATTTCTTTTTGGTCGGATATTTTATTCGAATGACAGTTATTCATTGTTCGTCGTCAATTATTCTATTCATTTATTCGAATAAATTAATCGCATAGTTCTTTATTCGAATAAAGATTTGTTAAATTATTCGAATAATTGTTGATTGTTTTTGTTTTTACGTACTTTTGTAATGCGTACTCGCGATGTTCCAAATTAACATAATTATTAGTTCGTTTTCTGAAAAATCTCAGATGTCAACGGGTCCAAATTTATGTGTTTAGCAGCTCTGTATAGCACTGTGAAGCGTAATTATTTTAACAACCGGGAATGAGTGATTCCCGAGGTTATTTGAAGTAACTTTCTCCTTAGCGAAATTGCGACCCGCGGCTTTGTTTACGAGCTATTCACGAAAAACGCCGACCAATGAGAGGCAAGCTCGCTAAGCCCTAGTGCCAGGCGGCTGAGCGAATCAGCGGGCTTCAACTGGGCTCTGCGCGCTCGTTGGCCCAGCCGCCACGCGCCTCTCATTGGTCACCGTTTTCCGCGAATAACTCGTAAACAAAGCCGCGGATTGCATTTTCGCCAAGGAGAAAGTTACTTGAAATGACGCGAGGAATCATTCCTCTCCGACTGTGAAAATAATTATGGGTCAATTATTTTCGATGCAATCGTCATTTCGGTACGCAGAAAATACCTTCGTGTTCTTCGAAGATCGATAAATGTAATCGTGAAGTTTAAAGATAGACAGGTTCATTAGCGTCGCGTCAGGAAACTCTGAAAGATCGCGTTGATTTTTAATCGTCAAAGCAGATTGTCGCTCGAAGGGACGGATGGGCGCGAAAATTGTCGGATTTTCGGAGGCTCCAGCGTCGCGACGGATCCTCGTCAGCAAAGGAGCTCGCCTTTCCGGGCCCCTATTATCCGATTAATCAAGAAGTTCGCTTCTCGCGCGTCGTCGTTTATAGTTCGTCGACGGGGGATGATCGCTAGACCCGCCGCCGCCAATTATTCCTAATCTGTTCGCGGAATTATCTAGCCGCGAGCTTCCCCCGAATGTTCATTCATCCTGCCGAGTCAAGCACGGCTGATTACGTGTCTTGTCTCGCGTTTCTCGCGATTACGTCGGAAGTCCCGTCGTTGTCCGACTAGGAGACGAATTAATTCTCCGCGAACCTCGTACGACCGCGGCTGAGAATTTATATTTATATTATAAATATAAAAAAAATTTAAATTTAATATAATATATATATAATATAATATAATATAATATAACATATATATAAAATATAATATAATATAATATAATATAATATAATATAATATAATATAATATAATATAATATAATATAATATAATATAATATAATATAATATAATATAATATAATATAATATAATATAATATAATATAATATAATATAATATAATGTAATATAATATAATATAATATAAATTTTTATTTATATTAATATAATATAAATAAATAATATAATATAAATAATATAATATAAATTTTTATTTATATTATATAAGAAACGGCGTAAGAATTTATCGCGCGTTTTATCGCGCGAGCGACGCGAGGTTCGCTCAGAAAATTATATTATTCGAACAACGGAGTCGGCGTGATTATCGGAGAAACTGGCTCGGACGATTAGCGGAGGAGATTTAATGTGGCCGCACCGCTGCTAAAAACTGCGCGTTATGGTTTCCAAACAAACACGGAGCTTCGTCGGCAAATAAACGTTTTTATTGCAAATATTATTCTGTTATCGCAGCGAAGGGGGTGCTTGATTCCAATGCAGCGTTAAAGGTATTGCTAGCCCGCATACGAAATTTGCGGAATCCAATTCCCCGCGGCAACTTTTATAAAATTATTCGGAATGTAATTCAACGCATCATTTACCGTTAACGATTTCATTATTTTCGAGGTTACATTACGGTATACAGTTTTTTAACGAATTCTCCGATGGGAATTGCAATTTCGCAAGAAACTATTTGAATTTTAATAAATCATTTTAACTTTTAATATAAATCAATCATTTTCGTTTGGGATTCTCGCGCGAGACGAAGAATTTTAAGATTCCAATTAGCGTAGCAAATCCTATTAACAGGCTTCCGGTGGATAAAGTGTTAATCGGCGCGCTAAATAACCGTCGCTGGTTCGGCATTTTACTAGGACAAAGGCAAAATGGGGGAGAGGGGGGGGGCTATTAAAATGCGAACTGTCCACGCGCCTAGTTACAAAGACCGCGATAATTTCTGGAAATATGGACGGTCGTGATTAATGCCGGGGGTGTCGGGAGCGGCCTAGGAATTCGTTTAGCCCGTTGACCTAATTTGTCACCGATTTCCTCGTTGCCGGTCGACTCGGGGATCGATTTGGTCGCGTGTCACCGCGACACCGTGCGTGTCACGCGGCGATTACGAGGCGGACACGCGTTCCCTCCGCTCTCACGGTGAGAATGCGCTTTATTTTCGTACGACGTTAACTGTCCGGCTCCGATCTGGAGAGGGCGAGAGAGAGAAAGAGAGCGCGCGCGGGTGTTCTCGTCTTTTAATAGCATCCTCGTTGCATCCCGGTGGCAAAGTCGCCGGCTCCGACGGCCGCCGAGACCTCGCCGACCGGCCGGACAAGCGTCACGCTCGCTAAAATACGCGGTGCCTTCGAAAAGTTCCGCAACCGGATCGAATTTTATTGTTCGGTGATCAACGGTGGGCCTCTTCTGCCTCGCTACAGGGCCCCACGGCGTTCATGGTACCTCTTTCCGAGCAAGCTGAAATGCACCCCGTCTTCGCAGCCTCGTTTCGATTCGCCGTTGAATTGTTCTGTGTTGGATCGAACTTGTGGATTTTGTGCATTTATGAGAAAAATTGATGGACGAAATTGAAGCAGCGAGAAGACCGACAGAAGACAGAGCATCGAACGCTAAAACGATCGACGGAAAACAACCGAACTGAAACAACTGAAACGAAAACAGAAAGAATTCAATTATTTATTTTATTCTTATTTTATTTATTTTATTCTAAAGAATAATACTGCTTGAAAGGAGTACGTGTTGCAGTTACAGGCTAAACTTAAATTTATTAAATTTTATTATTATAATTATTATATATTATTTTATTGTTATAAAATTTTAAGTTTATTATTTAACTATATATACGTGTTGCAGTGACAGGCTAAACTTAGTATATATATATAAAGTATATTATATATTATTATATTATTATATTAATATATATATTAATATAATAATAATAATAATATATATAAAAGTTTAGCCTGTCACTGCAACACGTACTCCTTTTAAGGAGTATTATTCTTTAGAATAAAATAAATAAAATAAAAGTAAAATAAATAATTGAATTCTTTCTGTTTTCGTTTCAGTTGTTTTAGTATACATACTAATACAACAATTTAGTATATATACTAAAACAACAATTTAGTATACATACTAAAACAACTGAAACGAAAACAGAAACAATTCAATTATTTATTTTACTTTTATTTTATTAATTTTATTTTTTAAGGAGTACGTGTGTTGCAGTGACAGGCTAAACATAAATAGAAACATATTACGTGGAAAAGATTCGAGCTCGGAGCACGCGAATTAGCGAAAATATTAGCATACGCGCGAACGTTGTTGGCAAGCGTAAAGATACGGTTGTAATAGTTAAAGAAACCGTAACGAAGCGACGACGATGTTCGACGTGTAACACGGCTTACAATATGACGACGATTTTTATTTAGATACATTGTGTTTAAATTTCTCGGTGAAACGAGAACACGATTAACGATTGGTTGGAACTTCGTTAACAGATAATACGTCGGTTAATCACGTTCTGCTTTCCGGTATAATATTTGAATTCGCCTCGCGCGTTCGTCGCATCGGAGGTGAAGCAGCTTTTCATTTTGCACGAAGCTCCCCGCGGTCTGTTCACCGTTAAGTCATTGTCAAACTTAATTCGAAGGTTATCAAAAATTCGACAGCTGCCAGACCAGGTGCCCGAATCCTTCGGGCCGCGTCCCTGACAGTTTTACCACATTTCGAGCAAAAATTCAATAACTTTGTTCTATTTTAAAGATCCCGACGCCGCGGCGGCGCGGTGCCCGGCGCAATATAAAATTACACAGCGAGCGAACGACTTTGCCGAACTCCATAAAATTAATATGGGAGGCAGACGAAAGTTCGCTCTAACTAGCTGCGCCGGTGACACGGGGATCGCGTCGCGCCGGCACGTCCGAGAAAAATTCAGTTCCGGAAACTGTACGCGCTGAAAATTGTGAGCGTAGCCCGTTAAGCTCGCCGGAAAAGGACGTTCTGTCGGGGTGGCTCCGTGATGAAAAAGTTTCGCCGCTTTTCAGCGCGCGATTCAACGTGGATTTTCATGCTCGGGACAGTTTGATTCAAGTTAATTTCATTCGCCCGGAGTTCGGCTCGGTTAATCCGATAGTTTCGAGAGCAAACTTCCTGCTTTTCTTCTCGCGGCTCGTTAACAGCCGGTATTCCAGCAATATCTCATCGGCATTTCTGCCTGAATCCTGTAGGGCTAATATTGACTGCCCCGGGGCTCGATTACATTTTGCATTCGTTCGCGGAGTTCGATCCGTTTCCAAACTTCCGATTATTTCGTGCTGGTTTTTTTTTGGCATTTTTACAGAACAAAGGACTCTATGCTCTTTAACACCTTAGGATCGAGTATCGAACCTACAAAATTCGCACGGTATCGAACTCGTTTAATTAATCCTTTGTCGTGCCATTTTATTCGATACAGAATTTTTTAACGATAACGACAACGATTAGAAGTTTTTTCGATTGTAATAATTTTTAAGAAGATGTACAAAAGTTTGTATTTTTGATGTGTGCCTACATGTAGTTGGATGCTTAAACGTTGACGACGAGAGAATAGAATTGTATTCCGCGCGAAAAGAACGGAATTACGTTTGTAATTGTGAAATATACATCACGAGTCAGACTCGTCAAGGTACAAGATGGTGAAATCTACACAAATTGTTAAAAATGTGTCGTCAAAATTGACCAGTCTCATAATTTTTCTTTCAAAATTGTGCTAACACTAGGTGCACTAAACCAGTTAAAATAACAAATGCGGAATTACAAATTGACCATCAAAATGTCTCTGTGATCTTTTTTTCTACAATTCTTGATTAAATAAAATATATTTCTATGAGATCTATTTAGGTAAATTTCGTCATTCAAGCATATATTACAACAGAAATTGTACGAAATTTAAATAAATTCAATATATGTATATACTCTTATATACTTAATGCATATATACTCTTTTATGGGATATTAATAAATTAATATATTTATTAATAGTTTAATTATTAATTATATATTTATTTATAGATTAATATATATATATATATATATATATATATATATATATATTATTTTATGAGATTGATTTTATTTAAACTTCGTCCAATTTCTATTGTAATATATGCTAGAATAACAAAATCTAGGACTCGGTCGATTCAACGTTGATTAGGAAGCCTCGTTCGCAGGAAATAGTTGAATAAATTTCATAATGCGAGAATACATTGCGACGAATATAGCAAGATGTCTAAATAAATTCGGTCTTGCAACTCTTCTGTAGCAACGCGCATTACTCGTTTTTAGTGCTTGGCAGGCTTAGGCGTCAAACGCCTGAGATCGAGACAATGTTCCAAAGCAGTAGGTTGGCAAACGAGCTCTATCTTCTCTGAACTCCTGTGTCTGGGACGAGTTTCTGAAACAGAGAATTGTTAAACGAAGTGCGAACGATTTACCGTAGCTAATAAAAAAAAGTCCGCGGTGCCGAGGATTACGCGGATGCTCCAGATTCGCGGCACGGTACCGCACCGCACGATTATTTTGTTCCGCGGTTCTCCGCGGACCTGAGACACATTCAGCGTCCTCTGAAATTTTCCCACGGCTCGACAGAGGCGTTTCCGGCCGCGCCGCAACCATCCGGCGCCGCATTTAGCCGCGCTCCGACAATGCCGACCAGGAAATGTTTTCCATTGGAGGCTCTTTTAATTTTATGACACTTTCATTACGCCGGCCGTTCCATTTGCGGCCGATGATAGGGGGCCTTGCCGCTTCTCTTCCTCTCTCAGTCTCTCTCTCTCTCTGTCTCTCTCTCTCTGTCTCTCTCTCTGTCTCTCTCTCAGTCTCTCTCTCTCTCTCTCTCTCTCTCTCTGTCTCTCTCTCTGTCTCTCTCTCTGTCTCTCTCTCTCTCTCTCTCTCTCTCTCTGTGTCTCTCTGTCTCCCTCCCTCTCTCTCTCTCTCTCTCTGTGTGTGTGTGTGTGTGTGTCTGTCTCTTTGTGTCTCTCTCTCTGTCTCTCTGTCTTGCTCTCTCTGTCTCTCTGTCTCTCTCTCTCTCGCTCTATCTCGATCTTTCTGTCTCTTTGTCTCTCTCTGTCTCTCTTTCCCTCTCTCTCTCTCTCCCTCTGTGTCTGCCTCTTTGTCTCTCTCTCTGTCTCTCTCTCTCGCTCTCTCTGTCTCTCTGTCTTTCTCTCTCTCGCTCTATCTCTCTCTTTCTGTCTCTCTTTCCCTCTTTCTCTCTCTCTCTCTCTCTCTCTGCCTGTCTCCCTCTCTCTCTCTGTCTCTCTCTCTGTCTTTCTTTCCCTCTCTCTCTCTCTCTCTCTCGGCGCGAGCCGAGCCGAGCAGAGCCGAGCGTACGCAAACAAAGCTCTCGAGGAGCAATCCGCACTCCGTTTTTATCGAGCGCGGCCGCGTGCCGCATTATCAAACGAGCCGTGGCCGGCAACGAGATGCAAACACTTGGTCTACGATCGATTTCTGTCCACTCCGGCGGTCCTAGGGAAATATACCGGCCTGAACGGTCACTATAGCGAGCTGCCAATTTCATTCGAAATTCGTTAGCGCTCGGAAGGACGCCGGCGATCTAACTTTATTACGTGCGAACAGCGGCACTTAAATCGGCCATAGGTGTCTCTGCTTTGCCAAATATCGTACTGTCTTCCGTTCGAACGCTGTCTTCATCATCGATTTACGGCACTAGGCGAGATGGCATTTATGGCTCCGCGAGATCGTCATATTGTACGCTTCTCGCTTTGTTCGTCTTCCGTAAACACGTTCGCAGTCCAAACAATGTCTATAAAAATCACGCGATCTTATTTCACAGAACGTAATAATAGGGAAGATTCATTAGGCAAATGATTTCTGCAATAATCTTGAATTTTGTAGATCCAAACTAATTCCGTGTTATACCTAATTTACTGTACTAAATATCGAGATTCGAGTACGATAAATAAAGTGAGGATCCAGATTATTTGATGCGAGTGCACTTTTCTCTTTCGATCGTTGTAATAAGTTGTAAACAATGTAACAGCATCCTTTAATTCTTCTGCTTTCATAGTTTTGCGCTTCGGTCAGCCTTTCTTGTCATGAAATGAGCAGTAATTTTCGGAGTATAGATAAAATGATCTTACAATAATTAATTAATGATCTTTCAATAGAATTGATACAATAATTATGATATAATTATTAATACATATAATATTATACTAAATTATACTAAATAATATATTATACAATATAATTATTGTACTAAACATTTAGTAATATTATATTTATTATTATATAATGATTATATAACAATCAACTATTATACAATGAAAATTATTATAATAAACATTTATTAATATTATAATTATTATTATATAGTGTTTATATAACAATCAATTATTATACAATGATTATATAATAATCCATTATTATACAACGATGATATAATAATCAATTATTATATAATTATCAATAATTATGGCATCGTACAATAATCTCTCAATGGAATTGATACAATACTAAATGACCTACGGTTAATGTATCCTATAAGAAAAGCGCTTAAGCGGCCTCGAAATTCATACGAATCGATCCGTGGAAATAACGAACAAAGTGACCGTTTCGAAAATAACACAATAATTCAAGAGACGTCTCTTGAACTAGTTTCTCCCCCCTTGAAAATCTGCAGGCTTCGGAATATTCGATGACGTTCGAGATGTGTCTTCCGTGTTAACGGCGTCGAGATAAATTCGAATCCATTAGATTCGGTGCTCGTTAGCGTGACCGCGAGAAGGAACGGCGCGAGGATAGGAAAGAAGGAAAAAAAGTACGAGGGAGACCGAGGGGATGAATGGTTCTCCAACGAATTTGCCTCTCGCAGCTGCGGCCCGGGCTATAATAAAGGGGATTAATTAGAGGCTCGCGAACCCTCGGAGCCATTTTCGAAAAAAAAAGAAATTGATCGGGGGCCAATCGACGCGCTCGAGCACCTCTCTCTCGAATTCGTTGCAGACGAACGTATCCGCTGTATCGAGGTATTCATCGCTCGTTCGATGATTCTCGATGGATAATGACACTGGACAGCCCCCCGGCACGATCGTAATCGTTTAAGCCGGAAGTACCGTCCGGCCGTAAATCTTTCTCAAACGATTCATTGTTCGTCCGGAGCCAGAAGGATCTCTTAAGCAGCTTAACGATCGGGATTTACGAGTCGCGACAACGGGGAACAGGCTGTTGTTCGATCGTTTCTTCTCGACGATGATTATGTTTTCGTCATTGTCGGGCTACGGATCGTAACAGGGCTACGAACTCGGCGAATGGCGATCGCGATTGACCGAAAGATCGTACACGGCCGCGATTAACCCTTTCGCGACGAACGCCGCGTACGTGTATCAAACGGTGTGTATCAAATTTTCCAACGAAGCTTCGACAGACGCGATTTCGTGTTTCGATCTTGCTCATTTTTCGGCGACACGTTTCTCGGGAAAATATCCGCGATCGACGTTTCGAAGTTCCCACGTTCGAACGTTTCGAGGTTCCCACGATCGACGTTCCAAAGTTTTCGCGGACCCTCCCACTTCGATCTTTAACCCTTTCGCGCCGAGCGCCGCATATATGCGGCATCCACTCGACGACCTGTGGGTACGGTCGCCGCATATATGCGGCATAGAAATGAAGCGCATACAGAAGACGCGGATGCGTAATTTGTAGCAAAAATGATAAAAGAACGGATTCGCGGTACGAGTGCAAAGATTGCGATGTTGGCCTTTGTATAGATCCTTGCTTTCAAATATATCGCACAGAATTATATTATTAGTTTTTACATATTATTATATTTTAATCGTTTTCGTCTCGTTGTTAATTATATTAAACGTTTAATCGTTAGGCTTTGCAATTATATAAATACCTAGGTTACCTATAATTTTGTAAGTCTTTTTAAATTAAAAATGTAAATATACTTGTTACATTAGAGCAACGATTGTTTTATTCGGCGCAGTTATTATTTAAGACTTGGAACAACGTATATACAGAAACCACGCGCACCGTGCATATTTCTGGAGCGAGTTTCCGTTCGGTGACGGTACTTCGGTGGATGGAGCTGCCGCAGCGAAAGGGTTAAAGGAGTGATTTCGCAAGCTTGTGTTTTCAGCCTTGAGAGATTCGGGGGCGACCATAGTTCCTCGCCGCGTGGCTCACCGGCTCCGATATAGCACCGCTGTGGTGTACGTTATCTCGATTATCGATCACCGGATTCACGTTTATCGTTATTATTATCTTGAAATATGTACTCCGTGCACAGCGACTGCAGCCCCGCAGATTACACCGTCGAGTGACAATTCTTAGCGGAAGGGTTAAACCCGAATAGAATCGGAACGCATCGGCAACGGCAACGATACAGCGGTGAAACGCGAACCGCGTCAAGTAAATCAAGCGGTTCCACGTGGATGGTCGTTACGCGCAAACTATGGGCATACGTGCAAAATATTGTGAACGTAATACCTACTCGGGGGATTGTTAATGTTCGCGTCCGATGGCTGCGGGGACCCACAATTTAATTAGCAAACCGTGAAGGTTTACGCCGATCTTGTTACCGGTCTTCGAAGCGTTCGAAATATTTTGTCGTAAATCGTCGCGCGGCGCGCAACGAGAGTGCGATCAATGCGTTAGCGGGCCGCGGTTTCCGGACAGTTATCGACGTATGGTTCGATAGGGCAAACGGAACGTATTATTTACGATCGGCGCCCCGTCGACACGACGCTGCCACGGTTTTAGGCGAGCTTAACGCGCGTTTAAGCGGCGAGCGTCCGCGGCGATCGTCGAGCCGCGCATCCAAACGCGGCGTCTAAAGATAGATCTCTAATCCGCACGGTTCCCGCTAGATTCTAAACTCGTTGCTGTCGCGTGTCCCGGCCGCAATCGCGCGCAAACGGAAGAACGATCTCCTTGAACTCGCCGGCTGATCGCGGCTGGACCTTTCCACTGATCTCCGATGTCAATGAACAGAGCTGTCGATGCGACCGCTACACTGACCGTTTTAACTCCTTGCCATACTTTGACGAACTCGACACGTAATGGAGATATTTAGAAAGGACTTGTTAAGTATGCATATCATTCCGTTTCTTTAACCCTAGAAAGATAACCATATGACAACGTACGTAAAAGATAACCATACGCTTCAGAGGCGCATGCTTTTCTAAGGCGTCAATTTTATACTAACAATGGATATTTATTTGAGTTAATCTAGTCATTTTAAAGGTTTGGCATTATTGTAAAAATAAAATGCATTTATATTATATTTTTTTATATTTTAAGTAATTTTAAACTTAAATCACTAGACCTCTATGAAAAATTAACAAAAATCAACAGTCTTCGCAGGCGCCTCTGCGACGTAGGTTATCTTTCTCGGGTTAAGTCGAAATAAAATTCTATTCTCTTGTGAACGGTATTTAACCCTTAGCGCTCCGAAGGCTCCGCTACGGAGACATTTGTCATTTGTTCCGTAACTCCGAAGGCTCCGCTGCGGAGCCAAATGTTTTTAGCATACGTTATCGTCGGCGTTAGCAATTGTTATCTGTAGTTGAAACGTGCTAAGTCTGTACCATTACGATTAAACCATTTTTTGACCTTTGCTATGGTTAGCAACATAGAGAAAAATAAATATTACGATGAGAATTTAGAGCCGAGCGATACCGAAGAGGTATTTGATTTTGAAGAGTTAAAAGACATTGTGGAAGACGATGTTGGTTATGATTCCGACACTTCGAGTAGTAGTAGCGAAATTATACTACCAAAGAGACGAAGAGTGAGAATTATTGAAAGCGAAAGCGAAGATTCGTTACAAGACTTAGACGAATGGCGCGATGTTACGAAAGAATTACATGTTCCAGATATAATACCTTTTAGCGTATTGCCACAGGTCATTGGACCACAAGCTCCTACAAACATCGAACAGCCGATACAATATTTTAAATTATTTTTCACGGACGAATTGGTAAATGAAATTATAAAGGAAACCAACGATTACGCAGAAAATGTTCTAAACTTGAAAGAAATATCTAGTAACTCTATTTGGCAAAGTGAATACTGTAACACTTGTCCAAGTAAACTCAGAATGCACATGGGAGATTATTACCAAAGATATCGCACCGTGATGAATTACAAAATTTAAAATTTATCTTTTATTCTGACATTTCGAGTAGTAGTAGCGAAATTATACTACCAAAGAGACGAAGAGCGAGAATTATTGAAAGTGAAAGCGAAGATTATTATTAAGATGCATTATTAATTCTTTTAAGATAATACAGTACGTTCTCCCCGATTTTCTTTCAGTTTGTAAACAAAAATGGGAAGAGAATTTTGGAAGAGAAGATACGATTATTCGAAGTCTTGCACCTCGTTTTTATAATTGTTGACAATCGGAATTTATAAAAATGGATCGCGAGGCTCGAATAATCGTATCTCGTCTTTCCATATTGTCCATTTTTGTTTACCAACTCGACGAAAATTGGGGAGAATATATTGTATCCAGTGTCTGAACCATAACGTTGAATCACAAGTTTTTCGACGGCCGATCGACTGTTTCCCACGAGAGAACAGTGGTTCCAATTACGATTGATTTTCGATTGTAACGGAGCCAAAAAACGGCGACGAGCGACTGCGTATTCGAAAGACAGTAAATTCTCTCTAATTCGCGCTCAGATTGTCCACAAAAATGGACAATTTGAGAAGAGGAGATACGATTATTCGAGCCACGCGGCTCGTTTTTATAGTTGATGACAATCGTTAACTATAAAAACGAGTCGAAAGGCTGGAATAATCGTATCTTCTCTCCCAAATTTTCCATTTTTGGGTGCAATCAGAGAGAATTTACTGTATAGCAAAATTTTACTGTAACATCTGATATTGTATCAATAGAATAGAACCGTTCAGGTGCTCCATTAGTTTGCTGTAAGTTCAAGAAAATTATTAACCCTTTGCACTCGAAGCCGTTTTAACTGTAAATCTAAAGTAATTCTTCCGACTTGCAGTATTTTCATTTTATACGACAAAGTGCATCTTATGCGTGCGAAATCGAGTCATGCGACCTGCACAACGGTTACACTTTCAACAATTTTGTAAATCTAAACTTCGTTAATGTAAAAATGATCTTAGAACGTGGTACGACAAATTTTAGCGGTGCCTCGGAGTCACCATTCGAGCACAAAGGTTTAAAAGATACTGCTTGTTCATAATTTTGAGTAGTTAGCTTTCAGTCGACTAAAACAGTGTTTTTGTACTACAAAAATCATCGGACTTTATAAAGTATAAATATCAACATTTCTTGTACAGTTTTAGGATAAATAGAGCAGTATATAACTGGTACACGTTTTTGAACTCTTGTATTACCGACACTTCGTAATGAATGCGCATAATTTACAAATTTGTTCAGGCACCGATTGTGCGCATACCCTATGTTCAATACAGTTTGTACAGTTTAATAGTTTAATTTAAATACAATATTAATTACAATAGTTTAATTTAAGTCGGACACTTTATTGGGCTTTTCTTCCAAAATTGTTTATTTTTACGTACAATCTGAGCGTCAATTAGAGAGAATTCACCGTAGACATAACAACGTCGATAATGCAACATTAATGTTTATATTATATATGTTCAGTACAGTTTGTACAGTTTAATAGTTTAATGTAAATACAATAGTTTACTATAGTTTAATTTAAGTCGGACACTTTATTGAACTTCTCTTCCAAAATTGTTCATTTTTACGTACAATCTAAGCGACAATTAGAGAGAATTCACCGTAATCATAACAACGTCGATAATGCAACGTTAATGTTTATATTATATGTGTTCAATACAGTTTGTACAGTTTAATATTTTAGTTTAAATACAATAGTTTACTATAGTTTAATTTAAGTCGGACACTTTATTGAACTTCTGTTCCCAAATTGTTCATTTTTACGTACAATCTGAACGTCAATTAGAGAGAATTCACCGTAGTCATAACAATGTCGATAATGCAACGTTAATGTTTATATTATATATGTTCAATACAGTTTGTACAGTTTAATAGTTTAGTTTAAATTCAATAGTTTACTATAGTTTAATTTAAATCGAACACTTTATTGAACTTCTCTTCCAAAATTGTTCATTTTTACGTACAATCTGAGCGTCAATTAGAGAGAATTCACCGTAGACATAACAACGTCGATAATGCAACGTTAATGTTTATATTATATGTTCAATACAGTTTGTACAGTTTAATAGTTTAGTTTAAATTCAATAGTTTACAATAGTTTAATTAAAGTCGGACACTTTATTAGACTCCTCTTCCCAAATTGTTCATTTTTACGTACAATCTGAGCGTCAATTAGAGAGAATTCACCGTAGTCATAACAACGTCGATAATGCAACGTTAATGTTTATATTATATGTTTACATTATATACAACAAACCCAGTTCGAACGGCGCCCGAAGGAAATTTGTTGCGCGCAAAGCTGCGCCGTTTAATTATTATTCTCTCATGTTCTGTATTCCATGCAGATCGGAGTAAAACGCTCGTCGGTGTTCGTGTTTCGACAGCGAAGAGGATTTTCATGGGTCCCTGTTACGGTATAATCAGGGGAATCGGACAAAGTAGGACGGAATTAAACAGATTATCGAGCATCGACGAAGGCTCGCAGTTAATGAGACCGGACGGTAAAAAGGAGGATCGATTGTCTCGCGTCGAACAATGGAAAAAAATATTCGCCTCTCCGGCGGAGCGTAATAAACGCGTCGACGGTTCTCCGCAAGGATAATCGCTGGCATTTATTCGCGAATTTGCGGGGGAATAACTTTCGATTGTTATCGTTCCTCGACGAGACGCTGTTCACCGGCGAATCTTCGCGAATAAATGGAATCGAAATTATTCGATCGCGAACTTGTCGGCTGGCGCTGTTTCAGGGCAAGCGAAATCGGTTCCGCTCGAATCGATTCGAGCGGAGAATGATTTCGTGCGTAACGGCGCTCTTAAATTCTTCCGGGATCCGGTCGGTTATTTTCGTTTAATGGAGATCGAGCGGCGAAGTCAGCTTTTTTCGCAAGGTCTCGACCGAGCTGCGAACTTCGTTCGCCTTCGAAGCGTGACAAAACAGTTCGCTCTGCCTCGGACGAAATGCGACCGCGGCACCGTCTATTATTACCGCGGCAAAATGCACGCGTTAAAGTAAACGGAACGAGCAATCGTGGCCGGTGGAAGTGGACGATGCTCGTTGAACCGCGTGTAAACGGGCTCGGGATCCAGTCGAGGCGGATCGTAAAAAGTTTCAAGCGGTTTCACCGTCTTGTAAAGATCGTTCGCAAGAAGGGACTTGTGCTCGAATCGCTTCAGTTTTCGGCTTTGCATCTGTGGGAACGGCCGCAAGATGGCCGCTGTTCAACCACCTCGGCGGCGATCTCTTTCTTGTTCCTCGCAGCTGCGTTTCATTGTACTTTGAAGTTCGGCCTTGTTAGGACGCGAACCGAAATCTGTTTTGCAGCTGTGACTAGTCCAAAAAATTAATTAACTAATCCTCAAACGTGTCGTCGGTTGGTATCGTGCGAAAAGGGCAAGCTCCCATTTAATAATCTCTTTTTACGATAATTACTGGACTGTGGATCTTTAGAAAGAAAAATCTTCTTAAAAAATAGAATTAAAGAATAAGTTCCTATCTCAACTAAATAAATTATTCATTGTTCAATCGTAGGTTTTATTCGTTTATGGGAAAAATGAGTAGCTGAAATATAAAATTTATTATATTTAATAATATTGTTACCATTTTCAATTCGTCGAAACTATTAAAAGACATAAGTTCTTGTTATTTAATTCCTCTTTCGTTCAATCTTCTTCGAACATTTTTATTTTGCACAAGGATTATTTTGTAGCAGACCTAGTTAATTTACACGGTTTCTTGCATTTTAAGAATCTGCGCGTCTCATAATTTAATATTCTCTCTTTTATTAAATATATCGAATTTAATTTTACCTCTTTACGTTCATTTATGAAAATATTGCAGTCCTGTGCGATTCTCGAATTATTTCTCGTCCTTTATTTTTTGGCCGACTAATACAGTCTTGTTTCACCGCCGATGCTTCAAGTGTCCAAATTCAATTGATCCGATCTGAAACTGGAGCTTCAGGCTATTTGATAATTTTTCCAGGCGAAGGTCGCGGGAAATTCGGTCGGACAGGCTCGGAACTCGCTTTGAGCGAGTTACAGGGCACGATCGTGTTTCCGAGGTTCGTTAAGTCGTTTCCACGACGGGTTTTAATGGATGCCGTCGCGCCCACGTGAGCCTACGACTTTCGTGTCGGGAATAATCCCCTGAGAACCCTGTCTCCGCTCGAACTAATCACGTTTCGAAGCGTTCCCATCGAGTCGCGACGAAAGGAATCTTGTTTCCGGTGTTGACAGGCGACTGCTGACGTTTTTACGGAACTTAAGGGACGCTGGAAACCGAGCTGAGACGGAATGAAACACAACGATATCCTCGGATGTGCAAATTTCTGTACCGTTTTTTTCTCAAATTTCTTTCTCATCTGGTACAATTAAATGCTCGGATCGTTGATTCGGAAATTCGATGGAATATTTTCGATACAGATTTTTAAATTTTTATCGACATTGTCGATCAAATATTCCATCGAATAAAAATTTATCTAGATAAAAGTTGATCCGACTAAAATTTTATTCGAATAGGAATTCATATAGAAATTCATACGCGGATGATAATTGATTCGAATAAAAGTGGTAGAATATAAAGTATTTTTTCATAGTTTATCGATTTATTTCTTTCATATTATTATAATTAATATATTATAAAAATATAAAATAAATTATATAATATAATATAATATATTATGATATATATTATATATAATATTATATATATATATATATATAATATAATATACTATAATATAATATATATTATATATAATATTATATATATATAATATAATATACTATAATATAATATATAAAAATATATTATATAAATTATTATATTATAAAAAGTTATTCGAAAGAAGAATTATTCGAATAAACAGAATAATTCTTGACGAATAACGATTTCGCATCGAAATTCGGTGCGCGATATTTTCTCGCAATCTTTCGCGCATCGAAAGTAAATTGGACAATGTAGAACTTGTACAGCCGTGTACCAGCCGATTGTTAGCAGTCGCGTAGAACTACAACGGATGTTTTTGCGGTGAAATCTACTGTTTTTCCCGTTGCACGAGCCGCGGAGTTTTTTCTTGTCGGGCCAGCAAGAACCGAGACCGGACCGCGAACCGTGAAAACCCCGTCGCAAAAAGACCCGCAGGTTCGCTGAATCGAGTCGCAATGAGAGTTTAGTTAAGCTCGATTCGATTTTCTCACCGATTCCGGCCCCCGTTCGATTCGTCCGATGTTATTCTTCCCGGAGTCCCAATACTCCGGCGAATGATCGAACGAATTCTTCTCCTCGTCGAGATCCGACGAGAGAGAGAAGGGGTTCGATACGGCTGCAGAAACCAGGAGACTAACTCGATCGAGGCCGCCACGATTTAATGAAAATTTCAAGAACCGCCGGGTTAATTACTTGGTAAACCGTGTCGCGTTCTCTCCCGCGGATAAAAGATGGAGCGAAAAGGAAGAGCGAAGATGGAGAGGGAGGAAGTTTGACGGAGGCCCGACCTGATTTCTTTATCCGCCGTTTCTTTATCGAAAAGCCCTCGGCCTTTTCGCCGGCCGATAGGCGGAGAGTGTCGGCTCCGGAAACAAAGACAGAGAAAACTGCTATCCCCGGAGTCGACGACTACGATCGTTCCTTTTTTTCCAGCGACAACCACGATCGGAACATCCCCCGAGGCGATACGTGACTCCGAGCCGTGCTTTTTCTTACTGCTTCCTCGAAGTTCGCTCGTAGAAGGCTCCCCGGGAACACGGGAATGCTTGATTTCGTAGGGAGACGCTCCGGACTACAGGCTAAATACATTAGATCTTCGACAGGAGAACGAACTTATCAAACTCGTAGTCCGTTCTCTCAAAATGTCGCGTCTTGTTACATTTTTATTCGGTATCGCTGGGCGAAGGGAAATTATTGCTACGCGAGTGCATCGTCGAAGCTGCTATTCTTGGATTTGTGATACGGGAAACTGGCAATGTATCCTTAAGAACAATATTTAATTTTTAATATATATATATATATATTTATATTTTATTATATGTTATATATATTTATATTTTATTATATATTATATATAAATTATTATATATATATTATATAAATTATTATATATATATATTATATTAATATATTATATATATATTAATATTAAATATATATTAAATATATATATTTAATATTAATGTCACGATCCACATTTGCGGATTTTGAAATTTTACGTACACCATTTGGCGCGAACAATATACCAGGCACGTTTGACAGTTTAATACTATTTTATACATATCAGTCAATATTGTTTATAGCAGACGGCGTGTATTTTGTGTTCAGTTTCTTTTCAACAAGTGAACAAATTTGGAAATCATCTGTAAGATGAATACAATAAAATTATCACAATTTATTACACATGCTTATTACATATAAGCAAGTTTAATATATAATTGCTACGTAATATATAATTACTGCTGCAAAATATATAATTACTATGTAATATATAATTACTGTTTATTATATAATTATTATATAAGCATGATATTTTTGGTTCGATTTTTATATTATAATCAAATACCATACATAAATATGTAATTTAGAGGTTATAATAACTATGTGTTACTTACTCAGTCTTTTGTTTTTCGTTCAATAACAAATTTTTTTTCTTTTCATTTCATTCACGCAACCTGCCACAATCTCTATTTGGGACTTTTTAAAAAATATAAAATATTTTAACAACGAAACATAATTTCAATATAATTATATTGTTACGCAACTTTTTGTGCATACGCATAATTATTCCCGTCAAAAATTCCAAAAAAAATTTGGCAGTTAATGAGTTAAATTATATATACAGTCCTTTCTGGCTAAATTCTTCCGAAATATTTGGAACGCGAATTCCACGCTGCCCGCGGTTGGAAGAATTAATTCGGGATAAATGTCCCGTTGTCAATGTAACATTCTCGCAAATTAATATTAATCTTTCACTCGAACTCAAAGGAATCAAAGTACCATCGACTATAATAAATTTTACCTTTCCGGTCTCGGTTTCACCAATTAAATTCCTTTAATTTTACGGGAATTTCTGAGTCCGCCACTCGAATGACCGAACGGTTTCACATTTTTGATCTCATAATTATCGAAGTCGTAAAGCTGCTTCTATTAAAAATTGTTGAATACATTTCTTTATCCAAGCCCACGCTATTCTAAAAATTGTGAAAACTGAATAAATTCTATCTCGTAAATCTTACGAGGCAATTTTTGTTACTCGCTCTCGGACCTCGATAACTTTAGTGTTAAACATTCAGTCCAAAGTAGGCACAAGATAAATAATATAAAACTTCCTTTTTCTTCTATAAAATTATTGCAGGAGCTCGAATTCTCTCCAGTATCTTCTCACAAAGATCATCCTTAAATTCGGTTGTTTTAGGCGCGTAATTTTTCTCAGAAGAGCAGAACGAGAATCGAAGTCAAGATGGCGATGGGGCCGAAGATTTCTGGCGTATCAATGGGATCGATTGGTGGGCAAGTGGGTTAATTGGGGGATAGGGAAGGATAGGGCATGATCGTCGACCGGGGAAATGTTCTGGGCGGCTAGGAAAATCCGTGGAACCGGGTCGACGTGTTTCAGCGATGTATTCCGAATTAGTTGACGGCACGCCGGCATCCGGTTCCCGCGGGATGGGAATGGGAATGGGGAGGGTGGTGGGGGTAGGACGGCAGGAGGACGACGCCGACGACGACGACGTGCGCGTCCCGGAAGGGCCCACGAAACTGCGACATAATTCGATAAAGCGGGCCGGGGCTGGGCTCGCGACGAGGATCTAGGATTGGCCCGCTGGCGATGTTCCCATATTACGCTCGGCTCGCGACGAGCGTCCGCTTCCGGGAGACCACTTAGGAGATAGCGGTAACACGCCAAAACAGCGCAAAAACCGCCGAGGACTCGACCGAATTATCGCCAACCGATGGACCCGGTTCAGAATGTTTGTTTTTCCCGGAGCCCGGGCTCCGCCGTTCATCCAGGCGTCGGCCCGATCATCGCTGCGCTCCATGCAAAATTCCGTCTTTATGCACCCCTCGACCTTCGCGGGGCGGTTTACCGAAATCCGAATGCAGGGAACGCTGTTCTTTCGCGATCGGACGAAATCTTGTACGAGAAATATGACGGTATTATTTTGACGGAGGTGTGTCCTTTTTTGGAGGGTGTTTACATAGACATTGTTGGTGTATTGTAAACGTCAACTTTTTTGATTAGTCGAATATAATAAATGCAATTATATTATTATATATTTATTATAGTATTATTATAAATGCAATTGTAATTTAATAATATATATTAATGAGTATATTATAATCTATTAGATATTATAATATTATTACAGATGCAATTATAATTTATTAATATATATTAGTGAATATATTATAATTTATTAAATATTGTAATATTGTTGTAGATGCAATTCTAATTTCTATTAATATATGTTAATAAATATATTACAATTTATTAGATATTATAATATTATTACAGATGCAATTATAATTTATTAAATATTATAATATTGTTGTAAATGCAATTCTAATTTATTGATATATGTTAATAAATATACTACAATTTATTATATATTATAATATTATTATAGATGCAATTATAATTTATTATATATATTATAATATTATAAAAGCAATTACAATGCAATTATGCATTTGTATGCGAAAAATTAATGAAAAAACTGTAAAGATATTAGAAGATTCGTAAAATATTGCTACTCTATTTTTAATGCACGAAAATTATTTTAAAGAAGTACATGTTTATCCATTTCTTGTTCCTGCCAATTGAGATCGATTATGTTTATTTGGCATAAAGATCCGCGGTCCAAGAATAATCCATCAATAAACTGCGGACTAAAATTGACTAGATGAAATACTAAACAAACTGGAACATTTATATTGAAACTCAATTGTTCTGAATTGGAGCATTTATATTTTGCTTAAACCTCCGCGGTATAAAAATAACTCGTTAATGAACTGCGGAATTTATGCGTTTATGTTACAATTTATTGAGTGAAAAGCCAAACAATGAACGTATTGGACGAATTTAATCGTGTTCTTACATTCTCCTCAATCTGTTAAAATCATTAAAAGCAAAGATACATTTTAATCGACAATTCTGTTTCTTTCAATTCGTTTAGAAATCGATTATTTTGCATAAAAGAGCACAGTCTACGCGTTAAACATTAGCAGCCTTTCAGATCCACCGCGATAGCTCTGTTTCATTGTTCCAGCCCTGTATCTTCTTCGTTCCCGGTGTTCGAGGGTTACGTAACTGGCGGAATTTAAAGGGAGAGGTTCTGCTTCTATTAAACGGATAATCACCGTCAGTAGTCCAATTAACCCATTTGTCTAGCGAGACAAATGTCTAATCACTCAATTTCGATCGATTGCATTGATACCTCGCTAATTCCGCAAGAGCTTCTTGGGCTGACCATGGCGGTCCCATTCTACTGATCAGCTTTCAGGTGACCTATATACAGATCCATCCCATCACTGTTCTCGCTAAATCTTACAGCCTCGTGAACACCAATCAATTATAGCCGTCATTATTGCACTCGGGTGCTTCATCTGTAATTACCAATTTCAATATCCAAGCACCCCTTTAATTATGAACGGCGGCGTCTGTAAGCGTCTGATAATGACAGCAATCTCCATTGGAATCCAGCGAAATTGTCGTGACTGGGTCGCGGATTTTTTTACACGTATACCACGAGCAAATTCGTAAAGTACGTGGAAACATTCGCATCGACGAATGCCGATAATGTTTCTATTTTATCTTCGCCGGAAGAAACTTTTTAAGATGTGGACCACAGATATTTGTGTATTCGTGAAATGTGAAAAGGAAATGATATAAAAACGTAAAATTGGATTCGTAAAAATGGATACTGTCAGCATTTTATATCGATCACAGAGCATCGTTTGATCGACGAGGACAAATTTCTTCCGTATCCGATCGTTAAAAAATTACCAGAAGACGGATTACCTTTTCGAGAACAATGCATTATTCGAAAGGTGATCGTCAAGATTCTCTGAAATCGTTCGAAGCAATGCAAATCGTTTCATCGTGAAAGTATAGTAAATTCTCCGTCATTGATGCTCAGATTGTTCACAAAAAGTGGACAATTTGGGAAGAGTTTTGCGGCTCGCTTTTATAGTTGTTGACAATCGGTAACGGTCCATTTCCGTGTACAATCTGAGCGTCGATAAGGGAGAATTAACCCTTAGCGCTCCGTTGGCTCCGCTATGGAGACATCCGTCATTTGTTCCGTAAATCCGAAGGCTCTGCTGCGGAGCCCAATGTATTTAGCACGATTACACCGAAGATGCTATGTTTTTGTCGACGTTGGCAATTGTTATTTGCAGTGAAAACGTGCTTAGCGTGTGTACCATTACGATTGAAACATCTTTTGCCCATTTTTATAATTAGCAACATAAAGTGAATAAAAGCAAACGCTTTCGCAAGGACGCGCAATCTTTTCCGCTCGAAATAAGATTTCCTTTATCTCGAGCGCTTTGCTCCAAAAATGTGCCGGAGTTGCTGGTAGCGATATTTTTCAGAAAAACGCTGTTCAACTTTATTTTAGAACGTCCGAAGAATATTTACTAATTTTTAATTTCATTTAATTATCAATCGAGCCGATTCCAGCGAAGATTAACGATAAAAAAATTCCGGCGAACTCGCGCAAAAGATATTTTTGTTTCGATAATTCCGTATCCAAACAGAATTCAACGGACGATTCGCGATGCTAATTTTATAATAAATCGCGTCAAAGAACACGAGGGATATATTTATTTAAGAATCGCGAAGAATATCGTTAATAGCAAATTTACCCATTTCGATGAGGATGCATTTGCTGCTTGGAAATTTCGGTCACGATTCACGATGTCGATGTACCGACCTCGTACAATGTTAAGTAAATACCATTACGATTGAAACATTTTTTGCCCATTTTTATACTTAGCAACATAAGATGAATAAAATCAGACGCTTTCGCAAGGACGCGTAATCTTTTCCGCTCGAAATAAGACTTCCTTTATCTCGGTCGCTTTGCTCCAAAAATGTGCCGGAGTTGCTGGTAGTGATATTTTTCAGAAAAACGCTGTTCAACTTTATTTTAGAACGTCCGAAGAATATTTACTAATTTTTAATTTCATTTAATTATCAATCGAGCCGATTCCAGTTAAGATTAACGATAAAAAAATTCCGGCGAACTCGCGCAAAAGATATTTTTGTTTCAATAATTCCGTATCCGAACAGAATTCAACGGACGATTCGCAATGCTAATTTTATAATAAATCGCGACGAAGAACACGAGGGATATATTTATTTAAGAATCGCGAAGAATATCGTTAATAGCAAATTTACCCATTTCGATGAGGATGCATTTGCTGCTTGGAAATTTCGGTCACGATTCACGATGTCGATGCACCGACCTCGCATAATGTTAAGTAAATACCATTACGATTAAAACATTTTTTGCACATTTTTATACTTAGCAACATAAGATGAATAACATCAAACGCTTTCGCAAGGACGCGCAATCTTTTCCGCTCGAAATAAGACTTCCTTTATCTCGGGCGCTTTGCTCCAAAAATGTGCAGGAGTTGCTGGTAGATAGTACTCGGGAAACGCGCGGAGCGCTAAGGGTTAACTGTACGTTGAAAATATCGAAGAGATTAATTGTTGAGTTAATTCGATTAACAACGAACAAACCGGTCGATAATACCGCGCATCGATCGTCTCTCCTCGTTCCCTTGAAGGAGTTAGATATCGTCGTAGGCGGTGCAGGTTTATCAGCTTAGACCACGGACTTGGGTTCTTGGAGTTGTCATGCATCCAGCACAGGAATTCCATAGTCCTCCCGCAAAGTGTTGGTAACGAGGCAGCGGTGGCGGCACCGACGGCAGCCAATTAGCGCACACGTTTCTCTTTTTAATAATGCAGCGGCCTAGATATGCGGCCTGCACGCTGCACCGGGTGTAATTACGCGGAAACCGCCGGCCACTAATGCGTGCCGGTGCAAACACGTTGCGACCGCGAGAATCTATGCCTGTGTCGCGCGCCGTATCGCCGGCTGGGTTTCAATGATTCCTCCTGGCTTTCATGCTTTCCGCTCGTACTTTTACCACGAGCAAATGCCTCACCGTGATATATATTCCGTTGCGCCGATCGCGTCGCCGATTCGTTTCATTCTTCCAGCCTTCGCGTGCCCGATCCCGTGATTACCTCGCGCTTTTCCCCTAGACGAATCCTCGGAATCTTCGAATCGCGACCGAAACGTTGCTTTTAGCTGTCGGATAATTAGCGGCGGACTCGACGAGCGGCGATCTATCGTTGGGGAGACGGAAGTAACATTGTAAATAATTTAAGGTCTGATACAGCTATCGTGGCAAATTGTTTAAAAATGAGTTTTCAAGGTTTCTTTTCAAAAGCTTAAAATTATGATTGCTTATTTCACGTGCGAGTAATGACGTTTTTTTTTTTAGTAGTCTCCTAAATATTTATTCGGTGAAAATATGAGGAAAAAATGAGGATAAACTATAATTATAAAGATTTATGTTTATTTCTATTATTTGGTTGCAATTATTTCATTTTTCATCGCAATTCAGTTGCAATTTCCAGTCTCAATTTTTTTTTTTAATAACTTATACGTTACCCGTTGCAAATCCGAAATACCGTGATTAAATAATGTCAGATAATTTTATGCCATTTTGACATAAAATTTATTGTTATACGGTAATAAATGTTTCTGCGTAATCGTAGGGCAAGTCAAATTGTCACTTTCGAACCCGATTTTTGATCATAGTCGCTCCGTGATGTGTGATCTGCAGACAGTCGACCGTTCGCTATTTTATGCCAAGTGCAAATAAATAGAAATTAGAGCCCTATCAATCTAATAATAACGAAGACGAGTTTTTAAAGCAAAGTTTTATATGTAGCTTTAAAGACTCGTCTTCAAGACTCGTTATTATTAGATTGATAGGGTTTTAATTTCACGTATTTAGCCATAATATAATTGACAACGTAACAGAATTAATATTGTAATATAGTAATAGAATTAATATCAAATTCATGTTAAATATTATTTCTGTCTGATAAGAATCGCTCACTTGTAGAGCACAATATAAGGATATAGGGGACGTGGCAGATGTTATCGAATTTTCTCGCTGCATTTAACACGTCTGACCATAAACTAACCTAATTCTACTTGCCAGGCTATAAATCTTTCTTCTTCCACTTGGCTGGTCCCAGGTTGCGTCTGATCTACTTCCTCGGCCACAGACGTCTTAATCTACTTACTCGACTATGTAATCTTTATTTTAATTGCATGCTCCCATAGAATTCACTCTACGTGTCTAAATAATACACTATTTATTCTAATTGTCCGATCACGTCGATCTACTTCTCTGTCTGTAGATTCATGCAATCGTATGATACGTTCCCATTCACATACCTAATCTACTTGTGCAACAGCAAACGGTTTCTGTTCCATAGGTCCGACCTTCGGCCGTCTTGTTCTACTTATTCGTTCACAAATAGTTCGAAACCGTTCGTAAATTGTTGCAAATGTAATTACTGGCATTGAAGAACCCATCAAATATTTAGAAAAATAGCATAAACTTGTTCTACTTGAAATCATTCGTTATGTGATAAACGTTCCCCCAGAATTTTGATCGATCGAATACAAAATAATCATTAACATATTATTAACGAATTATTACAACAGAATTCAAGTGTTGATGTAAAAGTTAACTCGAAACGGAAACAAAGGAACAATTCGAAGAAGTTCACTAAAATAATCTAACATATCTATAAAAGTCTCCGGTCCAGTTACAGTTAACACGTTGAATGCCACGCGGATTTTACAGAAATTGTCCGTGGCGCCACGATGAATTTTCTTTGATGTGATACATATAATGTTGCAATATTATTTGCAATAAATAAGTTACAGTGTATAACCATGTTTGACATGTTAATTGCGACGGGGGTCACCGTTTGAATCGACGATGGTCATAATACAAAATTTTAGATATTCACATTTGATTTAAATTATACAGGGTGTCCCAAAAATGTCTCGCAATCCGGAAATGGCGGGTTCCTTAGATCATTTGAAGCAGCTTCTTCCTTTACAAAAATTTTCTCCGAGGCACCGTTAACGAGTTATTAATGAAAAACAGTGACCAATAAGAATCGAGTACGGCTGACGCGAGGCGGCCCAGCGCACGAAGCCTAGTTCCGCTCATTGACTCGGTCGCCTCGCGCCAGCTGAGCTGGGATTCGACCGCCTCGACCGCTGGCGCCGTTGGCTCGGCCGGCTGGGATTCGACCGACTCGACCGCTGGCGCTGTTGGCTCGGCCGCCTCGCGCCAGCTGAGCTGGGACTCGACCGCTCGACCGCTGGCGCCGTTGGCTCGGCCGCCTCGCGGCAGCTGATCTCGCCTCTCATTGGTCACTGTTTTTCGTTAATAACTCGTTAACGGAGCCTCGGAGAATATTTTTGTAAAGGAAAAAGTTGCTTCAAACGACCTGAGGAACCCGCCACTTTCGGATTACGAGATATTTTTGGGACATCCTGTATATATTTCTACCAATTTGGGCGCGCCGGTCACCGGTAGCCCCCATGGCATCACCGCCAAGTTAAGTGATGGTCACCGGTGACCCTCGTGGCATTCAACGTGTTAAATTCAAAGTCCCGGTTAAAACCGAATCGATTCGGCAAACAATCGACGCTCTTTCCCCTGGCAATTCGAGAAAGAGAAACAGAAATAACGGCGGCTATTTCGCAGACCCCGTCGGATCGGAGAGAGAGCCCGCGTCGGCGTCGTTAACCGGGCCAGAGGTCGAAAGAACATCTCGAACGATAACGGATCGCGGTTCCCCGGCCGGGCGCGTAATTTTATGGCGGTCGAAATTGAAACGTACGGGGTTGCTGTACCGCGGAGAGTTTCGGTCGTTTCCGGTCGGCGAAAAAATAAACAAAAAAAAAATACGCGTATATATTCGCCGGACTTTTTACGGTTTATCGAACATCCCCCGATCATGGGACCGTTTCCCTAACGGGTCCCGTGCGTGCTCTAGCCTACGCCGGCCTGCGGAAAGTTATGGGGGGCGATATGGCGCCGCTCGAATTATTTAAAGACGCGAAGGTCTCGGGTCGCGCGAGAGCCGTGGAGGGTTTAATACGTTGAATGCTACGAGGGTCACCGGTGACCGGCACTTAACTTGGCGGTGACGCCATGGGGGCCACCGGTGACTGGCGCGCCCAAATTGGTAGGAATATATATATATATATATATATATTGTATTATATATATATATATATATATATATATATATATATATATATATATATATATATATATATATATATAATACAAAATTTTAGATATTGACATTTGTTTTAAATTATATACATTCCTGTGATATATAACTGTTATATCTATTCCTATATAATTATATTATTATATCTACATAATAATATTATTATATCTATATAATAATTATATTATTATATCTACATAATAATATTATTATATCTATATAATAATTATATTATTATATCTATATAATAATTACATTATTATATCTACATAATAATATTATTATATCTATTCCTATATAACTATATATATATTCCTGTGATATATATAATTATATATATAATTATAATTATATATATATATATATATATATATATATATATATATATAATAATTATATATATAATTACATATATCACAGGAATATATATAATTTAAAACAAATGTCAATATCTGAAATTTTGTATTATTACCATCGTCGATTCGAACAGTGACTCCCGTCGCAATTAACATGTCAAACATGGCTATACACTGTAACTTACCTATTGCAGAGAATATTTCAGCATTATGTGTATCGCATAAAAGAAAATTCATCGTGGCGGCACGGACAATTTCTGTAAAACCGGCGTGGCATTCAACGTGTTGATATTGCGGACGGAATACGGGGAGGTGACTTAGCCCCTCGAAGACATCGTCAACCGGGATTCTCCAACGGCTAAGGGATCAAATTTTTAGGCGAATTCGCCAGTAGAGAAGGGGGGGGGGGGACTTTCATGGGACACGCCCCGAATTACGTGAGAATATCCGCTAGAGGAGTAGACACGCCGCGGATGTATACTTTTTAAGGTGGTTTGTTGCCATCGTTGATCCAGTTTACGGTTTATGGGGGGGTACCGTCTAACTTATGCAGCGGCTTTACGGTGTAAGGGGACGTAAAACTCTATGCAAGGAACTAGGTGAAGGATATGGAAATTCGGATCATGATTCTGCGTCTTAACAGTAGAGCTGCAGACGATTGACTTGTTTTTTGAATTAACGAGTCGATTGAGAAAGGAGAGAATTTTATGGGTTTTTGTATATTTTCTTATTTTTGGAGCGACACTTGATTATGAACTGGATAATAGTAATAACAATAATAATAATAATAATAATAATAATAATAACAATCGGAGGGAACTTGGACTATTTTTATTGTTTTATTCAAACGTCGAAATCTTTTGTTTTCACTGTCAGTATCGGATGACTCTCACTTGTGCTTTCGATATGTGATGGTGGATATTCTTTTTCACCGTCCATTAGACCACTTTCATCATAATTGGTGTCAGTACAATTATTTTTCCAAATTATTTATTTATTCCAGTAATGTACTGCTACGTGAACATTTCCCCATAGTTTCTGAGTAATTTTACGGGAATATTTCTGCGGAGAAATAGAATATATAGAAAATCGAAAATAGAATTCTGATTTTTAAAATATTATTTATAATATTCATAATATTTATAATATTTATAATATTCAATGCTGAAAGGGAAATTGATGGAAAGTATGGAAAATAACTATAATATTTATCTCAGATCATAGAAAAGAAATAGGTGAAAATCTTGAAAAGTAACCATAGTCTTAATTATATATCAGAAAAAAGGAACAGATACAAGTTGCGATAAGTACTTACAATATTTATCTCAGATCGCAGAAAAAAGATAGCTAAAAATTCTGGAAAGTATCTGGGACCACAGAAGAGAAATGTATAGCAAAATTTTATTGTAACATCTGATATTGTATTAATAGAATATAACCGTTCAGATACTCCATTAGTTTGCTGTAAGCTCAACAAAATGATTAAAAGTCGGCTAAAACAGTGTTTTTATACTACAAAAATCCTCGGACTTTATAAAGTGTAAACATCAACATTTCTTGTACAGTTTTCGAATAAATGGAGCAATACACAACTGGTACGCGTTTTTGAACTCTTGTATTACCGACACTCCGTAATTAATGTGCATAACTTACAAATTTGTTCTGGTACCGGCTGTGTGCATAATCTGTGTTTAATACAATTTATACAATTTATACAATTTATACAATTTATACAATTTATACAATTTATACAATTTATACATTTTATACAATTTATACAGTTTAGTAGTTTAATTTAAGTTGGACCATTTATTGGCCACTTAATTTAGTATGAATATATTGTTGCGAACCTCTCTGTTTCTCTCGCGTCGCGCGGCATTTTTTATATATATTTACAATACAGAATATAAACTACAATACAACTGAATTCAATTATATTACAGATCTTTGAATTTGAAATGTTGATCGTTCGACGGTCCGATCTCGACTCTTCGATTGTCTGTTGGTAACACTATTTCGTGATAACCCCTATCTTCCATTATTTTTTTAACACGTTGAATGCCACGGGGACCACCGGTGACCGGCACTTAACTTGGCGGTGACGTCGTGGGGGCCACCGGTGACCGGCGCGCCCAAATTGATAGAAATATATATAATTTCAAACAAATGTCAATATCTCAAATTTTGTATTATCGCCATCGTCAAATCAAACAGTGACCCCTGTCGCAATTAACATGTCAAACATGGTTATACACTGTAACTTGAGCCGTTTCTTTTGAAAGTGGCATAAGTCACTTTGTTTTTAAGTCGATATATTTAAGGGTTCGCGTTTTAACACGTTTAAAAATATGGATGCTAACTTTCGAGAAGATTCACTTGTATTTGTTATCTCAGGATACTGATATTTTTCTCAGTATAAATAATTTCGTATAAACATTAAAAAAATCACCACTTCTCATTACGGTAAAGTGACTTATGTCACTTTCAAAATAAACGGCTCACTTATCTATTGCAGATAATATTTCAACATTATATGCATCGCATAAAAGAAAATTCATCGTGGCGGCACGGACAATTTCTGTAAAACCGGCGTGGCATTCAACGTGTTAAGGAGTTGTGTCGTGAATAACAAATGAGAAATATTTATTTGGGACTTATCGGTGCTTCGGTGGAAAGCGGCAATGCCGTTTATAATATCCGATACTAGAAGCGCAGTAGAAAATCGTCGATGTCACCGAACGCTTGGCTACTTTATTTTTCCTGTGACGGGTGGCGTTCGCGTTAGCGTTTCATGAGCGGCGCTGAAATCAGGGTAAATGTATCTCGCATTTCCATGGACAGTGCGGATTGAAGAGCGAGAAATAAGCGGGGCGATTAGGGACGGCTGGTTTGAATAAAGGATTACCACGGGAGTCGATCACGCATGGTTTCCCGCGGTTTGTCTTGCACACCTGTTTGAGAAATATGAATGAGCCGCGCTGTTCCCTGGGAACAGGGACATCTGGCTTCGGGCGATACGGTCGATCGTATCCTCCGTTGGAAAACGGCCACACATACTTTCGCGAACCATTTGAACCGACGCGGCCGAACAACCGGCCCCTGTTCATCGTTATTTTTGATGATGCAGGAAATATGGGCCCTTTCCGTCTCACTCGTTCCCTCTTTTTTTCTCTTCTCCCAGTTCACTGTCATCGCGCAATCCCCCCGCGACATCGATCGGTCCTTGCGATTCATCCTCCTTTCATTTAAATCGCCGCGCCGTTCATTTTTCCACTATGCCATCGATCACCGTTTCGCTCGGCCTTCAAAAAAACAAAGTTTTTGTTCTATGGTCCTCGGTTTCGCTTGACGTTATCTCCAGTGAAATCATTTCGCGTTTGTTTGGATTTTGGGAATTTGCTGCGCAAGTGCGTAGACGAAGTTATTATCTATTTTTTTTTTTTTTGGTTTATACAGGAAGGTTAACAAATGGAAAGTGTCCGTAGAAAAGAAAATGTGAGCGCCGAAAATGTAATTTCTGGGAGGAAGAGAAAAAACACTGCTATCTTCGAACTATCAACAAAACTTGATGACGTTTTCGACAATGACAAAATATAGAAAATATAAAAAAGAAAAGAAAATATATTTCTTTAATATGACGTTTTAATTTTCTATTATAGGTGGTACTACAAGTATTTTTAATATATTTAGATATTTCAAGTAAATTATTGTAAGAATCATGATATTTACCATCCATATAGCTCCGCTTTTTTTCAATACTTATTTTTGAAGTGTACTCTAATAACCGAAATTCCTGAGGAATGTCCTCCAAACTGAAGTCTTTTCACAAACTTACTTAACTTATTTACTCTTTTCACTTACTTAAATGGTATCGTACTGTGTTCCCATTAGCACATCGAATAATTTAAGAAGAGAGAACAAAATTTCTCAATTTTGTCATTTGTATTCATTTCTACGAACACTCTTCAAATACGCATAAGTAGAATTATTACAAAAAAGTACTAAATGTAGGGTGACATAGTGAAGGAAATCGCATGTTCAAAGCTGCATCGCGTGCAGGAGAAACCGACTGTTTCGTAATGCTAATTAGCAGTTATAAGAATAGTTGTGTAACTTTTAGGTATTGTATTAAAAGTTGTATCACGTTTAATTTATTGAAAAATTATGAACGGGAGAAATAATATATTACCGAACTCTCTCCTGTTAAGCGGTATGACGAAGTATCGTATGCTAATAAATGGCCTCTATCTACCTCCACGCAATCGCAGCACTCTATAGAATTGTCACTCGACGGTGTAATCTACGGGGCTGCAGTCGCTGTGCACGGAGTTCATATTTCAAGATAATAATAACGATAAACGTGAATCCGGTGATCGATAATCGAGATAACGTACACCACAGCGGTGCTATATCGGAGCCGGTGAGCCACGCGGCGAGGAACTATGGTCGCCTCGAATCTCTCAAGGCTGAAAACACAAGCTTGCGAAATCACTCCTTTAACCCTTTCGCTGCGGCAGCTCCACCGAAGTACCGTCACCGAACGGAAACTCGCTCCAGAAATATGCACGGTGCGCGTGGTTTCTGTATATACGTTGTTCCAAGTCTTAAATAATAACTGCGCCGAATAAAACAATCGTTGCTCCAATGTAACAAGTATATTTACATTTTTAATTTAAAAAGACTTACAAAATTATAGGTAACATAGGTATTTATATAATTGCAAAGCCTAACGATTAAACGTTTAATATAATTAACAACGAGACGAAAATGATTAAAATATAATAATATGTAAAAACTAATAATATAATTCTGTGCGATATATTTGAAAGCAAGGATCTATACAAAGGCCAACATCGCAATCTTTGCACTCGTACCGCGAATCCGTTCTTTTATCATTTTTGCTACAAATTACGCATCCGCGTCTTCTGTATGCGCTTCATTTCGATGCCGCATATATGCGGTGCCCGTACCCACAGGTCATCAAGTGAATGCCGCATATATGCGGCGCTCGGCGCGAAAGGGTTAAAGATCGAAGTGGTAGGGTCCGCGAAAACTTTGGAACGTCGATCGTGGGAACCTCGAAACGTTCGAACGTGGGAACTTCGAAACGTCGATCGCGGATATTTTCCCGAGAAACGAGTCGCCGAAAAATGAGCAAGATCGAAACACGAAATCGCGTCTGTTGAAGCTTCGTTGGAAAATTTGATACACAGCGTCCAATTGGATCGCGGAGAATTAGGTTGTACCGCGCGACTCGGATCTTCGCTTTCAGTGGAATAAGGCGCGTCATGGTCAGACATGGCGTTCTAAATCCACGTCAGGTGGTCGCGACGCTTATGGTAT
Source organism: Megalopta genalis (assembly GCF_051020955.1). Taxonomy (NCBI): domain Eukaryota; kingdom Metazoa; phylum Arthropoda; class Insecta; order Hymenoptera; family Halictidae; genus Megalopta; species Megalopta genalis. The sequence continues at coordinate 8,586,615 of NC_135019.1, forward strand.
ATGTACCTCGTGCTCCGCGAAGCCTCGCTGGTTGGTATAACCGGTTTGCACCGCGGCACGCTATAATCTAACGGTCGATGAAAATTCAGCGAAGCTCTCGGTTCCACGTAAAAAATAGATCCTACTGAATTATTTAACAGATTGCCGTACATTATCCTCACTTTGCTTAATCGCATCGATCCCGGCGCTCAAAGCTCCGCGACCGTCGAGCTTCGTCGAAATAATTCATTCGGTGACAATCTTGTTGCAACAACAAATTTCGTCGCTCTAATCGGATCGATCGCCCGTCACCGAGCTCTGATTTATTCGAGCCGTTCAATGTCACCGCGATTACTTCGAATGCACCGCCACGGATTATTTCGTACAAAAATGTGTATTATGTGTGTTATTTATTTTGTAGAAAATTGTGTCAAGTGCCAAGTAACCACAGAGTGGAACGAAATGACAATTGAATTGAGATTGCTTTTGAAGGTTGCGAAGGTTGCTTTTAAAATCATTTTCGGAAACGAATGTACAAAATATAATATACAAAATAGAGTAATGTTCTAATTGACGCTTAGATGTCCACAAAAATGGACAATTCGGGAAGAGGAGATACGATTATTCGAGCCTTGCAGCTCGTTTTTATAGTTGCTGAGAATCGATAATTATAAAAACGATATATATAAGAGATACGATTATATATATATTTCTCTTAATATTAACGAGAAATATATATATATAATCGTATCTCTTCTTCCCGAATTGTCCATTTTTGTGGATAATCTGAGCATCAATTAAAGAGACATTACTGCAGTTTGCACACGATCAAGTAACTCCGAAATAAAATGAAACAATACACAAACGAACATTCTAAACGCTGTCCTTCGAAATGTGCTCGAATCAGGGCCAGCTTCCAAATGTCCGTTTAAACGATTGCTTCTCGACGTGGATCGATAAAATCGCCTCGCAGAGATCGAGCGATCGTGCAGCAGACTGGCCAGGTACATAAAATGCAGAGAGATCGGTCACGAAGCCGCGCAGTTTTCGGAAAAATCCGTAGTACCGCGTCGCTGAACGAGTGTCCGGTGGATCATCCTTAACAAGGACACGTTCGTAGCGAGATAAATCGATATCGGGTACGGAGGTCAGCCGAGAGATACGTTTCGCCTCGGTTGGAACAGGGTACCGCGAAGAACGGGGCAGCCGGGTATAATTTACCGGGGAAGAATTTATGAAAGTGACGGCGAAGTGAATTTGCCGCGGTCGAAGCTCCCGGGGAAACAATCGTCCGCGTTTCTTCGGGGCTCCCGTACAATCGCGGGAAAGTTTCATCGCGACGGGAAGAAGATACGCTCGTAATCTGGCCGGTACGTCGTGAATTTTCGGCGCCGTTTTTCCTCGTTTCGAACATTTTCTTTTTTAACTTAACGCGATCCGGGGGGAAAAATTGAAAGCGTCAACGTTCACGGCTCGGAAATTTCTCCGTCGCCGTCTCTGTTCGACCGAACTCGTTTCTCTTTCTTTAATATCGTCGGACGGTGTCTCGTCAAGTCCCATTCTTTCGGCGCGGTCTCGTTTCGTTTCGGCGCGAAAATTTACGATGCGAATTATCGCGCGAGTCGGCCGCGTGAATCATCGCGGGACACGCGGCCGTAAAACAGCTATGAAATTATGCGAACAACGTGCCAGAGGTTGTACAGGATTTTTCAATTAAACGGCGCCGGGTGAACACCGGGAGATACGGGGGTCTCGTTTCGGACGGTAGTTCATTTCACCTTCGACTTTACGGCGCGCGACGTTGCGATCCCCGTGCCGAAATAGATCTTGATAATGGTTATCGCTTAATTATGGATCCTCCGGCGTTTCTGGTATCTGCGCATTTTCGTATGCAAAATGTGCGCTGCACAGTAACTCGGAAATGGTATCCCGTTTCTGAAAAGTACGACTTGTATAGAATATCTTTCAGTGTGTACAGTAAATTTTCCCGAATCTTCCTCCAGCTTGTAAACAAAAATGAACAACTTGGGAAAACGAGATACGATTGTTCGAACCTCGTTTTTACGATCGTTGACAATCGACGACTATAAAAATGAGCCTCGAATAATCGTATCTTCTTCTCGATATATCGCATATATCACGAGAACAATAATCTCTATGTACAATAAATTCTCCCTAATTTTCGTTCAGCTTGCAAACGAAAATGTACAATGTGGGAAAGCGAGATACGATTATTCGAACCTCGTTTTTACGATCGTTGACAATCGACGACTATAAAAATGAGCCTCGAATAATCGTATCTTCTTCTCGATATATCGCATATATCACCAGAACAATAATCTCTATGTACAATAAATTCTCCCTAATTTTCGTTCAGCTTGTAAACGAAAATGTACAATGTGGGAAAACGAGATACGATTATTCGAACCTCGTTTTTACGATCGTTGACAATCGACGTCTATAAAAATGAGCCTCGAATAATCGTATCTTCTCTTCTTAAATTGTCCATTTTCGCTTACAAACTGAACGAAAATTAGGGAGAATTTACTGCACACAGATTAAGATTACGGAATCAGTACATTCGATAGAAACTAGGAATGCTTCTTATTTGAAAATATCTTCGAAAAGAACAGCAAAAATGTATAGATAATTTTTCTGGGACCATGAAAGATCCAAAGGTATCATTGACACTAAAATTAAATCAAATCAGTCAAAATAACTGGTCTCTGAATTTTTCTTTTGCTGTTACCGATATTATAAAAATATTTATGCGAGGAGTTTCTTTACGATCCTCTTTATTGAAGCATATATTATAATGGAATTTATACGAAGTTTGTTACAAAATAATATACATTGATTGCGTTTGAAGCTCGGTAGCGTTAAAGAGATAACGTGAATTTATGGTTTACTTTTACAAAAAAGAAAATTAATGACTCTTGCGTGGAAGCTGTGGAAGCTGTGAAGAACTATGAAAGATCTTGACTATAGTTTTATCGTGTATAGGAATCTACGTGACGCAAAGAAGCTACGAGAATTAAGATTAAGAGAAATAATCGCAAATTGAAAGTGATATTGATTTTTAACAAATTTCTGACGATCTTGTTTCCATGGAAGCTGTGAAAACTATGAAAGATCTTGACTATAGTTTTATCGTGTATAGGAATCTACGTGACGCAAAGAAGCTACGAGAATTAAGATTGAGAGAAATAATCGCAAATTGAAAGTGATATTGATTTTTAACAAATTTCTGACGATCTTGTTTCCATGGAAGCTGTGAAGAACTATGAGAGATCTTGACTATAGTTTTATCGTGTATAGGAATCTACGTGACGCAAAGAAGCTACGAGATTTAAGATTAAGAGAAAAATCGCAAATTGAAACCGATCTTGATTTTTATCAAATTTCTGACGATCTTGTTCCCTTCTGTTTCAGATACGGTGACATGGTTCCGAAAACGATCGCGGGAAAAATCGTGGGGGGTGTATGCTCTCTCAGCGGTGTCCTTGTGATCGCTTTACCGGTGCCTGTTATCGTCAGTAATTTCAGTCGCATATATCACCAGAATCAGCGAGCAGACAAGCGCAAGGCGCAAAGGGTGAGTGAATTTACTTGAATTTATCGTCTCGTACGAACGACATCCAACTTCGAACGATTTCGTTTCATCTTCATCGTTCAACTTTCGCTAAAACTCTCATCAACGATCTCGTCGAAAGTGCCAGAGTTTAGTATTTAATCGATTGTTCCTGGCGAATTTTTGCGAACTGTTAATAACCGGTGCAAGCAACGATAAAACCGATCGGAGAATCGATTCAAAGTTCGCGGAGGAGTAAATGCCTTTTCGTCCATGCGTGACGAATAGGAGCGAGGAAAAAATTGTGAAAGAGTACAGTAATGTGACCCTAACTGACGCTCAGATTGTGTAAAAAAAATGGTCAATTTTGAAAGAGGAGATGCGATTATTCGAGCCTTGCGGCTCGTTTCTATAATTGTAGACAATTTATAACTATAAAAATAAACCGCGAGGCTCGAATATTCGTATCTCCTTCTCCCAAATTGTCAATTTTTATGGACAATCTGAGCGTCAATTAGAGAGACTTTACTGTACTGCGCTAAATTCCCCTAGCTTGGAAACAAAAATGGACAACTTGGGAAGAGGAGATACGATTATTCGAGCCTTATAGCTTGTTTTTATAATTGTTGACAATTCGAAACTATAAAAACGAACCGAAAGGCTCGGATAATCGTATCTCCTTCTCCCAAACTGTCCCTTTTTTGGTGGACAATCAGAGCGTCAATTAGAAAGATATTACTGTATTGCGCTAAATTCCCCTACCTTGGAAACAAAAATGGACAACTTGGGAAGAGGAGGTACGATTATTCGAGCCTTATAGCTTGTTTTTATAATTGTTGACAATTCGAAACTATAAAAACGAACCGAAAGGTTCGGATAATCGTATCTCCTTCTCCCAAATTGTCCCTTTTTGGTGGACAATCTGAGCGTCAAGTGGAGAGACATTACTGTACAGCAATGTCTCCCTAACTGGCGCTCAGATTCTGCACATAAATGGACAATTTGGGAAGAGGAGATACGATTATTCGAGCCTTATAGTTTGTTTTTATAATTGTTGACAATTCGAAACTATAAAAACGAACCGAAAGGTTCGGATAATCGTATCTCCTTCTCCCAAATTGTCCCTTTTTGGTGGACAATCTGAGCGTCAAGTGGAGAGACATTACTGTACAGCAATGTCTCCCTAACTGGCGCTCAGATTCTGCACGTAAATGGACAATTTGGGAAGAGGAGATACGATTATTCGAGCCTTGCAGCTCGTTTTTATAGTTGTTGACAATCGATAACCATTAAAAACGAGCCACAAGGCTCGAACAAAAACGTTTCCTCTTCAAAAATGGTCCATTTCTGTGGACAATTTGAGCGTCAATTAGAGAGACATTGCTGCATTCGTTTCTCCAGCGATCGAGGCAGCGTGTTGATTCGTGATCCGCAGCTTCGCGAAAGATCTTCAGTTTGCTCGCGTACACACGCGGCCCGTGTGTCCAGAAATAGCTGTGTCACTGTTCGCGCCACAGACACTGACACTTTATTCTGGTAGAGTGGATATCGATATTGTTGGATGTTGTCTCTGGACCCGGTTGATCGACCCCAAGGCCGTGCCGCGGGTAACTTTCGGCGGGGTACGCAGAAATTTTTCGGTTTTCCTAGCTTCCCCTCTTCCCGAACCAAGTACGTAACACACTCTGATCGTAACAGAGCGAATCTAATCGAAACTCGAGAGGGAGGGAGACCGAGAATCTCAGTTAATCTCAGCTCAAACTCGGCATAATCTAACCTTCGTCCTAACCACGCCCGATTGAAGTTAAGTTCAGACGTAGCTCTGTAATGTAAATTCGATCGAAGAGTTAAATCTAATCCGGACTTAATTCGAATTAGACTGAAACTTACCTTCGACTTAATCCAGGCTTTATCTGGGATCAAATTAATCCGAATCAAATTTATCTGTACTCAATTCGCATGAAAATTGAACTTGTCGGATCTGATGAGAATCGAATTGATCCAAGCTTTATCCGTAGCTAATTCAGAGATCGAAATTGAACTTGTCTGATTCAGATTTGATCGGAATCAAATTAATACAAGTTCTATGTAGAGTTGATTCAAATTAAAATTGGACTTATCAAGTTCATATCTAATCGGAATCAAAATAATCCAAATTATATCTAGAGCTAATTCGGATTAGAAGTGAACTTATCAAGTTAATATATCTAATTGGAATATATCTAATAATCTAATATATAATATTAGATTAATCGATTAATCGATAATTAAAGATTAATCTAATATATAATATATATCTAATATCTAATAATATATCTAATTGGAATCAGAATAATCCAAATTATATCTAGAGCTAATTCAGATTAGAAGTGAACTTAACAAGTTCATATCTCTAATCGGAATCAAAATAATCCAAATTATACTAAAGAGCTAATTCAGATTAGAAGCGGACTTATCAAGTTCATATCTAATCGGAATCAAAATAATCCAAATTATATCTAGAGCTAATTCGGATTAGAAGCGAACTTATCAAGTTAATATATCTAATTGGAATATATCTAATAATCTAATATACAATATTAGATTAATCGATTAATCGATAATTAAAGATTAATCTAATATATAATATATATCTAATATCTAATAATATATCTAATTGGAATCAGAATAATCCAAATTATATCTAGAGCTAATTCAGATTAGAAGTGAACTTAACAAGTTCATATCTAATCGGAATCAAACTAATCCAAATTATACTAAAGAGCTAATTCAGATTAGAAGCGGACTTATCAAGTTCATATCTAATCGGAATCAAAATAATCCAAATTATATCTAGAGCTAATTCGGATTAGAAGCGAACTTATCAAGTTAATATATCTAATTGGAATATATCTAATAATCTAATATATAATATTAGATTAATCGATTAATCGATAATTAAAGATTAATCTAATATATAATATATATCTAATATCTAATAATACATCTAATTGGAATCAGAATAATCCAAATTATATCTAGAGCTAATTCAGATTAGAAGTGAACTTAACAAGTTCATATCTAATCGGAATCAAAATAATCCAAATTATACTAAAGAGCTAATTCAGATTAGAAGCGGACTTATCAAGTTCATATCTAATCGGAATCAAAATAATCCAAATTATATCTAGAGCTAATTCGGATTAGAAGCGAACTTATCAAGTTCATACGTAATAAAAATTAAATTAATCCAAGCTCTGTCCATAGCCGATTCAGATGAAAATTATACGTACGAAGTTCAGATTTAATCGGAGTCAAATCGACATTCAAGATTCAACGAAAATCTAATTCGGACTTCTTGTGATTCACCGAAAATAAGATTTCGACTAGATTTACTTTTAGCGAAGCTCGGCTCGAAATAGCGAAACTTTACTCTCCGCCGCGGCAACCCAAAAAGTATATACATTCAAAGTGGTTTTCCCAAAAGATGCACGTTTCCCGCGAAACGCGAGCACCATAAATCCACGCTCCTAAATTCCACGTTTAATACAGACTAGCCAGCGGGGATTTTTATGCGTGCACTCTCCGTCCGCGTCCGGAATGACGAATGCATCGTTCCTGGATACTCTTGCATGCGAGATATGCGGGTCAACCACCTGGCGGATTCAAGACGTTCCTGTGCGGTGGGCCAAGCTCGCGATTAATTTGCCCACGGAACACGACTTCTTCACCGACCACTCCTCCTGCTTTCGGAATTCATTTTTCAAACTCTTCCATCGCATGGAAAGATTCGTTCGATTTTCGTGTCACCTGCCGGACGTTAACGATTACAATCAACCCTCCTGTATAACACGATAGATTCGTTCTGTGTCGTACAGAGACCGTGTTAAAAGAAACCTGGAATCAATAGAAAGGGAAATCCGTTCCGTGTTACAGTAAATTCTCCCTAATCGACGGTCAGATTGTGCACGATTTGTTACGATTGACGTAATCTTGACAATCGAAAACTATAGAAATGAGCCGCAAGACTCGAATAATCGTATCTTCTCTTCCCAAATTGTCCATTTCGTGTACAATCTGAGCGTCAATTAGGGAGAATTCACATATCCAAATTATGTTCTCCTCTTCCCAAATTGTCCATTTCTGTGGACAATCTGAGCGTCGATTAGAGAGACATTACCGTATCCGCTACTCAAAAAACATTTAACACTTTCGAAACTGACAATAAGATTTTAGTAACAAGCACATAACGAGGGATTCTTTCAAATACAGAACGAAACTAGAAAGAATTAAATTGTTCGAAAAGGTATCGATGAAAAGGTATCCCGCGCACAGCGCGTTAAGCTTCGATTAGTACAGAAACCTCGAGAAGATAATTCGTTCGTCGGTTTCCAACACGACTGCCAAAAGACCGTTCGAGTAGTCGCGCACAAAAATCCGCGGTAATTGGATCCGCAGAAGCGACGGGACAATGATTCCGCGGTTAACCTCGTTCACGGGACTTCTGGGACACCGTGTACACGAATCCAGACGACCGCTTCGCGTTATTTTAGCTCGATAGCAATTTCGTGCTATTAATAACCGGACAACGGAAATAAACTTCTCGTTTCATCGAGTCCGCGATCGAACCGGGAGCGGACCCCGTTCTCCGTCGGACTTCCTCGATTGTTTTATTACTTTCCCGAAGCGTGTATCGTTCGCGTGTACCGCCCTAGGAGTCGATGCTCGAACGGGAACGCCAGAAAGTCTCCGCGGTTTTTCGTTCGCCGCGGGCGCGGCGGTGAATTCCCTCGTTTCCCTTGCGATCGCGGCGCGTTCCTGCGCCGGGGAACGCGGGAAGTCACGGTTACCACGGTCGATCGGGTCGATGTGGGAAGTTAGGTGGCCTCGAGGAGCCCGTCTTTGAAAGTCGGCCGATTTATTCTAACCCGCGACACGCCGGTAATCCACTGTCCCCGTGGCACACTTACCGCGGAACTCTTAGCTTCTCGTCGATCAGAATTTTTCCGATTTCGCCTGTTTCATCGCCGCTCCGAACTTCCATCGCATTTGTTATTTCTAGAGAAGAATTTGTTTTTTTTTTCGAGAAGTTGCACCGTTTCACGATTTTTTCGTTAGCCAGTCTTCCTAGAATGACTCGCGGCTGACTATCTAAACGACAGCGACGACGACGTTAACCCTTAGCGCTCCGTTGGCTCTGCTACGGATACTGTCAGCATTTTATATCGATCACAGAGTATCGTTTGATCGACGAAGACAAATTTCTTCTGCATCCGATTGTTAAAAAACAACCAGAAAACGGGTTACCTTTTCGAGAACAATGCATTATTCGAAAGGTGATCGTCAAGATTCTCTGAAATCGTTCGATGCAATGCAAATCGTTTCATCGTGAAAGTATAGTAAATTCTCCGTAATTGATGCTCAGATTGTTCACAAAAAATGGACAATTTGGGAAGAGTTTAGCGGCTCGTTTTTATAGTTGTTGACAATCGGTAACGGTCCATTTCCGTGTACAATCTGAGCGTCGATTACGGAAAATTAGCCCTTAGCGCTCCGTTGGCTCCGCTATGGAGACATCCGTCATTTGTTCCGTAAATCCGAAGGCTTTGCTGCGGAGCCCAGTGTTTTTAGCATGATTACACCGAAGATGCTATGTTTTTGTCGACGTTGGCAATTATTATTTGCAGTGAAAACGTGCTTAGCGTGTGTACCATTACGATTGAAACATCTTTTGCCCATTTTTATAATTAGCAACATAAAGTGAATAAAAGCAAACGCTTTCGCAAGGACGCGCAATCTTTTCCGCTCGAAATAAGACTTCCTTTATCTCGGGCGCTTTGCTCCAAAAATGTGCCGGAGTTGCTGGTAGTGATATTTTTCAGAAAAACGCTGTTCAACTTTATTTTAGAACGTCCGAAGAATATTTACTAATTTTTAATTTCATTTAATTATCAATCGAGCCGATTCCAGTGAAGATTAACGATCAAAAAATTCCAGCGAACTCGCGCAAAAGATATTTTTGTTTCAATAATTCCGAATCCAAATAGAATTCAACGGACGATTCGCAATGCTAATTTTATAATAAATCGCGTCAAAGAACACGAGGGATATATTTATTTAAGAATCGCGAAGAATATCGTTGATAGTAAATTTACCCATTTCGACAAGGATGCATTTGCTGCTTGGAAATTTCGGTCACGATTCACGATGTCGATGCACCGACCTCGCACAATGTTAAGTAAATACCATTACGATTGAAACATTTTTCGCCCATTTTTATACTTAGCAACATGAGATGAATAAAATCAAACGCTTTCGCAAGGACGCGTAATCTTTTCCGCTCGAAATAAGACTTCCTTTATCTCGGGCGCTTTGTTCCAAAAATCTTCCGGAGTTGCTGGTAGGTAGTACTCGAGAAACGCGTGGAGCGCTAAGGGTTAAAATAGTCCCGTTCGCTATCGACGGCGAAGCAAGAACGCGAAATTAACGAGTAAAGAGACGAAGGATGCAAATGGAGGAAACGAAGCGAATAGCGATTTCGTGGGAAGATCGCGGCGACGACGGGAGAGAAGTTGGAGAAAGCAGGCCTCGGGAAAAATATTCGGAGAGTCTCGAAGCGGGCCGATATTCCCCGGAGAGCAATTTGTCGACGAGATATCTGTGTCAAGAAACCCCGAAGATCTCTCGAGCCCTCGACGAGGATAATTGCTGAGGACCCGCGGCGGATTGCGTACACATCGATACGCAAATTGGAGGGCTCGGGACGCGTTTTAATGGCCGCTCGATCGGAATTGGCCAGTTTACCGGATCCGGAGCAAAAATGCCAGCTCCGTGCCGAAATGATCAGCAGCCGGCGAGCGATCCGACGATGAAAAGCCTCGAGCAACCTCGGGGAATATCGTACACGTCATTGTGGATCACGATAGCGAGCCACTCGACAGACAGAGAGCCGGGTGAAGGGAATACGAGATTCTTTGATCGCCGGCTAATAAAACCGCGGCTCCGACCCGATTAAAAATAACTTCGTGGCTCACCGGGAATAATTTCGATGCTGGACGTCGGCCTCACTCTTTCTCTCCCTCTCTCTCACTCTCTCTCTCTCGCTCTCTCTCTCTCTGTTGTCGATCGCCTTTTTTTAGATTGCGACATCTCGAGCATCCTCTCCGAGTAAATAGGAAATACGCAGTTGTACCGCGATACCATTGCAAAACATGCTCCGTCGGAATTAAATCTTTTGAACGCTTGTTTATTTGTTGGGAATCCTCGGCGCGGCTAAAAATTCGGCCCGGTTTAATCGTAATCATCAAGATAATCGTAATTCTGTGAACGGAATAAAGTAGATGATTAAGGTATAGTAAATTCTCCCTATTTGCGCCTCGGTTTGTATACAAAAATGGACAATTTGAGAGGAAGAAATACGATTGTTCGGGTCTTGCGGCTCATTTTGATAGTTGTTGACAATCGGTAACTATAAAAACGAGCCGCAAGGCTCGGATAATCGCATCTCCTCTTCCCAAATTGTCCATTTTTATGTATAAGTTGCGGATCGATTAGGGAGAGTTTACTGTATTTGAATAGATCTTAGCGAACAGATAGCAACACAAAAGTTCCTCCCTTCGATAAGTTTTTTGTTATGTTTAACTCCGCGTAAGTATTCGTCGCACCGTCAATGCGATTTTCATATATCCAGCCTTCCAGATTCGTAATCGGACAATTGAATCAGAACATCGTGCAATTCTTTCCCAGTTTTCTAACTTCAGTCGAGTATTCTTCACACCGTCAATACAAGCGTTACATATCCAGCGTCCTAAATTCACAACTGAACAATTCAATCAGATAGGTATATACTATCTTCCTCCAATAATTCGTCGAACATTGTGCAGTTCTTTCCCACTTTTCAAACTGCAACCGAGTATTCTTCACGCAGCCAATAGAAGTGTTACGTACCCAGCGTCCTAAATTCACAACCGAACGATTCAATCAGATCGGTATATACCACCTTTCTTCAATAATTCGTCAAACATTGCGCAATTCCTTCTCATTTTTCAAATTGCACTCGAGTATTCGTCGCGCTGTCGATACAAATCTTTCATATCCAGTCTCGCATATCCAAATTTCCGCTCAAATACCGACTTTTGATCAGACTGAAATCGGATGCTCTGAAATCTGAATCCCCATTACCGACGATTTCGATAGACAATCCAGTTCTCCGCGATAGATGCTCTAAACAATGAAATACAGTAATGTCTCCCTAATTGTCGCCTAAATTGTGCAAAAAAAATGGACAATTTGGGAAGAGGAGATACGATTATTCGAGCCTCGCGGCTCGATTTTTTAACCTTTTAGGCACGACGCGCCACTATAGTGGCTTTCGCACCACTATAGTGGCTTACTCTAGTAGCTCAATCGATCATCGTTTGAATCACACTTCTTTTGTCTTCACATCAATTTACAATATACAGACTTATCTTAACAATATAACTGTTAACAATATAACTGTATCTTAACAATATACAGACAGAATATACAAACACTCTGTACAGTACATATCAGACTCTGCCGTCCAGAGAAATAGCCTCGCGCAGAATTCAACCGTACCTAAAAGGATAATTGTTGACAATCGGTATTGGGATTATTTCTCAAATTTTATTTATTATTATTATTTATTTTATATTATATTATTATTATTTATTTTATTTATTTCTCAAATTATTTCTCAATCAAAAGATTATTTCTCTTTTTCTTAAAAGTTTTATTTTTACTTTTATTTGAGAGAAGGTATATGTACGAAATGACTGAGCGACCAAATCCAACTAAGAAACCTGCTTATATGCCCTTTTTGGTGTGGTCTTCTCCACCAATCAAAGACGGTCATTCATCGCGTTTTACATTGTATACGCGATACTGGGATCACTAACAGAGCACGATGTGCTCTAACGACATCGGCGATGATACATCGCGGTATCTATAATGTACAGTTTACATCAGGGGTGTCAAACTCGCGGCCCGCGGGCCGCATGCGGTCCGAGATGAACATTTTTGCGGCCCAGTCAATATATCCGACGCAAAGTAAAAATAAAATAGAAATGTGAATTAGAAATCTTGAAAGTAGTCTCGGCCAATAAAATTTCTCCCGAAATAGGAAAGATAGTATCAGAGAAGAGATGTCAAGTATCAGGACGTAAACAATAATTTAACTTGATATATGTGTTTATTACAATGTACTAGTCGAAATAAAAATATTTGTTTCTATGAACATTGATTTTTTCTTGCGGCCCACCTAAAGTTAAGCATTGTTTATTTGGCCCAAGTTAACTTTTCAGTTTGACACCTCTGGTTTACATCATCATCGGTGCCCGCTGACGGAACCGGCGGAAATGTAAGCTGATATTTTCGAATCTCAGTCCTAAGTAAACTATAGATTAATTTTCGTGTCCGAGGCTAAAGGTTCTTTTTCAACAATCGGCAACTATAAAAATTAACTGCAAGGCTCGAACAATCGTGCCTCCTCTTCCCAAATTGGCCATTCTTGTGCAACAATCTGAGCGTCAATTAGGGAGACATTTCGTACGCGAGGAGTGGATAGAGAGTCACGTGGCGACTTGGGCTATCCGTCGCAGAGACTTAACGAGCAGGGATCGCGCATATTTTCCGCGGCCGAGCCAAGAAACACGCAGACTTCCGAGGCGATCTATTACGAAGTCTGCCAGTTTCTGGTCGAAGTTCAACCTATATTTTCGTGCCGGGTTCCGCGCGAAGGTGCGCGGTGCCTCGTCTCCGCCGCGCGGCTTTTGTTGGTCGCGACGTGTAAGGTTGTCCCGGTCCGGACAGCTACTTCGGGAAAACAGGTCTAGGGGGCCGGTTCTTGGTCTTGGTTGCGCAAAAGTCGAATATATATCGTAATTTGTACTGTCAGCGTGCAGCGACGGAGATCGCGGATCACCGCACCGGTGTCAGAGACCAATTCTCCCCGAGCCTCTAGCAGAAGTTTTGGTTGGCCGTCGGCCAGCGGCTACCCTCAGTTCATTACCACTATCCCGTGCTCGCTGAGAGAGAGATAGATAGATAGATTAAAAGAGAGAGAGAGAGAGAGAGAGAGAGAGAGCCGATGCAGCTGGCCGAATAAAGTGCCGGCACCGGCATGATCGCGGTCGGGAATCTTCCGGCCGTCTCGCCGATCTGATTCATGGCGATTGTTGCTTCGCGGGCCTCTGCTGACGTGTCCTTTGCGTGCACCCCATGCCCCCTATTAATTACTATGCAATCACCGCGGAAATCTCGAAAATTGTATTTCTCCGATCGTAGGAATTCATTCGATTCCCGTCTCTTCGGGGAAAGTGGTTCGAGAGAGAATCAGGGAGAATTGGATTTTTAATTGACTCCTTAACTTGTACGCTCGAGTTAATTCGAGCGCGCTAAACAGGCCAAACTGTGCGGCCAAACTGTGCACACTCGAGATAATTCGAGCGGCGTTGAATTTTATGCTGTTATAATTTTTCACACTCGAATATAATCGAGAATTGAAAATAACAATGTGAAAGCAAAGAAAAAAGATCGTTTTATTGATATTTATCATTTGTGAGAGTCGTTACATGTGCAATACTTGCAATATTGGACTATGTGCTGCACCTTGCTTCGAAATATATCATACGAAAGAAAAGTTTGAATAATTTTTTAAAATTATTATTTACGTTGTAAAAGTATAAATAAATATTTTTACTGATAAAAATATGTTTTTTCCGAAATAGCAATTCGAAAAGAAAGACAAAAAAGTCGATGTACGTGTAACATTGCAATATTCGGCTCTTTTCTGCAATGTGGATCAAAATCCAAAATTAAAATTAAAATTTTGATTATTTTTTATTGATTATATTTTATTATATTATTATATTATTATTATATATATTATTATTATTTATCATATTATTATATATTTTGATTATATTTTATCTTTTAATTTTTTTGCCAAGACAATGTTCTAAATTGTGTTTTTTTTACATTAAAAAAAATTGATTTCTTTTGGCCAGTTGTTTAAAAAAAAAAACTGTGCGTTAAAGGGTTAATTTCAATCGTGGAACAGGCTATCGCTCGATCACGGATAAAATTTGCATTTTCATAATTCATATTAGGAACACTAAATAGAAAGAGAAATGTTGCCGCCGGCAGTGGATACGAATAATCGAGGAAGCCGATCGGAAAGGAGACGATGATGCGCGAAACGCGCCTTGAGAAGACGACTCGCGCAAATAAAGATCATTGGAGGCGAAACATCGCAGTCTGCGGGCTCGCTGGTTTTTTGCTCTCGATGGCTCGTTCGGGATCGATTCTGCGCGCCGCTCGCAAGTTCACCCGGCTAAGGGTAAACAAATATTTGAGAGGAGCTTCCATAAGTAAACAGCTCCGGGCCGCGAGCCTTTCGTCGTGAAACAAACTCCGTCTTCCGCCGGGACTCGGTCGCCGCATAAATCTTGGCTCCCGGAGAAAAAGTCGGGTCCGTTCTCTTTTTGCCCGTCCCTCGCGCAAACTTCTCGGTCGGCGATCCTCGGGAAATCGGCCCGCTGGGAAAATTCTGTTGGGAAATGGATCCAAGGCTGGCGCAAAAAATGAAATCGGAAGATTCGCGAATTTTCCCGATCGGCGGAAATCCCGTACTCGCGAGAGTTCGTCGATCCGTAGTAATGAATACATTTTTTGAACGATGTTAAAAATGTTGAAAGTTTGATCCTCGTGTCAAGCTTTGTATTCCGATTGTATAATTATAGCCTGATATCGAGAAATTATTCACGTTCGCAAAAAATTAGCTGAGAACAATGCTGATTTTTATAAGAATCGTGTGAAGTTCTGCGGCGAACTTTTTGTAACAATACAAGTTACTTCATGCGAGTTATTCGATCTGAAATAAGACATTTCTTATGTTGTTTAGGGAAGCCGGCTTTTTTGCTTTAGCTTTTAGCACGGATCCGATTTTGCCGGGTCTTCCGTCGAGGCCGCAAGCCGGTATTATTTTTTTAACGTTGATACTGCCGTCCAAACGATAGGTTCGCTGTCAGTCCCTGGGAACTGACGCCGCTAAAACAAAAAAGTACACTGTCGGTCCGAGAGGACTGACACCGTGCAAACAAAAAGTCCAGCCGCGATTAACGCGTTAAAAGAGAAGCGAGTTTGTTCCGATGAAAACCCGGGGGCATTTCATTAACCCTTAGCGCTCCGTTGGCTCCGCTATGGAGACATCCGTCATTTGTTCCGTAAATCCGAAAGCTCTGCTGAGGAGCCCAATGTTTTTAGCATGATTACACCGAAATTGCTATGGTTTTGTCGACGTTGGCAATTGTTATTTGCAGTGGAAACGTGCTTAGCGTATGTACCATTACGATTGAAACATCTTTTGCCCATTTTTATAATTAGCAACATAAAGTGAATAAAAGCAAACGCTTTCGCAAGGACGCGCAATCTTTCCCGCTCAAAATAAGATTTCCTTTATCTCGGACGCTTTGCTCCAAAATGTGCCGGAGTTGCTGGTAGTGATATTTTTCAGAAAAACGCTGTTCAACTTTATTTTAGAACGTCCAAAGAATATTTACTAATTTTTAATTTAATTTAATTATCAATCGAGCCGAGTCCAGTGAAGATTAACGATCAAAAAATTCCGGCAAACTCGCGCAAAAGATATTTTTGTTTCAATAATTCCGTATCTAAACAGAATTCAACGGACGATTCGCAATGCTAATTTTATAATAAATCGCGTCAAAGAACACGAGGGATATATTTATTTAAGAATCGCGAAGAATATCGTTAATAGTAAATTTACCCATTTCGATGAGGATGCATTTGCTGCTTGGAAATTTCGGTCACGATTCACGATGTCGATGCACCGACCTCGCACAATGTTAAGTAAATACCATTACGATTGAAACATTTTTTGCCCATTTTCATACTTAGCAACATAAGATGAATAAAATCAAACGCTTTCGCAAGGACGCGTAATCTTTTCCGCTCAAAATAAGATTTCCTTTATCTCGGGCGCTTTGCTCCAAAAATGTGCCGGAGTTGCTGGTAGTGATATTTTTCAGAAAAACGCTGTTCAACTCTATTTTAGAACGTCCGAAGAATATTTACTAATTTTTAATTTAATTTAATTATCAATCGAACCGATTCCAGTGAAGATTAACGATCAAAAAATTCCGGCAAACTCACGCAAAAGATATTTTTGTTTCAATAATTCCGTATCTAAACAGAATTCAACGGACGATTCGCAATGCTAATTTTATAATAAATCGCGTCAAAGAACGCGAGGGATATATTTATTTAAGAATTGCGAAGAATATCGTTAATAGCAAATTTACCCATTTCGATGAGGATGCATTTGCTGCTTACTCGAAAAACGCGTGGTGCCCTAAGGGTTAAAGTACGTCGAATGTAGCGCGTCCGCGCGAAGAACGTTTCAATATGTTTTTCACCGGGCCCTAAATGCTGGATAAACGAACGTGCGCGGCGTTCAGGAATGAAACGAGACATCTCCCTCGACGAGCTACAGGTTAATAGAAATTTCGTACGTAGAGAGACGCTAGACTCGGTCGTTCCAGGTCGGACAACAAGTTCATACTTCGCTTCGAGTTGAATGGAACGTCTCCCGCAGAATTCGTTGGAACATTTCGAGCGTGCCACGCCGAGTAGATTCAGTCGTTACGGAGGAGACAATCGATCCTTGGGAGGCCCTCCTGGCTTTCGAAGCGCGAAGATCGTCCAAACAATCTGTACAACGAGGTAGCACGTAGAACGAGGATCTAATTAGGTCCCCATCGACTGACAATGTGCCGCTTTCGCGGTTCTTTGTAACGTTCTCCCGAACTCGAATTATTTGGAACGAAAAACGCTGGATAGGCGGACCACCGCCGTGGCATCCGCGACGCAGTAGATGTAATATCGCATAGACGGAATTCGACCGCGTAATTAGATGTGGAAGCCTGGTGTCTGGGCTTCCAAGTAAATTCGGTCGTTGGAGACCAGACAATCGATCCGGACGAGCTTCCTCTGGCATTCTAAGTATAATAATCGTTCAAAGAACGTGTAAGTTACGGCAGAATCACTCCAATGGGGTACTAATTAGAACTCTGCTAAGGCTCTGTTCACGATTGCGGGGAAGTTTTCGGTCTCCTGAACGCGAAGGCGAATTGTTTGTACAAGGGATGAATGATTTAGCGAGATGGCGGTGTTCATAATCCAGCGAGCGAAGCGGTTCTCGCACTTTTGGGTCGTCATCTTCGCTTTCGAATAGGTCCAGTCCTTATCAGAATCTGTCCTATCCTTTCAAATATTACGATCGTTGAAACGTTTCTATTAGCCCTGTGGATTTTGTGCGTTTATGTAACGAAAATAACTGGATCGAATGCAGAACAGCAGAATTATTCAACGAAGAAGAATGATTTAAAGAAGCAGAATTATTTCATCTGATTAAAGTTGTGTAAAAAATGAACGAACGTGTAGGTATCTTCGGTGCTTTGCAATTAGTGTAAATAATTTTTATTGTTCGTAAAAATACGCACTGTGGGGAAAAACGTGGTAAATCAAAATTTCCAAAAATTTGAACCGTAGCATATAAGATTTACGCATTTATCAGAAGTAAACAATGTGGAAACAAATTCTGAAAAAATTATACAATTCGAAAAGCTACTAATAGCATCTAAATCTAAAAGCATAATCGAATTATCTGAAAAGAAGATCGGGTAATGTGCCTGTTACCGTGCCTTTGGCACGTTTTCGTAATTAACGTTATACTTATCGAATAGATTATGTTCAATTTCTTTATTAAAAAAAAGTATACAAAAATTTGATACGTCTTTTTCGACGGATATATGAAGTTAATTATGTCTGACAACGAACCCAAAGCACAGCAATTGGTGTACTGCTATACCGCTTACCTCGGTAGCATTCAGGACGCAGGATATACAGCAATTTTTCCTCCACTAGCATGAACGAAATTCCGCCGCGTAATAGTTGTTGCGGGTTGCCAATCGATCGGCACCAACAATCTACGGGCCGCCAACTTCGGTATCAATTATCAAACCACTTTCCTCGCGCGTACCTGCATATCAGAAGCCCGCCGGGAACAGTTCTATCAACATTGCCGAGTGCAGAGAGAGAGAGAGAGAGAGAGAGAGAGAGAGAGAGAGAGAAAGGGAGAGAGAGAGTGAGAGAGGGAGAAAGCGAGGTTCTCTACTTGGCTGAACACAAAGCGCCAGCAACTTCACGCTCGACGAAACGACGCGTCCAAACGTTTTCGCAGAGGAGTCTGGCGAGAATGCGCGGGCCAGCGACAAAAGGGTAGAACGTAGACGGCAGAAGGATACGTCATCGGCCGAAACCGTGAAAACGGGACGTACACGCGTGGCCATGCATATGGAAATGCCGAGGCATCTGCATTGCAGATTGCCAGCCCGGCCGGGATAAAGAAACCGAGCCCCGCGCGCGATTTCAGGGCTGCGAATTGTCGGGAAGCTGCCCTTAGCCGCGTTCACAATTGCCAAGGACTTGTACGCCCTTCAAACCGATTCTACGAAACGGTGTGCTTGCGCACGTGCCTATCGGGCTAACCTACTTTCCATTTCTATTGCACTTCGCCCGGCTAATTTCGTGTCATAAATCGAGTAGCGTGGGATCAAGATAGCGTCTCTTCGGCGAACAATCGGCGTTCGTTTGCTCTCTTCGCTCCTTTCGGACGAAGTAGGCTGGTCTTAATTGAGATACTACCGTCGCGTAATTGCTTCTCAACACACCGCTGCCAGCGTGTCGGCGCGCGATTTTTCTGTAACGCTGCTACGGCTTCGCTCGCCATTTCGTGTCACCGCTCTCTCGCGTCGTCTCTCTCCCTATATTTTTTCTGCACCAGTTCGTTCTATTTCGTTCGTAGTGTTTTTATATTTTTGTGCATTCGCGCATTTTGTCACTCTCTTCGCGTCTCTTTGTATTTTTATATTTTTGTACATTCCCCACGCCTGTTCCGCGTCACGCTCCTTGTATTTCGATATTTTTGTACATCATCGGTACTGTTCGGCATCGTGCTCTTTGTATTTGTACATTTTTGCTGCGCATTTTGCCGGCCTGCACCGCTTCGCGCTGTTTGCATTTTTACGTTTCTGTACACCGGCCTGTTCTCTGCCTCGCGCACTTTGTATCTCGATAGTTTTGCAAATCGGTTTACTGCATTTCGTGTTTCGCGTTTTGTTATGTTACTCCGTGTTTTCGCGCACCGCGCCGCACGCCGATTTCTTGCTACTCGTGCTCCCTCGCTTTGGATTTATGATTTTATTCGGACCGTTGAACCGGTTCGCTTTCTTCCGGCGCGCGATCGGAGGGGAAGGACGAAACAACGACGAAAGTACGAAAAACGAAAGGAACGAGCAACTATTTTAACGAACCCGTTGACCGAGAATTGTAATCGCGAAATGCACTTTCGGCGAGCGTTCGTTCGCGCGTCGAACCCGGGGAAACCGTAATTTCGCGATTCGCCGTGGTCCGGCCGATCGGAAAGATCGTCGAACGAGAGATTTCGCGAGCGGGCCATTGTTGCGCGTTCTTTTTTCCCCGCGGCCGGAAACGAAGCGCAGAAACCGAGCGCGAACTTTCACGAATTATTATTCGGCGAGCTTTTTTCTTCCGTTTTCTTTTTTTCTTTGTTGTCACGCCCGGTGTTGGGAAACCGTGCGGCGGCCCGATGACATATTTAGACTCCCCGGCTCGTAAACGCGGCTTAAGAAATTTGTTTTGACGATTAAGTGCTTTACGATTATCGAGGCGGCCATTAAACCGCCGCGGAGCATTGCGGTGTGACGCAAGCGGTCCGAGCCCCGGATAAAGAGCTTAAATAATTTTTATTGCGAGCCCGAACCGGCTGAACGCTGCTGGTATAAGTTAGAATTGATCTCGCTCCGACTTAATCGTTTTCCACGGTATTCTTACGGTTTTAAACCGATTTTTGATGTCGGAGACTCGCTGCGGATGTAAGACTAATCGTTTGTACTTCGCGATCTAATTTACGAGGCTGTAGTTCAAAATGCATTTGGATATTATTAACTCTGGATTTAACGATATTTTTACCGATCTTTTGTACGCGCTTGTATTTATCGTATTAGTTTCACAGTTTTGCGGAAGTAAGACCAACCATTTGTGCTCCGCGATCTAATTTACGAGGCTGTAATTCAAAATGCATTTGGATATTATTAATTCTGTATTTAACGATATTTTTACCGATCTTTTGAACGCACTTGTATTTATCATATTAGTTTCGCAGTTTTGCGGATGTAGGACTAACCGTTTGTACTCTGCGATCTAATTTACGAGGCTGTAGTTCAAAATGCATTTGGATATTATTAACTCTGGATTTAACGATATTTTTACCGATCTTTTGAACGCGCTTGTATTTATCGTATTAGTTTCGCAGTTTTGCGGATGTAAGACTAATCGTTTGTGCTCCGCGATCTAATTTACGAGGCTGTAGTTCAAAATGCGCATTTGGATATTATTAATTCTGGATTTAACGATATTTTTACCGATCTTTTGTACGCACTTGTATTTATCGTATTAGTTTCACAGTTTTGCGGAAGTAAGACCAACCATTTGTGCTCCGCGATCTAATTTACGAGGCTGTAATTCAAAATGCATTTGTACATTATTAATTCTGGATTTAACGATATTTTTACCGATCTTTTGTACGCGCTTGTATTTATCGTATTAGTTTCACAGTTTTGCGGAAGTAAGACCAACCATTTGTGCTCCGCGATCTAATTTACGAGGCTGTAGTTCAAAATGCATTTGGATATTATTAACTCTGGATTTAACGATATTTTTACCGATCTTTTGTACGCGCTTGTATTTATCGTATTATAGTTTGCCAGTTATTAAAAGAAACATTGAAAAGTTAATGGAGGAAAAGCAATTAAACTTGGAAGAGACTTTTAACCAGTTAACTGTGGCGATCTCTTTGCAAAGCGTCCATCAGTGTGTGACGCGATAATCAAGCGATGACGGGAGATGACGGCGATCAGAAAGTTATGAATCCAACTCCAATTATTTATAATTTTCATTTGCTTGTTCCATTTCGTCTAGACCTCTAAACATTTTAAACATATTAAAATTTACGAATATAATTTAGTTTTCGCCAGAATTACAATTTAAATATCAAATTCTAACAAAATTTTACGAATGACGGATATAATCGTCAAACACACTTAACTGGTCAACCAGTTGTCATCTTTTCACAACGAGTACGATTCGTCGGAAACAGCTTTTAAAAGCAACAGTTACGAAGGATGTGTACTTAGACATTTTTTATTGAAAAATTCTTTATTCATAAATATATCGCATTTAAGCAAAATACGAAGACCAACATATACGGTATAATTACAATAATTTACACAATTTCCAAAAAGATTGCAACAACTAACTGGCTAAACTAGAATTTTCGAAGATATCACTTTTGGTAAAAATAGCGTTCGATGAAACCTGTCGATCTCTTTGATGAAAATAGCGTCGATCGAAAATTTTAAAAGCCGTTCCTCGATTCCTTTGATTATAATAACGTTCGATAAATCGCGTTAAGATCGAATTCGACTTGGACCTCGATGCGTTCGGATATACCGCAACTCTTGCAAACACTTGGAATCAAATCAAGCAGCGTTGTGTGCGACTCATCGTTGTAAGTTCGCATCAGCGATTTCCGTTGCATTCTTCTTGGAACCGCGAACGCAACAAGTACTGAAATATTTTCTAACAACAATGACGCAGGTACGCGCGAGACGAAGCCACCGTTATGCGCTCGACACGCAGCGTTAACCAGGCTATATTTCATCCCGGACGACCACAAATTACCGCGCGGCAATAATTACTCGATTTTCTGCTATTTGAATAAGAATCGCGGCGCTCTTCGAAAGCAGCATTCGTTCCCGGGCATGAATTAATTGCACGGCGAACTTGAGCGAGCAACGGGGCTCGTTCATCTTGGATCGGCGATGGTTTCGAACTGGGTTTGTTTCTTGAAAAGTTCCCCGACGGGGGGAGGGAGGAGGAGAGAAGGAAGCAGAGCAGAAACGAAGGGAGAACGACAGAGGGCTATTCCTGTCGCCTTCTCGCAGAATTTACGAGAATTTTATTCCTGCGGATGGCCAAATGATAAATGGCGGGATGTCAGAAGCCGTCAGCGTCGAGAGCGTGCCCGTTTCTCGCGAGATACAAATTATTCAGAACGATAAATTGACTTTGCCGTCCGAATGGCCACTTGGAAGCTCCGTTTGCCCCGAACGAGAGAAATTGCGTTATGGAACGGGCCTGGCCAAACAGAACAGTTCGAGCGAGCCTCGGCCTCTCTCTCTCTCTCTCGTCCTCTTCATCCTCCTTCCCTCGTC
Organism: Megalopta genalis; assembly: GCF_051020955.1. Taxonomy (NCBI): domain Eukaryota; kingdom Metazoa; phylum Arthropoda; class Insecta; order Hymenoptera; family Halictidae; genus Megalopta; species Megalopta genalis. Next base: position 8,609,541 of record NC_135019.1, read on the forward strand.
TCTTTCTCTCTGTTGCCTCTCTGGTTACAAGTTCGTGTAACTCTGTGGAAACGGCAAACACTGGGAACGTACACACCGCGTGCTCCGTTATTGACGGCACGACCGGCGAGCAGCCGCGCCGCGATTCTCCACGGGAAAACGCATCGAAAATGCGCAATGGAGTTTCCGTGCACGCCTCTCTGTGCCCATGGAAATCGAACTTTTACGCGACAATTCGCTCCATTTCGCATTCCGCTTTCGGCAATTGTCAAACGACAAATTTCGTTGAAAATCAGCGGACGCGTTCGTTTATCCACTCGGAAGCTGTAAATTCTCAATGGCTGCATTCCTGCTGCTGCCGCTGCTTTTAGAAGTCCAGGACGCGTGTCCGATCGTGACCGGCCGTTTCCACTTACTGCTTGAATGAACCATGCCGCTCCGCAAAACGCTTTGATCTTCGATAAAAATTCGAACGGTGCAATGAGTCGAATGGACTGTTCGCGTAGTTACCGATTAGTATATAAATTGTTTCGCAGAAATGGAATTCTCTGACAATTCTGTTTTCTTTTTGGTAGAACTGCTATCGTTTACAGGCTCGAATAACAATCGTGGATATCTATATAAAATCGTAAACATATATATCTTCTTCGTACGACTAGACGCGTGGAAAAAAATATCCGAATGTTCAGATTTTTATGATTTTTGTTATCCGTTGTATCTGGGTTTGTTGAATTAAAAATAAAATTCTATTAATCTCGAAGATAAACGAACTGATTAAAATATCATTTCTTGTATGGTATATAATATGTGATTCGCGAAACATCGGTTGATAGGTTGCAAATTGGACAAACGTAATACAGTAATGTCTCTCTAATCGACGTCTAGATTGTCCATAAAAATGGACAATTTAGAAAGAGGAGATTCGAGCCTTGTGGCTCGTTTTTATAGTTGTTGAAAACCGGTAATTAAATAGGATAGGATTAATATCAAATAATAGGCTGTTAAAGTTGGAAATATTATTAACTACTACGAGTTAATATTATTAACTATCTTTAAACAATCGAGATGCGTAACTTTCCAACAAAAAAAAGAAAAAAGACAGAAGGATAAAATATTAAGCTGTAATATCAAATAATAAGCTGTTAAAGTTGGCAATATTATTAACTACTATTAGTTAATATTATTAACTATCTTTAAACAATCAAGATGCGTAACTTTCTAACAAAAAAAGAAAAAGAAAACGTAACGCTAAAATATTAAGCTGCAATATCAAATAATAAGCTGTTAAAGTTGGAAATATTATTAACTACTACTAGTTAATATTATTAACTATCTTTCAACAATCGAGATGCGTAACTTTCCAACAAAAAAAAGAAAAAGGAAACAGAACGGTAAAATATAATATTATGCTGTAATATCAAATAATAAGCTGTTAAAATTGGCAATATTATTAACTACTACGAGTTAATATTATTAACTATCGTTAAACAATCGAGATGCATAACTTTCCAACAAAAAAAAAAAGAAAAAAAACAGAACGGTAAAATATTAAGCTGCAATATCAAATAATAAGCTGTTAAAATTGGCAATATTATTAACTACTACTAGTTAATATTATTAACTATCTTTGAACAATCGAGATGCGTAACTTTCCAACAAAAAAAAAGAAAAAAAACAGAACGGTAAAATATTAAGCTGCAATATCAAATAATAAGCTGTTAAATTTGGCAATATTATTAACTACAAATTTCATCCTTGCAAACCTAATATAAACTCATCAAATCTAGCGAGCGTATAGTATACACATTTTGGTATAGTACGCGTCCAAAGAAACTCGGATTAGGTAAGATACGATAGCGCGCGAATTTCGCGACGAGGCCCAATTCCCCAGCATCCATCGGGGGAGGAGAGGGGGGGGGCTGGACGTTTCACGTGGAACCACGGCATGCTTGTTTCAGGGTGAGGATTTTCCCTCTTCACCACGTATCTCTATTCTTAGCGCGAACTCTTGGCACGCTTGCTCCCTTTAAGGTCTCTTTCCTTTCGTGCCACCGCGTCGGACGGTTACAAGCAAGATAGGAGAGCCAAAGGGGAAGGGTTAGGCAGTCGCGGAGAGCGGCGGGAATGAAAATAACGAGAAGGAGAAACACCCTGCGACTCATCCTAAAACATTTCGTTTGTTTTTGCTCGACTACGCGTCGCCCGGAGCCACCGCCAAGATAACCGTGAAAATCGCTTGCGGTAAAAAAGGTAGCGATTGCTCTCTCCCCTCCCCTCCCCTCCCCTTCGAACAATCCTCTATCTCTCAGGGATGCTCCGAGCAGAACGCAGGGCTTACCAAGTCGAGTTGGAAATTCAGATAGTGGGCCCGAGGTGTTCTGCTCGCCGTCTTCCTTCTGTTCTTTATATAATATTTGCTTTACTTATTTATTGGTTTAACCCTTTGCGGTCGAAGCTATTCGAATTCGAAATCCAAAACATGATTTCTGATCTACAGTAGTTCTATTTTATATAATTTATTGCGACTTGTGCACATGAAATTGAGCCTATTGACAAGTACAATGAAATTTTAATAGTTTCTTTTCAAGTAGAAACGAGTCCGATGCTCTTAGAATGATTTTGAAGAATGGTACACCAATTTTTAGTGGCGCCTCAGAGTCGCCATTCGAGTGCAAAGGGTTAAATGTTTGTCGATCTTTTAGTACGTCGATTGGCGAATTTTCACATTGGCAGACCGTAACGTTGAAAGAATGTAGCGAATGAATGGTAAAATTTCATTCGGAAGATCGAGAAAGTCGCGCGTTCGACGTCTGACCGTGGTCGTCCTCATTCCACTTGACAGAATTTAATAAAAAATAGTAACCTTGAATTGAATATACAGGGTGTCCCAGGTGTTAATGTTTAAATTTTGTCAGTATATCCTATGGCACAAAGTAAGAAAAAAATGTTATGTAAACATAGGTCATGTAGAGCTTTATTAAGAAGTTATAACAAAAATTCAGGATAGGAATAGTAATCGACTTGCTGTTACTGCGAGCATTGGCTTGAATAGATCAGCACATGCCGTGTGTATATGTAAGCTGTTTTGTCGCAGGGGTTACTGCGATGGTTTATATAAAATAATCCGAGAGAGTATTTTTTTGGTTTTTATATAACGAGAACTTTAATATAACTTGTAACAAAAGGCGATGAGGTACAGTGTGTAGAAGGTAAAGGTAAACGAGTGACGGATGATACAGAAATATGGACACGTTGAGAGTCGGAGGAAAACTTGCTAACTGACTTCTCTCGGTCGAGAGGTCCTCGTATTTATTGGTAAGGGAAAGTCCTTGGGAAGGGCGAAGGCCTTTCCCGAAGATTTTCCGACCGGGGTGATCCGGGACCTATGATCCGAAGCTGTGTCCCAACGTTTTTATTGTTTTATTGCGGTGTGTACGCCTTGCGTCGGGAAAACCCGAAAAAGGCATATGCACACCCCGTTTTTGAAGGGCGTGTCTTTTTATGTCTGGTCCGCCACACTGTGTTTATTAATACATTTCGAAATGTATTAATAACCGTTGTTGACAATAATAATAATAATTTTTTTATTTTTTATTTTTTTTTTAGTCGATTGCTATTCCTATTCTGAATTTTTGTTATAACTTCTTAATAAAGCTCTATATGACCTATGTTTACATAACATTTTTTTCTTACTTTATGCCATAGAATGTACTGACGAAGTTGAACATTGTAACCTGGGACACCCTGTATATCTGTTATATTTTTACTATTTAGGTACAATGTACCCAGCTATACTCGAGCTTCTATTACATATTGTAACAGAGTATACCGTGACGCGGTTGGATTTATAATGACGTAAACCAAATAACAACGAGCTATAAATATTTAATTAATAGGCATTGACATCACTCGGCACTCGGTATACATCGCAATTAGCAAAATCGATAATCCATCCACGTTCGCCTGTCTTCTTTCCGTCGCAACTCAAGCTACTCGAAACGTTCCATCGCACCGCGATGATCGACATTTAAACGAAGTTCGCAATTCACGGTTAAAACAATCTCACGCGCACGCAATTACATTGTAAATTATCGTGTTCAAATTTTGGCGAAACTTTTCCATTAAAATCGAGGAGTTTTTTTATCCCGGTTTGGAAATAGCTTATCGGTCGAATCTGGTTTCACGGAGCCCCAAATTGCTTTTTATAAAAACCGAGGCGAACAGAGAACGGACCGCGCTCGATTAAAAACAATCGGACAATCGATCAATTAAGTCTGTCACGATGTTCCAAGAACGGCAGCGATAACAACTCGTCGCCAGAATAGAAAGCGACTCGGCGGTGGTTATAAGCCGCGGTCAGATTTAAATCGGCAAACATCTCCCCCGTTCTCTCAACACTTTTTTTTCATTTCGCAACTTCGGATCTTTATTAATACTATCGCCGGGGGTATTCGCGAGCGATTTCACTTGAACTCCGTCGACCGAAAGGGAATCACTTGAGCACACGAGCGACGACCACCGCTGTTCTCTGTTAGCGCTGAGTCAGTAAACGATTCAACGGATAAGTCTTGTCTGGCGATATCGCGTTCACAGCGAATTATTCATCGCCGTTATCGCTTGCTCTTACGGCGTTCAGGCCTCGTGCAGATTTAATCGACGCCCGATACGCTAATCGGCCTTATCGGCCGTTAATTTTATGAAAATTCTAGCCTCCGGTCCCCGGCGCTGCTTTCCTTTCATTAATTACCGATAAGATGATTACGGTACGCGCGGATCTTTTCAAATGTGCGCACGTTTGAAAGAAAACGTGTGCACGTTAGCGAGGACCAGTCGCGTTTCTCTTTTTCTTTTTGCGACGAGTAATGTTTTAATCGACGAGGGTAACTTTTGTTTAATACCGACCGCCACAACGGTTGGTCTCGCGTTGTTTATTTTTATTTTGTTGAGATCGTGCGGATTCCTTGTTAAAAAACGATCGAATAGATTTCTTTATTCAAGATTACGTTGTCGTAAAAATGGCAAGAAGTTTGAGTAGATTCAGTCTTGTAATTCGTACAAAGCAACACATGTTATTCAGTTTCAGTGATCGATGACGATGATTCTGTACATAATCTACTAAATATGAATATTATTTGTTTCTTCTATGTCGAAACTCTAAATTTCTCATTCGTTCGCTTTCATTCGCTTTCACTTCGCCCCGGATTAAATCGTTTAATCTCTTGCAGTACGATTATCTTCATGGTTACAATGATTAAATGTTTTTCGATTGTAATAACTTCTTTTAGGGAGAACAAATTATTCTATATTTATATTCTATATTCTATATTCTATATTCTATATTCTATATTCTATATTCTATATTCTATATTCTATATTCTATATTCTATATTCTATATTCTATATTCTATATTCTATATTCTATATTCTATATTCTATATTCTACAATTCTACAATTCTACAATTCTACAATTCTACAATTCTACAATTCTACAATTCTACAATTCTATAATTCAACAATTCTGCAATTCTGCAATTTTGCAATTCTGCAATTCTACAATTCTGCAATTCTGCAATTCTACAATTCTGCAATTCTGCCATTCTGCAATTTTTCAATTCTGCAATTCTACAATTCTGCAATTCTGCAATTCTGCCATTCTGAAATTTTGCAATTCTGCAATTCTACAATTCTGCAATTCTGCCATTCTGCAATTCTGCCATTCTGCAATTCTACAATTCTGCAATTCTGCAATTCTGCCATTCTGCAATTCTGCAATTATGCAGTTCTGCAATTCTGGCATTCTGCAATTCTACAATTCTACGATTCTATATTCTATATTCTATATTTATAGCGTGCCTACATTCACTTTAGCGTTTAAATATTAACGACGAGAGGACAGAATTTTATTTCCACTGTGAAAAAAGATCGTAGTGTAAAAGTACGGCAACGAGTTAATACTTAATTCCACGGAAGCTTACAGTACCGAATTTCCTACGAATGTCATGCGAGCATTGAACGAACAAACCACGTATTTAGTAGAAGCAAGTCGGCACGACGTTTCGCCTATTTTCCAAAGCTCCGAAGCCGTGATTTACGGTCCGTCTCGAGCATGTCTCCAATTCGCCTCCGATAGCCGGTGTGGGTCTGTTTCGTGGCCATGAAGGCTGTTTTATTTTCCCCGAGTTCTGACAGCAAGCGGCCCGATCTCTGACAAACGATTGACTAATTCCAAGACGGAGGAGGAGATTCTCGTCCCATTTGGCAGGATTGCGCGCGGTCGCGGAGCAAATCTGCCTTCGGGTCCGACTGAGTAATTATTGGCAGACGCTTTGACACCCGAGCCACGGGAACCACCCTCCGGCGAATATTTACGGCGGACCCGCACTGACGAAGATTTACTTCGCGTAACCAGTGATTAACCTATTTAACGATCCGGCTCGACGGAACGCTCGGACTCGGAACGTTTCGGCCACTTTCGGGCCACGACACCTGCGGCTCTCGGCTCGCTGACGATCCTGTGTTTTTTGGAAAATATTGACACCGCGATTGCTCCCGATTTATGAACTGAAAGGTTCTTCTGGCAGTCGGTTGAACTTAAAATGAGATTTTGATGCGTTTTCAATTCAGGGATGTCTAATTCTTTTAGTGCTGACCGAAAATGTATGTGAGCGAAGAATTAGAGTTGGGCATTATTCGGATTGCTTCGAATATAAATATTTATCTAAGATAATTATTCGGATGAATTGTTTTAGTCGAATATTTTGCTCGAATAATTCACTATTATTCGATATTCATTATTATAGTTATAAATTATTTTATCTGTTTATTCGAATCATTCTTTCTTCGAATGATTCTTTATTCGAATAATTCTTTCTTCGAATAATTCTTCGTTCGAATAATTTTTTATTCGAATAATTCGAGAAAGTATGGAAGAAATAAATCGATAAACTATGAAGATACACTTTGTATTTTATCATTTTTATTCGAATAAACAACTAATAAAATAAATAATAAAAAAGTAAAAAAAATCTTATTCGAATGAATTCTTATTCGAGTGAAATTTGATTCGAATAAAATTTGATTCGGATAAATTTGCATTCGACCGAATATTTATTCGATAGTGCCGAGTAAAATTTTGTCCAACTCTGCGAAGGATAGGTGATAAAAAATGGTAATTGTAAAAAATGATAATTACGATATTCGTTTAATACAATTCTTGGGGACCAATCACACACGATGCGTACTATGACGAAGCCACTTGTAACTATGTTACCGCACGCCGGAGCATTCATTTATCGAAAATATTCAGATAGCAAAGTTTTCTCAAAGGTAGCCAGCAACGATTCATCGTTGTTCTATAAGAAAAAAACCATTTTCCATTTTATCCTTGCTGCTGTAAATCGAACGAAGCTTGCGTACAGGGGGCCGTTGAAATTGCAGCTGCCAGGTTTTCTGTCGGCCGGAGTCCCGTAGTTTGAGGCTAGATCACTCTCTTTTCTCTATTGAGAGCTATATTAGCCCTGCAGCTAATGCAGCGTAATGCATCAATCTCGCATCGCTAGTCGTTCCTATAGAGTGATTCATGCAAAGCGATCAATGGAACTGATACCAGCTAGAGCTCGGGAGGATACCGACCTTTCATCTGTTCGCTAACTAGGGCTATTTCGGTGCTGCACTTATATTGATTAACCATATTCTACATCGAGCGATATAATTATGTAGTTCGTTAGACGATCCGTCGCCTGCAGCCTCGAGCCTAACCCATCCAAACAGACACTCCGTGTCCCCATAGATCTTTAGAATCTTCGAACTCGAAACGTTCTCCTGTAATTCTTGAATCTCTTCTCAAATAATTCTGGTCGGAGAAATCCGTATTAATCGCAGATATTCAGAAAGGATTCGATAAAATTCTCCAAAAAATCGTCGTTGTCAAGCATGATCGACGCCTGGCTGGATAAAAGGAGCCGACGAAATCTTTTGTCGTCAACGGTGGGAGACAAAATAATCGAAGCGTCCGCGAGCTCCCTTAGCGAACAGTCTGTGGTAGCATTCTCTTTGTGTTTTCTATTCTTCGATGTTTATCTATGATTTTCTCTTCTCTTTCTACGTTTTTTCTCTTATTCTTCTTATTCCACATTTTTCTATTCTTCCATCGCTATTTATGGTCTAATTCTCTCCCTCTCTTTCTCTTTCTTTATTTTTCGCTGTATTTTTCTCTTGTTCTTTTTATTTCAAATTTTTCTATTTCTTTATCGCTATTTCTTGTCCAGTTCTCTCTCCCTCTCTCTCTTTCTTTATTTTTCGCTGTATTTTTCTCTTATTCTTTTTATTTCAGATTTTTCTATTTCTTTATCGCTATTTCTGGTCTAATTCTCTCCCTCTCTCTCTCTCTCTCTCTCTCTCTTTCTTTATTTTTCACTGTATTTATCTCCGTGTTCCCCCTTTTTTCTATTTCTCTGTCACCGTTTCCCTTCGTTCTTTACTGCTTCCCCATTTCAGTCTATGTCTCTTCCTAATTCTGTTCCCACTGTATTTCCTCCGACAGTCTGTGGTAGCATTCTCTTTGTGTTCTCTATTTTTCGATGTTTATCTATGATTTTCTCTTCTCTTTCTACGTTTTTTCTCTTATTCTTTTTATTTCAGATTTTCTATTTCTCTATCGCTATTTCTTGTCCAGTTCTCTCTCCCTCTCTCTTTCTTTATTTTTCACTGTGTTTCTCTCTGTGTTCCCCCTTTTTTCTATTTCTCTGTCACCGTTTCCCTTCGTTCTTTATTACTTCCTCATTTCAGTTTGCCCCTTCCTAATTCTGTTTCCACTGTATTTCCTCCGATTTCTCTATCAGTTTCTCCCTCCTCTTTGTCGTTTATCACTTCTGTTTCTCTTGATCCTTGAAATTCGTGCGCCCCCTTCTCCTATTCCAGATTCTATTTTTCTCTCAATTTCCCCCTGTTTTTGCATCATATATTTTTATTCCCCTTTGTATCTCTGTTTGCGTTTCTCCCTCATTGTTTCTCTCCCTGTTATTTACTGTTCCTCCATCTCAGTTTATGTCTTCCTCCTGCTCCGTCTTCACTGTATCTCCTTCAACCTTTCCATTAGTTTCTTTCTGCTCTTCATCCTTTCCCTCTCTGTCCCTCCCTTGGTCTCTGACGGTTTCTCTTATATATATATACAAACAGAGTTAAATTTATATAGATATAATATTAAAATAAATATAATATTCCGTTCATCCCTCTCAATCCTGTGTCTCGCCGTCTCTTTCTCAATTTAACTCTGTTTTTGCTTCATATATATACTCTGTTTTTATAACTCTGATTTATATCATATTCATATATATATATGAAGCAAAAACAGAGTTAAATTGAGAAAGAGACGGCGAGACACAGGATTTATTAATATTATAATTATAATTTATTTTTTACACAGGATTGAGAGGGATGAACGGAATATTATATTTTACGGATATTATATTTATATATATGAAGCATGATATAAGCATATATATAAATATAATATCCGTAAATATATATAATATATAATAATAATAATAATATGTACAATATAATAATATATATAATAATAGTAATATATATAACATAATAAATATAATATTCCGTTCCATATATGAAGCATGATATAAGCATATATATAAATATATGAAGCAAATACAGAGTTAAATATATACATCTGTTCCTCACTGCATCTCTGTTTACGTTTCCCAGTCGCTTCACCTCCCCCCACTTCAACCACTCGTTTTCACCTCGTCTCTCTCTCCCTCTTGCTCTGTTTATTCACCAGTGGTGCGTATCCACGTCTCTCTCGCCGTTTCGATCGCTGTGCCTCTCTGTCCCGCGTTCTGTTATTCGGTTTCTCTCGGCGGCGGGCAGAGCCGGCTCGTAAACAGAGCACAGTGGCGGAGGCTCGCTGGCCACTGACGTCACCGGACCACGGTGGTCGGTGCGGTTTAATCACGGTGTGTTCTTTCCAGGCATGAACACGGCCAGTGCACCGGCCGAGACGCGGCGGAACGACCGCGTCACCGGCGTCACGCTATTCTTGAACGCGCTAAACACGGCCGCACTTTCAAACAGTTTACGCGCTAGCAGCGCCAATAAAGATCGCTTGGCCGGATCAATCGCTACCGGGAGCCCATTCGCGTGTACACGCCCGTAATTCGATAAACAGTCGACCATTCTTGCCGGCGGCCGCGTAACCGACTACCAATTTGTCTCTCCCATGCCTCGACGAGCTATCAAAACTGGCACCTACGATTTCCGGTGCTCCCCGTGCTCCGTAAAACACAAAAGGCCTCTTCGACAGTCGTTCGGTTCTTTCATTGTTCCTCTTTCTTCTTCTTCTTCTTCTTCTTCTTCTTCTTCTTCTTCTTCTTCTTCTTCTTCTTAATCGTGGACCCTGGTACAAGTAAAATCAAATGCACGGTGGCAAGGTTGATGTGCTTTGATGCAATGTTTCCTGCAGTTTGAATTTTTCTTTCAAACAATTCAAGAGATATTTCAATGGAAATTTTAGATTATAATAGATTTTTAACACTAAACCTACCAAGAAGTAATACTAACTGGCATGTACTGCTTCACAAAAGTGAGAAGACCGAATTTATTTATGATTTGTAAAGTTTTTATTATAAAACTTGCTCCAATAATATAACTTATTCAAGTGTTTTCCACGAAAGAGTCTCGGAACTTTGCAGAATTGCAAAATAAGATAGCGGTGACTTTGACCGCGGTAGGTTTAATAGCAATTTCGGTCATCGTTAATTTTAAGTAGGGTGAAATTGATAACGAAATTGATTGAATAGCGTGAAATTGATTGAATTTTTTTTCGAAATTTTAGTTACGATAGATTTTTATGGAAATTCAAATTTGCTAATTGCTGATTAAATTATATGGTATCTGCAAGCTGCATCCAAACGTTGCACGATTTTATTTAACCTTATATATCCTAGCAATCGATGTTAGTTATTTACTTTTAATTAAGAAATCTATCAGGCCGAAGACTCTTGCATGTCGCTACCATTACATTATTATCAGATAAATTCCGTAAATATCATAAATTTCTACTTCTATTCTACAGAGAGACCTGTAATTATGTTAACACCTGGAACGGAGTGAATCCTGAGGTCATTTGAAGTAACTTTTTCCTTAACGAAAATGCAACCCGCGGCTTTGTTTACGAGTTATTAACGAAAAACGGTGACCAATGAGAAACGAGCTTGGCCGACGCGAGGCAGCCGAGCCAACGAGCGATCGAAGCCCAGTCCCGCGGATTGGCTGGGCCGCCTAGCGCTAGGCGAGCTCGTCTCTCATTGGTCAGCGTTTTTCGTTAATAACTCGTAAACAAAGCCGCGGATTGCATTTTCGCTAAGGAAAAAGTTATTTCGAATCACGATCGATAAATCTAACCGCGAAGTTTAAGATAGATACTAATATTTAGATACTAGTATTTAACACTGAACCTACCAAGCAGTAATACTAACTAGCATGTACTGCTTCACAAAAGTGAGAAGACCGAATTTATTTCAAATTTGTAAAGTTTTTATTATAAAACTTGCTTCAAGAATATTCAAGCGTTTTTCACGAAAGAGTCACAGAACTTTGCAGAATTGCAAAATAAGAAAGCGGTCACGTTGACCGCGGTAGGTTTAGTGTCAAACAAAATTATTAACAAAGATCTTCGACAGATTGTTAATTTTGTAAATAATTGTGTTAGACGTATCCATTGATAAATTTACAGCGCGAGAGGTTAAAATCGTATGCCCCGAAGAATCGAGCGCCGTGTCTACGAAGACAGTTCGCGCGCGAGAAAGAGCAGCGAACGTTGAGAACGGTGGAACTGTTTGTTGTAACAACGGACCCAGGGCGAAGTGTAATCGTAAAGTATAGGATATTACGCGAGGAGCCCGCGGATCGAATGTGTTTCACTTCGATCGGCGATTTATCGGTATCGGGGAGAAAAGCTTCCCTCCGCGAAAAATCTGTTCAATGTTCTGCAAACGATAATACGTGTTTCGCCCAGCTCGAACCGTCTTTTACGCGTCCAATTATTTTTCTTTCGAATTCCCGGCCGGTCCACGGGGGCGTATTTTCTTCGATTCCGGCTGCCGATTCCCGGCCGGGAATTTATCAGCGCGCACGCTTTCATCGTCAGACCGCAAAAACTCTTGGAGCCTTCGTCGAAGAACCAAAACAAGATACCTCGAGAAAGAATCCTCGGTAAATTGCGAACGGTGTTTCTCAGACGTGATATCGACGCGTCGGTGCATAGGGTGTTCCATAATTATGTTAACCCATTTGCATCGTAAGCGTGTATATACGCTCAATTTTCCTGGTCACTATCACCGGAGCGTATATACAGGGTGTCCCAGGTTTTAATGTTCAAACTTTGTCAGTGTATTCTATGGCACAAAGTAAGAAAAAAATGTTATGCAAACATAGGTCATATAGAGCTTTATTAAGAAGTTATAACAAAAATTCAGAATAGGAATAGCAATCGACTAAAAAAAAAAATAAAAAATAAAAAAGAATCTTCGATCGATGTCGATCATGTACTGTCAACAACGGTTATTAATACATTTCGAAATGTATTAATAAACACAGCTTACATAAACACACGGCATGTGCTGATCTATTCAAGCCAATGCTCGCAGTAACAGCAAGTCAATTACTATTCCTATCCTGAATTTTTGTTATAACTTCTTAATAAAGCTCTATATGACCTATGCTTACATAACATTTTTTTCTTATTTTGTGCCATAGAATACACTAACAAAGTTTGAACATTAAAACCTGGGACACCCTGTATACGGCGGCTGCGTTCGGTATTGAATCCAAATATTTAATTAATAAAATAACACACTCCCTAACGGTATAAGATCACGGAGACATTTTTCAATGGTCATACCATCAACTTCGCCGAAACAAGCTCAAAAGCGTTGCGTTGTCTGTCTACAAGAAAAGAAAAGGAGGGAAGCTATTCACCAGTGTGAAAATTGTGAAGTGCCCATATGCATCCCACATTTCAAACATTACCACACCGAACAAAATTTCTAACAAATAATGCTGAAAAATGATTTTTTTTTACTTTTATACAATTTTACACCTAAATATAAAATAAAAATTTTTCGGTGATACGGGCCTTTTTTCACACTTCCATGTGATGCAAATGGGTTAACCCTTTGCACTCCGCTGCACCCTCTCGTGGGACATCGTAATTCTAGCATATCACTCGGATGTCCCTTCTCGTGGGACATTAAAGTTTATTAGTGATTACGGGGAATTGAGTTATTTCAACGCAACTTTTAGAGACATGCATGTTTCCCTGAAGTTTTCTGTTGAAATGGCACAAGAAATCAAATCAAAATATAGTAAAATTACTAAGTAAGCATGCACTGTATAGTGAGATTTATAATCATAAAATCTGGAGGAAAAGATTTTCAAAGCTGAACTCAGTCTGGTTTGAAGCGTCGAGCGGTACAGATAGGTCTAACGAGTGAGAAAATCGGAAAAGTGATTCTTCTCTTGGTAAATAAATTGTTTGGTAAAAGTTTTTTTGGTAAATATCATCTTGTGAGTTAGTAATAACAATTAGAAATTTTCAACCTATGTATTCATTCATATTTTTTATTAGAACAATGGCAAAACGTTCAAACACGAATGAGTCTCATGACGCAAGTAGTAGCGAAGATGAGCTCCAGATAGACGTTTATACAGATATGTTAGAAGGTTTTCGAGAGAGAAAGACGAGAGAAAGAGTTCGCATAGATAGCGATTACAACAGCAAAACAAAATTATAAAAAATAAAATATTGATTTTTTTGTAAATTTCTCGATTTCAGCCAATTCATATAAGTCCAATATCATTATAATATGTTAGTTAGTTCCAAAACCATACTAAATAATACGAGGGTCTGTGAATGCCCGTTTCTGCTGAAAAGTGGCGCTGAGCAGCTGGTAGCCAACGTCCGGAATGGTTCGGAGTGCTAAGGGTTAATATCATGAAATGGATGATTCCTGAGGTGATTCGAAGTAACTTTTTCCTTGGCGAAAATGCGATCCGCGGCCTTGTTTACTAGTTATTAGCGAAAAACACTGACCAATGAGAGGCGAGATCACAGTTGGCGCAGCGATCGGAACGGTGTCAACAATGTACTAATCCGTTTTGAGTTGCGTCAATGTTTGTTTTCGTTTATTTACGCATTCGCCGCTGGTTCGCAGCATTGCCAACTAATTCAAATATTAAGCCGTGTAACCGTGCGTAACCCGAACTTTTCCCGGCCGATTGAAATATATCTCCGTCGTGCATAAAAAGCTAAGCAATAGGTGTGGGATGGTTTCGAATCCACCTAACACCGAAGCGTCAATCAACGGCGACTAAATGATTCGATGTTCCAGACGGCGGTCGTAAAGTGAAGACTGTTTGTGTACATTGTCTCGGAAGAATTCTGATGACGTTCGTGGCTTCGCGATTTGTGGGACCGTGATTTAGCCGCGGGAAGCGAAAGAGATCGGGGATTCTGGTCGGAGATCTTTTTTATCGATTCGTTTGTTTCGTTTTCGACGAGCGTTTACCGAAATTGTGGAACGTCGAGCGAAGAACGCGAAAAGTTCTATCACACACGAGAATTTTACTTTCTGTCTTTCTTGCGGCGATATTATTAACAAATATTTTGTTGACGTTGTTAACGAATCCTTTCTGCCAATTGGCTCGCTTCGCTTCTTTCGTACGCAACTACGAAGAAATTGATCGTCTCGAAGCACTCGTCGACTGCGCCAAAAATCGTGGAATATCGACGAATCGTTGCGGCGCATCGAACCGAGAAAATTCCTCGCGGTAATTCAAGAACGCCTTCTGCCATCCCAAGAAGACTTTTGTCCACGGTATTGGCGAGTCGGCGACGAAAAATTCGTAAAAATCGCTCGATATCGAGTAAGAGGAGACGAATCGGATTTGCCTGTCAAATGGAAACGGAACTGCGCGTTATCGATTTACAGAGTCCAATTAAAAGAGAAAAAGAAAAGGGAAGTCGCGAGAAAAGGTGGAAGATGAAGTTGGAGCACCGTGAGAGAGGAAAGGATTTCCTTGGGAAACAAGACTGGCCCGAGGCGACGAAAGAGAAATCCTGGAAACACCGAGCTCAATTATTTAAAACGAGTTTGCCGGTCGCCCGGATTCCCGATAATCGATCTTAATGAACGCCGCTGCTCGGTGCTTCGATTCTACCCCGAAAAAAAGAAGGGAAAAGAGAGAAACGAGGGTGAGAGCGGGCGAGTGAAAGAGAGAGAGAGAGAGAGAGAGAGAGAGAGAGAGGGGCTGAGTGGAAAAGAGACAAAAGAATCGGGGGCTTTTAAAAATAACTACCTCGATGGGCGCGCCGCAACCAGGCGGCAGAATAAAAAGGAAACGATGGCTGATCCCATCGCGGGGGTTCGAGGGCGCCTGTCAACGGGTTTCGCAGCTCGTAAAACACGTCTGCGTGCGTTTCGCTGGCCGCGTACGTTCGATAAATCAAATCGGGCCAGATACTCCCGGTTAAATTACTGCCGACTCGCTGTCGTTCCGTTATTGCGCCGTTAAAACGTCGATTCACGTGACCGCGTCATTCGGAATGCGGATCGGCTCGGAGAATCCGAAAATTTAGGATGCGAACCACCCCCATCCTCCCCCGTCGCCAACCCGCCAGCGCTGCTCCCGTAGAAATGCATCGCTTCCCGCGATTTTTGCCCGCGTCGAATGGAAACGGATCCCGACGCCGACTTTCGCCGGGCAAATTTATTAGCCCTCCGCCTAAGTGAAAACAATTTTTCGCGCGAACACCGCTATCGATTCCAGCGAATTCCCGTAATCCGTGCGCAGCTGGGACTGATTCCCGAGAAACCGTGAAATTGGCGAAGTTCAAAATTCATCGATCTATTTCGGGGGGACGAAAAGTAATTTCGTAGACCTTGTCGATGAATGACCTTTGTGGGATAAATAATGTTATTTACAGAGTTTTATAAATAATATTTATTGTGATACGATACGTGAAAGCATCGACAGAAAATCAGTAACAGAACGGACGTCTTTACATAAATAAATATCAACGGCAGCTGAAAAGGAGAATTTGTAAACAAAGAAATAATATAATAGAAAAATTGAAAAAAGAAAATCATTTGAGTCATCCTCTAGTGGAATAGTCCCACTATCATCTAAAAAAAAAAAACGAGTCATTTAGTTCAATTTTAAAATAATTGTTGCGTTTTAAGAGGTGCACGAACGCTTTTGTGGACCACTGTACATACACGTGATTATTTTCCACCGTTTGTGCTAGAGATCCGTCGTCGGCCTTCCAACAGTTTTTTAGACAACGTTCGGCAAGTAATTAGGATGATCGCGGCTGTCCAGCGGAAAAATCGAGGAACAAGATAACTCGTTGCTCGCCGGAAAACCGCCGGTGTTCGCGAAGGATTTACGAAGCACCGAGAGAATCATGGCAGGACCGGGAGCGTTTATAACGGTAATTAACGGCCGGTAATTAGCGAGCGTTATTTGGAGGCCGTTTTCGGATCATCGGCCGTGTTATGAGCGGCGTTACGGCCGGCTTAACGATTAAAGCCCGGCGTGTTTACAACTTGAAAAATGCGACCGCGCGGCTTCGCCGCTGCGAATTTTCGGCGGCCGGTTTCTATAAATCCTCGAATTACGCAGCCGATCCCCGGGTCGGGGTTTTATCGCCGGCTCGGCAGACCAACGTTTATACAAAATTCACGTCTTTTCGCGAGGTCGAGGGATTTATTGGCACCGTGAGCCGTTCAAATTTCCGCGAACCGACGGCTTCCGACGATCGTAAACTTCCCTTCGAAACGTCTCACAACATTTATGAACACCGTTCCAGAAACCGCTAGCCACGTGCCCTTATTTTGTCTGGAGCCTCCCCATCTCCAGGAGTCATTTGAAACAATTACAGAGCTTGAAGATGTATTATAGGAGACGGAAACGAGAGAGAACGGAGCAACAGAGGGTACCTGAGGTCTTTATTTGAACTCTCTCAAGTGATCCGCGAAATTAAAAGATCTGGTCTAAAAATTGCCTATCGCCTTTCTGTTGATAAACGGTTTTCTAAGTTGTTCTATAGTTGGGAACATTGTAGATTAAATATAATTCAGTAATAGATAACAAATTAATCAATTATTTACAAACTCGAGCTCGGCTCCGGCGAACAAAGCAAACAAAGCTACGGACATCTCGAAAGTATTAAATCATAATGCGTCATCCCTATCGTGGAACACCAATGAAAAAGGTATAAATAATGTAGCTTTTCTATTTACTGAACGGCGATTTAATTCACGATATAGTAAATTCTCTCAAATTGTCGCTCAACTTGTAAACAAAAATGGACAATTCGAGAAGAGTAGACGCGATTATTCGAGTCTCGCGGCTCGTTTTTATTATCGTTGATATACAGGGTGTCCCGAAAATGTCTCACAATCCGGAAATGGGACGTTCCTGAGGTCATTTGAAGCAACTTTTTCCTTGGCGAAAATTTTCTCCGAAGCTTCATTTACGAGTTATTTACGAAAAACACTGACCAATAAGAGGCGAACTCGGCTGGCGCGAGGCGGCCGAGTCATCGGCGCCAGCGGTCGAGCGGTGGAGCGGTTGAATCCCAGTTCCGCTGATTGACTCGGCCGTCTCGCGTCAAATGATCTCGCCTCTGATTGGTCCCTGTTTTTCCTTAATAACTCGTAAACGAAGCCGCGGATTGCATTTTCGCTAAGGAAAAAGTTGCTTCAAATGACCTCAGGAATCCCCTATTTTCGGATTGCGCGACATTTTTGGGCCATCCTGTATATCGCGGCCACAAAAACGAGCCGCGAATATTCGAATCGAATATTCGTATCTCCACTTTCCAAATTGTCTACTTTTGTTTACAATCTGAGCGACAATTTGAGAGAATTTAGTCCCGGAAATAATCGTACGAGTGTCGAGTAAATAAAAGTGTAGACTCACATTTAGTCAAGCGATCGCTAAGTAGGTCATCTCCTCCGAATTTTTCAAAGACCAGTCATCCTATTTGTTATGAAAATAACAGCGTCGAGGCGCGTTCGTTCCACCACTACCGAATGAACGGTCGAATCGATTCTCTGATTGGATAAAAATCGGCGGGTTTTAAGGTCTCGGGAGGAAAGCTGGCGCAGCAAGCGTTCCGGCGTTGCATGACTGATGACGGAGTCGTGTGAGGCAACGTTAAGCTAATCGCGGCTAATTAGTACGGGAGGAATCCGATTGGTGGAAATCGTGTCACGTCGGAACGATCGAATATTCAAATAGCCCGGGCCGGGGCGGCTGCTCGTTGCGACATAAGTCGATTTCGGCGTGCGCGCGCCATAATTCCGAACAGATGTTCCGAAATTTCCGGACCCGGGTTAAATTGCAACGGTGCGGAGTCGCGGGCTGCAGCCGTCCCGAATGCCTCGCCGAGCAATTAATGTTCCATTTGTAACGTTCGAACCGCGATACCACCGCGTCGAAACAGAAAAATGCTCGTTCGTCAATTCTTCCTCTCCTCGTCGCGGAATTTATTGACAAGCGATTCGAACCGCCGCCGCGCCGTCGATACCGGGTGTCAATAAATTAGCGTATCGGCGACGGCTCCGAGTCGTCGCCGACAGCCTCTGTAGAATTCCGTCGATCGCTCCGCGACTTCCTGTTATTCTTCCCGATTGGCCGCGCGGCCGACCGATACAATGGAATTATCGGCTCGCGGCCGTCAATAGCGGACGTTGCTTTTTTTCGGCGACGGAACGCCGCGACCTCCGGGATTCCTCCACCTCCGGCCCAAAGGATTCCTTTGATCGAAGTGCCAGCCGATTACTTTCGTTCGAGCCGATATTCGGGATATTACGCGCCGCGATAAATGTTCCCGCGGAACAATGCCAACCGGCGGCGCGAGGGGGGACAGAGGGGCCCCGGGATTCCTTCGAGCGGATTAACTTGGCGCCAGCTAAAGAGACTTTTAATTGGAACTCTTTACGCCGCCGTGGCAATCGACTTGGCCGACGGTTTCGGCCCGAGCGTGTTTCAATGGACATAAAGGCACCCACCGCGCTCGTCCAATTATCAAGCGAAACTTCCGGAAATCCGCCGACTACCTTCCCCCCGCGCGGCAGCTTATCTCGGACAAGTAGCTCGAACAAAGCGAATCTGTTCGCGATATCGGCACCGTCGGACCAACGCTTTGCATTCTTTGATCCGGCACAGTTCGCGCAAATCTGTCGTGTTGGCTCGCGATTTTACTCGGGGGACTTTGGACGAACTCGGTAAATAAAAATAAACATTCTTTGTAAATAATTCTTTCAAATAAATTCTTTTATGTATTCTTTTCAATAAATTCTTTCGTTAATAATTTCTGTATAAGTTGATGTGACGTAGTACGCTTGCGTGAGAAGAATGAATTAATTTAGACACTGACGTATGCATCGTCTAACAATTTTTCAAATGCAAGTTTTGTTAACTGTTACGATAGTAAGTTCAGCGTTTAATTCTTAAAATTTTCCTTTACAGTTTTAAATTGAATTGACTCGTGAGAAGAATGAATTAATTTAGACTTTCTGCTGGCTTTATTCTGACGTATGCATCATCTAACAATTTTTCAAATGCAAAATTTTTTAACTGTTACGATAGTTTAAGTTCTCAGCGTTAAATTCTTAAAATTTTCCTTTACAGTTTTAAATTGAATTGACTCGTGAGAAGAATGAATTAATTTAGACTTTCCACTGGCTTTATTCTGACGTATGCATTGTCCAACAATTTTTCAAATGCAAATTTTGTTAACTGTTATGATAGTAAGTTCAGCATTAAATTCTTACAATTTTCCTTTACAGTTTTAAATTGAATTGACTCGTGAGAAGAATGAATTAATTTAGACTTTCCGCTGGCTTTATTCTGACGTATGCATCGTCCAACAATTTTTCAAATGCAAATTTTGTTAACTGTTATGATAGTAAGTTCAGCATTAAATTCTTACAATTTTCCTTTACAGTTTTAAATTGAATTGACTCGTGAGAAGAATGAATTAATTTAGACTTTCCGCTGGCTTTATTCTGGCGTATGCGTCATCTAACAATTTTTCAAATGCAACATTTTTTAACTGTTAAGATAGTTTAAGTCCTCAGCGTTAAATTCTTAAAATTTTCCTTTACAGTTTTAAATTGAATCGACTCGTTTTTGCTACACATGCGCGATAATGATAAAGTTCTAACAATTGTTGTTGTCGCAGCAGCGATATCAACACGCCGAAAGCCGAATTAATTGGTGCAGCAGTTTATCACAATCGCCTTTGTCGCGAAATGAATTACGCTCCTCATTTTTCCACAGAGTTTATAGAGCAGCAATTGTCCGAACGAAGATAAGTAGGACAATACAATAATTGCAATTTAACGTGCCTTCGGAAGCCCCGCGTGTAGATGAATCGTTTAATATACAGCGCAGCAATTTCTGCTGGATTTAATGTTTGACTCGCCGCGTTTTGGAGGGGATAATCGGAAGGGTCAACGATGTATCGATGATTTCCGAGTGGAAAGAGGAGCCGCGAAATTTATCAGCGTTCGACAGAGCGTCGCCCGGGAAGGACCGGAAGTAGCAGAGAGGTTCGAGAACGCATTCACCGTTGCACAATATCGCGCGTAGAAGCTGGAGAACGAAGTTACTCCCTGAAGCGTATCAGCGTTATGCACCCCCTGTTCCAAACACCTCTGAATCGAACAATTCAAACGGGACTCGCGTGTACGGCTCGAATATTCTGCCGATAACAATTTTCACTCGCGAACCCGCGAATAATGCCAAGAAAGCGTGGAAGACGACACATGCTTCCATTAAAGCTGCATGTAGAATACGAAACATTCTTGAAAAAAACCAGCTTTCGTTGAAGTTGTAGAGAAAATGTGAGACATTTTGAGAAATCAGATCTAATTAACCTTCACAAGTGGTGACCACTGTTTTAATATCACTGGTGGTAACGGGATGTCAAATTGACTTGGTATCGATAATAATGACTGGATGTCGAATTGACTCGGCATCAATAATGGTGACAGGGTGTCGAATTGACTCGGTATCAATAATGGTGATTTGACGTCAAATCGACTAGGTAACAATAATGCTGACTGGATATCAATTCAATTCAGTATCAATAATGGTGACTTCATGTCAAATTTACTCAGTATCAATAATGGTGACTTGATGTTAAATTGACTTGGTATCAATAATGGTGACTGGATATCAATTGAACTCAGTATCAATAATGGTGACTTGGCGTCAAATTCATTGGGTATCAATAATGGTGACTGGATATCAATTTTACTCAGTATCAATAATGATGACTTGATGTCAAATTTACTCTGTATCAATAATTGTAACTGAATGTCGAATTAACTTGGTATCAATAATGATGACTGGATGTCAAATTAACTCGGTATTAATAATGGTGACTTAAAAATCAAATTGTCTCAGTATCAATAATGGTGACTGGGCATCAAATTGATTCAGTATCAATAATGGTGACTTCATGTCAAATTTACTCAGTATCAATAATGATGACTTCATGTCAAATTCACTCTGTATCAATAATTGTAACTGGATGTCGAATTGACTCGGTATCAATAATGGTGACTGGATGTCAAATTGACTTGGTATTAATAATGGTGACTTGACATCAAATTGACTCCATATGAATACCTCAAATATACACCCTATTAATAATGGTAATTTGGCGTTAAACTGATACATCAATAGTGTTACCACCAGCGACACGGAGTCAATATGACGCGAAGTCACTGTTATCGATATGGAATCAATTTGCCGTCAAGTTGACACGGTGTCAATTTGCTGTCAACTAGTGATACGGAGTCAATTCGACGTACAGCCCCATCCATAAATTACTGTGCATTTACTTACATTAAGAAAAACTGCTATCAGAACACGAATGCAGTTGCTCGACTTAATTTCATTGCTAAATTTTGTTGCGCATACTTACCTCCAGAAATATTTATCTGAAAAATTAATATTTTACATGATAAATTCTGAGAAAACGTTCAATCCTTCATACATCGACGGGTATCCGAATATATCGACGAAAAGAAGATACAAGATCAGTTATGCATCGCAACGCTTTTTTTGGATTTCAGTGTACGTCATCGCTCTAAGATTAATCCAGTATTCGTTGAAATATTTCTTAACAAAAACCGCCGATGGTTTAGCGAAATAAAGCCCGATTGTGCTGCACTCAAAGCACTAAATAATTTACCGAGGAACAAATGAAGTCCCGTCTTTCTGCTGCGAACCAGAGAAAGCATTACCGAGGATGGCAAACAGATTAGACCGAGTAATCGCGATCGAGTAATCCTGGCGCGTCACAAGAACCTTCTTAAACATTCCCTTTGATCGGCGCGCCCTTTGCAGTTCTATGCAAGGAATCCTGCACCGAAAATGCACCAGGAACTCGATTACCCGCTGCGTGTTTCCATGCGATTTTCTTTTGCCTGCAGATTTAATTCGCCGTCGATAATCACCGTCGGGCGCACTACACTGTCATTTACGCTGATAAAATACTTGGGAAAACGTACACGTTTTCGTATTGCAAAAAGTGATACTGCAACAAATGATTTACCAATTTGATTAATATTTTAATTGCGATTGACACGTGGTATTTATTACACAACAATGTTTTCTATAATCAAAGAGATCTTAAGCATTAGTAAATAAATAAATGCTAATAAGTCAGAAATAATAATAAGTAAAAAGTAATAAATAAATTCTTCGCTTTAGCTAGTAACGAGCCTTCAACAGACGCGTCGCGATGGACGTTTACCACGATATAATTCGTGGTGGCGCAGCCAACGTGTTAAACAACTTCTGAAATAATTAACCAAAGTTACGCGACGAGCTCCGTGCGGCAGTAATTGAAATTCGCCTGCTTTTCGAATCGTCTTCGCTATTTCCATTCGACCTATACACATTTCTGTTATAGCTGCAGAAAACCCGCGGTATAGTCGCAAGCTACGGCAATTAATTCTGCATTCTATGAAAATGACCAGCTGTCCAAGCGCGAAACTTCTATGCATTTCTGCGACGATTTTCGTCGCGAACATTCTGCCGGGTCGCGCCAGCCTATCGTCTTTCCCCTGAACCTTTCGCTGAAAAGATGGGAAAGGGACTTTTCTTTTCTCGTTGAGGGTTGGTGGGAGGGAGGAGGGTGGGAGGGGGGTGACCGAGGGACTGAGCCATTAACGTTTCAGTATCCGCGGGAACGCGAATGAAACACGCTTTACTTGGGAACGGCGTAGAGCGGAACGAAGCGGTGAGTTTTCTCGGTGAAGCGGCGAATATTTTCAGTGCGGCACTTTACTATTTTAATTTTCAATGCACGCCGGAAAGTAGGTCTTGCGCACTCCATCCCGACGGCTCTTTCTGCGAACGGAAAGGCCGCGCCCCTTTCAGCCGTCCGTGACCCGCGCGTTATTTGTCGACGTTCGCTTAATTAACTTAGTCGTCGGCTAACCCGAAAACTCGTTGCATTCGTGCGCCCTTTCCCCCTTCCCGCTTTTTCTCTCTCTCTCCTCTCTCTCCTCTCTCTCCTCTCTCTCTGCTTTCTATTTCTCTCTGTTATCGGTCCCGCGGCATCCGCGTTCCCTCATCTTCTCTGGATTAATCGTCGAGAGCCACGCGATACTTCCGACCGCGTTCGTGTCCCTGTACCGATGGCATTTCTCGATTTTCAACCCGTTCTGGCTTGAACGGGGCCGCGAGAGGGGTCCGAACCCCTGCCAGGAATCTCGGCGTTGGATCCAAGCCGGGGAAGCCACGATCGAGGAGACGGAAGTGCAGAGTTTATGGAGATAAGGGGTGCAAGTGTCTGGAAGAGTTAGGTCCGAGTGGGTTTCTTTGCATGCGGTTCCGTGCTATCGCTGGATCGCTGAGTGGTTCTCCTCTTGTTGCTGGTAGTCTTCTGGTCGATAGGCCGGCCTCCGTTTCGTTGCCGCGAGTTTCGTTCTGTGTGCTCGTTGCCGTTGAAGTTCGTGGAATATCGTAGAAACGCAGGTAGAACGTTATGCAAACTGTTCATTCCAACGGCGCGGTCGATCGCTTATCGCGAACACGCTTTCGAGTTCTCCAGTGATCAAAAATTTCTCGGATGTCTCTGCGAGATCCGGGCGAAAGAGCGGAGCTTTCGTAACGAAAGTATGGTTGCAGTCGTGCGACGTAGAATTCCGAAATCAGCCTCGAATATCGCGACTTGCTCTGTGTTCACCGCGACGTTACGCTTGTAGCAAGCTCAATTGCGATTTCTCCTGGGCCAGATGATCTGCGAACATTGCTGAAACGTGGCTGAAATAGCACGCGTAGGTCTCTCGATGAAAGGTGTTGCGGTTTTACAGTAATAAATTCCGAAACCAGCTTCGAAACATCAAAACATGGTAGCATCGTTTCAGGAAGCTGAATGTTGACTTAACCCGGGCCCAAAAATTTGCGAACGCTGCTGGAACGTAGCCAAAACGGTTCGATTAATTCTCGTAATAAAAGATATTGTAGTTTTAGAGAGATAAACTCCGAAATTAGCCTCGCATATCATCCCTTAACGTTTACGGGAGCGTAAAATCACTTTTCATTACAATCAGTTTTCATTTCTCCTGGGCCAAAAAATTTGTGAAACATGACCGAAACATGGCCGAAACGGTACACTTTGGTTCTCGTTATGGCAAGGTATTGCAGTTATATAGCAATGAATTCCGAGACCGGAATTATTATTATTATTATTATTATTATTATTACTGTCAAACCTTAACGTTTTTACGAAGACGTAAAATCATGGTGGCGCTTGATCGCTTGTAACGAGCCCAGTTTTCATTTCTCCTGGGCCACAAAATTTGTGAACATTGCCGAAGCATGGCCGAAACGGTACACTTTGGTTCTCGTTGTGGCAAGGTATTGCAGTTATACAGCAATGAATTCCGAGACTGGAATTATTATCATACCTTAACGTTTACGAGGGCGTAAAATCGTGGCGGCGCTTGATCGCTCGTAGCGAGCTCAGTTTTGATAATTTCCGAGCTCAAAAAATTCTCGAACCTTGCCGGAACACGAACGGAAGAGTGTACGAAAATTTCGTAGCGGAAGCTTCCGCAGTTCGGCGGTAAGAAATTCGGAGATTAGCCGAAAGTATCGCGGAAACATCGCGGAAGGGAAACAGGCTTCGACGAAGATAAATTGCCCCGGGACACTCCGTTCGAATGGAAAGCGATTGGAGACGTGCCGACGGCTCTTCGCGAACTCTGTAACAAGTCGTTGGATTACGTACGAAAAGGTTTCGAAAGCTGGCAGAGTCTAGGAGATTGTACGCCTATGATGTTCGAGGATGTCCGCGCCGTTGGCAGACGCGCGGAGGTTTCGGATTCGCGTAGGGAATTAATCGACATCGCCGCTAATTAATTCGGTTATTAGTACCGGTTTTTATCCGGTTTGCCGGACGTCAGCTGCTACCTGTTGTCTCGTATCGAATTAATTAACCATCGACGCCGCTGCGAGGACCGGCCTTGATTCTATAATACTAATTAACTTGACAGAGAAACTCCCTTGTTTCCGTAACGTAATTCTCTCCGACGGCATATGAATCGTGTATCGCGAAATATGTCGAGAGGCTGCGCCGAATACAGGTACAACACTCGTGACGAAAATATAATCCGACCAGTTCGGTTATTTCGTCTGTCATGCGCTATAAAATTGGAAGAAAAAGTTACGGTGCTCGGATTACGGTTCTCTCTATAGCCGCGTGTCTTACAGAAGCTGCGCAAACTTTGAAGTCGATCGTTCCATTATATATCAGCCATCTTGACGGACGAAGTCTTCATAAAAACGCGATCGAGGTTCGCAAACTCGAGGCGTCCACAACTTTGTCGATTTCGGGTATTCAAGGACACGCTGCGTGAGTTACATTCTCGGGACTCTGTTCTTTATGAAACTGCGGTAAAAGGAGTCAATCTTTTTTCGGACCCTCGTGGTACACGTCAGATTCCGCGCAGCTTGATTAACCCTTGGACGCTTATGTCATTTTATATGTTATTATTATCCTAGTAGATAACTCACCTAAAAAATGCCGTGTTGTGTGAAACCATGAGACTCAGAGTCGGTAAAAAAAGAGGCTTACGTATACCGAAAACTTATTAAAAGCATTTACACATTTCTTTAAAATTCCATATAAGCAACTTAACTTTTAATAAAAATATAGATATATGTATAACACAAAACGAAACAAAAATCAAAAAATATTATTTTCATTTAATGTAATCTTAATTTAACAAATTTCTTCCTCGTCGGTGCTCAGTACAATCAAACGAGAACGTTTTTTCGATTGGACGATATCACCTTCACTTTCTGAACCTTCTTTTTTGTTCAGATTTGTTGCACCTTCTATCCTCTTTAAAAATTCTGTAATTTTGGCTTGTTTGCTGGTTATTTCAAGGTTATTGTAAATATTATTTTCTCTGTTCGAGGTATATTTATTTATAAAATGCCGTCAAATGATGGATTTAGGTGGGCGCGAAAATCAAATATAAAAAATAAAAGAATATATATATAATCAAATATAAAATATATATTCAAATATATAATCAAATATAAAATATATATTCAAATATATCATCAAATATAAAATATATATTCAAATATATCATCAAATATAAAATAAAAGAACATTGATAGAAGAAAAAAAATACATGTTTTAAATTCCGTGGACACTCGTTGACCCTCCCTTAAGCACGCTACGTGAACCCAGTCCATCGTGGAAATTAGTGACGAATTTCTTCGTTCTACCTCGTTAATGTCGCGCAACCTGTTAGCAGTTTTTTTTTGTGTGCAGAGCTGGCATAAGATCGCTGGCCGGTCGCCAGGAAATTTCAGTTTCCCGTTTCCGGATTGCGCGGGTCGCGAGGGCAGCTCTCCGCGATCGATCATCATCCGGTGACCGACGACACGGGACCTTCCGCGTCGTTGCCCGTTTCCGGTCCCCTTCGTCCACCGGATGACCGATGCGCTCGGTCATCCTCTGGCATCCCTCTGACATCGTAGCTGCTGCCCTCGTTCTCCCAGGAACGAGCAAAAGCTTCGCGAACCGCGCCGGACTTTTCTGACAATGGACGACTATATACGGGGTGTCCCAAAATTATAGTATTTCTGGCAAATGAGGGGTTGCTGAGGTGATTTGAAATAACTTTTTCCTTAGCGAAAGTGCAATCTTCGGCTTCGTTTACGAGTTATTACCGAAAAACAGTGACCAATGAGAAGCGAGATCAGCTGACGCGAGGCGGCCGAGCCAATCAGCGGAACTGGGATTCGACCGCTCGACCGCTGGCGCCGTTGACTCGGCCGCCTCGCGCGAACCGAGCTCGCCTCTCATTGGTCACTGTTTTTCGTCGATAACTCGTAAACGAAGCCACGGATTGCAATTTCGCGGAGGAAAAAGTTACTTCAAATCACTTCAGGAACCCCTTATTTCCTGGAAATACCATAATTTTATGACACCCTGTATATCCGCCATTCGAACCAAGCAGAAAAACATGCATCGCAGTTGTTTCGCTTTCGATCTATCCGAGAGCAGGTCTCCGCCCGTTGGCTCGCGATACCACAACCTTGGATCGCCTCTAACCCGGAGACCTAACCCGGCTGAAACCCTCTCCGTTGGAACTGGCATCGGGCAAAAAGGAGCCTGTCGCCTTGGCCAGCGAAGTTGGATACGCGATTCGGTTACAAATGCCGCGAAGAGCCGGAAACAATGCCCTTGGAACGAGAAACCCGCGCGGTTCTTGCTCGTCTCTGGAAGCAATCCATCTTTCGTTAGCACGTCCAGCTCGTTTTTAAATAGATCGTTCCGCACCGACCGATCCAGCTTGCTTTTTTGCCGCGGCCGATCCTCTCTCGCCTTCGACTTCTGTTTGTGCCCGGTCCCGTTTGATCACTGTTGTAACGAAGCCAACCGCCGGACCTTCGTTGTCACGTGGCTGGAATATTTGACAACTCTGACGCTGTTCCGATGTTTCGATGGTCCTTTGATAGCTACGATTTTCCGGCGCGGTGTCGCGGCTGGCCTCGTTCGTAATCGAATCTTTCCGTGGAACGTCGATGGATCTCTGCATTTTGTTCGCTGTCGATTTAGGTTACGGCGCGCTTTGGATTACGGCAGCATTTGTCCTGCATTCGTTCCGACTGTCAGTGGATGCGGCGCTATTAGCAGTTCATGGCACGTACACGTAATACAGCTGGTATCAATTTCGATCTATAAAGATCATTATCAACGAAAACCAGATTTCCCTCGTCTCTTTAATTTGCAACGAGCTCCAACGATGGAGGATCAAACGAATTTATTTCATAATTTCCTTTTGAAGTTCGTGTTCAATAATCGCAGACGAACGTACATGGTGAGACATTTTAACCTTTTGAAATTGATCGTTTTAATCTCTTGATTGTAATTATATGAGTATTTCAAGATTAAGAACTTTCTATTTGTCTGATCCGTATTGATTCAGTTTTATTCTAAATTCCATTCAAATGATGCAGTTGCATCCAACGTGTTACATTATTTTATCATTTCGTTGTTTATTATTGTTATCGTTATTGCTATCGTCACTATTGTCATTATTGCTTTTATCATTATTATTATCAATTATTGTTTTTCGTTTCTTATTTATATTGCCATTTAATTTATATTCATTGCCATTATCATTATTACCTTTACTCCTCCATTTCTTTTATACTATATTTATTTTCCTTCTTCCTTTTTATTTTTGGAAAATCTTACGCTTGAAAATATACATCAATAAATACGATTATTATTATTATTATTATTATTATTATTATTATTATTATTATTATAAGGTTAAAATTATTATTATGTTATTTGAAACGTCAATTAGTATTTTACGAACGAAATACGTTGCAGTTGTTGGTAGCTGGACCGAGAAAATTCTCCGGGATCAGAAAGTTAACCCTTTGCACTCGAAGCCATTTTAACTGTAAATCTAAAATGATTTTTCCGACCTACGCTGTCTCTATTTTATATAACAGAGCGCATTTTATGCGTGTGAAATTGAGTCTTGTGACTTATGCAACAATTATACTTTTAACAATTGTTCAAATCTAAATTTTCTCGATGTAAGAATTATTTTAGAATGTGATATAATTTATTTAGTGGTGCCTCGGGGTCACCAGTCGAGCGCAAAGGGTTAATAGACCGTTTTAGCCTGAGGTTGCAAATGAAACAATAGAAAATTAAACAGCTCGGTTCTAAAGAACGTTCCTGTTGCGGAAAGAAGCGTCGCGGTGCGCCAGGGTCGGCGAGTTTACCGAGAGAGAGAAAGAGAGAGAGAGAGAGAGAGAGAGAGAGAGAGAGAGAGAGAGAGAGAGGGGGAGAGAGAGAGAGAGAGAGAGAGAGAGAGAGAGAGAGAGTTGCTTGCCAAGAAACAACAGCCCTGTTTCACGGGTAAATCAAACATACGCGCGCGTTTCCGCTTTCCGGTCGGTTTCGGCGCGGTGGCAAACAGTGCCGGGCCGATGGGTGAATTACGGGAGATCGGCTTTCGCGTCGGCCGACGCGGCTCGCCGGCCTCTAATTATAGAGTGACGAATGCACCGGGGGCCGGCTAGGGAGATCCCTCGGTGTTTACCATATTTATATCCGGCGATTCCGTATATTTTCGCGTGCTCCGGCCACGCTCGGCTCCGCTCCGGTGAACGCCCACGCATCTGCGAGGTGTCACGCGGCGCGCTTATGCCCGCGGATGTTTACGCGGCTGCGAAATGTCAGGAAGCTGTCCTCGGGCGCAGTTTCGACCACCGCCTTGCACTTTCCGCGGCTTTTACCGCCACGCTAACCTCGCCTTGCACCGCGCCGTTTCGCAACAAAGTCGCGCCTTGAGAATCCACTGGGTGGCCCGAGCGTCCCACCCAGATTACCTCCAGTCGCTACGCGGAAAAATCATTCGACCGAAAGATCCGCGAATCTGATAGATATTTGAAGTTTCAAGACGCGAACGTTTCTTGACAAACACGTTACTTGGTATATTTAGGATCGTTTATAGTCTTAATCAGCAATTTTTGCAACACATTTTTGAAGGTGTTTCTTCTAGGCACGTTAGTTCTTCTGTGGATCCTAATGAAATATGTCGTGCATCTGCGACGTCTAGGTTATCATGCTTTTTGTAAAAATGGATGAATTTATTTGTTACGCTTTAACATACTGAGTTATGTTAACACTATGCCGTCCGCAGATCTTAGATATGATTCTTCTGTTTGACGCCGGCATAATAGCTTGGAAATTTTAGATTTTAACAACAATTTCGAAGATGGCGGTAATATAAATTCCTAAAATTAAGATAAGTCATCCAAGAATTTTCGTGCTTAATTCTTAGTTAAATCAGCACAATGCTATAGTTAGTTTGCTGCCTTTTAACACCCAAGAAATATAGTTCAAATGTTATTTCAGTTTTTTAAAATGGCACCAAAGTGGTACCACCGACATACAACAGGTAGTTTTTGCATGGCACCAGCGTGGTGCCACCGGACGGCACAGTGTTAATTGCATTTTATAAATTCTTTGAGCAATGAAGGTAAACGAAAGAAATGATGATCGCGATCGTTGCGACAATTTCAATCAGTTGAACATCGATGCTCTTCCACTATATTTTCCTCCGTTCTAAATTGCTCCTATTTATCTTCGCCTGAAATGCATATAAATGCACATAAATGTGTACGAAAGCGTATAAAAGCGTATAAAAGCGTATAAAAGCGTATAAAAGTATATAAAACCATATAAAAGCATAAAATCCTGGTAAGGAGCCTTAACATTGCAATTGGAAACAGTTTTGGACGCCGAGCAGTAAAGATTTACTGGATCGTTTGACTCCAACGGCTGATAGTTATCAAGAGATTTTCTTCGGTGATAGCAACATCTGTGCAACATAACGTACTTCTCCACGTAATAAACGCGATAGTTGACGAGTAGTTTAGGTGGCGCACTCGAGTGCATCACCCTGTACATGCACCGACGTGCAGCCCGTTCCGTTCCGTTCCGGTTCTCGATCGACCGCGGCACGTTTCCCCTTTGCACTTCTGAAGTTTATTTTATGCATGCGAGATCGTGCTCCGAGGTATTCGTTTGTTTTTGCGGGAGGATCGAAGGGATTTTGAAAATTCTGACCTTGGCGGCGGCGAAAGTTGAAACGTTGCTGCGAGCCGCGCGCGCGTGGGAACATTTCGAAGATTTTATCGAGGTGCCAGGAGAGTTCGAGTTCCGCCGGTCTGTTTGTTTGTAGACTGTAATCTCGGCTTTGGAAAAGTGTGCGATGCGTGCCGATGCTCGAAATCGAAGATAAACCTTGGATTTAGTTGTGGATCTTACGTCGTTGCAGATCGGCGAAACGAGAAGCAGACGATTTATATTTCTGAAGCTTCCGCGGGGTCAAGTATCTCTGTCGACTTTGAAAAATTCTTCTTAACACTCGAACCGTGGTAAATATATGAACATTGTTTATACGAATCGACGTACGATGTTCCGTTGCCATTTTTAATCGTCCAATGGGGATGAGGATTTTTTTAGAGGACTTAAACGACTAGATTATGGGAGCAGTTTACAGCAAAAGCGGTGTCCGTCAATTTTTGGGTTCAATCAATTTAGGTCAATCAATTTAGGTTGATTCGATGTTATTAGATCATAGTTGACTTAATATTTTATTTGGTCACTTTTTTATTATTTTAAGTTAAAGCTCGAAAGTGGATTACTCGGAAGAGATGTAACAATTTTTATGTTACTATATACTTAACTTTTTCGACTTAGATTGCCTTACACCATTTCTTCTTTCCATCTTGTTCGTATATCAATGACTCCAGTTATGAAATACGAATTTGAAAAAAATCTTCATTTTTTCTTATACATATACACAATCAAATTATATATCCGCGATTATGTCATTATTACGTCGACATTCGTCCTCAAAACGTCCCATCTCAATCCAAAACATCGTAGATTCGTCATCTTCCGAAAATTCGAGTAGCTTTCGGGACCTCGGCTCCCACTTATTGTTAGCCGAACGATGCACGAAGCTCGATGACGCGGAAAATTGGCAAAACCAGCGCGATATTCTCGCAAATCTCGCCGCGGGACGGTTCAGATCCCGATCGGTCTCGATACGGGCAGATAAAATTTTATCGCCGATGTGTATCGCGGGCGGAAAAGAAACGGGAGTTGATTTCGCCGACGAGGATCGCGTCGACTGAGAAAATCTGGTAGCGAGAAGAGAACCGCGAGCTGAGTGGTCGAGATTTTCGCGAGGTCACGGAAATTAATCGTCACGGCCCGTGCGAACGGCGTGCCGGTGCATTATACTCGGTGCTCGACGTTGTTGCGAATCCCCATGAGCTTCGCGAAGCCTGCGGAAGTCTTGTCGTGGGCGTTAAAGGGAAGTAACGCGTTAATGATGGATTCGTAGCGGTGCCGCCGCGTTGGCCCGGCCATTACGACGTCGTTTAACTCACGTTCTTTATGTGTCCGCGCAACAAGCCCCGTGCAACGCTGCGCCGAGGTGTGACTGTTCGGCCCGAGATAAATGTTGCAACGTCGTCCCGTAAATTACATCGGCGCGAAATACCGCCCGGTCTGGCCGGTAAAAAGTATGCCGGCCCGTAGAACGAATTTCCCCGCAGCTGCGGCATTACCGGGCTAAGAAGATTCGCCGAAAACACGCTGAAGAAACTACCTGTCCGTTAAAACGCGAGCTGTTCCACTTGGGATACTTTTACCGCGAGACCTTGATAGCAGAGTACGTGCAGCGGAGAGCAGAAAACGGAAAGTTCTTGGTAGAACAGTCGGGTTTCGAATTCTCGATGTGGCAACGCCGTTTTTTCGGGGACACATTTTTACTTCCAATTTTTTGCCGCAATTCGGAAGCAATTCGGAGGCCATGTGCCACTATTCGAGGCAATTCGGAGGCCATATGCCAATATTCGAAGGCAATTCGGAGGCCATATGCCACTATTCGAAGGTAATTCGGAGGCTATATGCCACTATTTGGAGGAAATTCGGAGGCCATGTGCCACTATTCGAGGCAATTCGGAGGCCATGTGCCACTATTCGAAGGCAATTCGGAGGCTATATGCCACTATTTGGAGAAAATTCGGAGGCCATGTGCCACTATTCGAGGCAATTCGGAGGCCATGTGCCACTATTCGAAGGCAATTCGGAGGCCATGTGCCACTATTCGAAAGCAATTCGGAGGCCATATGCCACTATTCGAAGGCAATTAGGAGGCAATACGGAGGCCACATAACACGATTCGGCAATCACGTAGCTTGTAGCTATCACGTACTTTATAGCTCCGCGGTTTTTCTGACCTGACTCACACCGTGTTGTTGAATTCTCTTCCGAGAATTCGCGTCGCGTGCCGCATCACACGCTTGACCGACTCCGTCGAACCTTAGCATCGACGTAGCAATAAATTACAGCAACCCGAAATATGGCATTTCCGGGAGAAATTACTCTATACAATAAATTCTCTCCAATTGTCCTCGAACTTGTAAACAAAAATGGACAATTCGGGAAGAGGGGATACGATTACTCGAGTCTCGCGGCTCGTTTTTATAGTTGTTGACAATCGGCGTCTATAAAAACATAATAATAATCTATGATAATCGTATATAATGATCGTATCTCCTCTTCCAAAATTGTCCACTTTTGTTTACAAGCTCAGGAAAAATTGGAGAAAATTTACTATAATCGCATTGGATGTTAGTCCTGCCAAGTTGTAGTCATTCTACGGTGGTTTCGGTTGCTTAACCATTGGATTTAGTGATCGAACAAAGCCTAAGTCGCGTTACACTTCACCCGAAACAAAATTTCTTTATTTCCGTAACAATTCGAAAGTGCATTGAATCAGCAGAATGGCGCACACATTCCAGAGTATCGGCTTGCATACGTACGAATCCCTTTCTCGAGAGCAAAAACACGTAACCTCGGAGAATCACAATGCACTCCGCAGAAATACTAAGTAAGAAAAGACGAGAGGAGGATAAGTAAGTGGGGCACGTAGCTTAGAATTTTCTTGAAGGAGGGAAATTGTCCGAAGAGTAGCCGGCGCGGGCAAATCCACGGTGATAAAGTTCCCTTAACGAACAGCTTTATCTTGCGTTATTTCACAATTACGCGATGGCGTCACGGCGACTCCCGCGAGGCTTGGCACCAAGAAGAAGCAGGAGAAGAAGAAGAAGAAAACGGAGAAGTGGGGTTCTTCCGGATGCAGACGAGCCGAGAGAGAAAAGTTTCCGGAGCAGCAGCTCTTCATGCTGTCCCGCGGAATTATCATCATATCTCATTACGAACGCTGCGGCACCGTCTGCTGACAAACGTGCGGGAATTCTTGCCGCAGGATTGCTCGCACGAAACGCGTCGGGAGTTTCGTTGACAAATTCGTGCCGGCTGGCGCGGCTGTTGCCGAGAGTAACCGTGCGTCTTTAGGACACGTTCCGCGACAATCGGCAAGGCTGCTCGAAATCTGGTTGTTTCCTCGGAGCGAGGCTTCGACGGGGCTCGTTTGTCTGGGTGCAACGTGTGTTAGACACGTACGACATCGAGCTTTCGACCAGATAGGTCATAAATCCATCTAGGAGCAGAGCACAGTGATGGCTCAGAGTGTCTAGTGGGACCTGGGCCTAGAATCTAGATCAGGGGTGGCCAAACTTTTGATCACTATGGGCGACCTGCTTTTTTAAATTTAAGATAAGCATAGATAATAGCCGCGGGCGACTAGGAATACGCGGTCGACCAGTCGACCAAGTATTAAGATATACTTCAAGACATTTTACGCAGCGAGCGAGGATCATTCTTCCATTATCTCTTAACCAGTTAACTGTGGCGATCTCTTTGCAAAGCGCCCACCAGTGCGCAATAATCAAGCGACGATGGGCGATGAATCGAACGATCAAGCGATGAATCTAACTAAAATTATTTATAATTTTCATTCGTTTGTTTCATTTCGTCTTGACCTCTAAACATTTTAAACATATTAAAATTTACGAATATAATTTAGTTTTCGCCAGGATTGCAATTTAAATATCAAATTGTAACAAAATTTTACGAATGACGGATATAATCGTCGTGACACAAAATTCTGCCACATCTCCATGACGGATATAATCGTCAAACATGTTTAACTGGTTAAACAGTACGCACCAGATTCGTTCTTCTTTCACCTTTGATAAGTATACATCACTCTTCTCGCATTTCTTAACCCGGCGCTAGACACGTGGAGGTCCAGTGTTCCCCTCTTCCTCGTTAGGAAGGCTTATCTTCGTCTTGTATTTATACTACATTAATTATAGTATAGCAATTTTAATAGAGAGACAATAAAATATCTATAATAATATCTATAATAAAATATCTATAAAATATTCAGGGTGTCCCGTATTTTTCCGTATGTACTTCGTCAGTGTGCTCTGCAAGTAGAAGTGAAACTAAACTGTTTTACAATAAAAAGTCCATAAATGCTTTGTTAAGAATTTATGACGAAAACCAGAAGTGTGAAAGATGTGATATAGCTAACCTACAGGAGACGAATTGATTACAAGAATCATATTATCATCGATAAATCACTTCTGACTGGAGCCCACGAACACCACACGTCGAAGCTTTCGTTTAAAAAGTTTGCACGCGTCCTGCCGGGTTAATATACTGTCATTGTTCCCCATCATTTCTTCGCCATCGTCGAAACGCAATCATCGGGTAACATTTTAATCGATTGGAACTCCGATTATGTCAAGGTTGTGCGAAGATTTGCGAATAGACCGGTACACCGACCATTCGGTCGACGCGCGCGAGCAGCGTTATTTGGGAAAACCATTGTTGGCCGGCCGTTTCCGGGCCCCGGGAGCATTCAATTCCGCGTTGAACAAGCGAGGAAAGGAACTCGCGTCGTTCCCAGCTGTTTCGTCAACCTGAAAGAAGCATAATCGTTCCGGAAACGAGCCTGGGCGCGCTCCGAGCGTCGAATCGCCGCCGTCGGTTGTTCGAATGGCGTGCGGTAATTTCCCGCGGAAAATCGCCGTTGAAAGCTTAATTGACCGGGCGTGGGTGGAAAGCCCGATGAGCCTCTCCCGAGGAGGAAAAAAGAGAGAAACAAGCGGACAATGCGTCGTTGTTAGTCTAATGACTTGTTCCGCGCGAATTCGCGTCCCCGAGCTGATGCGTTTCCACCGTTCCCGCCGCGCGATTTCGTCGCCCGCGAA
The DNA here is from genome assembly GCF_051020955.1 of Megalopta genalis. NCBI lineage: Eukaryota > Metazoa > Arthropoda > Insecta > Hymenoptera > Halictidae > Megalopta > Megalopta genalis. Next base: position 8,645,827 of record NC_135019.1, read on the forward strand.
TTTTCCAACGGTGCACGATATAACTCTCTCCTTTTCCTTCTCTCTCTCTCTCTTTTTTCTCTCTCTCTATTTCTCGCTCTTTCTCTCTCTTTCCAGCCATTGTTACTCACGAGACAATTTCACCGCGCCTGGAAAGACACGCGGCTCCTCCCGCATCGCTTTGACTCGCTCACTTTTCTCCCCAGCTCTTCCACCACCCACGCCTCTCGGGTCCCTCGGGTTCTCGTTCGGGGCGTAACTTTCTTTCCAGGCTTCCCGCGTTGTCCGCACCTGGTTCGCTTCCAACCGCCGCCGAATTCAGTTTTCACGAACTTTTCCACGCCGTTAGCGACGCGGCGTTTTCGTCGCGAGACATTTACGTACCTCGTTTGTTCGCTACGACCAGATTTAAAAATAGTTCTTGACGCAGTCGGCAGTCTGTTGCACCATTTTGATGGAACTCGGTGCTGCGAGACGTCTCAGAGATGTCCTCGGGACAAGTATTTGGAAGTTTTATCCCCTGGACGATGCTTATCGACGCTGTAACTACTGAATCAGTCGAAATCTCTGGCTTTCGACTGCCTCTGATATTTTTTATATGTTTCTGGGAGAATGTTTTTACTATATATTATAATAGTAATAAAAATAATTATTATTATTAATAATAATATATGATATAAAACAACTTACATTTGTCGCGTTTAGAATTGACGATATTTTTTATATGTTTCTGGGAGAATGTTTTTACTATATATTATAATAGTAATAAAAATAATATATATATTAATAATAATATATGTTATATATATATATAAAACAACATACATTGGTCGGTTTTGGAATTAGGTAATTTTAGTGCCGATAACGATGAATATTTGTATCACGTTGGAATATTTTAATTAATAATACTAATAATACTTACATATTAATGTAATATTAATATAATATATTAATATATTATACAATATTTATATAAATAATATTAATATTAATAATTATGTTTTAGTACACACTCTGTTTCCTAATAGAAGCAAATTGATGATGACAAGATGGAGCGATCTGTTATAAAATAGATTATATTATTATTATAAAATAAATTATAAATGGTTTTCCAGTTCTTTCGATTTACTTACAGGTAGACTAAAATAAGAATAGTCTGAGTTAAAATCGTCAAGAACATAAGCTAGATGAAACTGTCTTTTCTCTTTTAATAACTGCAATAAGCTAAAAACAATGTACCAAATCCTTAAATTCTTTCATCGACTTCACAATTTAGTATCTATTCGACCCATTCAATTTAGCCGTAGTCGCATCGAATCCACAGTCCACCAGTATGCGATGAAATTCCTAATTGAAATGCTCGTGTTTGTTGCAGAAAGCCAGACTAGCGCGCATCAGGATCGCGAAAGCGTCAAGCGGAGCGGCCTTCGTGAGCAAAAAGAAGGCGGCCGAAGCCCGTTTGGCCGCGCAGGAGAGCGGCCTTCAGATGGACGACTCTTACAAGGAGGAGGATATTTTCGAATTGCAGCATCATCATCTGCTTCGTTGTTTAGAGAAGACCACGGTGAGTCCATCGAATTAGCACAAATTACAGGACATTGTTGGAGACAGATCTTCATTCTGCGTTATTAATTAGAAGTGTACGACTTCGCGAGAATGAACGCGACTATACTAAGAGTACAGTGGAGACTCCCTTATCCGAACATTTGTGTTTATAATATTCTGCTATCCGCACACGTTCTATTATCTAATCATTGTATTATTTAGAAGCATTATCATCTACTAGATAACTCGAATGAAATTTTTAGATAGTAGATATAGTTTATGCTGCCAGGGTATTACAAAAGTAAACCTTCAGATAACAAAGGTTCTACTGTTTTATTAAAACTTATATAATTTTTATTTCATAAATTATTTATGAAATAATGATATATTTATATCATTATTATGAAATATTATATATTATGATATATTTATATCATTTTATCATCATTTATATATTATGATATATTTATATCATATTTATGAAATATTTATTATTATAAATTATTTCATAATTTTTATTCATATTTGTAATTTTTATTATTTTTATATATATAAAATTATATAATTTTATACAAGTTCAGGTCCCTGAAAGATTTACTAGGGGTGGCTACGTTAGGGTAGTGAATAGTAGGGTAGTAAGGATAATAAAACACTCCTGCGTCTTTGGCCTGTTTTCCGGCATAATTAACATTACATTTATCGAGTAAGGAATATCAAAAATTTTTTATTCAAAACACAAACCAGATAAAAAAGACTAAAAAGATTCAATATGTCTTATTCGCGAAATACGAAGTTAATTATGCGTGAGAAGAAACCAAAGGCCAACTCGTTTTCCAAACAGCAGCGTCGGTTTTCCGTATCGTAGATCGCTTTCCGCGATTTCCACAGCTCTTTCGGAAAAGCTCAGAAGACAGACACCTGAAGCGTCACGTTTTCAGACGCGCTGTCATCCGAATTACTTAATTATCGGACGAAGTGCGTCGAATATCAGTCGAACGCGGTATCTCGCTTCCGTAAAAGGCGCAGTGCACTCTGCGAACCGGATATCCCAGGTCGTTCAATCGATGCATCCTTGACCGAGAACTTGCAATTAACACAATTTCCGTGGAAATTCAGACTCAAGTGGGCACCGAGACGCGGCTTCGATTCACGGAACGCGGGCTGACCTATTTATCATCGCCTTCGACAGCGGAGTTTCAGCTCCGCCAGGGTTTGAAACGGCGGATTTAACAAGATTGAAGATCGCTCGGCGCGACGTCAACGTTCTCGCCCCCGCCCCTCGCGAAATTGCGATTCTTTTGTCCGAAAGATCGATCACCGGCTCGAAAATTTCGGCGAACGATCCGAAATCTTGGCGTCGATTTCTTCCATTTCCAATTTTGATTTTCCCCGGCAACACGTTGTTGCGCTCCCTTTCGATTATTTCCTGTGTCGGGCCGAGTGTTGCCGGATCGCGCCGTTGTTTCCAGCGCGCGGCACGCGCGTTTAACCTTTTAGGCACGACGCGCCACTATAGTGACTTCCGCGGATATCATCTTTTAGAACGACACGCCACTATAGTGACTTTCGCGGATGTCATCTCTCTGAACGACGCGCCACTATAGTGACTTGCTCTAATAGCTCACTCGCTCATCGTTTGAACCAAATAATCGTCTTCATACGCATTGTTTCACACTTCTTTTGTCTTCACATCGATTTACAACAGTCTACAGGGTGTCACAAAAATGTCTCGCAATCCGCAAATGGCGGGTTCCTCGGATCATTTGAAGCATCTTCTTCCTTTACAAAAATTTTCTCCGAGGCACCGTTATCGAGTTATTAACGAAAAACAGTGACCAATAAGAATCGAGTACGACTGACGCGAGGCGGCCCAGTCAACCAGCGCACGAAGCCCAGTTCCGCTCATTGGCTCGGCCGCCTCGCGCCAGCTGAGCTGGGATTCGACCGCTCGACCGCTGGCGCCGTTGACTCGGCCGCCTCGCGCCAGCTAATCTCCCCTTTCATTGGTCACTGTTTTTCGTTAATAACTCGTAAACGAAGCCGCGGATCGCATTTTCGCTGAGGAAAAAGTTACTTCAAATGGCCCGAGGAACCCGCCACTTTCGAATTACAAGTCATTTTTGGGACACCCTGTATATACAGACAGAATATACAGTATCAGACTCTATACACTACACATATCAGACTCTGCCGTCCAGAGAAATAGCCTCGCGCAGAATTCAGCCGTACCTAAAAGGTTAAATGCCGTTCGAAGTTTCGTACGCGATGAACGCGAACGGATGGTACGTTGTTTGGAAAAAAAGGGGGAAACAGGAATTCCAATTAAACCGGTAATTCGTTCGGGAACCGTGGAGATAGAATTCGGCAGGTCGAGGAGAAAAATCAGCGGGTTCGCGGATTTATCGCGAGAGAAACCGGCCCGCGGACGCAGGTGCGGACAGGTGCGCGCTGGGTCCGGACGGCTGCCGGTTCTACCTGTGACAGCGGTGAGCGACGCACAAGGGGTTTATTCTCGCTGTGTACGTACGTGGCATGCGCTCGGTGGGTGGCGCACGGCATCCCCCTCGCGCGAGAGCACGCCGGCTAAAATTAGACGCGAACAGAGGGGGTTTATTCAAATTACGCCGCAGCCCGCGCGCGACCGAGAACCAGGCTCCTGGATTTTAAGCGGCGACGTTGCTTCTCACCCGAGAATGAACCGGGCTCAGATAACATGACGTTTCCCGGAGTGACGCCGCGAAATTAAACGAGGCTCGCGCGGGGCTTAATGAACCGTGCGCCTCTTCGTCCACAAAGGAGGATTTCGTCGCCGGGCGAAACGGGGACGGCTTCTCCCCCTTCTCCTTCACGCTCGTTTCGTCCCGACCGTTTTCCCTTTGAGCCTTCTGCCCCGCGAATCGATTGGGAACATCTCTCTGGCCTCCCACAATTTTACAAGTCTGCGCGACACGGCGGTGTCTCTCTACTTGACGCTCGGATTGTCCACCAAAAAGGGACAATTCGGGAGAAGGAGGTACGATTATCCGAGCCTTTCGGTTCGTTTTTATAGTTACGAATTGTTAACAATTATGAACACAAGCTACAAGGCTCGAATAATCGTATCTCCTCTTCCCAAATTGTCCATTTATGTGCAGATTGTCCACCAAAAAGGGACAATTCGGGAGAAGGAGGTACGATTATCCGAGCCTTTCGGTTCGTTTTTATAGTTACGAATTGTTAACAATTGTGAACACAAGCTACAAGGCTCGAATAATCGTATCTCCTCTTCTAAAATTGTCCATTTATGTGCAGATTGTCCACCAAAAAGGGACAATTTGGGAGAAGGAGATACGATTGTTCGAGCTTTGCGGTTCGTTTTTATGGTTATCGATTATCAACAACTATAAAAACGTGATGCAAGGCTCGAATAATCGTATCTCCTCTTCTAAAATTGTCCATTTATGTGCAGATTGTCCACCAAAAAGGGACAATTTGGGAGAAGGAGATACGATTGTTCGAGCTTTGCGGTTCGTTTTTATGGTTATCGATTGTCAACAACTATAAAAACGTGATGCAAGGCTCGAATAATCGTATCTCCTCTTCTAAAATTGTCCATTTATGTGCAGATTGTCCACCAAAAAGGGACAATTTGGGAGAAGGAGATACGATTGTTCGAGCTTTGCGGTTCGTTTTTATGGTTATCGATTGTCAACAACTATAAAAACGTGATGCAAGGCTCGAATAATCGTATCTCCTCTTCCCGAATTGTCCATTTATGTGCAAAATCTGAGCGTCAGTTAGGGAGACATTGCTGTACAGTAATGTCTCTCTAATTGACGCTCAGATTGTCCATCAAAAAGGGACAATTTGGGAGAAGGAGATTCGATTATCCGAGCCTTTCGGATCGTTTTTATAGTTTCGAATTGTCAACAATTATAAAAACAAGCTATAAGGCGCGAATAATCGTATCTCCTCTTCCCAAGTTGTCCCATTTTTGTTTCCAAGCTAGGGGAATTTAGCGCAGTACAGTAATGTCTCTCTAATTGACGCTCAGATTGTCCACCAAAAAGGGACAATTTCGGTGAAGGAGATACAATTATTTGAGCCTTGTGACTCGATTTTTATAGTTACGAATTGTCAACAACTATAGAAAACGCGCTACAAGCTTCGAATAATCGCATCTCCTCTTCCCAAATTGTCCATTTATGTGCAGAATCTGAGTGTCACTTAAGGAGACATTGCTGTAGTTGCCGTTCAAGGAATCGACCGGACGCGGGCCAAGCGGACGTTGCAATCGAAGGAACGCGATTGAAACCGATTTTCGAAATGCAGTAAATTCTACCTAATTTTTCTTCAGCTTGTAAACAACAATGGACAATTTGGGAAGAGGAGATACGATTATTCGAGCCTCGCGACTCGTTTTTATAGTTGCCGATTGTTAACAGTTGTAAAAACGAGCAAAGCTATCGCTTCTTCCGTTTTCGTTTACAAGCTGAAGGAAAATTAGGGAAAATTTACTGTACCGGTATAATGCCGTGTTGTATATTTTATTTCGTGTTATTTTCGTCCCCGGATGACTTTTTATAGGCTATGACTATTTTTATAGTCATTTTCTTGACCGCTTGTAACATGCCGGATGACTAAAAATAGTTATTTTCTTGATTGCTCGTGAAATACCGGGGAACTAAAAATAGTAAAAACTCAATAAAAAAACTTAACCCTTTGCACTCGGGTGGTAACTCTGCGGCGACGCTAGAAATTGCTACACTATTTTTTCAAAAGAATTTTCATTCATTATTAAGTTTGTCTGTATTCGATAAATTGTCAAATAATAATAGAAGTTTTCTATAAGCATACACGTTCAATTTCACGTATTTCAAGTAAAAATAATGTAACCAAATGGAAATTCTGTAGGTAGAAACAAACGTCTTCATTTTCGCGTTAAAACAGTCTCGAGTGCAAAGGATTAATAGTTACAACTTTCATTTTTTTTTTAAATAGGAATCTCTCTTTTCAAGAACCCCTACACGCAAAACTTTTCGCACAAACAGCCGGAACCGTATCGTGTTAAAATGCTGAATGAAATCTCCACCGATTTGTACAATAAATAATGCCGTCGGTGAATCGTTTTATGTACACGTGCAACGTGTTTGAATAATCGAAATCATCGATGTTTTACGTGTTTTGCACAGAAAATGAAACCTACAAATACCGAGTTCATTTAACACTAACCATACCGAGCGCTAAAAGTTGCTGATATATGTTGTCTCATAAAGGTTGCAAAACTTAATTCATTAATTATAATTAAAAATTGTCAAATCGATCATCTGACCGACGATAATATGGCCAGTGTTAACACCGGATTCACGAAGCACTGAAAGTTTATCTTTGTATATAAAAGCGACAAGAAAACATTTATTCCTATTTTTAAGGAGCGTTGTTGTAGTATTTGCCGCTTGCAATACATACATTGAATAAATAACTAATTAATATATCTCTACAATCCGAATGATGTTAAATTAAAAAACTATTTGACAGTTATTTCGACGGATTCCGTGAAGCCTAGTGTTAACCTACAGAACCAATGCCCCCAATAATAGTGCCAAGAAAAGGAGAACAGAACGCCAGAGTCCGTGCTCGGACGACTAAGAAAACAGAAAGACGGCGGCGCGTATACGTCGAGTTAACTCGTTCCCCTGAAATTTCATTCGGGCCGAACTCCTCCGCGAGGAGATCCTCGGCCATTATTGCGCTATCCGCGGAATCTCGGCACCCCGGGAACAAGATGTCCCTACAAAGGATATTAATTCCAGCCCCATCAGTTATATTCCTGTCGGGCCACAGAAAGGCTCTGCCACACGGAATTCTTCCGGTGTTTTCGTTTGCCGGTCCGTAGCCTCGGACATCTGGTCTCTCCTCCCCCGTTATCAGCTTCCAATCACGTTCGTCCCTTTTGAACGGGCGGCAGCGGGCCTGTTTGAGGGCAGTCTCGCCCTTCTGTCCGCAGCTTCCCGGCGTGGCAGGTGTACTTAACCCAGAAACGAATGCGATTCCGGCTGGCTTTGTCGAGTCGTCAAGAAAAATCCCGTACACCGCCTGGGGCCGCCTCGTTCCACTTCCCGCCGCCTTTTCTGCTGCTTTTTGAGCACGTTCGCGTGTCACCGTCTTCGCCCTCCCCGCTTCCTGCGGACGTCCGAACCCCCTGCCAGCCCTGTCTCGAGAAACGCGAACCCGATTGCAAATTTATATCGCGTAACAATCGCGTTCTCCGCACTCCGACTCTCGGCGATCCTTCACGTTCGTTCGCGTCTTGCCGCGGCGCTTACGTCTCTGCGAGTTCTTCGCTCTCCTCGGTTTCCTGCCGGGTTGCAGCGACGTTCATTCTCGTCATTTCTCTTGCCCTCGGTTTCTTTCAGTTCCGTTATTCTCGCGTTTGTTCCCAGACTTCGGAGCATGGGCGGCAAGAAGCTAGATTCGCGACGTGGAAGGGCTTTTTTTATTAATTGCTTGTACTGTAGCAACTAGTTAGACCCGTGATGAAGATTCCATACATAATTTAGCAAATATGGATATTGTTAATTTCTTTTGAATCGAAAAGAATTTTATTTTTTTGTTATCACTATCTATGAATGAAAGTAAGTGGAGACTTGTAAGGAGCACGAGGAATTACAGTAATTCCTCCGGGAAATGCCAAATTTCGGGTTGCTGTGAATTTCCCTGTGCTAGTCCTACGCCTATATAATTTATTGCTGCGTGGGCAAAAAAATAGAAATAGAAATGTTGAGTCAGCTTTTTTTATTCTAGCATTATTATGTATTCATATTAGTGTGCCTCAAGTTTCTATAAAAACCCCAAGTAACTTGTAAAAAATGATACCGCGCGCGCGCGCGCTCGCGACAACAAAATCATTTAATTAAAAGTACTCTTAATTAAAAGCCAATGCAGCTATCGATAGCTAGGCAAGAGGTGGCTTCGCGAGGTGGATTTTTATCCGATTCGAAAATTGCAAATATCTGTGCATGCTTTATACTCAGAAATAATTGTTTCAGAGAGAATAAAGAACTGGTATATCTTCGAAAAAACACGGTTAAATATAATATAATATTTTTTATTAAACTGCAGATTCTTATGAAAAATAAGAATTGTCCGAGCTGTTTGTAAGAAACTTAAGTATCATGAAAATGTCATTTGAATAAGTTGCAGCAATTAAAAAACGTTCTTCAATTCTTCCAATGTCTTCACAGTTTTCCATTTAACCTAGTTATTTCAATCGAAAATATACATAAAATCCGCTGTTTATTTATTACACGCCCGATTTATATGTTTCATTCGTTTAACCCTTAAATGCATGATTTTTTGTTTTGAATTTTAAAAAATCGTTTTTTATAGGAATGTAGTCATAGGCTACGTAAAAAATAAATAGAAAAATCTAGGTAATAATATTGAGTAATTTAGACTTTTGGCAACAATACGCGTTTATTACTAACATTATTGTAGACGTAAACAAATGGCCAAAAATCTGGCATATATCCAATAAAATTTTCAAATGCAACATCAAACATTCATAGCTTACCTGACAACAGATGAGAAGTAATTTTTTTTTCAATTGGATAAATCACTCCTTTATAGGAAACTCGAAAAAGGAAAATATCTCTCCAAGTAACACATCGAAGGTTATCACCCACCACATTCAAATGTCAAAAAACGTATAACTTACTCGCCAAAAGTAATGTCGAGTCTTTTCTTTCACACATGGTCTATTGTCTATTGTTATCGATGTGTGTTCGGAAACGCGCATACTCAGGTTTTTGAATAAAATTCAGTGCAACTGGAATGTAGACAATTGGCAACAATATGCATTTAAGGGTTAACCGAACGACGAAGCAGCGATAGCGTCGAACTTACGAATATAAATGTTACGCGCGGGACAGAAATCTATCCCGCGAAAGTATTCGAGGGTTAAGATCGTTGTAAATGTCACGGTGTAAATCGCTTCTCGTGTGTTCCGCGGACCGTAATGCAATTCGGTACACTCGATCCATCAGGCAGAAATTCATTTTCATGTGTACACACCATAATTCCGTCACGCGAACGCGCGCGGAACCGGCAAGTCGAAGGCGTTAAATACCAGATCGTTCTCGAAATAATCCGGTTTCTTTTTCGACTTCTCGCTTTGTAAACCGTTTCTCGGGCCGCTTTTTATCGCGGCCGGACGCCTAATCGCGAGATGTATCGCGCCCGCGATCGATAATTATAGACCAGAGGTCACGGTTTCGACCGTGCATTAGTATTTTCAAGGGTGCCGTAGCCTCGCTAAAGGTTGGAACCTTTTCCAACAGTCCGACGTGCTCGCTTCGCGGTAATTGGACCGTGAATCTTCGTCTATTCGCTGTCGCGAAAGCAAGTGCGGTAAATTCTGCCTAATTCGCGCACAGATTGCGCACAGAAATAGACCATTTTGGACGATCATTCGAGCCACGCGGCTCGTTTTTAGCATTATCGACAATCGGTGACTATGAAAACGAGCCGCAAGGCTCGAATAATCGTTCCAAATTGTCGATTTCTGTGCGCAATCTGTGCGCGAATTAGGCAGAATTTACTGCACTTGCTTGGAAGGTTGCTGCAAGGCTCGAATAATCGTGTCTCCTCTTCCCAAGTTATGCATTTCTGAGCGCGAATTAGGGAGAATTTACGGTCTATTAGCCTCCACCATTATTTATTTATTTGTTCATTCTTCCGCAGAAATAACCCGTTAATATGCAAGAAGTAAATTAATTCGACTACGATAAATGCCATACGATAAATTGCAGCCATTTTGCGTCTGCGTCAGGATGTTGGAATTGTAGAATAATGCATTGGTCTTGCGAGGCCAATACGTTTTCGATAGAGACAAAGGCAAATTCGATGGAAGGATATGCTCGTTCGATCGTTGCTCCCCGATTCTACTTATTGGAATTATAAGCCTCTATCGAATAGTGCATAAATGCTGCATAAATGATAGAAATAATTCTCTTATTAAACCCGTTGCATTTGGTTGGGCAATGTTTCGTTCGATTAACGGGCGTGGTTTGACATGGTCATGAAAATTTCAGAGGCGCAAAATTGCCCCCTCGAGTCTTATTAAATTAGTTAGCTCTTCGATAAATAAATTGCATTTGGTTGGACAACGTTTGGTTCAATTATTGGACCTGGTTTTAGCCTCCTCCATTACTTATTTATTTGTTTATTCTTCCGCAGAAATAACCCGTTAATATACAAGAAGCAAATTAATTCGACTACGACATATTCCGCTCGCGAGATAGAAGAGTTTTTATTTAACTTTTTATCATTAACCCTTTGCACTCGAGTGGCGACTCCGAGGCGCCGTTAAAAATTCTTACGTCACGATTCAAAATAATTTTACTGATCAAGTTTGTTTATACTTGAAGAAACGTTGAAAGCGCGACTGTAGCGCGAGCCGCAAAATTCAATTTCGTACGTTCAAAATGCGCTATATTACATAAAATGGAAATACCGTGGGTCGGAAGAACTATATTAAATTTAACGTTAATTTTGCCAAGAGTGCAAAGGGTTAAAAAGTGTTTCACCGCGTCGCGCTTGGACGAGACAAAAGTTGGGCTCGCAAAAAAATCCAACGCGGCGGAAAAAGATTCGCGTCCCGACATATGCGAGTTGTACCGGATCCGAGTCGCGATTTCTCTCACGTTCGTCGATTTGATTTTCCACTCGATCCGCCGGATTCGCTTTTAATTTCTCGTTACGTCCGTTTAATTGCTCGCGCCCGGTGTTCGTCGCGGAACATTTGATTTACTCCGGGCCAAGAACGGCCGGCCGGATTTTACCGCGGCTGTTCCGAGACCGTCCCATTGGCGTCAGCTTCTCGTTTCCGTTCGGGCCTGTTTGCGGTAATCGTTGAACCCGAGGAAGATTGATTAACGTAACCCGGTAGGAATCCGCAACGAGCCCTCGAACTGGAACTTTCTGGCCGATTTAAACTAACTTTCGAGCACGTTTCGGATAGGGGAGCCGGTTTGGGGAGAGGAAGAATGCTTGATCAAGTTGGAAACTTGACGGGATACGATCTGGCTCACGGTTTCACGTCAGGAATGATTAAATCGAGGCGGAGCGGCGTCGGCCACGCGTCAGATGCTTCCCGTGGAACAGTTTAATTACGCTGGAACAACTACCGACCGATGAAACACCGGCTCCGACACCCGGCATTCCGGTTCCTCCCTTTTTCCCAATCGGAACATTCCAGCCGGCAACTTTTGTCCGCTCGCGGAAGAAACTGGACGCTTTTTCTCATCGAACTCCCCGCGCCTTCCACCGCCCCCGAACGTCCTCGCGTGTCCCCTGTAATTGGTAATACGCTACCGACTCGGAATTCCCTCGTCGGCCAGAATAGAACACGAGATAGTGTCACAGGATCGTATCGACGAGACGCTGGAGCTCTGCTCGCCCGATCCTCCGAAGATCCTTATGCAAATTCTCCGGCAATTCTCGGAAATTGCGGCCATTTTGCGTCTGCGTCGGGATGTCGGAATTGTAGAATAAGGCATTGGTCCTGCGAGGTTACGTTCTCGATAGAGACAAAGGTTAAATTCGACGGAAGGATGCTCGTTCGATCGTTGCTCGCCGATTCTACTTGTTGGAATTATACGTCTCTGTCGAATTGTGCATAAATGACAGAAATAATTGTCTTATTAACCCTTTCGCTACGGCAGTTCCATACGCCGAAGTACCGTCACCGAACGGAAACTCGCTCCAGAAATATGCACAGTGCGCGTGGTTTCTGTATATATGCTGTTCCAAGTCTTAAATAATAACTGTGCCGAATAAAACAATCGTTGCTCCAATGTAACAAGTATATTTACATTTTTAATTTAAAAAGACATACAAAATTATAGGTAACATAGGTATTTATATAATTACAAAGTCTAACGATTAAACGTTTAATATAATTAATAACGAGACGAAAATGATTAAAATATAATAATATGTAAAAACTAATAATACAATTCTGTGTGATATATTTGAGAGCAAGGATCTATACAAAGGCCAACGTCGCAATCTTTGCACTCGTACCGCGAATCCGTTCTTTTATCATTTTTGCTACAAATTACGCATCCGCGTCTTCTGTATACGCTTCATTTCGATGCCGCATATATGCGGCGCTCGACGCGAAAGGGTTACACACGTTGCATTTGGTTGGGTAATGTTTCGTTCGATTAACGGACGGTTTGACATCGTCATAAAAATTTTAGAGACGCAAAATTGCCTCCACGAGTCTTATTAAATAGTTAGCTTGTCATTAAATAAATTGCATTTGGTTGGATAATGTTTGTTTAAATTATTGGACCTGATTTTACATGTTCGTGAAAATATTAGAAAAATTGAACTACCTTCTCGAGTCTTATTAACACGTTGATCGCCGCGTCGGTTACTTGTAGGTGACACTAATTTTTTACCAATTTTGAAAATTCGTTTTCATTGTAATATATTCGTATAAACTGAATTTGCCCAGAATGTTTCGGATGCGAAAGAGTTCTAATCTCATCCACTATGATAAATTTCAACCTTCTAGGTTCGATTTAATTAATTAAATTGCTTTGACTTCGTGGAAATTTTGGCGTGCGATTGTCGGCGTTGAACGTGTTCAATTACCAGCTCCTCATTAATAGACTGCATTCGGTTGAACGACGTTTGCGCTAATCATTGCGCGCGGTTTGACGACATCTCCATCCAAATTTCGAGAAAGTAAAGCTACCTTTCAGAGCCATATTAAATTTGTAGCCATATTAATCTCTTGGACGATGAAAGATCGCGTTCGACAACGTTTGCGCAAACCTTGGCGCTCCGGCGGCTCCTCTAACCTTCCAGAAATTCTTCCGAAAATATGCTGGAACAGTGTTCGATCGGCTCCGCGTTTCCATCGTTTCACCAAAAAACCGTCGATTTCACCGTCGACAGCGTCTGGAATAACCGTTCCCCGGTTTCTGTCAGAGACGGTCAGCTTCGCCGAGGAATGTCAGGGTGTCCGTGCCAACTCCGTTGCACAATAACTCGGTACGCTTACTCTCTTTATTCGCACAATGTTGCGTGTCGCGTTTATACTTGGCGCATTGTGCGGCCGTTGAATGGCCGGCTCGCTCGGATATGGCCGGTCTCGTTGGAATAGGACGATCTTAAGTCTGCCTAGCAGCCGTCGTCCGCCTCTCTGTCCGTCTGTCCGAATCCACTTGTCGCGGTCGCTGGCAGCGTCCACTTTTCTCACCGCTTCCATCTTTTCGGCTCTATCCCGGAACGTTCCTCGAATTTATTGATCTAAGCCGATCCGCGGACGCGAAGAGCATACAAACTCCTGGCCGGTCGATTTGTTTAATTGGGGAAAGGCGAACCGCGACACACTGTGGCCCGGGTTATGCTCCGACAACGATGTCCCGCTCGAGTCCGGCTGAAAGTTCCTTTGATCTTCGAATTGACGTTGGCAGCTTCGAGCGGCCGCGGGAAGAATCGCAACGACGGGCCGTTGCCAAAACTTGTCGGCAAGTGGCTATTTCTCAAGCCGGACAAAGTATTTTATTCGATAGGAAGTGGCTACGCCGACGAAGATCCGCGACTTTGGTCGCGTTCTCCTTGTTTGTTTATCCTTCACGGCGAACAGAGGGACGGTCTCAGGGACGGCGACCCACCTTGACGACTGGAGCACGTAAAGTACTTTCTTCTCGGGACGGCGATCAATCGACGCTCTAATCTGGTCGAGCATAGTGTACACCGAGGTCCGAGGGCTCGATCCAGCGCTCCGAGTGTTTAGACACCAGTCAATCACGGGTCCCTCAAGATTCTCGTTGTTCGGCCGACCGTAGCCGCGTTGTTCCGGGGCAAGCAACGATGCTGTTTTCCGCGGCTCCGCCGACGGATTCTGGAACGATCCCCGCATCTCGTTTCGAATACGAGAGGGAACGAACGCGCTCTCTCCCCGTTGGTTGCGCAGCTCGCGAGCATCAGACGCGGCCAATCGGTATCTTCGTGTCGGCGTATTGATTTCTTCCGGGCCGTGCTCGGCCTCGATCGAATCTCATCGGAATCGAAGCTGTCGGGGCGAGACGTCATACCCGGGGACTAATTATAGCCGGGAAACGGCGTTAAAGAGAGCTGAGAATAGCGCAGCCCCATCGGATTTTCCGATCCGCGTGGCACAGCCGAGGCAAGCGTCGCGGAAGAAAGTGTTCTCGCTCTCGTCTCCGCCTCGGGAACACCTTGGGGCTTCATTTTCGCGGGCTTTTGCCCGCAAAAGAGGACTCGTTCCGCGCTCCCGTCGTTCCGCCGTCCGTGCAACGCCGGTTACATCTGCGGACCACAATTTTTCAACGGATTTCTTGCAGCTTCTAAGTCTGCGCCAGCGTGGATGGTCGGTTTTCACCTCGGATCGGTGACCGACTCTCTGCTGGTAGCCTTTTACCTGTTAACCGGGGAATTAACTTCTGTTCGACTCGTTTCGCAATGGGGACTTATTTTCTTCGGTAGGAAGTTACATTGTTGTGCTCGAAGAAGCATTATGATCGCTTTTCATTTGTCGATTATTTCTTTTGAATGTACAGGGTGATACAAAAGACAATCGCAATCGGGAAATGAGGGGTTCCGAGGTCATTCGAAGTACAGTAATTTTTCCCTATTTTCCCTAAACCGGGGAATTAACTTCTGTTGGACTTGTTTCGCAATGGGGACTTATTTTCTTCGGTAGGAAGTTACATTGTCGTGCTCGAAGAAGCATTATGATCGCTTTTCATTTGTCGATTATTTCTTTTGAATGTACAGGGTGATACAAAAGACAATCGCAATCGGGAAATGAGGGGTTCCGAGGTCATTCGAAGTACAGTAAATTTTCCCTATTTTTCCCTAAACAGGGAAATTAACTTCTGTTCGACTTGTTTCGCAATGGAGACTTATTTTCTTCGGTAAAAAGTTACATTGTCGTGCTCGAAGAAGCATTATGATCGCTTTTCATTTGTCGATTATTTCTTTTGAATGTACAGGGTGATACAAAAGACAATCGCAATCGGGAAATGAGGGGTTCCGAGGTCATTTGAAGTACAGTAAATTTTCCCTATTTTTCCCTAAACCGGGGAATTAACTTCCGTTCGACTCGTTTCGCAATGGGGACTTATTTTCTTCGGTAGGAAGTTACATTGTCGTGCTCGAAGAAGCATTATGATCGCTTTTCATTTGTCGATTATTTCTTTTGAATGTACATGGTGACATAAAAGACAATCGCAATCGGGAAATGAGGGGTTCCTGAAGTCATTCGAAGTAAATTTTTCCTAATTTTCCTCCAGCTTGTGAACAAAAACGAACTATTTGGGAACAGGAAATGCGATTGTTCGAGCCTTGGCTCCTCGTTCCTATAATTATTGACTGTAAAAGTGAGCAGCGAATTGTCCATTTTCGTTTACAAGCTGAAGGAAAATTGGGAAGAATTTACTGCAACTGTTTCCTCAGTGCAAATGCAAACCGCGGCTTCGTTTGCGAGTTATTAGCGAGAAACACTGACCAATGAGAGGCGAGCTCGTGTGACGCAACGCAGCTCGGAGGAACGAGTTGATTATAAAAGAACAGTGGCCGTGTTTCACGGAGAAGAAAGAAAAACAGTTCATGCAGAATGAAAAAGAAGCTATCTGGCTGTCTCTAAAATCCAAGGTGGCAGCTTTCTCGTTGAGAAAATGAATGCATTTTCCAGATATTTCCGTGGAGCTCGTAAAATTTCGGTCCCGACCCGAGGCATTAGTCTCCCGGAGCCGACGTAATGGAAATTTGCGTGCACCTTGAAAATCGATCGCGAGAGGGAAAAGTTCGTCGCCGGGTCACGGTGTCGCTCGAATTTTTCTTTTCGTCCAGGAGCACGACCGGTCCGTCTCTCTGTCTTCCACCACCCGTTCCGGTCTCTTTCTTGCCATCGGCCCCTTTCCGCCACGTTTATTTCCAGCCGGACGATATTAAATTCGCGGGAGGTCAGCCGTGTCACCCTTTTTTCGGCGTCGTCGCCGCGCGGCTACGGACATTCGAACGGGCAGACTTTCCCTCGCCCGTTTTCACGCTTTCCCACCGGCTGCGAATTTCCACGCCGTCGAATCGGCGGTTTTAAATTCTCGCGCCGCTCCGCGCCGCGCGGCTCTGTTTATCCCAAACCTACATTCGGTTTTTCTGTTCTCGTCTCGTTCTCCGATCTCGCGCTTATTCGTTTTCTTAATCGAATATTCCTTGGCGAATATATCGGAGGGATTCATTGTAGTGTTTTTTAACGAACATTTAATTGTTCGTTAGGATAAACGTATGGAGTACTGTGGAGTACATTTACAAATTAAATACTTTCTTTATATCGATGTCGCACTTCTTAAAACGTTTCAATAATAATTCCTTCAAGAACTGTTTATATATACATATATATGGGTATATATACGGATAGTGGCGGGTTCCTCAGGTCATTCGAAGCAACTTTTTCCTTCACAAAAATTTTCTCCGAGGCACCATTAACGAGTTATTAACGAAAAACAGTGACCAATGAGAGGCGAGCTCGGCTGGCGCGAGGCGACCGAGTCAACAGCGCCAGGCGGTCGAATCCCAGCTCGGCTGGCGCGAGGCGGCCGAGCCAACGGCGCCAGCGGTCGAGCGGTCGAATCCCAGTTCCGCTGTTGGCTCGGCCGCCTCGCGTCAGCCGTACTCGATTCTTATTGGTCACTGTTTTTCGTTAATAACTCGTTAACAGTACCTCGGAGAAAATTTTCGCAAAGGGAAAAGTTGCTTCAAATGACCTCAGAAACCTCCCATTTCCGGATTGCGAGACATTTTTGAGACACCCTGTATATATGTATATATAAACAGTTTTTGAAGGAATTATTGTGCCCTTAGAAAGATGAAAAGTTAAATCAAACGTGAACCAGCCTCCAAGAACCAGCATCGTGAAATGATCGAATATGCGCTTGTTCGCGGATACATTTTCGTTTTTCTTGACGAAATATCGTTGGATTTTTCCTGTTGCCATGGACGAATCCGAGGTTCCGTCCGGGCAATCTCGGGGAATAGAATGGAGAGCGTTCGGTGTCTAGGTAGCCGGGCGACTGTAAAATTGCGAGGAGCGTCCCGGGGTCAAGTCGGATGGCGTAGCGAGTTATTTATGGGGCATGGGGATGGCCCAGCTGGATTTACGAACTCTGATCGGCTGACACTATTAAGCGGGGAATGCATATCCATCCTGGCCGAGGCTCGCGGTCGCTGCATTTCTAAAATGGTGTCGCCGTCGGACGCGTCCATCTTCGCCGGTCCTTGTCGTCTATAACAGCTCTTGAGGCCCTCGAAATAAAAGCTTAGAGGGCCACGGAGCCGTCCAGCACGTGCTCGCGTGCATTGGATCGCAGAAATTGCTCTTTCTCGAACGATTCCGCTCGGAAAACCAGCTCGAGACACACGGAAAACCAAAACTGAATCGTTCGAACGATAGAATGATATACGACACAATTTCTGAGTTGTATAATTTTATTTTTCATCATCTTTATTAGTCTCGTCATTTTCATTGTTATCGTTTATTCGATAGGATCGTTCTTCATCTGTGATAAATTCCCGAATCGAAGCATCGAAAGCATTTTGATCGGATTTTTATATAAAATCAAAATTGTCATCGTTAATTTGCAAGATTTAAGAACTACGTAGACATATTTATTCCCTCTTTTAATAATTTTAGCGAGTTGACAGCAATGCAATATTGTCGAATTATTTAAATAACTTTGCTATTTTGCATTTGATCGACTCGTTTAAATTAAATGTTACTTAACACGTCGTCTCACTCGCTAATTTATGATTAGTTCTAAAAATTCATTTTGAATTCATATTCGAACAAACGGAATTTCACGAAGATGTTTAGAATGCAAGAGAATTAAAATACCATCGTCCATGGTTAATTTTAATTTTATAGATTCATTAATCAAGTTACACAGATTTCGCGGGAATTTTTGGAGTTGGTTTTCCACGCTGAACGTCTAAGCACTTGTAAATTTGTTACAGTTATTTCTAAGCTCTCGGGTACATATTTCGGAGACCGCGAGTCGTTCTCGCATTCGATCGATGCGGAGGAACCTTTTAATGTTCGCTTTTCCCACTGAATTTACGAACAACGGAAGCGCCGAACGATATGTGCGAGTTCGCACGCGAAGTATCCGCGCGTTTCTGGTTTTAGACGTGTTCCGCGTCGAGGTGAACGACGCCAGGAATTTCTTTACTTATATTTAAACGGTCGCGGGGCTAGATCAATGGCTGCGCTAAATAGAAGGCGCAATTGGTGTGGCCCTCCGAAACGGTGTCATGTCACGCGTCACCATCTTGGAGAGGTCAGTGCGTTTATAACCACCTTTACAATTCGCCGTACCAAAATAGCCGGGCGACGGTCTGTTTATAGAAGCGGTTCTCCACGATTTCTTTTTGCACGGAACTACGCCAGGCCGTCGCTGTTCCCACCGCGTGTTTATCCTTGCTGAAAATCGAACGCTCGGCGAATATAAAATCTGCACAAAAAAACCCCTTCTGCGATCTCCACGAGCAACTGCGTTCGCTTTTCCAGAATCCTTAAGGGACTCGACTTATTCAAAATTATTTCGAATCCTGAGATCCGCGATTTTAAATCCAAAGAAAAAAAGAACCAATGGAACAGTCGGATACTATTCAAATTTTAACCCTTAGCGCTCCGAAGGCTCCGCTGCGGAGCCAAATATTTTTAGCATACGTTATCGTCGGCGTTAGCGATTGTTATCTGTAGTTGAAACGTGCTAAGTCTGTACCATTACGATTAAACCATTTTTTGACCTTTTCTATGGTTAGCAACATGGAGAAAAATAAATATTACGATGAGAATTTAGAGCCGAGCGATACCGAAGACGTATTTGATTTTGAAGAGTTAAAAGACATTGTGGAAGACAATGTTGGTTATGATTCCGACACTTCGAGTAGTAGTAGCGAAATTATACTACCAAAGAGACGAAGAGTGAGAATGATTGAAAGCGAAAGCGAAGATTCGTTACAAGACTTAGACGAATGGCGCGATGTTACGAAAGAATTACATGTTCCAGATAGAATACCTTTTAGCGTATTGCCACAGGTCATTGGACCACAAGTTCCTACAAACATCGAACAGCCGATACAATATTTTCAATTATTTTTCACGGACGAATTGGTAAATGAAATTATAAAGGAAACCAACGATTACGCAGAAAATGTTCTAAACTTGAAAGAAATATCTAGTAACTCTATTTGGCAAAGCGAATACTGTGACACTTGTCCGAGTAAACCCAGAATGCACATGGGAGATCGTTACCAAAGATATCGCGCCATAGTGAATTACAAAATTTAAAATTTATCTTTTATTTACGATAGGAAAATGTATATTTATAAAATAAATAAAATCAAATGCATTCGCAAGGACGTGTAATATTTTCCGCTCGAAATAAGACTTCCTTTATCTGAGGCGCTCCGTTCCAAAAATGTGCCGGAGTTGCTGGTAGGCGGTATTCAAGAAAAGCGCGGAGCGCTAAGGGTTAATACTCTTTCTCAATCTATTTTTATCGATGTTTTATTTATTTACTTATTTATTTTTGATCGACGTTCTATCTGGGTTCGTCAAAAATCGATCGAAGGGGAGAGATTATAAGCTTGAAAATTATTTATTTACTTATTCATTTATTCTCGGAAAAATCACTTTGCTACGAAACGAAGGTAATATGCAAGGGAAAAAATATAAAAATGATGAAACTAACGTTTCTCTTCGTGTCCACTTTTCGACGAACAAAATTTGACGAACTATCGTAACATGATCATTAATAATTGATAGCTCCGAGAACGTCGAAACCGAAGCTAAAATCCCCCGGTCTCGAGAGCTCGCCAAAAACCGGTAATCAGCCGGAGTTTCGGAGATAAAGTTGGGCGAGATAAATGGGCGGGCAACGTGCAAGAAATATCGAGAATCGAGGGCCCAGCAATTCGGGGGAGAATTGCCACGTGCTCTTAGCTGAAACATTTTTCCTCTCTCGAGCACACCGGTATTAATTAAGCTCTCCTGTCGGGTTCCCCGGTGAAGTTTCGTGTCCCGTCTTCCCCTGCGTCTCTCTCGGCTCGTGTTCTTTTTAACGAGTTTGCTTTAGCAAGCGAACTGTTGTGCCGGAGGATGTGTTCTCGACGTCCGTGTCCGGGCGAAATCGAGCCTGGCGAACGGGAAAAGATTGATCGGCCTGCTGCCTCGCCTATTGCCGAACCGGGCGAGAGCCTTTGTCCATTGATCAAAGTGGAGCGCGGATCCTCATCCCCGGAGCCGCGACAAAGAACCGTCCAAGTTGCGCTTCGTAACAAACTTAGCCGCGCACTCGCGAGACCGTTCTTCCCGTAGACCGTCGTCGACGTTACCGACGGCACCGTGACGTTCACTCGCGATCAATAGACTCGATACGAGAGCCCTTTGATCATTTGCTTCCTGAACGCTAACTACTAAATCGCGACCTGGACGGAGTTGGTCATTGTTAATCCCACGATTTTTTCCGATTAGCTCTTGTGACGGATAAGTGAGATAGATAATTTATATTTATTTATTTATTTACTTAGCATCGGCAGGCAAAATCCCTTTTAATTTCTCTACAAAAATTCAAGATAATAATAGTAATAATATGAAGAAGAAAAAAAAAAAAAAAAAAATAATAATAATAATAATATAATGATAATAATAATAATAATAAAATAATGATAATAATAATATAATGATGATGATGATAATAATAATAATAAGAAGAAGAAGAAGAAGAAGAAGAAGAAGAATGAAATAATAATAAGAATAATAAAATAATAATAATAATAATAGAATAATAATAGTAGTAATAATAAAATAATAATAATACTAATAATGAAATAATAATAAGATTAAAACAATGGTTATTATCACAATATACAACACCAACTTGTCTTCTAGATTGATAAATTTGAAAGTCAAATCTTCAATAAAAGATCAGTATACGGAAATCGTGGAATATGGAATGCCAATCTTTACTTTAACGTCGAAATATTAATAATAGATTTTATTCCGTTTTCAAAGACCCGAATAACATCCATATTCAGTAGATCATGTTCTAAATCTTCGTAACAAGTCACAGATATTTTATTAATCTCTAGCTCTAGTAAAGTATCAATGTTATTTCGTTGATTAAAGTTAGAATAGTATTCCGTTGTCTTGTCGACAATATTTGAGCAGTCGAGTAACTGTGATATGTATAATTATCTTTTAAGAAATTATTACAGTAGAAAAATGTCTGATCACTCTAAAATTGCAATGAGTGAACCGAACAACAGATTTCAGATGTACATAAATAGCACGATTTAAGCAAATCTAATCAGATCTAATAGCAAATCATCAATCTAATAGCAAATCAAAAAAGAACTCTTCTGGTCTCCAGATATAAATAACCAAGTATAATATAATAATATAACCGAAGAGAGCTGACGAGACCTTAAAAGCTAAATTAAAAAAAGGAAAAGAATTTTATCTGGCGCTCCATGTAAGTAATGGCTCCATTATCCGAACAATCCCGTTTTTTTTCCGATCAATTTCGGATAATCGTGAATATGCTAACAAGAACGAACGGCTTAGCGTATCGAGACGAGCCGATACGGCTTATTGTATCCAGTTCGGTGCATCCTGTTAATCAATCTCGTGGTCGCGATAGCCGATGAAAGGTTCGGGGAAGGTTTCGAGGACGGGAATAAAATGAAGGGATTCCAGAAAATCTTGGTGCTCTCTAACAGAACTGTCCCGGTTCCCGGCGCGAGCCATCCGTCGATCGAAGAGAGCTCATTTTTACAATTACGCGTGCCATCGAGGACGTACGAACGGGATTCTCGCAGGAGGGAAAATAATGGGGCAGGTGAAGGGCTGTCCTTTGTCGGCGGATATACCAGCCCCCCCCCCCCTTTTGCTCGCTCATTTTATATCCATCACGCTCGGTCGGCCTTCGCTGTCGGCCCGATAAAGACGGGCTTAAGGAGGCGTAGGATTTTTTCAAAATATCGATCCCCGACGGAACACGTTCGAATACAAAGTTTAGCGCCGCCGAGCTTCCCGTTGGAATTACGAGGAAAGTTTTCCGTGCATCGGGTAAGTCCTCGGTACTTCTGTACACCGTATATACGCCGGAATATCCAGCTTAAATTTCGAACACAGTGGATAAGAAATGGGAAAATTATGCGGAGGGCTGCGAGGAGATTTAAAAGTGATTCGGCGGAAGATGTCTGATAGTACCATTTGTCGAGAGAAAAATGTAAAACACAGTGTATTCGTGCTATCCGAGCGCAGTGTATAATGTTCGAATGCAAAAGTTTGACGCACTTCTCGGTGCTCTTCTTAAAAAGATACCGGGAACATTGGGAAGAGGTGTAATAATGTTCAACGAGAACGGACGTCTACCGGATGCAATTGCAGCGGAGAAAGACGTTTTCGTACTACCAGTAAATTCTTTCCAATATTCCTTCAGGTTGTAAACAAAAATGGTCAATTTGGGAAGAGGAGGTACGATTATTCGAGCCTCGCGGCTCGTTCTTATAGTCGATCGATAGTGGTCTTTAGAGATCTGTGATAGATATCGAACATTTCCTAGGATCTTCGAAGAATCTTCAGGGTTCTATGGGAACGCTTCGAATCCTTTAGAGGACTTTGAGGATTTTATAGAAGTCGTTAGGAATGCATGGAGCGTCGATAGAATTTTTTGGAAGCACTGAGGAGTCTTTACAGTGGCTCTAAGATTTTATAAAGACTTCTGGAGACATGTAGACAATTTTTAGACCTTTTAAAAATACAGCAATGTCTCCATAATTGACGTTCAGATTCTGCACATAAATGGACAATTTGGGAAGAGGAGGTACGATTATTCGAGCCTCGCGGCTCGTTCTTATAGTCGATCGATAGTGGTCTTTAGAGATCTGTGATAGATATCGAACATTTCCTAGGATCTTCGAAGAATCTTCAGGGTTCTATGGGAACGCTTCGAATCCTTTAGAGGACTTTGAGGATTTTATAGAAGTCGTTAGGAATGCATGGAGCGTCGATAGAATTTTTTGGAAGCACTGAGGAGTCTTTACAGCGGCACTAAGATTTTATAGAGACTTCTGGGGACATGTAGACAATTTTTAGACTTTTTAGAAATACAGCAATGTCTCCCTAATTGACGTTCAGATTCTGCACATAAATGGACAATTTGGGAAGAGGAGATATGATTATTCGAGTCTTGCAGCTCGTTTTTATAGTTGTTGACAATCGATAACCATAAAAACCGAGCCACAAAGTTTGAACAATCGTATCTCCTGTTCCTAAATTGTCCATTTTTGTGCAGAATCTGAGCGTCAATTAGAGAGACATTACTGTACAGTGAATTCTCTCCACTTGTCCCTCAGCTTGTAAACAAAAATGGACAATTTGGGAAGAGAGCTTTTATAATTGTTGACAATCGGCATCTATAAAAATGAGCCACGGGGTTCGAATAATTGTATCTCCTCTTCCCAAATTGTCCATTTTTGTTTACAAGCTAAGGGACAATTGGAGAGAATTCACTGTGTTTATAAAAAGTCTAAATATTATCTACATGTCCCCAGAAGTCTCTATAAACTCTTAGAGCCACTACAAACGCTCCTCAGTGCTTCCAAAAAAATCTATCGATCTTCCATACATTCCTAATGACTTCTACAAAATTCTCAGAGAATTTCCTCTCTCTCTAAATTGTCTACTTTTGATTGCAAGCTGAAAGAAAATGAGTGAGGATTTTTGCTGCATTTATAGTTCGCATAACGATATCTACATAACGAAATCTCGATCCATTTATTAATTGGCCCGAACAAAATTTCCAAATACAACTATTACTCTTCAGATGGAAAACGGGGATAAGCGACTGAAAAAAAGAGATAATTTTGAAAGTGTTTTTCGTTCTCTCAGCCACTGCATGTTTTTGAAACATCTGTCTGGCACGAAGAACCCGCATCGAGCTGTTTCCTGTATAAATTTAATTCAAAAGTATTCGCAATAGTGGACGCTACGTAGCGTCAGAATTTAACAAACCAGCCCGAAAGACAAGTGCGATGAAAGCCGCGAATTCCACGAGATTGTCTGGTTTGGAACACTCTCTCTCTCTCTCTCTCTCTCTCTCCTCTCTCGGCCCACTCAATTCTTCAGCGGACTCAGGGACTCGAACTCGTCGTTCCGGGGAATAAACAACTCTCGTCGCCGGTTCTATGTAAAATAATCGGAATTTTCCGGGTCGCGTGCGGCCGGATTATACCGGATTCATGAAATTTAAATATCTTCGCGGGTCACCGAGTCGAGATACTCGGTGAACGAGGTGCCATCTGTTTCCCGTGTGTTTCTCAATACCTGGAATTCAATCGGCGAGCCGGAGATCCGAGATTTCGATATTTCAGGGCTCCCGAAGGGATACGGCCGGGTTTAAACAATGGAACGGGGAGGAAAAAGGAACGAACAGGCGGAAAGCGTGGAGGATAGAAAAACCGTGGATACGTTACGCCGGTGCATTTTTTTTTTTCGTTATCACGGCGCGGAGGCAAATGAAATTTTCGGACGAAAAATCAATGATTCAGGTTCGTCGACCATGTCGCGAGAGCGTGCCGAAACGTGACGGCTCTTCTCGCAATTTTAGGAACGATATATGCCGAGGCGTCGAGGGGATGCCGGTTAGATCCAGCGATCTCCGAGCTGCGACGGGCTCGAGATTCGATTCCGAGCGACGGAGCAAACGTCTCTCTCTCTCTCTCTCTCTCTCTCTCCCTCGTGGAAAACCGCTGGGAAAGGGTTTAGAAGTGCCCGGGCACACCGGCTAGACCTGGTTCAGCACTTACAGGATAGATTTCATCTCGTCTTTGGCCTTTGAGAGACGACCCTGCTCTTAGCATGCAGCCGGCTGCTCGGATTAGTGGACCACTTCGCCCCGGATTAGTGTTAACGATCTTGTCTCGTCACTTTCTCTGTTTATCCCTGTCAGCGAGACTCCCTCGGCTCCTCCTGCTCCGGCTTTCTTTGGATCATCCGCCGGATTAGCATACTTTTCTTCTCTCGGCCCTTGCGTTTCATTATGTCTTGATGTATCTATTTAGCGGGCCGTGCCCTTTAGAATGTACAAACATATGCGCCATCGTGTACAATAATGTCTCCCTAACCGACGCTAACATTGTCTCGACATGTCCTGCATTTGTTACAAGAAACAAGGGTTAATAATTCGAATAAGTTAAAAACGGTGTATTGGAATCATTCGACTATTTTTAACGTGCCACTGTTCTAAATTGCACCTACTCATTTTGACCGCAAACGCGTACAATCCGCAGTTTAGTGACAACAGGAACGCCTGTTCGATCGTTCTGAGAAAAATGCCAGGCAATTTCAGTTCACTTTGGGACGAAAATTTGATGCTTGCGAGTCTATGGGCACTTGTGACATGGACGTTCACGGACAATTCAGGCTGCGGTAAATTCGTTATTACGGTTATTTCTCGTACGGAGCAGAGTCGATTTCAATCGGACACGGAGCAGTCGATAATCCCCGGTCTAATGGCGATTGGTAACAGCTAATTGTCGAATAGAACAGAATTTCAATATCGAGCGATCGAATAAATAGATTCGCCGAGGGCCGTTCCGCCGAGGATGCTGGACCTCTCGAATGGAAAAGAGACGATTCGAACTAGGAATATGACAGTTATCGGTGGTTATAAAAGGCAACCGGTCCGAAACGTTCCATGGGACAGCGGGAAATTGTTCCGGGAGCGAGAGCCGAGAGACGAATTCGCTTTCGAACGAGCGCGATTCGCGCGGAGACCCATTCCCGTCCAGCACCGGTGTTACCCGAGCAAAGTTTCGACCGTCGAGCGATCCCACCGACCCAGCGCGCGCGGAAACTTGTTTCTCCTACCGAATTACCCGGCCAATGGGGAGCGACGGGTTTTGCAACCGGGACCAGTTGTTGCCTTGGCCTCTGCATCCAGAATTTCGCCTATCACGCCACTCTAATCACGGCGAAACCCGCGCTCTAACCTAATATCGTTTACAGACTACGCGCGGCCTCTGGCAAAAAGCTCGGAAAACCAGAACAATTCCGTAGAAGCTGAAATTGTTTCTTGAAAACTTTGCATTAATTCTTTAATTTAAATTAATTTGAACTACTTAATTTCCTGTAATTTAATCTATTTTGATGCTTGTCAAAGTCTGAGGAAATTAGGGCAACGCGGAATTCTATATTGACAATCTCTGTGTGCTCTAAGCTGCATTATTTTACTCGTTTCTACCGCTTTTGTATTGTTTCAAATTAATTTCCTGCGTGCACGAACCCGTCAAATTTGGAGGACATTTATTTTTGGCTAGTTTCTAAAATGATAAATGAGATTTATTACACAGGGTATCCTAAAATTATTGTATTTCCGGGAAGTGAGGGGTTCGTGAGGTCATTTGAAGCAACTTTTTCCTCAGCGAAAATGCGATCCGCGGCTTCGTTTACGAGTTATTAACGAAAAACAGTGACCAATGAAAGGGGAGATTAGCTGGCGCGAAGTGGCCGAGTCAACGGCGCCAGCGGTCGAGCGGTCGAATCCCAGCTCGGCTGACGTCATGGCGGCCGAGCCAACGGCGCCAGCGGTCGAGCGGTCGAATCCCAGCTCGGTTGACGCGTGGCGGGCGAGCCAATGAACGGAATCGCGCGCTAGTTGGCTGCCCCACCTCGCGCTAACCGAGTTCGCTTCTTATTCGTCAAGCGTTTTTCATTAATAACTCGTTAACCATGCCTCGGAAAACATTTCTGTAAAGGAAAAAGTTACTTCAAGTGATCTCAGGAACCCCACATTTCCTGGAAATACCATAATTTTGGGACACCCTGTATAATTTAGATAAAAGGTTTTTATGTATTTGTTATATATGATTTTCGACGCTCGGAGTGTTAGACATTTAGCTGTCTCTACTCACTAATTTTGAGCTAGTTTTCAAAACGATACAAAAGATTTATTATATAATTTAGTTAAAAGGTTTTTATGTATTTGTTATATGATTTTCGACGCTCGGAGTGTTAGAAATTTAGCTGTCACTACTCACTAATTTTTAGCTAGTTTCCAAAACGATATAGAAAAGATTTATTATATAATTTAGTTAAAAGGTTTTTATGTATTTGTTATATGATTTTCGACGCTGAAAGTGTTCCTACAGTCTTTCTAACGTCAGATTGTACCATTAAGTTGGTGGTGTTTTCTACAATTAATTTAAATTGTCATTGTATTCGTGTGAAAATACCTCTGTACATGCTCACGAATGTTTCCAAAGAAAACGCAACTGCGAAAATTGATACAGTCGGCTGCGGTAATTGAACGGACATCGAATGCCAAGCTGGCAACGATAAATCTGCAAGTTGCAGCGTTAACGGCCTAAGTTCGGTAGTTCGCGTTCGAAAGACGAACCCCGAGTCATTCGAAGTGCCCGATCGTCTATAAAATTCGAGTGTCTGCCACATTCTTCAAGCAGAAAAATCGGCGTTTTATCCACAATACTCGAATTCTCCGACTCTCCATCCATGCTTAATCGGCTCGCGAAGTAGATTGCCCTGCACGGGCAACGGTTATGGGAACGGCGATGGGAAAATCTCGATTTTCCTACTTGTAAATTGTGAAGCAGTCTTCTGCCATCGTTCAATTACCCGGAACGTACGAAGCGGTGCCCGGATCGATGAACAAACTTGAATTTAATTAAAGAATCTTTACTTTTAATCAAAGTTCCCGGTTCGGCAGGCTGCGGCTCCAAACTGCGTCTAGTTGGACGCGGTTAAGAACTCGTTACGGATACAATTACCAACGCGATTTTCTCCGTGCTATGGCAGCTTTATGCGCCTGCAACGAGAACGTGGTTTCGTTTGGACGATGACGTGGTTCCTGTAAATTGTATTATAGATGTTTACAGCTGTTTCATCCTCGGACGAACGACCATTTTAACTGGGTTAGCATTTTAACGTAACCTTGACATAACTTCGACATAACTCCGACATAACCGTAACCTAAAATAAACCTGCCCTACACTTTATATAAGGTTTCAAAAAGAAACGGCTCAAAATATTCTGGGATCCTTATTTCATCATATTTCAGTAGGGCAGTACATTTTCATACTATGACAACTTTTTTTGCGATAAGTTGCGGTCTTCAGAGTCATTTAATAAAATATGTAGCCATAACCGGTCAACATCTTTGTACGCGGACATTCACTTACAAAAACATAAGATTTGATTATTAGATAAAAAATAAACCAGAATTTTGTAAGAAGTTATATAATTTTTTTTTAAATATAATTTTCGACCAAAATGACTTAATAATTTGTCAAAGAAAATACACAGATCGCGGCGCTTATGTCAGCATTCGCGACAAAAATTATAACTTCTGAGCCAATCAATTTTCGACCAAAATTTTATCAAAAAATATACAACGATGCATCGATCTGCATAAGAAAATTATATAACTTATGCAGATCGATGCATCGTTGTATATTCTTTGACAAATCATTAAGGCATTTTGGTCGAAAATTGATTAGCTCAGAAGTTATGACTTTTGTCCCGGATGCTGACATAATCTCCGCGCTCTGTGACGATCAGAACAATGTCGCAGGTTAGTCTAGCTTCTGCTATCCGAACGCCTTCCTTGAAAACTTGAAAACATATCAGGCGAGCGTCTATCATCCGAACCGGCTAGCCTAAGAGATAAGCGCCCTAATTGCAAAGCTGTTCTAAACGAACCAGGTTCGCCGAGGTTGTACGAAGTTTCCGACGACGTTAACGCAATCCGATCGGTGTGTTTCAGGATCGGGAGTTCGTGGAGATGGAGGTGCCGTTCAACGGTGCCCCGAAGAGGCCGGGCTCGCCGTCACCTCTGACCTCGCCCGCGCACAGCACTGCCTCGAGGGGCGGCCTGCTGCACGCCTGCTGCGGCCGCTGCTACCCCCAACGTTACCAGGTACGCGGTCGCCGTATTCTCGCCTCGACGACCTCGATAAGCGAGGGCCCACCCTCGTCTTCCTCCCACTCTCACCAATCGCAGCCGAGCGGGCAACCGGTCCAGTCCCATTATCAACCGATCGACCCGACCACCGTGCCGAATGTCGCGTTCAACGTGCCCGGCGACAATGATCGGCAGCGTCGCCAGGGCACCAGCACCTCGTCCAGCCCCTACAACGAGACAAGGGTGTGAGTCGGGCTCGGGCCAAGGACGATGATCTCTTTACAAGATCGTTGATTACGTACCCGCCCCCCGTTTTTACTAGGACCATCTAGGGCATCTCGCGTCAGCCGACGACCAGGATCAAAGGTCGTCGGCGAGCGGCCCATCGGTGACTCCACCGACACTCAAACTTTCGACCGGGCCGTCTCCTTTCGCTAACTCTAATCGAATCTCGCGTATCTACGATCGCCGATGGTCCTCGGTCTTCGGAGACTGTGTCCGAGACTCCTCCGAGTACGCAGATCCGTCGAGACCATCGGCTTCCAGCCGAGATTCGCGGCAGCGTTCGAGTATGCTGCGCTGTTCCAAGATTTCTGTCGACAGTGGCTTCCGAAGTCGGAAGCGTAGAAGTCCGAGTATGTTTCTAGGGTGTCTCGGTTAGGCTTAAGAATCTGGACTGAGACTGGTTTTCGGTTCGAAACAGGTTCTAACCGTTGAAACGGCGTTCATAGGTCTCTCTGGGTGCTAAGAACGCCGGCATACCGGTGTCTAGGTACTTAAAGAAGGCCTGAATTCTAAGATACAGGGTCCCCCGAGCGAGACAAGTCGATCCAATGATTCGGTGACTGAAGCTGGCTTCCAGTTCGGAACACCTGAGA
The DNA here is from genome assembly GCF_051020955.1 of Megalopta genalis. Taxonomy (NCBI): domain Eukaryota; kingdom Metazoa; phylum Arthropoda; class Insecta; order Hymenoptera; family Halictidae; genus Megalopta; species Megalopta genalis. The sequence goes on from NC_135019.1 coordinate 8,676,239, forward strand.
AGGTCTAAAGTTAGATTCTAACCGTTGAAACGGCGTTCGTAGGTCTCAGGGTGTCTCCATCAGCCCGAGGCGAGACGCGAACGGTGCTAAAAACTCCGGTATACCGGTGTCTAGGTGCTTAAAGAAGGCTTGAAGTCTATGATACAGGGACCCGGGCGAGTCAAGTTGTTTCAATGATCCGGTGACTGAAGCTGGCTTCCAGTTCGGAACACTTGCGAAGGCCTAAAGTTAGATTCTAACCGTTGAAACGGCGTTCACACGTCTCAGGGTATCTCCATCAGCCCGAGGCGAGACGCGAACGGTGCTAAGAACGCCGGTATACCGGTATCTAGGTGCTTAAAGAAGGCTTGAAGTCTATGAAACAGGGACCCGAGCGAGTCAAGTCGATCCAATGATTCGGTGACTGAAGCTGGCTTCCAGTTCGGAACACCTGCTAAGGCCTAAAGTTAGGCGGATCGAAGGCCTAACGATTCTTCTTCGTTTCCGCTCCGAGAAGAGCCTAGAAGGTCCTGCGAAGGTCCGAGCATCTCAATCAAAGAAACGAATCTTAACGAGTCCCTGCAGGACCCAATTGCTTCGGATCCGAAGGCGACAGCGTCGTTAACGGTTCAGAGTTTTCTCTCCGACGAACGCGGACACCACGCTAGTTTCGATCTCGGGTCTGGTCGCGAAGGTGTGTTGCGTCCAGTTCGAAGGAGTCTCGTGGCGGAGCTACGAGGAAACGAAGACTCTCGACGCCCTATTTATTCTTATCGCTCTCTCCGAGCTCTCAGGCACTAGGCGTTTAACTCTAATTCTTCGTCGGTAATAGAAGTTTAATCTTGTCAATGGAGCGGTCGCGCGATCTATCGGTTCTTCCGTCGATCGCCCTCGATCTCGAAGGAGCAGAGAGAGAGAGAGAGAGAGAGAGAGAGACTAATCGGCCTTGTTCTCCGATTTCTGTAGGCGCCGCTCCGTGGATCCCGATCGCGTATGCTGCGATTAGATTACCAGCCGCTTCCAGACTAATTTCCGGGACTCGATTAAACGCGAAGAGCCGCCGAACCGCGGCCTCCGGTTCTAGGGGGAGGGGGGAGGAGGACTCGCCGGCATTAGAAACCCTTTCTCGGGTTCTCCGTTTCAAAGTCGCGATAATTCAACTAGCGTACAACACAGAGATAGGCTGCCGCCGCGAGTCCCGAACAAGAGATAAACCCGATGAGGCGTTATCCGAGGCATTAACGACCTAGCCGGAGGATTCGCTACCGTTCGAGCTGAATAACGTTCCTCGAGCTCGAGTTTCCTCGGCTCGGTAATTCGGTTGATTCGCGCCAGGATGAGAGAGACGGGTCGTCTCGAGACGCGCCGACGAAATCCGGACGCGATTGTTTTTCGGCTTTTTCGGAAATATTCGGCCGCCGTTTTAGCACGGTGATATCGAACACGGGGGCCGTTCGATATTCACCGTACCCACTTGTCGGTGGCTCGGAAGAACGGTGGTAGTGTATGGCATAAATTGCGAAACCGCGCTTTCTCAAAGACGAAGTATTGCAATATCGGAAGACCGGCTGAATAGAATTGATCGGCCGAAATTGAATTCCGGGCAGGCACAAGGAAAGTTGCTGCTCGACGATCGGCCATCGGGACGAGCTCGTGTGTCGCGGGAATCGATTCTTCTCGCATGCCGTATTAATATTCGCGAAACAATCGAGAATTTGTCCTACATTTCGCGGTATTTTTCTCTCCGCGCCGAACAATCGTTCACCGGCCGATACCACCATGCTCGAGAGCCACTGCATAGTAGCTGCAACAAATATTTTGCCGAGGGCTACTTCGTAAATAGCGCAGAACTTTTATTCTACATTTTGCTGCTCCACGTTGCGGAGATCCTGCGCGCAATTCCACGGACACACGCGAAAAAATGATTTTTCCGAACAAGTTCCACTCCGGGAATCCGGAAAGGAAGAACGGCAGTGTCAGCGCTGTTCGCGGAGCACTGCCGGGTTTCGGAATTCGAGCCGGTGATACGTTTTATCAGTTCGCGTAACGCACGGATCGTTCGGCCCGGTTTGATAAGAGCCGGATAAATCCGGCGTCCTGGTCGGCGGTCGTAAAAATTTCTGCGATCCCCGTCTTCGCCGCGGGCGAATGGAAGACGGGCGGCCGAGGGAAAATAAAAACGGTACGCAAAGCGCAATCGCATCTCGCCGGGAGGAATTCCTTTCGAAAAAAAAAGATCCGGCTCATCGATCCGCCCGAGAGAGCCCGATCTGTAGTTCGTTCGTCTGGATGTTGTTTTCGGAGAACGGCGGCCCAGCATCCCGCGCTGGTACAGCGGATTCGCGTTACATCTCGAGCACCGACGTACGCGGGCTTCAATTTTACGTGAAATATCTCGGGGAAATTGGAAGACCTTCGTTTCGGTGAACCGTTCCGTACGCCGCACATAAATTGCGTCCACGTTTGCTACCGGAGTCGTTCCGTATTTGATGGGTCCGAAGACGCTGCGAATTTCATTTGGTTATTTCGCAAGGTCCATCCGTGTTCGGCGCGAACAGGAAGATAAAGTAAAATCGAATTTAATCGTTCCCTATTTTCCACTTCGTTTCTTAAGCACCGAAGTCCGCGATCGGATCGGTTACAAATAAAATAAAGCCACGGTTTGCACGAAAGAATCGCGCTTTCTCCGTGTCCGAACAATCCAAACGGACAATGGAACACATCCAGGCGTCAAGTTTTGGACGGAGGAGCCCTTCGACTACTTGGAATTCCTCCAAAAATCTGCCCGGAAGGATGAAGAACGTTCTCGCGTGGTTTTCCCGGCTGATCCGCGCTGAGCATGCTTCCTCGAGCCACGGAGCGATCTATCGAGGATCTATCGTTGCAATCCGCCGTTACTTTTATCCGAAAATTTTCGTTCGGAATCGGGAAGCCGTCCGATCTCGGGGATTCGATCGATTGCGCGATGCTGCTGTTATTTCCCGAGTCGGAGATTGTTTGCTCGCTATCCGAACGCCGAGTTTCTCCGGCGACCGCCTGAAATATGCGGGAAAGATCGATCGTTCGTCGAAGAAACGATGTTTAATTCTATTAGAAGGATCGAATTATGGTCGAGCAGCTTCGACTTGACCCCTGGGCTACCGTGGGCGCCCATAGGCGCTTAGGAATTTTGCGTTTTGTTCTCTGACACGGAGGGCGTCTATAGGCGCCCAGAAAATATTATCGATATTTATTCCGATAGATCTTATCTCAGTTAGACGAGAAAAACAGTTTTACTTTAGTATTCAATTTGTAACATTTACAGTAATTCGGTTCAGAGAAATAAATAATATTGTTTTGATGTAGTGAAATTCACTTTCTGATTATTGAAATATGTTTTCACAAAAATGCATTCCTATCCAAAATTTCGCCCTTCTCGGCGTACAGTAATGTTTCTCTAACTAACGCTCAGATTGTCCACAAAAATGGACAATTTGGGAAAAGGAGATACGATTATTCGAGCCTCGCGGTTCGTTTTTATAGTTACGAATTGTCAAGAGAACTATGGAAACGAGCCTCAAGGCTCGAATTACTGACATTACTATACATCGTAACTCAATTTCTGCCGTATGGTACGACCGACGCGTTTCAAAGTCTGCCGTAGTCAAGGGGTTAATCGCAGGTGCTTTGAAGTCGCGAAATCGGAGAACGGGTTTTTAGTCTCGGACCGAAGTCTCCTTCTTCGAGAACTTGTAGGTCGTCCTTAGAATACCTCTTCCAGTCAAGCAGCCTTCTGTCTTCGTGCAGTTCGAGTCTTTGCTCCCTTAGCCCCCGAAGCACGCAAGTAGACACCATCGTTAGCTCCAGTAAATTCGATCCTGCTAGGTTTACTGTCTCGTGGACTAATCGAGGCGTGGCTCGCGATCGTTCGAGCAATCTTAAACCGAAGGAGATCCTCCAGGACGACACTGATCGTAGGTCGAAACTCCGGGGATCGTTCGTCTCCTTCACTCTGTCTTCCATATCGCTGTTCTAGGGACTCTTTCGATCGTCGTCCCTCGGATAAGCTCTCCACAGCGGAGCTCCAAAGATTTAGAGATCTTTGCATCTTGTTCCATTCTTTCGCTCGATAATCTTTGCTACCTTCCAATCACCGTGTACGAAGGAGAGGTGGGCGGGCTGTACCCCCACTACTGTGATTTTGAAGGTTTACTTCTGATTTAGTCCGCTGGGTGCAGAGTCGGATATTATTTGGATTGTTTCGAATAAATACTTATCTGAGACAATTATCCGAGCGAATTCTTTTTAGTCGAATATTTTATTCGATTAATGTACTATTCGAATGATTTGAAACATTTTTTATTCGAATAATTCCAAAGAATAATATAGAAGAAATAAATCGATAGATCATGGAAAACACTTTACATTCCATCATTTTAATCATTTTAATCGAATCAAATTGTATCCGAACAAATTTTCGTCTAAATAAATTTGTATCCCATTGAATATCTGTACGCTAACATTTTATTCGTTAATTTTTATCTTTTATCCGTCATCCGAATAAAATGTCGCCCGACTCTGCTCCAGTGGACACTTTCGTGCTATCCGTCAGAGTTTCCATCGCGTGTACGTGTGTGCAGCACCCGTTACAGCAACACCACCGTAGCAGTACAACGCTTATACAAGTAGAATTTAAAGAAGTAATGTTCCGAGGAGCACCGATGGAAACATTAGCGCCTCTCGCGTGGACCGGAACGGAAGTAAACTTTCAGCGTCGCGGACATTCTGTCCACTTTTTCCTTCACCGTGCTTCCAATCGACGAACAGCGATGTGAAAAAAGTTCGCGGTTCCACAACGTCGCATCGTAGAAAGAAGATGATAGGTGTCGTGTTTCGGAGCCGCGCGAATCGTGATTCGCCGGTCGGCGAGAGTTTTCTTCCGCTCTGTTGCGTTTTTCTCCGTTTCGTTTTCCTCTCTTTTCGAGGCGGCGTCGATGACAGATGGAATCGTCGAAACGGTTGACGCAGGATTCTCCGGGCCAGTCGAAAAGTGGCAACGGTTTCCGGTGTCGGGAACCCGACGCGTATCGACTGCAGGCCGCCGCGTTCCGAGCGGCGTATATCGACTCGTAAATCAACCAGCGCGTAGCCAGGGGCGACGTTAACGAGGGAAAATGAGAAGTGATAAATGGTCCGGCCGGCTGACAGATCGAGGACGAGACCCCATCGAAACCCCATTAAGTGTCGTTCCTCTCCTATCTCTTCTATCCGGCGAGCGCCATTTTTCAGCGGTCCGACCGACTCGGCTCGGACCTTTCTCGCCTCCGCCACGTGTTAATCGTCGATTAACCCGAAAATTCGTTGTTCCTCCATCATCGTTCTCGTTCCTTCATCCGGCGCTCGTTCCAGCGCCGCTTTATATCCCCGTCGAATTATATTCTCCGAATTAATTAACAACGAAATTAGAAGACCCTTGGGAAAGTAGGTATCAGCGAATCGATTCGATTCGGCTTCTATTCCAGCCGCCTAAATACACTCGTTCTGCACTCGTTTTCCAGCCGGTGCTCGCCCACCACTCTTCGGTAATCCCCTGCATTGTGTACGCTTGCATTACGACTGGTATTGCACCGTGTAAACCCGCTTTAGGGTTACTAATTCACCGTGGGCCAGCGGCAGCAATGATCCCACATACACGGATATCCACTTCGTGTTTAATAGCTAATAGACCGGCCCGTACTATGCATCAGCGGTACCTAAACACCGCGCCGCTAAAAGCTATTGTTGGTCAATGAAACTAATTTCTGAGCTGTACAGTCGCGCCGATTCCCGGCGGTCGTAAATCATTTATACGAATACCACCCTATTCGCTGTTACCGTTCTTCTTCTCAGTCGGAAACCGACCGGTTTTATCGCAGCCGATCGACATCCAGTCGCGTTAGACCTCGTTTCACATGCAATTTCGACAATGATTTCCTGCCGTTTCACGAGTTCTCGGAGATTCTCGATTGCTCGGAGATCCTCTTCTGTCTACACGGAGAACTTATTTAACCCTTTCGGTACGAGCGCCGGATATATCCGGCATCCATCTGGTCACCTGTGTGGTCGAGCGCCGAATACATTTGGCATCCGTGTGAGCTATATTTCTGACATATTAGAAATTATTCTAATAACCGTTTGAATCCCAAGCAGCGCGATCGCGCTGTTCAGATCTTGCGCCGCGATCAAACTTTAGTGACGCGCGTACATCGCATAGCTGCTTTTTTTCATTTTTTTTTCTTTTCGTTTTGTTCGTCAATCTCGACGAGCGCTATCGTGCTGCCTCATTCTCTTCGCAATCAATTAAGACAAGCGCGCTATCACGCTGTTCGGCATTTTCCGACCGTGTTTTCTGAATAACCCCTGAGACTCAAATGGTTAATCATAAACCTTAAATAGTAATTCATGGGTTATTTATACATTTATATTACATGCTTTTAATCGTTTGAATCCCAAGCAGCGCGATCGCTCTGTTCAGATCTTGTGTCGCGATCAAACTTTAGTGACGCGCGTACATCGCATAGCTGCTTTTTTTCATTTTTTTTTCTTTTCGTTTTGTTTGTCAATCTTGACGAGCGCTATCGTGCCGCTTCATTCTCTTCGCAATCAGTTAAGACAAGCGCGCTATCACGCTGTTCGGCATTTTCCGACCGTGTTTTCTGAATAATCGCTAGGACTCGAACGGATAAAGTCTCTTCTTACAAGGATTCCGAAAAAACAGCTACACGTATAATTGTCGTTTGATCTGAATTGATTTAAAAAATTTGAAGTTACATTTTTCTTCGAAACTTGTTCATAGTTCTTAACATATTGTAGGCTCTTTACAGAATGTTTACAGGAAACAAAAAAGATTTAGAAACGGATCAAGCACAGTTGTTACTTGACGCTTAAGAAAATCTTCGCACAAAAAAGTGGACCGACCCTGTGCTGTGCGCGCATTTTCGGCGCGGCACCCTGTACAGTGGGAGCGTCACTGCGGACAGCGCGCTCGTACCGAAAGGGTTAAACGAATTTGATCGAGCTTAATCGCGTCCCATTAAGTTTGCATCGGTTCGACCAGGTTTCCAGCCGCATTCCAAGTCAGCTGCCAGTCGTTAATCCTGGTCTCCGACTTGGATCTGTCCGCAACGTTTGCGCAAGTCGTTCTATTAACCGTTCGAACGGCATCCAGCGGTTGTTGGGCGCATAGTTTACTCGCAGGCCGACTTTAATCGACGCCGCGTGATTAATGCAGGTGATCGGGCCGCGTGTCTGGGCCATGGCCGACCGTTTACACGATCTTTACGACGGAACGGGGTCCCGTGCAGCCGTTAAAACCGTGCGTGACGGCGACGTCGCCTGGCAAATGTGTTTCTGGCCGGCTTTAAATCAATGATAAGATTCATACGTACCGAGGGAGCTCGGGCAACGACGTGCGCCGTCACGACGGCACGACGAATGTGTTCCTGCCACAGGCCGCGCGTACCCTCCTCGTTCACTGTCTGGCCTCTCCAGTCGGCCCGAACTTGCCGAAATGCACGGGACAACCACTACATCCGCCGGGAAGCGTTTCCACGCGCGGCCGACCGGATTCCTCGCGACGAAACGCGCTCCTTTGTTCGCCGAGTCGGTTCTCGTCTCGTCCTCGAGTCTTCCTCGAGTCTTCCTCGTGACTGGAATCCGTCGGAAAGTCGAGCGAAGCCTTGGAGAAGTCGTTTTTCGGCTCGGTGGTTCGCGAGGACATTCGCTAGCTAGCCTGTCTGTTCGGCGATTATTGTCTTTCGGCTTTTGCACGAGCGATTTCCTCTTTCTTCGACGAGGCTCGCACGCGTCTGCCGCTTCGAAGCGAAACGACGGAAGTCGGAACGGAGGCTTTGCAGTTTTTGGACTAACAAGTGGATCGCGAGCACGTTCGCTTAGCTGGTTCGAGCGGTAATTGCCGTCTTTCTGCGCTATGGCAGACGGCGAGTGGAATTCACCGGGAGCGATGCTCGAACACCGCTCCCGAAATCCCGGTTCCAAGCAAAGAGTCTTCGCTCGTTTCTCTTTGGTCACGTTTCGGATACCAGAATCTCTTGTCGGAGCTAATAAGGGGATCGATGCCACCTATTCCCGAAGTAGGTTCGCCGATACGTTCGGCCAAGTTATAGGTAAGAATTGGAACGTACCCAGGAAACGAAAAACTCTTCGCGGAACGTCCTGGAGATAATATCGCGGAATTTGTCGTTTTACGAGCCTCGAGCTGGCTAAGATAAGTTCCCGAGGACGCCGTATAAACGTCCGAAAGCCGGAATAAATTCGATAAGTTGCTTCGACTTCTCCGGCATCGGAATCGTCGCGTTCTTTTTTTTCTATTTCCGAGCGATCCGATTAAGATCCGAGATTCTCTCGTCAACGATCGGAATCTCTTCGGCGTGTGTCTGGATGAGATCGGGTCATCTCCCGCGGAATGCTGTGCAGAGATAGCAGGTTAGTTAATTTCGACGATCTCTTAGCCGTGACCGATCTCTTCGATTAGTTCGTAGATGTTGTTGCTTCAGCGAATACGAAGGACACGCGTGACAGGAGGTTCGGAGGTCAGGTTCTGGAGAGTGGTGGGGGTTATCAGAGTACCAATCAGAGCCACGTTCCTGCGACTAGCCAATTTGTTGCCTCTGAACAGTATTTCGTTCCGTTGTTCTCGAAGTGTTCATCACTGTAGTGTTCTTAACGGGTCTTCCCGCGAGAAGTCGATCGGATCTCGCGATCCGGATCAGCGATATCGATCGAGGTTAAGTATGACATGGAGCGAAGATATTTAGGGAGACTTTAAGTCATCATTTTACTGGTTTACGAGGTATTCGAGCGATACAGACCGTCGAGTCTCGGAATTTTTTCGTAGCGAAAGATGACGCTGTCGAGGAATTTCGAAAATTTCCTGCGAAGTAATTTCCGATGACTTTACCACAGAAAAAATCTACAAAACAGAGCGAAGCTCTCAGATTGAAATGAAAAAAGCTTCATATCGATACGACGCGTGGTTCTCGTGATAAAAATTCTTAAGTGCAATGTCTTTTCGACAAAGACGTCCGCAGGTGTTTTAAACAACTGCAACACTCCGACGTCTGTATCACTCGAAGAACGTCAAGATGATGAAAACGATGACTTAAACTCCTCCTAATATCGCTTGCTGTACATCGTACTAAATTCTCATAAAAATCGCGTCGACGGATCGCGAGATCCATCCGGTTTCTCGCGGAGGAGCCGCGATCACGAGCCACGCGTTCGTCCCGTCGAGCATATCGAAGACCTCGGGCCCGTCGGGGACCGAACCGCCCGATCAGGGGGCCCGGTTCGGATCGTCTTCCACCGGCGAAACCGCTCGTCCCCGCCCAGGTCGAGCCCCGTCAGCCCCCAACCCCACGTCTTCCATTTTTAGATTAAACACTCGGCCCGTGCAGCCGTCGCGCGCATCGGATCCGGAGGCCCGAGCTCGTGTGCCCGCCTTTCTCTCGTCCGATCGCACAAATTAATCAACGGCCCCGTTCGTTCTCCTCGGCCGCCATCGCGCCTCGGCTTCAGCTCGGTTCCCGGCGCGCCGAGCCGCGCCGAGCCGAGCCGAGCCGAGGCGTACGCCGCGGATGCGAACAGAAGCGAAATCCCGGGGCGGAACGAAGTCTCGCCGAAGCGGGCTGAAAGGGATCTCCGAAAGTGGAAAGGAGAAAGGGGGTCGGGGCGGGACGGGGGATCGTATCCATCTCCCGGTCCCTTTGCAACGGCTCCCCGAGCCTCTCCTCTCCTTCCTTTCTTTCATCCCCTTCCGCGACGCTCGTTCGCCGGCGAGGACTCCATCCGCGTTCTGTTCGCGAGCCTGCGAATCGAACCGATCGATACCATCGCAGGGGCTCGTTCCCCGTCGAACACGCTCGTCCCCTTGACCTTGTGTCCACGGCACGTCGAGGAGTGTCGCGATACTGTCGATCGAACCCGCGACATCGGTCGACGCTCGAGGGAGTCGATCCACGACCTGTCCTTTCTGTCGCCCATTTCACGCTCTAATTTCAATCGATGAAAGCGGCGAAGGCTCTGCCTGGACCTTTCACCCTTCGGCTAGTTACGCTCGTTTCTGATGATAATTTCTGGTCAAATTTTCTGGTCAATTGCAGCCGTCAAAAATGTGCTTACTGGGTGCCCATAGGCGGCGACAGTGTGTCAGAAGCAAATTTTTGAAACGTCTACAATTGCAGTCTGGGTGCTGAACCCTCGACGACGGCATACGTATGAAATACGGATCTGTAGTCTTCAAACATTGACACGAAAATAACGTTAATAATTAATAACATTATCATTATGGCAATATTATCATTATGACATTAATTTGATATCAATAACGTAACTCTATTATCATATAAATATATTAATAGTAAATTATAAGACATTATTTATCATTATATGGAATAATTGCAATAAATTATTTTGCACAAAACTAGATTTCCTTACATAGCGCCGGCGTCGAGGGGTTAAAAGCACATTGTGTCGCTTCGGAAGACTGCGCATCTTTTTCTTTCTAAAAATAATTTCGTTTGAAAACAGTGCCAAAATACGGATCTGTGCTTAACACTAGGTTCACGGTAGTCGTTGTGAACACACATTTACGTAGAATTAATTCGATAAGTTACTTCCTCAGGCATCCGTTACGATAAAAATCGCTGGAAGTCCGAATTATGTAGAATTAATTCGATAAGTTACTTCCTCAGGCATCCGTTACGATAAAAATCGCTGGAAGTCCGAATGAACATATTTTTCTTATTATTATCGAGTAACATAAAGTAGCTGCTTTTAGCGTTCCGTGTACCTGGTGTTGATGCAAATGAAATGGCGACGAAACTTTCGAACTGTGACGAAATTTTGTTTCGAGAGGAAACTTCGTGAATTTGCGGTGCACCCTATTAGAAACGGACTGCCGGACGTCGTTTAATATTCCACCTCGCGTTGTGTTCGTACACAACGGCTGTACAAGCTACGCGTTGTTAAATAAATTATAAATTTCCCCGCGGGGTAATGAATCTTCCAACGATCTTTTCGCTGGCGTAGCAATTTGATGAACACGATAGAAGGGTGCTTGTTAAGTGATGGAGCATTTTGAAGTGTAACGTGGGCGACAGGGTAGTTGGACGAGGTACTGAAGCGAATTTAATTGAAAAAGTGTGCCGGTTTATCGCACGTGTCGAGACTCGAAGGGTCAACGTATTCGCTCGTGTATCGTTTCCTCGACCGATCGATCGAGTCACGGTTTTCCCACGATCATTCACGGCGAGGTCACGTCTGCAGATCCGGGAGACCCGTTCCGGGTCCCGCGGGTCACGGTGCCGACGAATCACGCGAGCTTTCGGCCCTAAAACAGTAGCTTTAAGGATACCCTACTCCGTAGATAGGCCCAACGAGACTGGAACCGCGGGAACCCATAATCATATAGGAGTATCGCGCGACTCCCGCGGAACCCTTGGAAAATCTACAGAGACTCGCCAAGGAGCTCATCTTCGATCTATCGATTGGATCGATTCTTCGGACCAGGTTGCGTCAAAACCGCGTCGACTTGGAATTTCCAATTCGCGAATTTTCGGACGAGGAATCACGTTCGACTTTCCAATGTTTTCCGATCTAAGATCAATGGGAAAAATTCGATTGAAACGTAAAGCGTTCTGTATCGATTGAATTTTCTAAGGAGAAAATAACAAATTTTATTTTTTGTCTTTTTTATATTTATTATTCCCAACTAGAACGGGCTCGGACGGAGCCTTTCAATAATTTTGTTCGGAACACCAAGCGATCAAGAAATTATTATAGTGTCAAGTACTCGAGCAGCTTATCGATATTGCAGCTTTCGAGCGCATGCTGCGTCTCGATGCAACGAGGATAGGCAATCACGGGCCGCGCGGTAGGGTTTCGATAATCGCGACGATCGAGATCCATCGCTGTAAGCTGATCGCGCGTTCATCCCGATCGCGATTTACGATCGCGGTCGTCTAAACATTCCTCCCTGGGATTTATCGGTTGATAAAGCAACGACGCCGCGATTAATCGGCGCGCGTTAGCGACATAAATTCGAGGAGGATCGCGCTTTCGCGAAATCCGCGATAGATTTACGATGCTCGCGTTTTATTCCGTTTTTGACGTAACCTGGATCCGGACGCGTGGATCCGGACTTATGACAATCCCTCGGCCCTCGAGTTTATCCGAGCCCGTGGAATAATCGAGAATTAACCCTTTGGCTCATCCTTCTCTCGCGTTCCGCTGCGACTAAATTCTCCGTTCGTTTCGAACGTTGCGAACTTAGCTGGAAAATTGCGTTTCTCGGCGTGAAATTGTACAAATCGAGAGATTATAATTCATTAATTTTCTATTTCTTGACACTCTGCAAAATATTTTACTGTAATTCGATGCATTTGATCGAGCTTGAAGCAATCATTGAGCTTTGTAGTTCTCACAAGTTATTAGATTATTAAAAATAACGGTTGAGGAAAAATAGATTTTTGAGATAGTAAATAGACTATAAATATTTTTATCTTCTCACGTAATACAGGATTTGGTAAATCAAATTTTTGAAATCGTAGTCAACGTATGGATATTACGTAGTTAAATATATTTTAAATGCTATGCCATATATAACTATTATTTCGAAACGAGTTTATTTGCCAAATTCTGTTTTACACGAGATGATCAAAATATTTATAATTTATATATTAATTCAGAAAAATCTACCTTCTCCCAGCCCTGTTAAAAATACTTCGATAAATCTGAAACGAAAAAGATCGTCCAAATTCATTTCGCTGTGTTTTGTGCAGTTTCAAACATCGTAATTTACCTACATCGATTAATCTTCGCGATCTGATACGTTTAATACGAGATAGCTTTCGCGAATTCGTGCCGATCCGATGAGCCAAGCGGTTAAGAAACGAAACCCGATCGGAAGATGGAATTCGCGGGGAGGATTCCGAGAGGTTCCAAGCGGTTTCGCGCGGATCCGCGTGGATCGCCGATACGATCTCGGATCGCGAACCTCGAGATGGTTCGCGGACGCTTCTCCGAGTGTCCTTTTTCTCAATTAGTCCAGGCAAAAACCGCTCGCGCGAGAGCCCTTCAACGAAACCGCGGGGCACAGATCGTTTTTAGCCAGGCGTTCTCGCCGCCATTCTCGCTCGTACAACACACCGCACACCACTCGAGAGACACGCAAAACACAGAGGCACACAGTGAAACAACCACATGCACCGAAACACGCGCGCACACATAGACACACACAGGACACACACATACACACACACACACGTACACACATTCCAGCGATCTGTCCCAGCGACGCTTCTTTGCGACAGAAAGAGCTCGACAGCCAGAAAAGAAAAAAAATCCTTTAACGAGACGATGTCTGAAGGAAATAAAGAAACTGAGATTTTTTAATCGAACGCGTCCTTTCCGAGACCCGACATATACGTATATTACGATCTCGCGTAATCGTCGCGGCGGCTCGTTCGCCGCCGGTTCATGGTGTATTCGCGATCGATCGCCTCGCGATTCTATGGTCGACGCAGTTAACGAACCCGTAGAGAACCCCCTAGAGCCAGGAAATCGAGAAAGCAAATAAAAACCGGAGACACTGCGATTGGCGGGAGCGACTATCCCCGGGAATACTGGAAAAGTGCAAGGGGACGATCAAAGAAATGCCGGAGATGCGAAGGTACCACGGGACGAGAGTCCGGTTTCTGATCAGTTGTTGATTTTCAGCGACGTGTACCGTCACCACGCGCACACCATCCGCCGTCACGAAACTTTAACGAGCTTCCTTTACACCCCTGAACGGAGAAGTGCACCGTCACGCCTGCACGGGACCATTCTCTCGTCGGGAAGCTCGCTTTTTCCGAGGCTTTTACGTACACGCTCGCTACCACAGCGCTTCGAAATTTTACGCCGATAGCGCGCAGTCGCGCCGTGCGGAGCTTGTTAGCCGATGCACTCGCCGTTCGTTTCCGACCGATTTCTATCCGGTTCGACGACAAGGGGACAGACAGATTGGTCGGTCCGAAATCATAAATACAGCGAGAGCGTTTATAGTTAACACTAAACCTGCCAAGCAGTAATACTAAGTGTACTGTAGTACTAAATGTACTGCTACTAGCATGTACTGCTTCACAAAAGTGAGAAGACCGAATTTATTTAGAATTTGTAAAGTTTTTATTGTAAAACTTGCTCCGATAATATAACTTATTCGAGCGTTTTCCACGAAAGAGAACTTTGCAGAATTGCAAAACAAGAAAGCGGTCATTTTGACCGCGGTATAGGTTTAGTGTTAAAATTCGGAGTCTCGAGAATTTCTTAACCCATCGACTGCCAACTACGAGATATCTCGTAGTAAGCGTCTGCACCAAAACTGCCAGCTACGAGATTATCTCGTAGTGGGTGCTGCGAGTTTAGATTGGCTACAAATGGCTATTTGAGTTAGGAACTATTAGAAGAAAAGGATGAATGAAAAATGTATATAGTGTAGAGAACGTATTGATTATCAATAAAAAATACTGTAAATGCCATTGCAATATTATATCAGTAACTTAATATTATTATATTTTGTAAAACTTCATGTTTTTTTTTTTCTTTCAAATAAAACCGTGGCACCCAGGGCAAGACGCGCTAAATTTGCGTGGCAATCAATGGGTTAAAATGTTAACCGGATTACGATGGTCGCGGCGGATCCGCGCAACTTTAAATCAGTCTGCATTAATATACTGTAATAATGTCTCTCTAACTGACGTTCAGATTGCCCACAAAAATGGACAATTTGGGAAGAGGAGCCTTGCGAATTCGAGCCTTGCAGCTCGTTTTTATAACTGTTAAAAATCGATAACTATAAAAACGAATCGCAAGGCTCGAATTCGCAAGGCTCCTCTTCCCAAATTGTTCATTTTTGTAGACTATCTGAGCGTCAATTAGGGAGACATTACTGTACACGTTTTAATGTCATTACTTTTAAATTCTCGCAATCTCTGCTCAATCGACTCGTCAAATACGCGATGTTTCAACGTAAATTACAGTAAATTCTTCCTAATTTTCCTTGAGCTTATAGACAAGAAATCGACAATTTGCGAAGAGGATTATTCGAGCTTTGCAGCTTGTTTTTATAACTGTTGAAAATCGGTAACTATAAAAACGAGTCGCAAGGCTCCTCTTCCCAAATTGTCCATTTTTATGGACAATCTGAGCGTCAATTAGGGAGACATTACTGTACACGTATTAATATAATTATTTTGAAATTCTCGTAATCTCTGCTCAACCGTCTCGCCAAATACGCGATGTTTCAACGTAAATTACAGTAAATTCTTCCTAATTTTCCTTGAACTTATAGACAAGAAATCGACAATTTGCGAAGAGGATTATTCGAGCTTTGCGGCTCGTTTTTATAACTGTTGAAAATCGGTAACTATAAAAACGAGTTGCAAGGCTCCTCTTCCCAAATTGTTCATTTTTATGGACAATCTGAGCGTCAATTAGGGAGACATTGCTGTACACGTTTTAATATCATCACTTTTAAATTCTCGTAATCTCTCCTCAATCGACTCGCCAAATACGCGATGTTTCAACGTAAATTATAGTAAATTCTTCCTAATTTTCCTTGAGCTTATAGACAAGAAATCGACAATTTGCGAAGAGGATTATTCGAGCCTTGCACCTCGGTTTTATAATTGTCGACGATCTGCAACTATGAAAATGAGCCGCGAGGCTCGAATAATCTTCCGAAATTGTCCATTCTTGTTTACAAGCTAAAGAAAAGCGCTTATCTAATTTGGAAATGTGAAATATTTATTGAAGCAACAACTGCCGGTAATTGGCAGTCCGGTTAATGGTTGAACAGTTCTCGAATCCGTAGTTAGTTCTCTTCTGCACTTGTGTGGTAGGCTCGTTAGATTATTTCGAAGAGGATCTCTGGTAAGAAAGTTTCCTCTCGTCCTATTTTTTACGGACAGCTAAAGATATCCGCGCCGATTTCCGTCGACTGTTTACAAAGTCGTAAGTTCTAATTCGAACTCTTCTCGTCCGCGGCCGTTCGCGCGAAGCGATAACACCGTTCACGAAATCACTTCGGATCGTTGCCACGTGTTCGCAGCCGGGTGCCGTTAAAACGGACGAATTATTAATTTCGTCGGACCGTGGTACCGGTTAAATAATTAAACAATAATTCGAACAGAATCGTTTATAATTCATGTTCTCTAATTCTAACCGGTTTTCGCAGTTCGGCATAATAGTGTCACACGATTAGATCGCGATTTCTATAGCGATCTAAATTAAACGGCGTGTAATTATATTCATCGCGGAATAAATCGTTCCGGATCGCGTTGCCGTTCGCTTTCACTCGGTTCCGAGTGCTCGTGCACGAGGTACGCGTTAAAATAGTCGGAACGTTCGTTCCGGCGTATCGGAAGAAGACCGAAACGCGAATCATTTAATATATCTTCTCTATAAATACCGACGCGGAGCCAATTAATTCTCGGCGAATTTTAATCCGTTGCTAGAAACGTATCACTCGATTCACCGTTTCTCGGCGAATACCGTCGACCGACAATTGATTAATCGCATCGCGAAGTCTGCTCCGGAAAAATTCGTAAATCTAATCAGTGCCAGAATCGTCAGCTTTAATAACGATCTGTAGTCATTTATTTCGTCATTTATTTCGTCATTTATTTCGTGAAAACTGCAATGCCGATGGAAATCTAGATGGCACGAACGTTCCGATATAATTAAATACAACGACAACAAAAATTTGAATACAATCGTGCACGAACGACGAGTTAATCTAGAACCAATAACGAGCGTTCTACCAGCGGCCTCGTTCGATTCCACTGAAGCTGACGTTCGAAAATCAAATTGATAAAGAGAAAAATCTAGATAATTTAGAGAAAAGTGACCTAATTTCGAGCAGAGTCTGATTGAGCTACGATGAAACACGCGAGGAAATAACTCGATTTATCATCACCGGTACAAAGTAATTACAAATATTATTCTAGACATGATTTATCTATACTGGGTCAGTGCAATAATTTAATCACTTTGAATATTTCACTGGTTCTCGACGATACTTTCGTATTCGTTCTTCAAGCATTTCTTTAACCCTTTGAGGACGACGTATATCTGTTGATTTATTTCCATAGAATCGTTGTTTTACAATGTTACAGATATTACCGTAATTCAACGATGATTTGGACCTTTTGATATTTTTCATAGCTATGCGGAAACTCTTGAAAGCATATATAGTATCTAATAATAGTTTCTAATAATAATAATCAATAATAGTATGTAATAATCTGATTCTGTGTAAGCAATAATCTGATTCTTTGTGCAAAATATTTTTCTCTTGGAGTAATTGTAATAAGTTGAACTTAACGTAACAATATAATAGTTTTATAATAGTTTTATATTTTTCTATGCATTTCTGTCACAAATGAATAATATCCGCAATCTAATAATCAATTTTGTAACTTGTCGTTCCCGAAGGGTTAAATATCAAAAAGAAATACTGCTTTCAAGATTTCCCAAGAAAATTGCTCTCAAGATTACGCAATCCCTATTTTATTCCAATCGATTTTTTTTCAAACAAGACATATAATACCATGACTTTCATATGGCTTTCGATATAAAAAATTTAAACATCGATGGTACCAAAATCGCGAAAGACAGATCCATATTAAAAATTGTCCGATGACCATAACACTTTCTTTTCCGATCCAAAAAATGCATCAACTATTACGTTTCCTCGCATTGTCAGAAACAAGTAAACTATTGAAAGTTATCACTATACTGCGAACTTTCTTGCAAAATAAAAATTGCCTGCATCAGTTGCAAGAATTAAAGAAACAAAGCAGAAAAATCTTTTCTCTTTTAATAATTTGAATAGATCAAAAATAATGCATATTAATGCTTCAAAATTCTTTTAATCTTTCTACTCTATTCTAAATTGCAACTACTCGATTGTGCCACGAAAGTATAAAATCTGCACACAATCTAGTGATCAAAATATTTACTTCATCCGGTATAACTTAGACCAGTGCTCGGAACGCTTCGGCACGCAACATTGCTTATCAACTGCGCCTCCCGAGCTCCGCCGCGCATCTCGCTCCCAGCTGATCGCGCACAATGCTGCGCACATAATAGAAAGCAACAGGCACGCGCGCCTGAGACGCTCCGTGCCGGAGGAGGCGACCGCGGGGAGGGAGACGCGCGACGGGAGTGGGGAGGCGTAGCCCCGGCTGTTTCAATGTTGCGTGCCGAAGCGTTCCGAGCCTCGATATAGACGAACGAACCGTCCGCAGTGCATCGACTGCCTAGAAACCGCGAATTAGCTTCGACCCGAGCTAAATTCCGCTGTTCCCGCGAGTTTCACAGGTATCATGCGAGCCTGTTAGAGCAGCCAGCGGCGACTGGCGGCTGCTTCGAAAAAGAAAACCGGTCGACGATCGAGCTTTCCAAAGTCCGACGACCCGCGAAGCGAGGGTAGCGAGGTGGTGCGAATCACGAATCGATGGGTTCTCCGTGCAGGTGGACGCCGGACAGATCACGTTCGAGATCCCCCACACGACGACGCAGCAGACGCTCGACGACGCCCGCGTCCCGATCCCGGAAGAGAAGTGTTAGCGAGGATAGCGTTTGGTCCTCGGGCCTAGCCGGGCGTCGAGGACCGCGAAGCGGGCTCGCTTCCGGCGCGGAACGACGCGGAAACGAGTCCGACCCGGTTAGACCGCAGTCCGTTGGATATTCATACGGGCGTACAGTCATCCTTGCACGGTTATCGACTAGAAAATTGTACGGCAACGTGTCGCCTTGACCTTAGGTACATCCACCAGGTATATACGAGCGCACACGTGTACGCCGGCCGAACGTGGCGCACAGATATATGTACACACTTATTGTCGGCTTTCTTCGTTCGTGTGTGCACGTTCCCTACACGTGTCGTGCACCGGTTGGCGCGAGCACCAGGGGTTTCGAGGCCTCCTCCGAGCTTTTGTTCCAAGCTGAAGACACCCGCTGAGCTTCCACACCTCGTAATCAGCCGACACCCACGCTGTCTGCTCACTGTTTGACCTCGCTGCCGTCTGGACCGTGAAATCTGCACCGATATTGCGTCCGGTATTCCCACAGTCGGTTTCACAGAGTTTCAGCGGAACGGTGCTCGATCCTGGAACCGGCTCGCGAGAACTTCATTTGGCTCCTCCGGGAGATCAGAGTTGGGCGAACTTTTATTCGGACCACGGACGAAAGATAATGACTGAACGATTGAAATTTCATTCGATAATATCGATTGAATATCCGGTCGGACGTACACATTGATCTGGTTAAAAGTTTATTCGAGTATTCAATCGAATCAAAATTTTGTTCCAATATTTTATTCGAAAACCAATTTTATTTGTTCTGGAATCAAAATAATTGATTTGAATAAATATGATAGAAAATAGTGTTTTAGAATATAGTTTTTATCGATTTCTTTTCTCAAATTACTTTTTCGAATTATTCGAGTAACGAATTCGAATTATTCGAATAACGAATTGTTCGAATAACGAATTATTCGAATAACGAATTACTCGAATAACGAATAATTCGAATAACGAATTACTCGAATAACGAATAATTCGAATAAAGAATAATGCGAATAACGAATAATTCGAATAAAGAATGTTTGGAATAAATGGATAGAATAATTCATAAATCAAATAAATTAGATTGAATAAATAAATGAATTATTCGAACGAAACATTCTACTAAAAGGAAACAATCCGAATAATGCCCAACTCTGTAGGAAACTTTGGCCCAGGAGTCTATTTGTCCATAGGACAGCTGACGGTGCTGTTTCGAAGACGCGAAAGGGTCCTTTCTTTGCTCCCAAGGTCGCTGCTCGCTTACACAAGTTAGTCGTGAATCGAGCTTACCCGAAGATTAATTACCATGTCAGGATTTTGTTTCAGAGTGTGATCTTTTGTATAAAATTGCTTGAGGTTGCTAAAATTGCTAGTCAAGGGAGTCGATAACGTCCCTCTGTCATTCCCGAGAACACTGTGCACACGATCACGGATCGAGCTTGCGCTGGAATACGATGAGCTTGCGATTAGCCTGTCTTAGTCTTCTTCTGGGATGAACTCCTTCTGCTAAAACAGCTTCGGTTCGCTGAAAATTCCACTTGGAAGGCACGGTGGCGTTCGCGGAATCTGTTCTCAGTTTTCAGCTCAGCGTACACACGCGCACGATTTAATCCTGAAGCATGTTCATTGTTCCCGGACAGTGTTTTATGCGTCACTTTGCAGTGAACATAATTCAGAATTATCTTCCGCGTGTCTGCACCAGAATGAGAAACGGTTCCGCGAACACTTCCGTGTCTCCGAATTTTCATCGCGTCGATACGGAGCAAGTTCGTAGACGGAATAATAATTTTTCACTGTTTCAGTGTCCGAGAGTAATCCGTAGAGCAGTTCAATTAATTTCTAACGGGGTCAAACAGGTACCGACCGCGTAATCCCGAAGGATCGCGCGTAAGCCGACGGTCTTCTGAAACAGGGTTTCACTTTCGCTGGGAAGTCGCGTCTTTCGAAGCGAGCCTGCGAACTGGTCTAAGGTTTTCGCGATCGGACGAGGGTAGATTCGCTGGATTATGCGAATCGACGGTGATCGAAAGCTCGAAAGCACAAGTCGCGGAAACGTTCGGCCGGGGGGCGAAGTGTTGAAATATTTCTTCGGGCGGAGTAAGTGTTCCTGAAATCGGTTCAACGTTTCGAAAGTTTACGAGAACTTCTCAATTTCGCCGGCACGCGTACGGTTGACTCGAGAGAAAAAGAGAGAGAGAGAGAGAGAGAGAGAGAGAGAGAGAGAAAGAGAGAGAGAGGGGTAGGAGAGAGAGAGAGAGAG
This sequence comes from Megalopta genalis, assembly GCF_051020955.1. Taxonomy (NCBI): domain Eukaryota; kingdom Metazoa; phylum Arthropoda; class Insecta; order Hymenoptera; family Halictidae; genus Megalopta; species Megalopta genalis. The sequence goes on from NC_135019.1 coordinate 8,697,125, forward strand.
AGAGAGAGAGAACTAGAGAACATTTCCCCCTCTACCTTCCTTCCTTTTTATCCTCAGCTTTTTTCCTTGCTCTCGCTTTTTCGAGTCCGCTCGAGGTAGCTCTGGAGTCCCGGCAAATTTTCGTCAAGTGAAGAACTCCGAGAGCTCGAGAGTTCCCGGCTTAACGACTTCCCGCGAAAATCTTGAAAAACCTTTCTCGAGAGAGGGAGAAAACGCTACCGTTTAGAGCGGACGAACCCGCTGGAAACTTTCGACGCCTCAAAGGAGAGACACGGACACCGCCGCCGAATTCGGCGTCTCGAACTCGAATCCTTTCGTTTACACGTCAATTTCGCTCCTCGTTATCCACACCGTCGCAACGAAAATCGCAGCTATCGCTGGGTTTCCCCGCGAAATTGTTTCTCCAACTACATAGATCAGCCTGCATGAAATTCAGAGCGGTTTCTGACTTATTTTCCGGGCAAATAAAAACAGAAATAAGATCAAATATGAAAGTCTTTTATATTAGTTGCAAGTCACAGGAGTTACCTAAAAATTTATTTCCGAATATTGAAATAGAGATCAATGATTGATATCATACATAATTTATTTGTCAATTTTTTTTCAACATATTTTAATTACATTGGTTAAGATTTTACCCTTGTAGATACGCTGATTTTTCTATAGACTTTATCGAAACACGCGAAGATCTAAATTAATAGTTAAAAATTAGATACTCGTAGTTGTATTTCATTTATTCGATTTATTTTTGTATTGTATTTTTCCGACGAACGCATAAAATCCGCAGTCGATTGACCCTTTGCACTCGAGTGGTGACTCTGTGGCATCACTAAAAACTCTTACATCAGGTTCCGAAGTCAATATTAAAAAACTGTGGAACGTATAATTGCTGTATGATGCATGAGAAAATAAAAAAAAAATTCAATAAAGTCTATAGAAAAATCAGCGTATCTACAAGTGTAAAATCTTAACCAATTTAATTAAAATATGTTGAAAAAATTGACGAATAAATTATGTATGATATCAATCATTGTTCTCTATTTCAATATTCGAAAATAAATTTTTAGGTAATTTGATACGCATAAAATGCTCCAACAATAATTCATTTAAAATAGAAATATTGTAAGTCGGAAAACTATCTTCGATTTAGAGTTAAAATGATTTCGAGTGCAAAGGGTTAATCACTCGCCTAGCCCGCATCAATTTTATCCGATGCAACGGCAATCACTGTCTCTCCGAGTCTAGCTGAACCGATTCAAATTTCGCGGCGTTTCCCTATTTATTTTCCGTGGCCGCGGAAGTACAAACAAAGGGCTTCGCTCGGTTGTCGGACGATCAGCCAACGAAAGGGTTAATTAATCACCCAGCCGGCCCGGTCGCATCTAGCCGAGCTTTCGAATCGCGGCGAGCGAATCGATAACCCTCGAGATTCGTTATCAGCGGCGTCCTGCGGGGATGATCGAAGGATAGAGGGTAGCAATTAACTTATCGGAACCGCTTAAAGAGCTGCGAGGTTCCCGCAGCTGGCTAATGCGAGCTGCCGGAAGCGTTTAAAGTCAAATAAACGTCCCTGGCCGACGTTTCCGTATCTGACGGACACGTGTCTCTCTTCCTCTCTCTCTTCCTCTTTCTTTTCCTCTCTCTCTTCCTCTCTCTTCCTCTCTCTATTCCTCTCTCCCTTCCTCTCTCTCTTCCTCTCCCTCTCTCTCTCTCCCTCTCTCTTTCTCTCCGAATGAAACTTTCTATGGGAATTCGGTGCACGGCGGTATCGTTTCGGAATTTCAACACCCAGCGCGGCAGCTGTCGTTCTCCCGTTCGTGCTCGTGGAGATACGTTCTCCCCGGCATTCGAGCCTGGTCTTCGCTCAGACAGATCGACACGTGAGTACGTTTTTCATATCCCGTTACATAAAGTCAGCGTGTTTCGAGAAGATCGACGACGTTCGCTGTCGGCCTGGTTTTCTTTGATCGTCCGCGGTAATTGGCGCGGGTTGTGCCAGCCGAGAAGGCGGCCTCCTATCGGGCCACTTTGTTCTTCGTGCCAGGCATCGACAAATCATGCGATTTAGGAGGACCCCGTGGCAGCTCTCGTTTCGATAATCGCGTTCGAGGGTCCTCCGGAAGCTACGGAGGGGCGTCTGGAAGGATTGCGTCGATCTATCCGCGGTTATTTTAACGATGATCCAACAAAACAGCGCGCACGGACCCAGCAGATGATATAAACGAGCCGAATCATTCTGGCATGCTTGAAGTTTCAAACGATGACGCGCGACAGAAAGAATCAGGGTCCCCCAATTTCGTTTCAGAGCCCAGCAGCTTCGCGCAGTTTTCAAATTCCCTCGCAGATCCGTTCGCGGAGCTCCTTCCTCTTCGTTCGGATGTCTCTAAACAATCACGGAGTCGAATCCCGAAACACGCGCCGCGCGTAAGCATCGAAAGCTCGCTGGTGATGCGCGTCGCGTGGTAAACGGCTCGCAACGCCGCAACGTCGCCGGTCGATTAGCCGGAACAAACGCGTCGGAGAAAGGTGACTAGATGGTGTCGCGAGTCGAGCTACGAACTCGAACCCTCCCTCCCCCATCCTCATAGCTCGTTATCAAACGAGTGACGTATTCAAGCGGTGACGCGCGACAGAAAGAATTAGGGTCCCCCAATTTCGTTTCAGAGCCCAGCAGCTTCGCGCAGTTTTGAAATTCCCTCGCAGATCCGTTCGCGGAGCTTCGTCCTCTTCGTTCGGATGTCCCCAAGTACTCGCGGAATCGAGTTCCGAAACACACACTGCGCACAAGCATCGAAAGCTCGCCGATGGTGCGCGTCGCGTGGTAAACGGCTCGCAACGCCGCAACGTCGCCGGTCGATTAGCCGGAACAAACGCGTCGGAGAAAGGTGACTCGATGGTGTCGCGAGTCGAGCTACGAACTCGAACCCTCCTTCACCCCCTCCCCCTCACCCCCAATAGCTCGTTATCGGTTTCGTATCCGGTCGACGGGTAACACGCGGGATAAGAGTAACGTCGCGTGCGCCGACCCGATCGACAAACTCCCCCGACATCCACATAACTGCGCATTCATAATATACGTATAACACGAGTTGATTTCATGAATAACGCATAGCCGAAGGAACACCTGGAGCCTGTAGTGGAGAATCCGCTTCAGATCAGCCAGGCAAGAGAACAAAATTGAAATCTTAAGTGTCCGTCCGAATACGTTCTCCGTCAACTCACTTGCCGTTGCCGGCCCAGTAACCAGAGCACCATCTTCTTCGGAACCATCCACACCACCCTCTTGTTCTTTTCAACGTGACCCCACCCCCCTGTTGCAGGGCCCACGAAACCCCGTGCAACGCTCTGTACCCTGGAAACGAGGGTTGAAACGTCGACGGTGCAAGCGAGTCTCGAACTATCGCCTCGAATCGCTGCTGTTTTAATTAGTGCTTGCGGTCATAATTTCGGGGAAATTCGTACTTGGGGATATCTCCGCTGTTGTTTTGTTCGTATTCTATAGATTGGAATGTTGGATATACAGGGTGTCCTAAAAATGTCTCGCAATCCGAAAGTGGCGGGTTTCTCGGGTCATTTGAAGCAACTTCTTCCTTTACAACAATTTTCTCCGAGGCACCGTTAACGAGTTATTAACGAAAAACAGTGACCAATAAGAATCGAGTACGGCTGACGCGAGGCGGCCCAGCCAACCAGCGCACGAAGCCTAGTTCCGCTCATTGGCTCGGTCGCCTCGCGCCAGCCGAGCTGGGATTCGCCCGCTCGACCGCTGGCGCTGTTGGCTCGGCCGCCTCGCGTCAGCCTAGCTGGCATTCGCCAGTCGAGCTCGCCTCTCATTGGTCACGGTTTTTCGTTAATAACTCGTTAACGGTGCGTCGGAGAACATTTTTGTAAAGGAAAAAGTTGCTTCAAATGACCCGAGGAACCCGCCACTTTCGGATTGCGAGACATTTTTGGCGGAAGCATCGCTTGTCGGTTTTGTGAATGTTTGAGAAATAGGAAAGAGAAGCGGCCGAGGCAGCCGGCACCGAGGTGTCAACGAATCGCGAATTGCTTTCGAAGGTCTCGGTGACATTTATTCAATGCGAGCTCTAAATTTTGTTTCTCGATAGCGAAAAAGGGGGGAAAGAGTTGGGTGGCACGCGAGAATTACAAAGTGCCGGCGCCGATCGGACCGAATATTTGATTGATAGGACATTGTTCGGCCGCGCAGGAATTCTCGGCAGAATTTCCCGCTGATTGATTCGCTGGGAATCGCGCGGACCGGTCGCGCGATAAATCAGAGAACGAGATTTATAAGTTTACGAGGTACGAATCAGTGAAAAGTTGTGCGACGTCGCTTGCACCTACTCGATATTCAGGCCGCTCGGGTTCTATTTTTGGGCATCGGTGTTGGTTATTGTTCCCGAGTTTTGCTCCGTTTGATCGTTATTGGAAACTGATTGATTGGTTCGTTATATATATATAAAACACTATACGTATAAATATATACATGCATATATATAAATACATATAAATAGTCGGCTCGATTAAACACGTCTGTTGTACATAATCTCGTGTGAATCGTGTTGTCTGTGTACATTTCGTTGCGCCGTTCCATGAACAAGAGCGGTTCGTCGAAGGATTGCGACGTCGAAGAGATTGTGGAGGAGGGGCAAACGAATTCAACGGGTGTCGAAATTATTGAAAAATGAAACTGGAAAGCTCCGATCTGCCCTGAGTAACCACTGGAAGCGGTGTCTCCTAAATATTAATACTTCCTTGGCTTCTTTGACCCTATAATTTAAATTGACCCCGTTATAATTAAATAACTCAACGATCCACGATTGTATCGAATCAGAAAATTACGCAAGCCCATTCGGGTCTCGCGTATGCCTAGCCTGAAATTGGAACACGATCTACCTATAAAAATCTCTGTCCTTGATCCGTACAAACGTATCCTCGTTCGTCATTTATACCAATTTGGCGAATTTTCCGCCGCCGATTAGATCGTTCGTTAATAATAAATTCCCAGGCGAGCAACAGCGGCCGCTTCCATGGATTACCGAAGAGCGAGCAACAGTCCGACGATAATTAATCAGAGTGGCTAGCCGGCCGATCGATCGCGATCGAAAGAAAACACGTGTCACGTTGAAATTCGAGGCCTCCTCCGCGCCCCCCGCCCCATTGTTCCCGGAGAATTAATTATTCCAGAGGAAGTTAGGCCCGGCGAAGAGCCGAGAGGATTAATCGGAGGTAGCAGTCTGTCGATCCGCCTCGTTTACAGCCAGCGGTATTATGATTAATCGATCGGCACGATAACGGAGCGACGAGTGCACGTGTTCCGGCGGAGGGGCGGGAGGCCGGTCCAGAAACCACCTTTCCGATTATTTTCGAGCGGTTCGACTAGGCCGTAATTATCGGCCTCGCTTCCACGAACCCGCCGCGATCTCTGTCCCATCGACGTCGCTCGGCAGCATCGTGAAATTAATTACCGTTCAACAGGTAAGTTGCCAATGGGGAAACCGGGCTGTAAACGTCGCGGCGAGACAGGCTGTCGTTTGTCAATTTTTACGGCCGGCCCGTAGCGGCCCTGTTAATTGCTCGTTGCCGGCGAAACGACGCGACGTTAGCATCCACGAGCACTTCGCCGTTGGTTAGACGCCGCCTCGATCGGCTCTGCAGCGACCACCGGCTTCCGGCGATGGCGTCACGGGCTTAGGAAATGCAGTTTTCGTTCCTGGGAATAGCGTGTCGCTGAAACGCGGATTTAACGCGCGCTCCCGAAACTCGACGCTGTTCCGTGGAACGTTTGCAGATGTTTGACGAGCTATCCCTGCCTTCGATGTACAGTAAATTCTCTCTAAATTGTCTTGTAAACGAAAGTGGACAATTTGGGAAGAGGAGATACGGTTATTCGAGTCTCGCGGCTCGATTTTATGGTCACCGATTAGTCGACTCTTCTCGAATTGTATCCATTTTCGTTTACAAACCGAGGGACAATTTAGAGAGAATTTATTATACAGTAATGTCTCCCTAACTGACGCTCAGATTTTGTCCACGATAATGGACAATTTGGGAAGAGGAGATACCATTATTCGAGCCTTGCAGCTTGTTTTTGTAAAAATGAACCGCAAGGATCGAATAATCGTCTCTCTTCTCCCTAAATTGTCAATTTTTGTGGACTGAGCGTCGATTAGAGAGACATTACTGTACCTCGTAGAATAATCTTGGAGATAAACAGGTTCTACTCGAATTATAGAACGAGTTTTCGATTAAATTGGAAGGCTCCGTAACGTACACACGTATTTGAATCGTATCGTAGAACGTTTGAAAGCATTCGACGAGCCTCGAATCACAAGATCACGGATGCTGACGTCGCGAGTTCCCCCGTTCGACTGGAAATATTCCTCCCCGGATATTAGCAAGCCGGCAGGACTGCGTGTACTGTACATAACATTGTAAATTTTGTACTATAAACACTGTCGGCACCTGTTCCGTGTGGTTCTCTTCCCGTAGAAACAGTTCTCGCCCGTCCAAGGTAAGGCCCAGCCGTGATAACTGTTTACTTATCTTCTTTTTCTTTCATGGTTACGCCCCCTACCTCCACCCACCCAATCACCCACATTCTTTGTCACCAATTATGCCAGTCGATACCGAATTGATCGTGAAAGCCTGCAAGTTCTCGGATTAGTCGTTCTTTTTTGGGACATGTTGTTGATCGGCTCTCTGTTACTCGTTTCTTGGCACTGTTCCTCCTCCACACCTCTTGTTTCTTGGACTTGTTTGAATGCGAACCACTTCACGACCCACAGACACGATTCGTGCTCGACGGATTTGTTCGATACTAGAATTTATTACCAGCCCGGCGCAGAGTGGCTGGGCTTTCGGCGGGGAGTCGGTGCAACGATATCATTATCTCGACGTCGCTCCTACGTTTTTCGGCTGTTCAGTCGTGTACAGTGAATTCTTCCGAATTTTCCCTCAGTTTGTGTAAACAAAAATGGATATAATTTGGAATAATTTGGAAAGATTATTCGAGGCTTGCACCTCGTTTTTATAATCGTTGACACTCGGCGACTATAAAATTCGAGTCGTATCTCCACTCCTCAAATTGTCCACTTTTGTCTACAGACTGAAGAAAAATTAGGGAGAACTTACCGTACCTCCCGTTCCGCTATTTCATCTCCCTTCTTTGTATTCTAGTTCTCTTCTGCTCTTGCATTTCTTTTCTCTTTATACTTATATTTATACTTTATATATACTTTATATATACTTTTTATCCACTTGCTCGTTTGCTTTCGATTCTACACTTTTCTGCTCTTCTCTTTCTATCGTCTACTATCGATGCACATTTCGATATTTTTCTCTTTCTTACAATCTTTTCGTTAACCTACTTTCCCTGATTTCCATACTTGCTACATTCTTTGCATACTCGGCTGAATTTCTCTCTCTCTCTCTCTCTCTCTCTCTCTCCACTCCTTTTTATTCTCCACTTACTTAGCGTTCCTTTTACTCCTCGTTTATTTACTTTCGCCCTCTGCTTGCACACCCTCCTCACGATACAATATTTACTCTACTCCCGCACTCTCCATCGACTCCCCTTTAAGGCCGTCCACTCTGCTCTGTCCACTAATTCTTTTTAATTGAATCTTTCTCATTTCGCGAAGGGAGGGCGAGGGTTCCGGCCCCGCGTTTCCCAACGCCCTCCCCTCGGCCGCCGTTCTACTAATTATCAAACGAAGCCTCGTTGAAAATTGCATGGAAACCAGCCCGATCGGCCGTTTCGTGCTGCCCGATCATTCGCCGCTAACCGAACTTGTACTTTCTTTCAGTGAATTCGTGCCCGCATAGACAAACGATATCATGAACACGACGGAACCGTATCCGTAAATGTCCACGTTATGTAATCAAGGGGTCACGAGATCTGGGAGTTAATATCCGACATTTGTTTCCGCCAGACCAACGGCAGAAAGTTTCAGCTTTTGCAATTCCCTCGGCGGCAATTCTCCGCGTTCGCGTAAAGGCGTTCGCGTTCCGCTTCCCCGAAATGAAAAATCCCGCGGCCCGTTGCGCGACGTTCAGAGACCTCTCCGCCCATTACCGTCTCGCCGGGCATTCAAATAAAAATCCCCAGGAAATTGCGAATTCGAGTCTCGGCGCGGGCGAGAGGCAATCGCGTCCGAATTAATCCGCCGGCAAATTGCTTTACGGCGGACCGGCCGCGGCGGGTCAACAGCGTGATCCGATTCGCGCGCCCGAAAAATCGGGCCGCTTCATTTTTCTTCATTTTTCTGTTTTTTTTCTTTTTTTTTTTAATAATTCATAATTCGCGTTCCGACGCGACGCCGGGAACTCGCCCCGGGGAAAATCCCGGCGCGCGTAATCCGTTTTGGCGCGATGACGTCACGCCGCATCATCAGTTTATCCGCGTCGCCCAAACGCGACCATTTGCGCTCCGTTCGCGGCAAATCGCTGCCCGTTTCGCCACGTGCTCGTCAATCTTTTTCAAACTCGCTGGGTCCGCTCCGCGTTTCATTGGTGCACTCTTCGCAAAATTTTAGACACCCAGACCTAGAATCGTTCGCGAACTGTTGCGAGACGTGTCCGGAAAGTAAGCTCTGATTATTTATTGAAAGAATGTATATTTTTCTTATACAGTATCTTAATGTGAATTTCATAATATAAATCTTAACACGTATTTGTATTTCACGTAAAGAGCCTCGAATTCATTTTACAATTATACAATTATACATACATACAATTGTTTAACAGTAGAACTATCAAATCAGTCAAAATTGCTGGTTTCTGTGATTTTTCCTTTTACAATTTCTCATATTATAAAAAAGCTTTCTTTTTATAATCTTTTCAGGCATACATTATTATAGAAATCGTACAAAGTTTAATCGAATTAAATATTGTTATAAAACAATATGCATTAATCTCGGTAGTTTCAGTGCTAAAATTGTAACACATAGCATGGTTTTTAGAGAATTAATAGCTTCTCTTTGACGACATTTTCATCGTATTTTACGAGCGGAAAATGCATTGAAATTGCGCTTTCTTTTCGCGAAATTTTCATTAAAATCCATCTTCCAACCATTGAATATGTTCGTCGCACGCTTCGCAAACTTGCCGATAAATGACTGCCAATTTCACATTTCTCGCGTTCAGAAATGTACATTTTTTTCTAACCACGACCTGATCGTATCAAAATGGTGGCTTCTGGATACGCCTCACGATTGACAAAGATTCGAAACACCGATCGAAATGTGCGAATCGCAAACGATTTGAACGGTTAAAATTTTGCAGAATGTCGATCCCCAAGACGCGGAAGCAGCTCGGCGTGTCGCGGAAAGATTGTCGGCTCGTTAAAAAAAATCGGACGGCGTCGGGACTGAAAAAAAAACGTTGAATAATTCAAGGACGCGTGCAGCATCGATCTCTAACGGGAAACGACCTTGAGCCGTCCGATTGATCTCGTTTCCCCGGGATCGTGACGCTCGGGGAACCGTCCGCGTCACGGCCGCCCGTGACACGAATTAATTAGATTTAATTAAACGAGCCAATTCAGCGCCGACTCGGTGATTCCGGCGAGTTGGCCAACGCGCGCAATCAACGGTCGCGAAAATCGAATCTCGTGTTACTCCGGGAGGGAACAATCCAGCGGAGAGAACGAACAAAAACAAACGCTGATCGAGGTACCACCCACGCACTATCGCGATTTAGACACCCATAGCTCGCGCTCGTTTAGTTATAGAACGTCGTACGGGCAAGCGGAGGTTTTCGACAGAAAAACACGACGAACTGTTGAGGTTAATGGAAGCTCCTAGAGCTCTAGATACATCACGATCGATGGATCGAGCATCGGCACACGGTGCCGAGGTAGAAGCACCTTCGAGAGCCGGGGCTCTCGACGATAGCTGTTTTACGATTTTCACATCCGCCCCAACTGCCTCGACACGCGACATCGAGGTTTTAGGGTGCTTGACAGCCATGAACGCGTAGGATCTAGCGTAGATCAGTGATTTATACATTCTATCCCTTCGAAGCGAGCGTTATCTGGATCGCTGATGGACTGAGATCTTGAATAGCGGTGAAATTTTTCGTTTTCCGCTTGCTCTAGCACGCGGAATAAATTCAGATTTCTCTCTGTGAGAGATGTCCGCGAGTAACGCGTAAGTTTAACGAAACGTTTCGTTCGTTCGAAATGTACCTTGAAAATTTGTGAAATTACAGCGGTGATTCCAATCATGACTATCTCGAATAAATATTCGTTCCGGAGAAAACGATCTATGCTAATCGAAATCTGAATGAAGTCAGGGGTCCGTAGGTTTCTTCCTTAAACATCGTCGATGTTAGAAACGTAACATAGTAAACCGAGTTCTTTGCGTTCACCGACGACAGTGAACAGCCTCACCAACACTGGCATCACGAGAAAATCCCGGTACAGTAAATTCTCCCTAATTTTCCTTCAGCTTGTAAACGGAAATGGGCTATTTGGGAAGAGCTGACACGATTATTCGAGCCTCGCGACTCGTTTTTATACTTGCGGATCGTCAACGATTATAAAAACGAGGTACAGGGCTCGAATAATCGTATCTTCTCTTCCCAAATGGTCCATTTTTGTGCACAGTCTGAGCGTCAATTAGGGAGAATTTACCGTACACCGAACTCCTTTTTCGTTTCGACAACCGGTAGACGATTCTTGTAGATTTCGATACCTTCATCTTCAAATCTCGGAACTTTTTCGGGTTCAATCGCAAAAGCCACGCGAATTATTCCTGCCTGGGATGATTCCCCAGGCTCTTCCGGGTATAACAATGCACCTTTTTACAATTATAGAGACATTTAAACACGCGTAAAAAAATGCTAGAAGAGAGCAAGGCACTCGATAGCTGAACATACAAGAGCGTCGATCGTGTTGAAGTCTACATGTCCCAAAAATGTCTTGCAATCCCGAAATGGAGGGTTCCTGAGATCATTTGAAGGAACTTTTTCCTTAGCGAAAATGCGATCCGCGGCTTCGTTCGCGAGTTATTAACGAAAAACAGTGACCAAGGAGAGGCGTGATCAGTTGGTGCGAGACGGCCGATCCAATCAGCGGAACTGGGATTCGACCGCTCGACCGCTGGCGCCGTCGGCTCGGCCGCCTCGCGCCAGCTGAGCTGGAATTCGACCGCTGGCGCCGTTAGCTCGGCCGCCTCGCGCCAGCCGAGCTCGCTTCTTATTGGTCACCGTTTTTCGTCAATAACTCGTAAACAAAGCCGCGGATCGCATTTTCGCCAAGGAAAAAGTTACTCCAAATGACCTCAGGAACTCCTTATTTCTGGATTACGAGATATTTTTGGGACACCCTAAGAATTACCTATCGATCGTTGGAACGGGAAATCGGTGCCGGGACATCGGTCAGTGAAACCGTCCTGAACGGTAGTTGGAACGGTTCGCACGTCCTTGGGACTAATCGTAGGGGTCGTTTAGCGTTAGAGGATCTATAGCGTAGCGTGGGGTCGGCAGAGGCCGATCGCCGGTTGCAGCGGACGCAATTCGCAACCTGGGGGACCCGTCCGACGACTCTGCGGGGCTCACGAGTAGCTAAACCTAGGCCCAATCCGTAGAACAGTCTGTAGGGTAGGCGTGCCTAGCGTGCAACAATGTAGTGTGTGCTTGTCGTGTGGATTTCAGCAGGCGTACAGTCAGTACATCCCGGCGACAAGGGCCCAAGTATCGGGCGCCCAGGGGGGGCAGACCGGGGCTGCGATGGACGGGACTTACCTCGTCGAGGCCTCGTTCTAACTTCCTTAAAAAGTAACGAAACGAACGTCTAAAAACGCATAACAAAAAACATATGTAACGACACAGAATTGAAACGATACTAGAAATCGCAAAACCATACCTATAACAAAATCGAACAAGTAACAAAAAAAAAAACTGCTAACATAGGCTCGGAATAAAAAAAAAAAACGGAAAAAAACTCTCGAGACACGGCCGAAAGCGCACCGGAACGAGACACTCTAACGGAGACGAGAACACGCGTGTCGATAACGCACGAAGGAAGCAAAAGGTAACACGAGATACGTTTTCAGTGACCGGATCTGTACTTGTATATAAATGTCACGTTCGTGCGAGGAACAAGAGAAGAGACGGCGGAGGAGAAACCGTGAATAAAAACAAAAAAAAAAAAACAAAACAAAAACAAGTAACAGACAAATAAATGTGTAGAGGCTAAGAGAACTAGAGAGTAAAGATAAGAACACGAGCAACAAAAAAAAAGTAAACAAACAAAATAAATAAAGTAAAATAAAAATAAAAGTAAAAAGTAATAAAACAAAAAAAAAACACACACAGTGCGACACTCTTGCGAGAACAATTTAAATCAATCGAAATTCTTGTTATTTCCTCATATCCGTGCCCACCATCCGTCATGGTTCACCGATCATCGTGTGGACACACTGTTGGACCCCGTAACGATGACGTCCGCCCGCAACTCTCCTCGTCATCGTGGCCGTCGCCAATCGTCATCGTCCATCGTCATCGTCTCACCGTCACCGTCACCGTCCACCCACACCATCGTGTTTATCATCATCCGGCGACCTTTCTATTCTCCGACATCCTCTCCGTTCACCTGAACACGCGCGCAACCTGCGACAAACTAATTAACCCTTGTCGATAACCTGGGGAACACGCACGACGACGCCGACGACGACGTCAACGACAACAACAACAACAATAACAACAACAACAACAACAACAACAACAACAACAACAACAACAATGAAAAAACAAAAAAAACACAACGTTTTGCACGAAACGAACGACGGAAAAAAAACGAACGAAACGGCATGAAACGAAAATCGTTCGAACGACAACAATTTGGTTCGGCGTGAAACCGTGCGGAATTCGTAACGAACCCCGATGGATCTTTCTCGCGCGGCTCTCTCTCTTCTTCTCTTGCTCGCTCCCACGCTGGAATCTCGTGGGCGACGAAAATTAAATACAAAAAATATAATATGTATATATATATATATATATATATATATATATATATATATATATTTATATGTATGTATCTATATATATACATATATGTATATGTGATTAAACGAAACAACGTTATCGACGCTATACCGACGTTGGAACGAATTGGGAATAACGGTGCAACATGGCCGCCGGACACGCACACGAAACCGCCATATCGTAGAGCTTGTCGTATCAGATCACCACGAACGAGAGCAAGGATAGAGTGGTGCTCGTTTACGGAGACCGTATAGAAGTGCGGAAAAAGGTAAAAAGAACACCCGCGCTACGCGGAAACCGTTTCCGGTTACGATGATATAATTATTGTACGCTGTACACTATGTTGTGGATCGTTTCGGTGTCTGTTGTACGGCCGGCGCGCGATCCACGCGATCCTCGCGTGTTAAACGATCGTATACACCGGGGGTGGTCCGGTTCGTTTCTTTGCAATGGAAAAAAAAGAACCGCAGCGACACAGCATCCGGGGATTTGCTCTTTGTTGCGGCGCGCGTACCTCGGAAACTTAAGATTCCGATGATGAACGACCACTCCGTTATCGCCTGAGAGTCTGAAACGATCGCCGGACTGCGGGTCTTTGTGCTGTTGTCGAAACAAATGCGCTTCTTGTTCTGTTTCGTTCGAATGTTCCTTGGATGTCTCGTAAAATCCGCGGTCTAATTGTTATTAATGGACCGAGGATGTCGATGTACGTTTCGATGCTTTAGGATCGCGAAATTTCTGCGGGAAGTTCGACGAGAAACGAACGCGAAAAGTTGCGCAGTTCGTGAGACGCCGATGAGGGAACATTGTGCTGCGAGAATGGGCTCTTTTCCATCAAATTGGTTCGCTGTAGAAGAATATACAGGGTGTCCCGAAAATGTCTCGCAATCTGGAAATGGGGGGTTCCTGAGGTCATTTGAAGCAACTTTTTCCTTTGCGACAATTTTCTCCGATGCTTCGTTTACGAGTTATCAACGAAAAACACTGACCAATAAGAGGCGAGCTCGGCTGGCGCGCGGTGACCCAGCCAACGAGTGCACGGAGCCCAGTTCCGCTCATTGACTCGGCCGTCTCGCGCCAAACGATCTCGCCTCTGATTGGTCACTGTTTTTCAGTAATAACTCGTAAACGAAGCCGCGGATTGCATTTTCGCTAAGGAAAAAGTTGCTTCAAATGACCTCAGGAATCCCCTACTTTCGGATTGGGAGACATTTTTGGGACACTCTGTACAGACTCGAACAGACAAGACAGAACGCAACAAGACCTGCAGACTTATAAAACGGTGTCCGGAAGACAACGAGATCTCCACGATTAACGTAGTTTACGATTAGTGCAGTGTATACGATCGTGCGTTACGGCGCGTTTAGGCCTGTCGAACGAATGCTAGTTCGTCCCTCGGTTCGGCCGAAGTTCGTATTTTGTTTTATTATGTACCGTCGGTTTGTATTTGTATCGATTTCGAGTGGACGTTCACGAAGCAAAAACGAGCGAATCTCGCCGAATGCCGAGCGTAGATATTACTTCTGTTCCATTTCGAATGCTTTGCGTAGCCAACTTCGCCGAACGATCGATCACGGAATCGAAATTTTGTATTTTGGCACTTTGTCGAACCGCGGAGGGGAACGAGGACTCGTTCGTTCGGCTCGAACGCCTTTCGACGAGGGTTGCGTGATCGCGCGCGCGTACAAACTTCCACGATGTTTTCTAAGATGTGTATAAGATGTGTGGTCGTTGGGAGGATATGAGGCAGCTTTTCATGTCCTTCGACGCCAGGATCAGGACGAAGGACACACGAAGGCCTCCCCATGCATCCCCTTGGTGGTCGAGAATATATCGTGCCGCGTGGCTGATCCCTGGATTGGCTTCTGGGTGTCTGCTTTCCCCGAGAAACACTCCTCCCCTCGGCCAAGCTTCTACTTCTTTTTCTTCTTCTTCTACTTCTTCTACTACTTCTTCTTCTTCTTCTTCTTTTTCTTCTTCTTCTGATCACCTAGCTTCCCAGCTTTCGTCCTCCCATAATTTTTCTTTTACGATTCCTCCCCGTTCTTCGAGGGTCTTTCTTTTCTCCCCGCGTACCGGAAGTCCACGCAGACACGAAACCACCCTCCTGGCATGGCGCCCATCCCCCGATCCGCACCAACAACGCGTTGCGGCTGATTTTCTTGATCTGGCTTCTGACGAATGCATTCTCGCGCGAGATCGGCTTCAAGCCCACTGCGTCTGCATCTTGATGCACTGCTGCTGAAAAGTTTGCGAGCATCTTGTTATCGACGATCCCGTTCCGTGTTTTTACGCTTCCGGAAAATTCGGATACGTACATTTTAAAACGAAGGAACGTGTAAGGACGTTCGATGGAACGATCTGAGAACGGCGTTGTGTGCGATGGAGTTTCTATGGTAATTTTAATGCCTCGGGACTCTGTGTGTCCACACCCCCTCCCCCCTGGCAGGAACCTCGAAATTCGCAGCTTTGTATACTCTCTGGGATAATGGAACTTGGGGACAATTTGTCATCTGACAATGTTATAATTAAACTGCGGTTTTCGTGCTGTTACGGGAAATATTAATACATCAAGAAAGTATGTCTAAATAATTTAAAAACACTGTTGTTTTATTTTTAAATGGATGGAATATTCAGAGAAAGGAAGAAACGTTTATATGTGGTTTTTATATTTTGCAATTAGTGTCGATAAATTTTATTTTACGTTTGAATCCGCAGTCTCTGTTAACTCTTTGGGGCACAAGATTTTAGAAAATGAAATAGTCTCATGTCGCACAGAAATTTTATTGCGCTTTAAATTATACAAAATTGGTACATTTTTGTTGGAAAAAGAAATCACATAATATAAAAACATAAAATAATAATAATAATTCGATCCCGACAATTCGTTTTGTCGTTATAGAATGGGACTCAAAATAATCCCACCGTGCCGCATGGGTTCACGAATGCGCATGCAGCGATCGCAATATTTCGAGGTGGTTCTATAAAAATGTCCCACTATGCATTACCGTGCATCAAAATGATGGGACATTTTTAATCCCGCCGTGCCGCAAAGAGGTCCAATGCCGCCCATATGCTTGGCAAAAATCAATAAAACGTCTAATAGACGCGATAAACGAAGAATAGACGCGGTAATTTTCATGAAAATGTATCAACGAATTTTAATTAAAAAACAAATATTTCTTCTCTATATCTGCTATAAAACTCTTCAGTACATAATTTCGCTTCGTACGAAAACTAGCTCGGACTTGGCGGTCCGCGAACGTGAAATACTTCTGGTCCGCCAAGGGTTAACTATCGTGGGTGAACTATAAAATTTGAAGGATCGCGGAATTTAAAGTGGCCGACAACCGAAAGATATTACGCATCGAACGTGTAAATAATTGCAGAGGCTGACTGGCCACGGTCGGGGTCCCAGTAATTCGTAGGCCGCGATAATTAGTCCGTCGGATCGAGTGCTTTTTGCCAGGGGTAGCGCGCGCGAGCTCATCAATATTTCACCGGCGAATCGACGGCTCGCCACCGTTCGATAAGCAACGGCAAACTTTTGAGGGGCAGGGTAGGACGCATCCCCAACCCCGTCGCGACCCACCCCCACCCGACCGCGGGTCTGTAGTTTATTTTACTTTAGCGAGCTTCCCATCCGTGCATCGTCGCGTTTAGGATGCCGACGGCCGAAACAGGCCGCGCGCGCGCACACACACAGGGAGAACGAGATTAGGTTTCCCATTTAGGGGAGCGTTCCACTTCGTTCTTCCGTAAAGCGGGAGACGACGAGAATCGCGAAGCTCGCGACACCGGGGGCGGTTCCTACGCGCCTTCCTCGGATCTTCTCCCTTTGTTCGTGAGCTCGCTCGGATCGTCACGACGCCGAAGAAATACCGGGAACAAAGAGCCCGCGACATGTTTCTTCCCTAAAATAGCTGTCAACCGAGTCCCTTTGTTCGATTACGGCCGCCGTCTCGGGGAACGATCAGCCTCCGCCACTGTCTCTCCCGCGATTGTCTTCAGGACTGTTGGTTTAACGAGCGCTTGAACCGCGCTTCCGTTCAATCAGCCCCGCGCGCTGCCCGTCAAGGATGCTCTCCTTTGAGCCGGATTTTTCGGAAGAATGCCTTTGCCGTGTTTCATGGCGCGACGGAACGATTATCGACGAGGAAACAATAACTCGGAACTTTCCCCGAGCGGAAGACCGATGGCCGATCGATCGTTTCCTCGCGTTTAACCGGCCGCAAACTAAATTGTTTATTAGCGGCGATCACTTTCCGCTGATTACTTCTCCTCGTCGATTTATACCTTCGTTCGCGGGAACGCCGATTGATACTGCCAGTAACTTGAGAATCGTGAATACAGTAATGTCTCTCTAATTGACGCACAGATTGTCCAGCAAAAATGGACAATTCGGGGAGAAGAGATACGATTATCCGAGCCTCGCGGCTCGGTTCTATTAGTTGCCGATTGTCAACAACTATGAAAACGTGATGCAAGGCTCGAATAATCGTATCTCCTCTTTCCAAATTGTTCATTTACTGTAATGTCTCCCTTACCGACGCTCAGGTTGTCCACTAAAATAGATAATTTGGGAAGAGGAGATACGATTATTCGAGCCTTGCGGTTTATTTTTATAGTTATAAATTGACCACAATTATAAAAACGAGCCGCAAGGCTAGAATAATCGTATCTCCTCTTCCCAAATTATCCATTTTAGTGGACAGTCTGAGCGTCAGTAAGGGAGACATTACTGTGTGTGCAGAATCTGAGCATCAGTTAGGGAGACATTACTGTATTGCCGTCTCGAGTCTAGGCATGGGAACACCGGCGACCGATGCGACGCCGATTTTTACGAATCTTCGCGCAGCTGTTTGATTGTCTCGTCGAAGTCACGTTTTCCTTGTTTTCGCGGAGAAGTGACTTTTTCCGAAATTATTTTCGCACAGTCCAGCGAACGCTTGTGCAAAGATTCGTCGAAATCGGCGCGTATCAATCGCTGGATTTCCCTTGTTAGTTTAGTTGCAATGGTTAGTATTTACTGGATCCATTGGTCTACGAAATTTAAAACATGGTTCAACTATCGGCAAAAATGTACGCAAAAGTCAAACCAGAGACGCTGTTACAGTTTCGTCAGAAGTAAAAGGTAGCCATCTCAAAGGTAGCCAATTCGTCTAAGATTACGATTGCAGCCTCGTCAACACTGTACGTGCAGTAAATTCTCCCCAATTGACGCTCGGTTTGTACCAAAAAATGGACAATTTAGAAAGTGGAGATACGATTATTCGAGCCTTGCACCTCGTTTTTATAATTGTCGACGATCGGCAACTATAAAAATGAGCCGAGAGGCTCGAATAATCGTACCTCCTCTTCCGAAATTGTCCATTTGCTTCCAAGCTGAGCGTCAATTAGGGAGAATTTACTGTGATATGAAACGAAAATTTTGGCACTAGAATCACCGAGCACTGAGAGTATAATAACTAGCTTATAACTACCACGCAGTACCACCGGCATTGCGTTCGCTTGAATTTTGCTTGTTTCGCTTGCAAAACGCTAGATCTCTTCGGCAATTTCTAGCGGAAGCGGCTCGATTATTATCGAAACCTATTGCCTCGACGGTTTCCAACGAGGAAAAGCGTTTCGTCAACAAATTCTCCGCCGCCCTGAATGCGTTAATAAGCCAGCAATCTCATCCGCGCGGCGGCAGCCGGTGATTAATGTGCTCCAGCCTGAAAGACGTCGACAACGGTTCGTACGATGCACCCCCTCCCGCTCCGCCCCCGCCTGCTATCCGGCATCCGCAGCCCCTCCTAATGCGTTTTCCTTGTATTATGTTTAATGCGACGCGAACGTGCGCGTTGCTCCGTTCCTTCGCTCTCGCTTTCCCTCTCCGACACGCGCGATTTTTCGCAACCCGAAACGCTTTTCTCCGGCAACGGAAAAATCCGTCTCTCGTCCGTTCGTCGGCGCAGGCCGCGGCGGTGGGATCAATCGCGGAAGTGCCAACGGAAAGACACGTACCGTTTTTATTTCCTTGTAATAAAAATTCCTCCTCGGACGTTTCCCCGACAGACGCGGAGCTCCGGTGAAATCTTTCCTAGTTCCTCCGGTCGCCGGAAGCCTTCGAGTTGTTGACTGCTGAAAGCATTTCATGCATTCGATTATGGCTGTGAATTTTTGATGGAAACGCGAAGACGGTGGTTGCCAGAATTTTTGTATCTCGAACTTTGTCGGCGTCTCCGAAGTTTTGTCGCGAATAGTGAAATTATCTGGACCACACCTCTGTATAAGCGTTAAAACATTTGGAGCTTTTTTTATTCGTTGCAGCACGATTTTTTCCGCGACCACGTTGATTAACACTTTTATTCATTCTTAATCATTTTTCTTGTAGAACGAGACAAGTTTTCAGTTTAAATCTCCAGTTAATTTCGATTCGTAGATATTCAGAACAGAAAAATCAAATTTTGTTTCGATCCAGCAAGAATTAATAACATTCATTTTTAGTCAATTATCTATGGAATCTTCGTCGTGACTGTGACTCGTTGCTATAGCGCAACGGGTTGAACAACTCTTCCAGATTGGACATTCTGATGAAATTGTAATAGTAGACCGTCTAAATTTTCGCATCGCCAAATTTTTACCAGAATCGTAAAATTAATACCGCCGTCTGGTGTACAAGTTTTAAAATCTTTGGAGATCTTCCGTCTTAATTTTTTCTAAAGAACTCTTCAAGTTTTGACAGAGACAACTTCTTGTTCGAATTTTAGTAAATCGAACCACCATCGTGCGATCGTTGAAGTCTTTTGATTCTTTGAAGTTGGACATGCTTTTTTTAACGTCGCGATTCCAGACGCGGAAGAGAGGCTCCATTAGCCAGGTCGGTTCCTTTGACTTTCCGATTACACTTTCATTTACTGTCAGTATCGTATTACGAAGTGTCAAGAAGACGGCGGCGCGCAAAGCTCAACACGGTTACCAGTGTTTCATCAGTTCCCCGGACAAAGCGCCGGAGCGTCCCTTTGTTCCGGTTGGATATCCGCGTCGCGACGCTCTCGCTGTCGGCGGTAGAACGCGTTTCCTCGGTCGTTCGTGGCCCGACGCAACGATCAATCGCTGGAAACGGGTCCCGTAACCGAAATAACGACAGAAAGAAACCACAACGGGCGTCTCGTGCGTCACAGGTGAAAAGAAGCAACCGCGACCGCTGGCATAAGCCGCGTTCACACACGCGACACTCGGCGATATTCCGCTTCGACAAGCTCGAGAGGGGAGGGACCGTTCGAAGAAGCACTGGCAAGCTTCCTCGAAGGCAGGCGAAGTCGCTATACTTCGTCGCATCGCGTGCCGGAAGTGTCAGCGACGGGAGATTAAGTTTCACTCGATTTGTCTAGCTCCTCTTAAGGTGTACTTCGAGAATTTTTCTGGGGATAACTAAGCGCCTCGCATTTATGAAGCTTGGCAGGCTTATTTGCATACGTTCGGACTGTATCTCGGAATTTTTATGGCTCGCTGTCGCGAAAATTGTGGCAACTGCGTGTCCGGAAACCGGACCGTATCATTTATCGCGCAATCGTTAAAGTCTTTTAAAATACGCTGTCCCAAATTATCTTTCATTATTAAAAACGTCTTGCTTAGTTAATATTTTTTGACTATTCCAACTACGCGTGCACTCGGTGTACACGAATACTTTGACATCGATCGTCAGAACCGGTCTTCGTCTCCGACATACTATTACCAAAATTTCGATGACAGCAATATATAGGGTGTTTATGTTATCTTACGCGTCTCTTTGAATTGAAAAAAAAGTAATAATCTTGTTTCTGACACAATGGCCTGGACAAGGGTTCATGACGAAGAAGCAATATCTTTGTCACCGAATGCCATGTAAATGTCCATTCGGGAACATTTAAAGGTCGCAGGTCAGAGATCGTTAAATTCGTCTTGATGTGCATCGCAATGCTGCGTCATAAAAAGCAGGGATAATGTAAAAAGTAGCGAAGACCTACGTCAAAAGAAATATCCTCGAGAGAGAAAGAAACATGGATCGTAATATTTTTAGCTTCGAACTAAACAAAGTTGTCCTGTCACATTTTCTTATATCGGCAAAAATAACGAGGATATTTTAATGTACAGGATAAAATAAACACCCTACATAAAAATTCGTTACGGTAGTCCAGACATATGCCAACAACTTCGCAAAGTTTCACGAGTGTGTATCGAGTGATTGATCGGCAAAAAGATCGAAGACCGCGGCGGGTTTCGGTGTGCACGAGGCATAAAGGTCGCGGTTGCATCGGCGCAGCAGCGTCGCGACCGGTGCATCGCGACGCGACAGGAAGGGCGTCCCGACGGATATCAGCGTTACGGACAGGCCGGTTGAAAGGGATTAACGACGCTTGTCGAACGGCGACGTCTTCTCGACGTCGTGACGATCACGTCGACGCGCGGCCCGCACGAAACAGAGAGAGAGAGAGAGAGAGAGAGAGAGAGAGAGAGAGAGAGAGAAAGACGCCGAACAGGAGAACTGCATTGCGGTGCAGAGATGCAGCCGACGGATTTACCGGGGAAAATCCGACGGTTTTGTGCGAATGTCGGCCCTTCGCGATCCTCGACGTTTCCCTTTTCATTTCTAATCGGCCGACTGATATCAGCTGGCCGTGCTTCGTAGCTGTTCCAACTATTTAACGACCCGATTGCGGATCCTTGTACAAACTCGATTTTCCAATAATCGTTTCAACCGCGTCGAACGTTAGTCGAACGGATATTAAACAACTGATACGATTCGTTGAAAATTTATTTATTTCGCTCGCTGGAAACGCGCAAGGATCTACGATCTATCGACGACTCTACGGAAATGTTTAACAAACGCTTGGAGAACGACGTCGCTATATTATTTTCGTTAACTTTGCCGCTGCTGCCAGACGTCGGCGACGGATCCTGCGAACTCTGGCGCTGTTCCTAATTTTTCCGGCGACTCGTTTCAATTTCTTAATGGGCAACGGACGATTTTAGTCGGACAACGAACGAGAAAGGATCCACGGTTGTTATCCAATGTCGATAAAAGATCCCGCGAGCTTCGACACGGTCCTTAATTCCGTGAAATTTTTCTGTTTTATGGCTTCCATTTCGTTAAGCAGCACAGGCTGACTTTAATCAGCCAGTGGTCAAGAAAAAATCCCCGTTACGCGATTTTAAGTATGTCGTACGGTGTTGAATTCCTTGAAATGTCTGCGTCGTGTGTGGCTTCGATCTCGTAAAAGATCTTTAAAATCTAGTAAGAGTCTTTACTTTAAAATCTAAGAGAGACTTAGATCTGGTAAAAGATCTTTTTCATCAGCCACACCGTCGAACGATCATCATTCGATTATCATTTCAAAAAGGCATGATTGAACATTCTAAGGACCGTGATAAGATCCTTCTGGTCAACGATCGACGGATCCTGAGATCTCTGGCGCCCTGGCACCCTCGCCTATCCCAAATTGAACCGAAAAAGGAATCGTCAAACCAGTCAGAATCCGCGAATGAGATTCGTCGCCGATCGAGATCTCGCGTCGATCCGAACACGATCGACGCGCAGAGAGAAATAGAAACGCAGCCGTCAAAGGCAACTCGCGACGGTAGGCTGTTTGTTAGCGCTCGATCCGCTTCGAGGAGCGAGCGAGCGAGCGAGCGATTAATCCCGCGAGTAAACCCGCTTCGCTAGTAGGCTTTCGTTTCCACCAAGGACGAGGGATGAACGCACGTGAGAATCGTGCGTGCATCTGGCCGAGAGAAGAGCTAGAACCGCGCAGTTACCACTAGGCACGCACACTGCATCCTGGATTGCGTTTCATTGTTCGAGAATCGAGCGACGACGGTGTTGTTCGCAGCCGCAGCACGTAGCGCGATCCGTTCGTGCGAGAAACGAAAAAGACAACCGGAGAAAAGAACGGAGGAAACGCATACGCACGCGGTGGGGAAACAACGACAGGAGGATAAATAAAAAAAGAGAGAAAAAAAGAGAAAAGAGAAACGAAAAAAGAACGAAACGGATAAAAATCGAGAAAAGCACACCGAGGCGAAACGAATCGAACCGCATATTCGCACAGACACGTACGCGCGACCCACACGTGAGTAGACCCGTGAATGAACACACACGGAGAGACACGCGTACAGGACATCGACGGAGATTCGATTGAAAAGCGCAAAAGGGAGCTCTGTTTGAACAACGACGCCGGCGAGGATCCGAGACACTCGTCTTGCAATTAGTGGCTTGTCGAACACGATCATGATTACATATATATATATATATATATATTGCACCTGGCATGCTTTATTTTTACTTCTATCGATCGGAACCGACCACCTTTTTGCCACAAGCAGAGCACGGTCGTACCACCGATATTATATATACATATATATGTATATCTATGTATATGTATACTACCTTTCTGTTTCGACACCAATTCATGTTTTACCTGTTTTATTTCGTAGCCGCCGCCGCCGAATTGCTGTTGCGTATCGCTGTCACGTGTACATATCTATCTATTTATCTGTCTATTTATCTGTCTGTCTATCTATCTATCTGTCTATATATCTGTCTATCTATCTATCTATCTATCTATCTATCTATTTATCTGTCTATATCTGTCTGTTCCATATTTTCTTTGTCCGCTGTTTGTTACATGCTCGACAGTCTGTCGTTCGAAATGTCTGTTCAGTAGAAGCACAACGTTTGTCCGCTTTCCCCCCTCCCCTTGATCTCTCACAGTCGTCGTTCTCACGTTTTTTCTCGCTGTTCTGTTGTTTCATTTTACGTCCGCATGATCTATCTATCTATCTATCTGTCTATCTATCTATCTATATAGAAAGTATACGTGGAGAACTCTGTCTCTGTTTTTTTCTATACGAGAACTCGGTCCGCACGTGTTTGAGGACCGCGCGCCCTCTTTCATTCTTCCCCCCTCATTCCTCTCGACATCTCTCTTCGCTCGTGGTCTCAGCTTTGCGACGATTATCGGACAAGAAGAACCGAACTGCGACGGATCTACGATCCTGCGGCACTGCTATCGATCACGGGACGTACCGGCACGATCTTCCGGAAATTCGTCCGCTCTGGGGAATCCAACGTGCGCGCGTCGCGCGAATTCAGATTTTTCCAGTGAAATTCACGGAAATTGAAATTTTATTGCGCCGTATCCGTAGGGACCGCGATTTCGATTACTTTATAAATAATTCGCGCGACCTACTCGGCTCTAGAAGAATCAAGTAGAGAGCAGCGATTCGCAATTTTTGTAAATCAGTTCGTAGGAGTCCGAGCCCGGATGAAATTGCTTTGTGAATTGTTAGACGACTTTTTGCCTGGAGAATTTTTATTTTGCGCGAAAGAGAAAGAACACGGTAGAAGTTTCGGTCGGATGCAATAGCATTTTCTTTTACATTTGATTCTGGATGGTTATTGCCAGATCGCTCTAGAAGAGCTCTAAAAGATCGCATTCGTGGCTCAATGTAAACCACTTTGTAGGAATTAGGCTCTGAAATCACATTTTGTTGGATGACATATACGTAGAGAACTTTTACTTTGCACCAAGATCAGCAACACGAGTTTCGGTACAATTTAACACGGTTTTCTTTTATTTTGTATTCCAAATGATTACTATCGGATTACTCAAGAAGAGTTCTAGAAGATCGTAAGCTCTTTTCGTAACTTACAAACGAATTTGTAGGATCCAGAGACTGGAAGAAATTTCTTTACGAAACGAATTTTCATTTTGCACAAAGATCCACGATACGAGCTTCGATTAAAGACAGAATACGGTTTCCTTTCACTTTCGATTCTAACAATAATGATCGCTAAATTCAATAGATTCTTGTCCTAACAGAATTCAGGAATTATCTGTTCGCTGTCGGTAGGAACCGCTGGATGTTCATTCCCCCGGTTCATTAACCTTTCCGTTGAAAAATCAAGCGGGGGGTGATAAAGAGGATCGATCGGTGCCGCCGGAAGTGCGCCGCGCGTGATCGCATCTCATCCCATCTCATCCGAAATCGAGCGGCGAGAGTAGCTTCTCCGCGGCGGGGAGTTGCTCGTGGGAGAGAAACGGGATCACGGTTCGGATGTTCGCATGTTCCGTCTTCCGGAATCATGCTCGAGGAGCTCGGAACAGAAACGAGATAGAACTCAGCGAAAGCCGAAAAGAGGAAGCGAGAGAAAGAGAGAGAGAGAGAAAGATAACGAGAGACAGAAAACGATAGAGAGGGAGAGACGATAACGTAGACAAAAAGAGAGAGAGAGAGGGAGAGAGAGAGAGAGAAAGCTAATCACAGGATAATCACGGAGAGTGAGAGAGAGGCAGAGGGAGAGAGAGAGAGAGAGAGAAAGAGAAGGAGAGGGAGGAAGGAGAGAGAGAGCGAGAGAGAGAGAGAGAGAGACGTAGAGCTTAGAATAATTTTGTCTTTACGAATAGCATTGATATTTCTAGAACTGTAGATACGGAGAGAAAGCGATCGAGAGAAAGGAGAGAATATTCGAGTGAGAATGCGAGAGCGAAAGAGAGGGAGAGAGAGAGCGAGAGGGAGAGAGAACGGGCAGAGTGAAAGAAGATTTTTGAGAGAAAGATAAGATTGGAGAAGCTGGAGGAAGAGTCTAAATTGAAACATTTCCGAAATGCGAATTGTTCCAGGACCTAAAGAAGCGCGGTTCCCACACCTGCGACATGCAGGCCCTACAGCCACTTCCGGTCCCAACTACCACCGCCACCACCACCAACACCGCGCCTGCCATGACTACTTCCGGTGGGCAGCCACCGCTTCCGGTATCGGAGACCGCTTGAGTCGATCACCGAGACCAATCACGAACACCATATCCGCTATTACGAGAAAAATAAAACAAATGTAACAATGTAATTATCACCTCCGACAAATTACCAACCACCACCGTCCTCCTCTTCTACCCGACGAGAAAAGATGATAGTACCAGAAACAGAACAATGGCCGACCGGCCGGAAGAACGGTGAGCCTGCTTTTTCACGATCTACTATTTCGACCGAATCGCGTTGTTAACGAGGTGCCGAGGCCGAGCCGGAAGTGGCAAAGGGGTCCCGGAGGATCGCCAGGATCCTCCGTCGTCGAACACGAGTCTCGCTTTCGATCTCGGTTTCGATTCTATATCTTTTTGTTTTGTTTTTTTTTACCTGATCTGCGCCTTCTCGGTTCTTTGTTTCTCCATACCTTTCGTCTTGCCGCTCTCTTCGACCTTCTGCACGCAGTTCGGATTGCTACGCGATCATGCGAGTCCCGGGCCAATGCTACTTCCCTCGGCCCACGCATCCGAATTTCTCTTAACTTTGCATTATTTACAGCTGCGATCGCCGGAACCAGCCCATTCGCGTTCCAATGGAAATTTAGTCACGTACAATCGACCGATAATTTTCGAGAGTCGAAAGC
Organism: Megalopta genalis; assembly: GCF_051020955.1. Classification (NCBI taxonomy): domain Eukaryota; kingdom Metazoa; phylum Arthropoda; class Insecta; order Hymenoptera; family Halictidae; genus Megalopta; species Megalopta genalis. Next base: position 8,723,531 of record NC_135019.1, read on the forward strand.
AAAGAAGCGAGCAGGCGAATTTTTGAATTGTTTCATTTGATTCGAGCGCTCGGAAGACGCTGCACTTTTGGAGTGGCGGATGAGGATTGAACAAGTTACACAGGGATGTTTAAATTACGAGAATTTTAAATAGTAAAAAGTGTTTTAAATAGTTTTATATAGTAAGATAGTTTAAAAGTTTTAAATAGTAAAATTTTATTCGTTTCGTTCGAGTGTAAAGAACACGTTTCTCGTTTAGAAACCAAGACAATGATGCCAGATCGCCAGCAGACAGTGGTTAAATAATTCACCTACATTTCTTTTTTACCATATTTAATTTACAAAAATTTTAGTAAATAGTAAATTCATTTAACCTCGATAATACTGTGAAAAGATAAGTATATTGAGAACGAATGCCGACACATCGAGGACGTCAGAATTATATAGAAGTATACTCATTGCAGAAGTTACACTCGTATCATTCGACAATGTATAATAGCAAAAGACCAAGACATATCGTCCATTTATTATAATATTATATATTATTACTTTATCGTACATTTCTCTCATTATTTAAATCCTTGGCACATAATCCAGCTTTCGTTCTATACAATATTCTTAGTAATTTGAAAATCCTCGTCTCGGCCGAGGGTTAACTTGTGAAGAACCCTCTTTGGCAAACATTGAAGTCTGAATATTCAATGAGATAAATAGACCGGTAAAAAGTGAAGGGGCTAATTCCGGCGATCCAAGGACCCAGCAGGTCCTCCACATCGATCCCTCGTCCCCCCGAGGACGCCGAAGAAGGGAGACGGATGAGATATAGCGTATGCCGTAGCGCTCGGAGCACGTTTTTGGACGCAACGCTCTATCCCCCATCCTTGTTCGCATGGCTACAGCAAGAATCGACCACGGTCAGCCCTCGGGATCGATTTTCCGTTCGATTCGACGCGGTGCGATCCGGCCTGTGGGGGTGGCGGGCTTAGCGTCCCTGGTCCGCCGAGGCGTCGCCCCCCATCCCCCCTAAATCCACGCGAAAGTCCTTCGTCGTTGACGTTGATCAAGTTTTATCGCTCCGTCCAAAGAGCTACGGTCTCGCCCACGGGCCGAAAGGGCTTACCGTTCGTCCAAGAAGACGCATCGAGCTTTGCTTTTAACGCGACAACGGAGAAAAGCGGCGCGATCGGGGCGCTTGATCGATCGTTCCAACGTCGTCGACGTTTTATAGCCGGCCGATGCTCTGCGACCGATTAAGAGGACCTTAAAAACCCGTTCGCGGGTGCCTTTGCAAGCGAATTACATACCGAGGAAACACGATAGTCGAGATTGTGGCTGACCAGGCAGCCTTCGCAGCTGCCGTCGTTGCAGCGTATGGCTCGATATGAAGGAACTAAGAGGACTTGGAAATTGAGAAAACGCATCTGGAGCTGAAGAGATTGGAACGTCTTCTGTCAGGCGGACGGAGTTTGACGTTCGATCTGATATCCTGAAAGATATTCGTTTAACGGAAGATTGCTTTACGAGTAGAATCGAAATAATAATTTAATTCGCGAGACAATGTTTCCGGAAATGTCTCCGATTGGATTGGCAGGAAACGAGGCATGTTGGCACAATAATAATAATAGCACAATAATAATCGACTGATTTTCCCGCGAATGCCTATCGTCTTCCATCTTCTTTCTATAGCTCCTTCTACCAGCTATCATTCATTGTTACCGAAATAGTTTGCCTTCGCTTCTACTTCCAATCTTTCTTAATTATTCCTACTTTCGCTCAGGTTTGAAATTGTTCATTTACATCAGCCGTCATCTTCTCAGCTCCTCCTACAGAACTTCTTAGCTCCTCTCACCCGAAACAACCGACACCATTCTCTGCGAGCAATTATCCTTCCAACGGAAGGATACAGCTTCCTAGAATTCAAGTAGATCATCGTCGAATTGATCCTCTTCAACAACGACGCACTCTGATTTTCCTCGGCCCATCCCCCCCCCCCCCATTCTGTTCGACTCGTCCCACGAGACAGCCTCTCCTAAGAACATCATTCTCGAAACAGCTGATTCCGGTAACGAGACACCAGTCATTCCATGGAAAGGGACTCGAGTATCCGGGGAATTTCTCCGGAACATTGTCGGAACGAATCGATCCAACGTTGACGGAAGGGATCGGACAATATTATGACAGAGCAAGAGTTTCGGAAGCCACTTGGCTTCCAATGGGTCGATGGAGGAGGTCAGGGGGAGGGTGGATAGGCCTAATGGAAGAACACATCGTGGCCGGTCCACGTTGGTTTTGTAGTCGACCGTCGGTCAACATTAGCGTAACGTTCGCCAGGGCGTTCGGAGGGTGAGGGGAACGTCGCAAAGCTGCTTTGAAAGCAGCGGTCGGCTCCGGCCCCGGCGTCCATTTCGAAGATGAAACCTCCGGCCGCGTTTATTCAGGGATCAAAACAGCGAGCCGAAGGTTGACTCGAACCTAACACATCGACTCCGGCCTGCTCCTGTGTACGACCAAATTAAACGTTCACACCTGCCCTGCTCCGGAATGCGTTTGCTTTGAGCCCCGGTAGCCGGGCGGTTAAATGGCCTGTTAGCTAATGGAACAGCGAAGACGATGCGCGTTCGTACAGGGATGCCTCTGTTTGATTTCGTTCGCCTCCGCGATCGTTCGTTGGAGCAGCAACTGCCTTTTGAACTCGGTCGTCGTAGATTCTGCCTCTAGAGAATCGAATTGTCAATTTCACCGTTCCTGGTTCAGCAATTTCGCCGCGAGTCTTACTTTCCCCTTTCTTCGACTGTCTTCTGGTTCCAAAGTACGTACAGTAATTTCTCCCTAATTCGCGCTCAGATTGCGCACAGAAATTTGGGAAGAGGAGATACGATTATTCGAGCCTCGCGGTTCGTTTTTATAGTTACCGAGAGTCAACAACCATGAGAACAAGACGCAAGGCTGGAATAATCGTATCTCCTCTTCCCAAGTTGTCAATTTCATCGTTCCTGGTCCAGTAATTTCGCTGTGAATTTTACTTTCCTCTTTCTTCGACTGTCTTCTGGTTCCAAAGTACGTACAGTAATTTCTCCCTAATTCGCGCTCAGATCGCGCACAGAAATTTGGGAAGAGGAGATACGATTATTCGAGCCTCGCGGTTCGTTTTTATAGTTACCGAGAGTCAACAACCATGAGAACAAGACGCAAGGCTGGAATAATCGTATCTCCTCTTCCCAAGTTGTCAATTTCATCGTTCCTGGTCCAGTAATTTCGCCGCGAGTCTTACTTTCCCCTTTCTTCGACTGTCTTCTGGATCCGAAGTAGGTACAGTAATTTCTCCCTAATTCGCGCTCAGATCGCGCACAGAAATTTGGGAAGAGGAGATACGATTATTCGAGCCTCGCGGCTCGTTTTTATAGTTACCGAGTGTCAACAACCATGAAAACGAGACGCAAGGCTCGAGTAATCGTATCTGCTCTTCTTAAAATGTCAATTTCATCGTTCCTGGTCCAGTAATTTCGCTGCGAGTCTTACTTTCCTCTTTCTTCGAATGTCTTTTGGTTCCAAAGTACGTGCAGTAATTTCTCTCTAATTCACGCTCAGATTGACAGAAATGGACAATTTGGGAAGAGGAGATATTATACGATTATTCGAGCCGCGCGGCTCGTTTTTATAGTTACCGAGTGTCAACAACCATGGGAACAAGACGCAGGGCCCGAATAATCGTATCTCCTCTTCCCAAGTTGTCAATTTCATCGTTCCTGGTCCAGTAATTTCGCTGCGAGTCTTACTTTCCTCTTTCTTCGACTGTCTTCTGGTTCCGAAGTATGTGCAATAATTTCTCTCTAATTCGCGCTCGGATTGCGCATAGAAATGGACAATTTGGGGAGAGGAGATATTATACGATTATTCGAGCCTCGCGGCTCGTTTTTATAGTTACCGAGTGTCAACAACTATAAGAACGAAACGCAAGGCTGGAATAATCGTATCTTCTTTTCCCAAATTGTCCATTTTTGTGCGCAATCTTAACGCGAATTAGAGAGAAATTACTGTACCTCGAGCTCTTCGCTCGCTGTCAGTGCAGAGAATAAACTCTATAGCAGGCATGGGCAGCCTTTTCTAGTTCGTTAAAACAAGTTGCTACTGTATACTTAATTTATTTATTGTATTATAATGCTTCATCGGAATGCTCTGCATAAATCTTAAAATTAGATCGGGAATCTCTTCGTGGATAATAAAAATTTTCATTATACATTTCGTCTACCAAAAATGAGATAAAAATGTGTGTCTCCTGTTATCGACGATGATACAGCGAAAATAATGCAGCATCGATTTTTAATTTTTCTTTTATCTTCAACGTCCCGTGCGTCGTTAACACATTTTTACTGCATAAAATCCGCAGTCTACTTTGTAATAAAACGCGCGTCAACAATTTAGTGCGTAGATTGGCCTGGTACTTGAACCGCGAAACCATGACCGCCGACCTTGCAATCACTTAAGAATAATCGCGTAGAATATTCAAGGTTCCGTTCGAATGTTTCATTTATCGTAATTTCATCTTCGAAAAAAGCTGGTCTTTACCATGGATCGGGGCCGAATCGAAATGGTTGGTTGCCCGTGCCTGCTCTGCAGACTGCGCGGATTGCCGAGAATCTATTAAAGTGTTACGGTAGAGACGGCAACGCTATCATCGAAACGCCATCATCCAGAAATGACATGCTGATTCCCAGCGAACCCGTCCTGCAGATTCTCGGTCCGATCGCGGCAGCCTCTGGTTCGAGTCCGGTCGCCGGAATTCCCGGCGTGCTCTCGAAATTCACGAAGCGGTTTCCGCGGTCGTGAGCGAGACAATGTTCCCTCCCCCTTCCTCTCTCTCTCTCTCCTTCTATCTTTGCCTGTTCTCTCCCCGTTCGGGATATGTATCGTCCGGCCGTCGATGCTCGACTTTTCATTTAATCGCGATTACAGTGCAATTCGGCCGGCCGATGAGCTTACCAGTGAGCCGTGATTCGACCCCGTTTCGGCTACCGAGTGGACGAATCGGCGTATCATCGATCTCCGTAGCCGCGTTGCTCGAGTATCAGCGACCGAGAGGCTTCGAGCCCGGAATATGAAGTGCCGGCCGGCCGTCGAAAGGAGCTGATCCCCGGAAACTGGGTTCGAGGCAAATTTGCACAGGTGAAACGCCGACATCCGTGCCCCTTGGCCCCCTCCGACGTCGCTCAATCGAGCTGGTGGCTTCCTGATCGTTGTGCAAACCGTGATGCGTTACGACCGTGCCTCGAGATCCAGCGTCTTTCTCGAGTGCCTTCTGCCTGATCCGGCGACCGAGATCGATTTCGAAAGAGGGAACGGAGTTTATAGAGTGTGGACCATCCGATGAGATCGTCCGAAGTCGTTCAATTCTTCAGGGATCCATTAAAAGTTGGATTTTCAATGATTTAGTGCAGGGATGTCTTTGTTCGAGGTTCATTATTATTCTATGTGAAGACTTCATAATCGGAAGAGGTATTTATAGAGGACAAATCCACTAAAATTGGGCTTTGAATGATTTAGGACAGAGACGTCTTTAGGATGATAGACGGGAGCTTGTTCGAAGTTGATTACTTTTCAATGTCAGCATTTTAAAATCGAAAGTGGCTTTTGTAGAGGGATGAGAACCTGATGAGAACACCTGAAATCGTTCTGATCCTCAGGGCCTATTCAAAATAGGATTTTGAGCAATACGATTGAGAAATGTCTTCAGGAACTTCTTCAAGGTTCATAATTTTTCTATGTCAAGATTTTAGAAACGAAAGTGCAATTTATAGAGGGGAGAGTGATTATCTGAAATCGTTCTGGTCTCAAGGGGAGTATTAAAAATTTGATTTTGAGCGATACGATTAAGAAATGTCTTCAGGAACTTCTTCAAGGTTCATAATTTTTTTATGTCAAGATTTTAGAAACGAAAGTGCAATTTATAGAGGGGAGAGTGATTATCTGAAATCGTTCTGGTCTCAAGGGGAGTATTAAAAATTCGATTTTGAGCGATGCGATTAAGGAATGTCTTCAGGAACTTCTTCAAGGTTCATAATTTTTCTATGTCAAGATTTTAGAAGCGAAAGTGCAATTTATAGGGAGGAGAGTGATTATCTGAAATCGTTCTGGTCCTCAGGTCCTACTAAAAATTTGATTTTGAGCGATACGATTAAGAAATGTCTTCAGGAACTTCTTCAAGGCTGATAATTTTTCTCTGTCAAGATTTCAGATGCGAAAGTGTAATTTATAGGAGGGGAGGATTATCTAAAATCGTTCTAGCCTCAAACGGAGTATCAAAAATTGGATGTCGAATAATTTAATCGAGAGACGTCTTCTGCAACTTCTTCAAGATTCATAACTTTTTCGGTCTACATACTGTAGGCGATATCATTTCGAGTTTGTCGTATACTTTTTATTTCCACGTGGGGTAAGGAGACGGCGGAGGAGTTTTAGCTCTTGATCCGTACGCGAATAACTCGATTAGTAGTCGCGTTGGCTATTATACTTTGATTGAACAGTTTCTGTCATGGCTTGCGGAGCCAGTTCAGCAACTTTGAACGACTCGGGACCTCTATCGACCTGGGAAGTTTCGGGCGGTGATAATTTAGTGGTGCTGATGGTGGCTGAAAAGTTTGGATCCCGATGATACCGGAGCTTCATTGGCAAGAATTCTGGCCTATCTCCTATGCAATGGCCGGTCGGAGTCAACGTTATCGCCGCGTAGATCGAGATTCTTTACTTCGTCGGCAAAGATTATACGTTTTCCAGAGTTAATCCTGTATCCGAAATGCTTGCCATTCGATGCGAATGGAAGCGAAGCGGTGAAATCAATATAACACTCTATGCAACGGCACGCGCGTTCATATGCTAAGAGAACAGGCTATGGTTTTACATTCAGAGATTCGGAACACCTGTCGAACCCGAGCAAGTTTGAAAAGAAGTTTCTACGTCGTCGAAGGTCTTGAATAAATGTTATCCGAGGACTATCGCGACCGGCTAGACCGTATGTATACAAACATGAGGCAACAGATGTTGCCATATCGCGTGTCCTCTTATAAAATCTTGAACATTCTTCGCAGACCGCAGGTGTTCCGACACTTTCGCGACCGTGTGGCATCGAACTTTTCGACCTTCAGCAACGCCACTCTCAATTCATCGACGACGGTCTCGCCAAAATTTCCCTTGCAATCGTAGAAAGATCTTTTTTTCTACGACAGCAACGTTCACTGTTGAAGACTACACCGATTCCGAAGCTTTGCCTAGAACGATCTTAAAAATGACGCAAATTGATCCGTACAGCATAGACCACAGAGACGCACATCCATCGTTTATTCTGTTTCTAAAATAATCGAATACAAAATTGAGCAAAATTAGACACATTGTGAAACATCAAAATTCGAAGAACCCTTTATCTATGGTATCTTCTCTACCCAAAATTACTCTGTCCAAAATTTAAATTTTAACAAGAACTAAAATAATCGAATACAAAATTCAGCAAAATTAGACATAATGCACTGTGAAACATCAAAACTCGAAGACCCTCTTATCTATGGCATTTTCTCTACCGAAAATTACTCTGTCCAAAATTTAAATTTTAACAAGAACTAAAATAATCGAATACAAAATTCAGCAAAATTAGACTTAGTGCACTGTGAAACATGAAACTCGAAGATCCCCTTATCTATGGTATCTTCTCTACCCAAAATTACTCTGTCCAAAATTTAAATTTTAACAAGAACTAAAATAATCGAATACAAAATTCAGCAAAATTAGACTTAGTGCACTGTGAAACATCAAAATTCGAAGACCTCCTTATCTATGGCATTTTCTCTACCGAAAATTACTCTGTCCAAAATTTAAATTTTAACAAGAACTAAAATAATCGAATACAAAATTCAGCAAAATTAGACATAATGCACTGTGAAACATCAAAACTCGAAGACCCTCTTATCTATGGTATCTTTTCTACCCAAAATTACTCTGTCCAAAATTGAAATTTCAACAAGACCAGACAAAATGCACGACATCGAGCCTAATGACCTTCATCTATAATTTCTCCTCCATTCGAAATGACCGAATACGAAAGGAAAAGACGAAGTGCACCGTACGGCATCAAACAGGAGGAACACCCATTCGTCATTTACTTCGCACCAGATTAGCAAACACAACGCTAGAATACAACAGAAATCCAGTTTCCCGAGGAACCACTGATCCACCATTCCACCGTTCCCTAGTTTCCACAATTCGTCTCTCCGGCAAGATATTAGAATGCAACAGTAACTTTCCGGCCTCGCTCGAAGCACGTTGCCAGCTCGGAAAGCCGCTTCGGCCACGTACACACAACGCCCCGCGAAGCCTTAAAACTTACAAGGCTTTCGAGTTCGATTGAGAAAGCACCTTTCACGTCCGCGATCTAGCTGCAAACAAACTCGCCCGAACTATACCGAAACAACCGGTGGGGTGGGTTCAGCTATCGATCAGGTTCTCGTGGCAGAGACACGACGCGCCGGCAGCTCGTGTGTGCGTTTCACTTTTTTTTCCCCCTTTCTGGCAACGGCAGCCAGCCTCTCGAAATTCCTTGCCGCCACTTCACCCGGGCTTGGTGGCTGCTCTCGCGCGACAATCGAGAGTGTCTTCTTTCTTCCGACCCGTGACCGAGTTCCGGAGAGGCCTAGTTACACCTGTGGTCACTTGTCTGGCTTCGTGGAACGTCGCGATAAGCCGCGAACCCGCGGAATTCGGCCTGGAAACACGTGCTCCGCTGGTATTTCCGGTTCTTTGGCCAGTCGCGGTCGGATAGACAGCTACAGTAATGTCTCCCTTACTGACGCTCAGATTGTCCACTAAAATGGAGAATTTGGGAAGAGCAGATACGATTATTCGAGCCTTGCGGCTCGTTTTTAGAATTGTGGACAATTTATAAGCATAAAAATAAACCGCAAGGCAACTCGAATAATCGTATCTCCTCTTCCCAAATTGTCCATTTTTGTGGTCAATCTGGGCGTCAATTAGAGAGACATTACTGTATTCTTTCGTCAAGGGTCGAAAACGAACGTTCGATGAAGTAGATTTATCGACACCTCCGCCGGCATTTTCCGAACAATCTTTTCATTTCGAAGATCGTAAATTTATTTATCTCTTTGAGAAGTTGCTTCATTGTTGTTCAATTTATTCGACACTTTTGTTTTGCCGGTTTTTAGAGACTCGCTGTTATCGAATTCCTTTTTCTGCCTTTTGATTTTCATATATTCTTCTTATATATTTTTTGTATTCTTATATAATTTATATTTTCGATATTTATCGAAAAATTTGTATTTTATATTCTTATAAATATATCTATACATATTTCTTTCAAACTTTCTCAATTTATTTAACACTTTCGTGTTTCTGCTTTTTAGGCGTTCGTTGCTACCGAATTGTTTGGTCGACAGTCGACTCTGTCCAAAATTTAAATTTTAACAAGAACTAAAATAATCGAATACAAAATTCAGCAAAATTAGACATAATGCACTGTGAAACATGAAACTCGATTTCATGTTTTTGTACATTTTTACATCTCCTTTTTCCAGAATTTATTTCACAATGTTTCGTAGTTAGCATTTTGGTATTTTTGTTTTCCAGAGATTCGTTGTTACCGAATCGTTCGACAAATAGTCGCAAGTTAATTGTCTCAAAACTTCGTCAGGATTGTTTCTTTCCCTGTTGCCCATGAATCTTTCGATACTTCCAAACCTACATTTTCAAAGATCTACTCCGTTGTATCTCAATCTATTTATCACTTTGGTCTTCTCGCTTTCGAGAAGATTCATTGCTACCGAATTAAGTGCAGCACAGTCGCGAAGTCGATCACTTTGAAACTCCGTCAAACTTATTTCTTCTCCTACCTTCTGATTTTATCCTAAAGAAGAGGAAGATTCCTCGAACTCGAATTTCATCGTAAAGCAGTTCGTTTTCTCGAAAAAAAAGGTTGGTTTCCCGAAGTTGTCAAAGGACGAGTCGCTTCTCGAAGGCAGAGTTTCGCCGCTCGGCGCCCGGACACGTTTCAAAGCGGCGATTTCACGCGCTACAACTTTTAGGAGTAATCTTCGCGAGCTTTAACGTCGTCGCACTTCCCGACCGAGAGTTTTTTTTCCAGGCCCCGGCCATTGAGAAAGGATTTCCTCCCTTCGTTATCCCCCTGGAAGGTGTTTAAGTGGGTATGATCGGCCGTGGACCGAGAACGTTCGGCAATCTCCGTGGAAACGGCGCTCTTCGAACGAGCTCTTTCCACGGGATAATCCCGTCGGACGTGATCCGTCCGTCTTGTAGAACGCAAACTGTTTTGTCGGATCCTGCTGGATAAGCCAACCGAAGCTCGCTGTTCCCTGAAATTTCGGCCGTTGTCGTTTCCCGAATTCCGGCGACTTTCGCGCGAATTCCGGCAACTTCCGCGCGAATTCCGTGAAGCTATACGTGCCAACGGATCTGCCAATTAATTCGTCCGTCGACCGACGCTCATCTTTCGCGAGTCACTTCGTGGAACGACGTTTCTACGTTTCGGGAACTTTCTAACAGGCATTCGCGTTTATTTCACTTTACGTTGGAGACCGAATACAGATAACTTGGAAAGCGAGAAGACTGATGAATCATTTCTCGAAGATTTTCGTTCGATGAAAGCGACTGAAATGACACTTTCATATTTAGTTATGAAATTAAATTTTTATACTTTTCGGAATTAAGCTTTCGAAATTTTAGATACAGTTCTCAAAACTTCGAACCAAATATAAGAATTTTAAAATAACTCGAATAGATTATTAATCGAAAACTAAAAATTGATTTTAATTCATTTTCCGTATGACATGCTTTTCTAAAATAATTCTGTTATTCCGAAATAGATAGAACTAAATGAAAACTTAGTTGAAAATAATATATTTAGAAAATTTCTGAGAACGTCCAGATCTGATTCGCAGTCTGCTGTCAGTTTACGAATGAAATCGTTATCGAGCATCTCGTTAATGAATCCTAGATCATCGGTCTCCGATCTTCGAAGGAGTTGCCGAAGCGTTAATAGCAATCGCGGAAAGAGAAAAGAAAGCCTCGAATAACGAAAACAGCGAAAGAAAAAAACCGTAATAGGAAGAGACGCGAGGGCAAACGAAGGAAAAAACTGGTTTTAGCGTAGTGATTTATGGTCGCGGCCGGATCGGATTCCCGGAATAAATCAAGGCCCGTTGGATCGGCTGAATCCAGAAGGGAATATCGACGGTTTTCCTTGGGAAAACACTTGCGAATTGATGGAAGCTCGGCCGCGTAGGAGATTGAAAGTCAACAGAGAAAAGGGAGCCTAGGAATTCATAACTCGGAATCCCGGCCACAATCTCGACTAGCGTGTTCCCTCGGAAAAAGACGACGGGAGCGTATAGAAAATCTCCGACGATCGAGCGTCCCGATCCGGAGCAACGAAGATCACGGGTCTTCCGAAGGTACAGCGAAAGCACGCCGATTTATAATTTCAGTAACGAAAAGAGTGAAAGAGAGAGACGGACGCGCGATCATCGCACGCAGAACGTTCCCGAAGAGGTTCGAAGAGCGTTCGGCGGTCCAGAAGTCCATGGATCTAGGATCCATGACGTCCTCGAGGAGGACGGAAGCCGCTCGTCCTCGAAGAGCAAGCATTCCGGCGGGATCTAGACGAGGAAGACGAAGAGGAAACGCGTCCCGATCGACTCTGCAGCCGGAGCTCGCCGCGTTTTCGAGGACGATGATTCGTTCATGCACGCACACAAGCCTGCACACCTTGATCCACCTGTTCCGCTCGCGAACCCGGCGATCCAGGCGTTCTCAAATCACGACACGATCCATCCTCTTCGTCGCAGTCGAACCAAGCTTTTCTTCCTCGAAGTTTATCCATTCGAAATCGCGGTTCGGCTGCTTAACTAATTTTTCGGACTGCTCGGCGCTGAGATATTTCTTCGGGACTAACTCGGTAGACAATTGCAAGCGGTTGGAATTTTTCGATGGACATCCCTTGTCCGTCGGGATTTATTCTTTCATTCGGTTCGACGTGTTTGTCTTGTACGCAACAGGTGCGGTAAAGATAATAGACAGTTACGGTCCGAGTTTATTGTTGCTTCAATTCGAGTTGTCCGATACACCGTGGTTATTTATAGATAAATAAGTATAGGAGGCGGTGATACGTTCTTCGCGCTGTTATGTTTGCGATTTAACTGTATTTTCTGGGTATGGATTTGTTATCGGTGCTCCAGTTAAGTGTACTAATCACTGTGCGCGATTATGCGAGCATCTTGTGTTGTTCCAATGACAGCGCGCTTTCTAAATTGCGATAAATCGGCGTGGAAAAATCGTGCAATAGATTTCGAGAGCTCGTTGCAAAGAGGAAACTTCGATCTTTAATCCGATTCTAGCTTCACTCTCACGAAAATAATTTTTCATCGACGAAAAATAAAAATATGAATGAAAAATGAAAATGTGTAAAATTCCTGAGAAGGAGTAACGTCTTCGTTTCTCTTCCCGGCACACGATATAAAAAGCTTCTTTTCAAAAATCAGCCATGGGGTGTAAAAGTAGTGGCTTCGAGCTTTCAAAAGAGCCCGGATAGACTGTATCACGATGTTTCATTCGCACGATTGCACCCGTAGCAATAACGACAAATCGATGCCCGAAACTTGACGATCTTTAATTTCCACAATAATATTTACAATCGGCGATCGCCCGAGACAATTGTGGTCACTTGTAAACGCTTCAATCATCGATACAGAACGTGTAAAATCTCCTTCAATTAGTCAACGCAATTTCTACCGAGATTAAACTCGGCGAACGAATAAAACGGCGCAGCGACAAGGGTCGATCAGAAGTTTTATCTCCGGCGACCGGACGAGTCGTCGTGTTAGACCGGCGGTTTCGGCATTCCGAACCCGTGGAACGGGATCGAGACCGACGATGCCGGGTTCGCGAGCTCAAATTGGACACGGTCCCATCCCATCGGCGCCGGTCTGATCACCGATGGGTCCTCGGCAGCCAGCGACGACACGCGGATCGATCGGCGCCGCTCTTCAATCGAGTCTCTTAACTCGCTAGGTTTAACTAAGCAACCGATAATCTTTAAGGACAGCGACGAGAGGTAGGTGATGGCGAGGAAAACTAGGGGAAGAGGGTGGGACGGAGGAAATTGGCGGAAGGCTTTACGATCGAGCTCGTAAAAACGAAACGGCGATGAGACCCCGAGCAAGGGTTCGGAGTCGTCTGTCCGCGTGTAATCGATTTTCCTCGGGTTCCCTCGGGGTGCGGTGGGTTTTGGGAGGGTGGCCGAAGAACGGCCGGAGCGTGGCCGGAGGGAGGACGCTAGCTCGCGAGAGATCGATAGGGGACGTGTCCGTCGATTTCAGCGAGAGGAGAACGCGTCCTATAGGGATCCACGTAACTTGGTACTCTAAATAGACGTAAGATAATGCCCTCGTTCTTTCAAAACAAAAAAAAAGAGGTACTCCCTCGACGAGAGTCCCGATTTTTCTTTCACTTTCGTTTCCCTAGCCGATAAGTCGTCGACCGCGCCGATCGGCGAGCCGCGTCGATCCTGGATCCTCGATCCTCCCCTTCTCGATCGCTTTTTCCTCGTCGATCGTGGCACAGCGAACGCGAGAAGAAACGATTGCGAACGAAAGCGCGGAGCAATATGTTTTGCCAGCGAAACAACGGTTTCCAGCGTGACAGTCTCGCGGAAGCTCGTCCGTGAATTATTGTAAATAAATAAATAAATTGCAGCCGGCAGGCATCGGAGGCGATACGTTGCGTCAGAGACAAATGGTCTTCTCGCTTTTGTTTTACGCGCGACGGTCGCGCCGAGATGCGACCGTGAATTATCGCAGACGAACGAACGAACAGAGTGCAAGAGTAATGTTGCGCGCGGTCTGAATTCATATAAAAAGATTGCTTTAATTAACGCGTCGAATTGAAGCGGAAGGGAAACAGAAATATCGCCGAGAAGCAGTTTCAAGATCTGCTTTAAAATCATGTATAAATAATTCGATCGATCGATCGATCGGGGGAGGATCGAGGGATCGAGGATCGAAACGGCTCGTCCAGAATTTCGCGTCCGTCGCGAGAGAGAAAGCGACGCTTTTAATTTTTGATCGGCGTCCCGACGCCGTTCGTTGTTCGCTGTAAATAATCGTGGAGCCGGCATGGGGAGTCTCGTGTTATCTGTAATTAACTTTGTAATTAATTGTAAACGATCTAACGTGCGAGGACGAACAAAGATGATAAAGAGAGAGGATATATATATATTATATTATAATTGCAAATAAAAAAAAAGAAGGGATATATTATATATATATATATATACATATACATATATACATAAAGATATATTATAATGGTAAAAAGTACATGTACACGGTTACGTGTGGACACGTACGAACGCGTGGACGAGCGAATAAGAGAGAATTCCACGTGTAAAAGTTCACCTAAATACAGAACACACACCCACGCACACATACACACACATACACACAATACATACACACAAGCAAACAAACGAATACACTCGGGACAGCGATACATACACGCAGAGAGAGACACACGGATACTTGCAGCACCCTCGCGTCGCGCAATAAAATAAATTCTAAATCAACTTTCAAACTAGAATGCGTGCCTGAGTGCGTGGGAGACAAAAATCCCTTCGAGACGCCGAGCCATCGTCTTCCCCGAGCTTCTCGAGAGCTTTCACTCTAATTTCCAAGTGTCTGCCACTCTTTAAGGGCGGAACTCTTTTCGCCGCATCTCTCTCTCTGTAAATAACTGCTCCCCGCTTTTTACTCGATTCTCTCCGGAAATTAATATTCCGCCAACGGCGAGTTAGGAAATTCAGAACACTTTGGGGGAAATACTTGCTTTCTTTAAGCATTTCCGGTCCGCGGATGAATACAGTGCATCGAACGGATCGTTGTTTGCTCGAGAAACCGACCAGCTACGCTGTCCGAAGAAATTCGTTCTCGCGCTGAAATAAATCGGATTTTAGGGGCCGCGCGAGCACGCTGGTAAGTTTCGTTCGGGAAATTGTTTTAACAAGAGAGCGTCGTTAATTGGCAGACTGTGGACTTTCCTGCGAGTTTTCCGAACGGGGGGACGTCTCTATTTTGTAACGTGTAAGACTTCGACGATGTCGTTCCTTTACCTTAGGGATATTAAACCGACACTTTACGGTGCATCGTTATTCGTCACGACGAACGAATGTATCAAAATCTTCCTACGACGATTAAACTCGCTATTGTGTAAAATCGATTAAAGAATAGCTGCGAATCATATCGAGTACTGTTAAAAGGTCGCCGGCAGCAGTTAAACGCGATCGATGAGGTGAAAGTACCTATCGTGGAACGCTTTTGCAGGGGGATATATTAAAATATCGTCGATTTTATTACAACTGAAACGTGTGTTGTTGTCAAATATTTATACTACTGTTCGGTAGATCGATGTTTCTAGATAACGTAATGAATCTTAAAATATTCATTTAATATGAATAAAAAGTAATACGAGTAAGCTAAGTAAAGCGCGAGCATGTATCTATTAGGGAACACCGTTTTCGTACCGTGGTCCCGGTGTTTCGTAGATCGGGACAACGATGAAACCGAAGTACACAATGTGTTCACAGTATGTTCATTCGTAGAAACACCCGTTTATTCGAATAAACGTTTCCCCTTACGGATCATTGTTCCACAAGAGTATTCGCGCGAGCGAATTTACGAAGAACAATGTCGAAAAATATGGGATAGAATTTTTACATCGACTTTCTTAGGCTCTCTATCTGTTTCTCATTGTATCGTTTGTGCTACTGTTTCAAGGAGGGGGTCACAATTCAGCGGCGTTCCGTAACAGGTACTTTTACCATCCAAACGTTTTCCTCGCGGAAAGCTTCACAGTTTGCGACAATCGTTTCCCTCGCCGTATCGAGCACAAAACGACGGGACGACGACGCGGCGATTGAATTTACGCGGAGAATCGTCGGGCAATTTGCGCCGGGCGCGCACGAGTATCAGGATTGCCGGGGTTTATTAAAAACAACAGGTAATCCGGCCGCGAGACAAAGGAAAACGGCGTTCGAGGGGGCGTCGAGCTAGAAAACCGGCCGAGTGTTATCGCGTCGGAAAAACGGTTTCGCCGAAAGGGAGAACGAGGAAACGAGAGATCGAGAAAAAGCGTGCCGGGAAGAATGAAAAACGCGACTCGAGTGTGTAGACGGTGCTCGGCGGCTCTTGGGCGATGTGGATAAAAAAAAAGACGTAAACGCGATTATTAAGTAAATAAAAGAGCAAAGAAGATTATTATATTATATGATCGTAGAGAGATATTCGAGAATAATGTGTGTCGGCCGCTTTGGCGTCCGACCAGCTGCAGATCGCGTCATCGCGTTCAAAGAGGAACGGAGGGAGAAAACGGTGGGAGAAGGGATGAAAAATCCGGACGAAAGTTTTTCCCGGCGAGGAGAAAGATGGGGGAGCGATGTTGAACACGAGAGAGAGAGAGAGAGAGAGAGAGAGAGAGAGAGAGAGAGAGAGAGAGCAAGAGGTGAAAGGCTAGAGCGTAGTCGAGAGGCAAACTGGCGGCCGGAGTTTTGAAACCGGGGATCGCGTTATCCGTTCCGGCTTCTTAAGTGGACCGGATCGACCGGTCGCCATCAATTCGCCATTTCTTGTTTTTTCTCTCTATCTGCCGTTGTTCTGCCGCGACGCGAAACAGACAGCGTAAACGGCGCCCGTTAACCAAGAAGAATGGCTAAGCTCCGGACCGCCATCTTGTCGCTCCGGGTCGCGCCAGGAAAACCAGGCGAGACCGGAAGGAAACGAGAAAGAGCAGGCTAGCAGCGTGCGTGTGAGCAACTTCAAGTCTAGTTACCGAAACTAATTAGTCTCTGGTTCTTGGCGTGTAGTCGCGCCTTTGCTTCCGGTCTGCGCCGGAAGTCGATCGGACTCTATCGAGCTCCGCGATTGTCAAATTCGTCGGCGTGCGTGGCCTCGGTCGCTGGACTTCGGCCTTTGATATCGCTGGATCTTAGCGATCTAATTGCCGACTGTTTCGAAGATCATTTGCTTCTGCGATGTACAGAAAAGAGAGATAGTTGTAGGAACTCGCTGTGCAGACGATTCTCCGAGGACAACGGGAAATGGGAGACGAGTCTCGTGACACTTGCGACGGTGCTCGAAGTACACGGATTTGGCTCCGTTTAATTTTCTGTTTTTATTTATACGATCTATTGGATCGTCTGTACTGTGAAAAGAACGCCGTCTGTTCCGTAGGAAGATCTTTCGGAGCCCCGCCTCGAAGTACAAAGCGAGAAATGAATGAAATGCTTCGAAATTTCTGCACGGTAAATGCTCCGCCGAGAAACGCTCGTTCGCGCGAGTTTCCGAAACTCGCCCAGTGACAGGTCAAATTAACAGAATTTCGTGGCGATGACGAGCAAACTATTTCCAGTATCTAAGTATCGGGAAAGCACCCTGAGACATTCCGCCTCTCGCCACTGGTTTTTGGGCCGAGTGTGCACGGTTTCGTCCTCTGAAACTGCGAAGTAATAATTAGACTGCGAAACTTCGGACGATTCTGCGACTAAATCACAAAGTAAACGCACGGTCCTCGTATTGTAGTTTCTGTCGGGTTAAAAGTGAACCGAGAACCGTGCAGATTCAACATTCTGTTGCTCTGCAAACAACCGCGCAGCGAATCTTTGCGCGGCGTCCGGAATTAGCAAACAAAGGGAGAAAATTTCTTCGGCGGCTTTGCTATACTTTACAACGAATGCCAATTAACCTTTAACTGGATTATGATGGTCGCGACGGCTGCACGAAACTACAAACAAGTCATCGTTAATATAATTTAATGCAATTCTTTAGAACTTTACGTAATCCGCTAATAACTCGTCAAGTTTGTCTCTTTCCCATGCAGATACTATTTTGGAAGTATGCGATATTTACCGAAATTTTCGGCGATAATTCGCTTCTTTATCCGACGCCTCGTAACACCAAAATTTCAGCTCTTCACATATTAGGGAATTTTTCTTCGGTGTCGAGCATCGCGCCGTGTCACGAGATCAGAGATCCAGCGAGAGGGTCGGTTTCCAGCGATCGAGGGGGAAGCAAAGAACATGATAATGAGTCTTTCAATTCACTAACGTACTGCCAATTTTTCCGAAGCGACGTGTAATAACTTTAACCCTCGCGCGGCGGACCGTTCATGACCGCGAGCGGCGGGCTCAGGGTCCGTGCAGACCCAAGTCTGGATTTCGTTAATTCGAATTTGGATGTATAAGGTTTGATCGAAGATTTGCTATATATTATTTGTAAATTATTTCTTAGTCGTTGTAATTACAGGTAATGCATAAAATACTATTTTGTTTACGTGTATTGCATATATGTATCTGCCGATTTTCGCATTTTTGCGTATATTTATTATCATTCCACGTTCCAATAACGACTGGGAACGTTTTTACGCGACACACGACGACTGTCGTCTCACGGAGTCTGGGCGAGAGTGGGGATAATAAGTCAATCGCGATGCTAGCCGCGACTACGTTTCACGGTATACGTAAACATAAACATTGTATGAGTCAGCGCGGACCCTGAGTCCGCCAGGCGAGGGTTAATAAGGGTTCAAGGCGGAGCGAGGAAGGCCGGCGGAGGACGAGCGAGTATCGTTCGCCGCTTTGATGGACTTTGAAGGACTCTGTTGCGATTTTTCCGGCGGGCTAAGTTCCGAGAGCAGCCCCGATTTTCATCTGCCCGATGGGAAACGGTCTTCCGTTGCTCGTCCCGTCGAGTTTCTTAGCGGAAAGTCCTGCGAGGAACGAAAAGTTCCAGCGGAAAACATCCCGTTTCTGTCCCGTTCTGCCCTTGATCGTCGAATAATAACAGTCGAAGGTCCGCACCGTCTGAAAATCACGGAAGCTACGCAAAGCTGTCGCTGAAATTGCTATTCGGGGACTGCGGATACCCCTTGCAAAATTAAAATGATCTAAGTCAATTGCAATGATTTCTAATCTTTCCAGTTTTCTATTTTCTGGTATTGTCTCCACTATTGTCTTCTAGTTTCAGTTTCATTGATTAGTCAAATCGCGTATCTTTTACGGAGAATTAACATTTTCCAAGACGGCAATCGAAAAAGAATAAATTATTTCTTTTAATAATATCAATTAGTTTAAAAAGTGTAACTATATCATTACATTTTATTGTCCTCGGAATTTTATATTTCAGCTGCTCGCTTCTGTCATAAATGCGTGAAATCCGCGGTCAATTAAATTACGTTATTTTGACTTCGTGGGACTTCCGCGAGTTTTTGTCTTTACCAAATTGCGAACGCTGTTTTAAATAGCATCGACTCGTTTTCACCGTACACGCAGAAAATCCGCGGTCAATTGATTAGATTATTTTGACATTGTTGGACCTTTTACGTGCTGTTTCAAATGACACAAACACGTGTCTACCGTTTCAGCCTTAAATCCGCGGTCCGACGATTCGTTTCGGCGGACGCTTGTCCTGAATTAGCACAGCACACCGTCACGAATAAACGTAAAATGATTCGCAGTAACCTTCGCTAATGCTCCACGAAAAGCTCGACCCAGGCAGCGATCAACGAATTCGTATCGCTAGAGCTCCGCGCATCAGCGATCCACCGGGAAGCAGAAGATCGAACCGCCTCGGAACAAAGCTGAAAAGATCGCGGAACGAATTTTTCTCGCAAATGCTCTCTTCCCAAAGGGAAGTTCACTTCTAACTCAGCGAACCGATCGCTCTGCCGGAGAAAGGCAGCGTTTGCAGCGCGTCCGGAGAATCGAATTCGCGCGAAGAATCGCGGTCTAACGGTTACAAAACGGTGTTCGGTTTATCGCGGGACAAGCGTCGACAGCAGGGAATAGACGGACTGACAAAGGGCCCAGTTCGCGTCCAACGGCGATCAAGAATGATCGCGGGGGCGGCGGGATAAAGGAAGGCCAACGGCGGAACGAGACAAAGCGAAACAAAAGGAAAAACAAAGCGAGCGTTTTCCAGCGATCGGCTTCCTCGGGGATTGTGTGTCCCGATGCTCGCTCGCCCGGAAACAAAACGGGACTTGAACGAGAGAGAAAAAGAGAGGAAGAGAGAGGGAGAGGGAGAGCTCGACGGAACGCGCGCGTCGCGACGCCGGCGCCGGTCGCGAGTTCGACGAGCGAATCCGAATCGTTTTCGATCGATTCGCGTCTCCCGGCTATGTTTCGATTATCGGCGGCCTGCCCCCCGACGACAGCCCTCCCCGCTTCGCCGCCACGCGTCCGTGAAAGGAAAGCGATCCTTTTGTAACCAGGACACCGTCCACAGGACCTGTGAGCGTAGCAGGATCGCCGAATGTTCCTGACGCGCTCCGCCGCAATCGCGATTTGCGGCGATTCCAGCCCTGGCCCGTGGCAGCCGCGAGACTGCCGATTCTGCGAGATTTTTGCGGAGGACTGAAAGTCCCGGGTCGTTTCGACCCCTCTGGGCCCTTCGGGGCCCGATAATACCTTGGCCGAACGAGCCGCGCGCTGAGGAATCACGGTTGAGAATCTTTCGAATGCATCACTCAATTTGGAATCGCTGAAATTGCTGCGCCAGAGCAGCGCTGTTTAGAGCGGACCGGATTTTCTATGCTCTTCTAGGAGTTTTATAAAGTGTCCGACAGAGTTGGGCATATTTTATTGGAATAACGAATAACGGATACGATTGCATTCGTGAAATTTATTCGAAGAATTTATTCGACGTATCGTTCGGATAAAATTTTATTCGAAGAATTTATTCGATGTATCGTTTGAATAAAATTTTATTCGAAGAGGTTATTCGGTGTATCATTCGATCGAGATTTTATGCGAAACGTTATTCGGATAAAATTGCGTTCGAAACATCGGTTGAAAGACGCTGTCTATCTTCGAGCTAACTCAGTGACACTGAAATTTTACTTAGCACGGATATAATCGGTGCGCGAATGATCCGTAACGCTAAACCTATCGAGCTCTAACAATAACTAACCTGTGATGCTTTGTAAGAACGTCGAGATTGTGTTTCTTGAAACGTCACGCCACGAAAGAATTTCTTTTCCGTAATTTCAGCAACTTCAAAACGAAATGTGTTTAGCGTTATTTTAGCGATTTAGAATCATACGTAAGTCGCATTCGCGAATATTTCTTGACTTGCGTGTTAAAATGTAATCCGCACGTGTCAAAATGATAAAGAGAGTCGAGCGAAAGAAACGCTGTATAAATTAACGATAAATTAACGTTATTCGAAATTACGTTCACGATAAATTTGTCGGGCGAGCAATAACACTCTTCGCCGGAGCCTCTGAAGAAGCGGAAATTCAACGACGCTGCGCGCATTTTATTGAACGTTTCATCGAGTTAAATGTAAGGCAGCGACCAAAGTGTTCGTACCGTCGCGAATCGGAGCAGTTCGACGAGTTCGTACTTCGCGCAGCTAACTGGAAATCTTTCCCAACCGAGAGCGGAGCGCGATGAAAATTTCACGTAGCGAAGTTCGCGGCCCGATTTCCCAGCGCCGCGTTCCCCGACCGAGGCGAAATAAGCTCGCGTTTCCGAGCGTATTTCCAGGCGGAACCGCGGCAGAGTTTTCGCGGCTGCCGGCCCCCGGGCCGTAATTAGACAATTATGTAATGTACACTCGTAGCACGTGTCGTCGATCGGAGAACGAACCACAGCTGGCGACGCGGTAGCATCTTGCCAGCGGACGAGACACTACAGCCGTCGAAACTGTCCCGTTGTTCGGTATATTTTCATAATGAACTCGCGAACGGGCACCGCGGCGTTTCGCGATCCGCTCGCACGTCGATTATTTTCAAATTTTAAACACCGGCGACGCGGCGCACGAAACTCGCGGCGAAACTCGCCGCGCGTCGGAGATTCCTTTTCGGATCGGAATCTTGAAAGTTCGCGGGGAACATCGACGCGGAGATTGCGATCGGGAGGCGTCGGGGTGGTTTATTACGGAGCCAGTAGATTAATTTCGTGGCTCGAGAGGCGGTAGGATCCCTCGATTCTAGTGTCCGGTTGCGTTGGACGATCTTTGTAAGCGGATGCGACCGCCAGCGGGCACTGCGTATCGATCTTTTGGCAATAACGATGTTTTTAATCGAACCTGTAAAAAGAGAGAAGCGAATCGCTGGAACGACGAGTGGAGAGACTGCGGAGGGGGAATAGAGAGACGAGGATTTCGGAGAGAGACGGTTCACGGATAATGACGGCGTATATCGAATGCGGCGAACCGCCGGCACGTTGTAACGAGTACACCCGATAGATGTAACTAGGAACGGGGTGAAGACGTTTTAGCCAGAAGGTGTTGTCCGTCTTCGGTAGCTTCCACGCCTTACTCAAAAGTGAAAAATAAATGAAAATTCATATTTAAGAGAGCCCACGGCGTCCTTCATTTCGATGAGCCATCATCCAACCACTAACGAATCCCCGACGATCAGATCTTTCGACTTCTGCAACTTTCGGGGGAAAAATCTTACGACGCTCGGATTATGCTCGTTTCGATGGGCGGAGTCTATGCTTTCATATCGTTACAATTATTTTTACGATGATTCCAATCTGCTGGAAAACTCATTGGAAAACTAAAGTCTCGATCTGAAGGCACACTTTTGATATTTTGCAAGTTCGATCGATTCTACGGAGCTTAAAACATTTTCTTCAGCAGTGGTGTTTATGCGATCGTACAAAGGGAAGTCTCCTCTTTAGATTGCCGTCTCAACAGTTGTTCTGCGATTTTTTCCCACGGTTTTATTGTACTTCGACGCTTTGACTGCCGCGACATCCATGTCTACACTCGCGTCGAAGAGTATGTTAACACCTTCACGAGCGGAATAATTTTTTTAAAATTCGTCCAAATGACTAGAATTTTTTTGAGGTGTTAGATCGTCTAATTTTCTAGAGGATGAGTATTCAAAAATGTTGTTGCATTGCGATTGCTTGAAACGATAGAAAAATTCAAAAATGATGTTTTTTGATTTTTTCAACTTCGTTACCTGGGGTTAAAACGAAAATGTAGAAAATGTGTTCTGAAATCAGAAATTTTGAAAGAATATCCTAAACGAAGCTAGTTTGCTGCTTCATTCTCGCTTTTACTTCATTTAATTATCTTAAGTAATAAGTGAAAAAATAAAGAGTGAACTTTTGACTTTCCAAAATTAATTGTTACGCTAATATGTATTATGTCTTCTTAATTTCTTAACAAAGTAAACGATATCACGCAATTTAATCGTTGAATTATAAATTGAGTAAGTAAAATACTTGATATTTATGAAATTTTTCGTGTTCTTTAACTGGCGGTATAAGAGTGTTGAATGAACATTATACTTTAGAGATTACGCGCGAGAAATTATTTTCATTAGAAATTACGGCGTTCCGTGTCGGATATTCTACACTTTACGTCCGTGCGGGAATACTTTGCGATTTTATCGGCAACCTAATTTAGAAGCTTAATTCATATTTTCAGTAGCCAGCGAAAATATCGCGCACCACTGTAAAATATTTCACCGGCCGCGGCTTCGTCGAACCGCGAACGATATAAATTGATAAAATCGACGGTGTAAATGTTCTTTACAGCTGTAATACCGTGCGCGCACCGGCACGCATGCTAAATTATTTAAGAGCGCGAAGCACGTATGAATCGATTATTCTCTATATCGATGCGCCGCGCAACTAGCCTAACGGCGTGTTTACCGCTTTTACCAGTCATTTATATAATATTCAATGCCCGCCGTTCGCTCCTTAGACCGCGGTTGCATTTTCCTGCACTTTGGTCGCTTCTTCGAGGAAGCGACAAGGTGGACGATCCCCTACGGGAATTTTACAACTCGCTTCACGCGCCAATGTTCAATTTTACACGGTAGTTCGCAGCCACGAACTTTCACCGTCGCCGGGGAAATATCGCAATAACCTTGACAAAGACTGAAGAAAACTGTTTCGAAAACTCCGCAGTTTTCCAATAGATCTACCTTCGCTGACGCGTTTCGAAATACTCGCACACGTAATATTTTCGAAACTACATACGGTGGAGGATAAATATACAGGATAAATATACATACATAATTATGTTAACATCTGGCTATGGGTGATTCCTGAGGTTATTTCAAGTCACTTTTTCTTTAGCGAGAATACGATTTGCGGCTTTGTTTACGAGTTATAAACGAAAAACGGTGTTCAATGAGAGGCGAGCTTGGCTGGCGCGAGGCGGCCGAGCCAATCAGCGGAACTGGGATTCGACCGCCTCGACCGCTGGCGCCGTCGGCTCGGCCGCCTCGCGCCAGCTGAGCTGGGATTCGACCGTCGGCGCCGTCGGCTCGGCCGTCTCGCGCCAGCTGAGCTAGGATTCGACCGCTCGACCGCCTGTGGGCGTTGGCTCAAACAAAATAACAAAATAACAAAATAAAAACGCTGACCAATGAGAGTCGAGCTCGGCTGGCGCGAGGCGTCCCGATGAGCGCAGGAAGCCCAGTTCCGCTAACTGATCTCGCCTCTCATTGGTCAGTGTTTTTCGTTAATAACTCGTAAACGAAGCCGCGGATTGCATTTTCGCTAAGGAAAAAGTTACTTTAAACGACCTTAGCTACCCCCCATTTTCGACTATTAACATAATTATGAGACATCCTGCACATTAATATTTTTAACAATCTTAATTTAATCTTTTAAAACGAGATAAATTACCAAACGATTTCAATTTGTTTGAGATGATAGAAGTTTGCTAGACAATACCGAAAAAGATTTTGCAGCCATTGTCGATTTCAAATTGTAAATTGCGAACGATGATTGAGACCTAAAAACGCATTGTTCCGATTTTTGTTATATGATCAAAGAAGAAAGTCGAACAACGTGACTTTATAACTGTTTTGTTATTTCATCCAGTTACTATTTTCGCAGAAAAATTTGTTGCACGTTCTCTAGCAAGCTCTCTCTCTACTCCATCTAACATCTCAAACAAATTCAACCTATCAAAACCAATTAAAGGAAAGTTATTCCGTTCTATAAAGTGTCGACATTCGTGCAGAATCGTATCCGAAAGTACACCGGCAAACATTTACAGAATTTTCATGGCGTTTTCAGTGCGTCGTTTCGTAGCCGGAACGATTAAAAATTGCGCAAATTTTTGGCGGACACGAAACCAGTGGTCGCGAGACCTCGAGGAGGACGTAAAAGCTGGCCAAATGACATTTTAACAACACATTCTTCGTTACGCAAAATATTCCCAGGAAACATTCGCCAAGATCTGTTTGCACGAACGGCACCGCGCTGTTGCGAAATCTAATTTAGCGGAGTCATATGGAGACTTACAAGCACGTCGGGCTCGGTGCTGCTCGTGAAGTGCTGCTAAAGGCTGCGGGGAAATCTAATTTAGAAGAATCGCATAGAAGGTGTAAACACGCCGGGAACAGTGCGCATAAAGGGCGAGGTGCAGCTAAAGGTTATTAGAAAATCTAATTTAGAAGAATCATATGCCAGGTGTGTATACGTGTCAAGAGCAGTACGCATAAAGGGCGAGGTGCGCACCGGGGGCTATTAGAGCGGCTGTCCCACCGGGGAAAATAAATCGCACTAAATATAAACCAGACTAGAGAACAATCTCCTCGGTCATCAATCATGCAAAAGGGAAGCTTTCTGCGTCGATTGCCGGGCACCGGGGCCAAATAGAAACTTCTTTCTTCCCGTAATAACTTCGGAGCTTGAATAGAAACGGTTATTAAACGCGAACGAGGCGAACGGTGCCGCGACAAACTGCCCGCGCAAGAACATAAAGACCGTCGGAATTTTTTCCAAGAATTCGAGCAAAAAGGTGGCAATCTCTGTTCTTCCGCTCGCCGAGAATCGATTCTGCTTATTAAAGGAAACATCGAGTTCCAAATTGGACGAAAATTGAATTTCCATCGAACGTGGATTTCATCGAATTTAAACGGAACGCTGTTGCGTCATTAACTTGCGACGGCATAAAAATATGGACAGGCGGGAAGGTTTTTCAGGCGGATCGATGGATCCACTTGACGGGGAAGCGTGAAACGGCTCGGTCGAAGCGGAATGGAAATACATTGGAGTGAAATTAATTGATGTTAGCGGAATGCCGAGCAGAGGCGAGGGATCGCGCGTGTCGCATGGGCGCGCGTTTACGCGGGAAATCGATTCGTGTTTGCGTACGCGGACAGGACGTGCTCGTTACCTACTCGAAAGCTTAAACGGGACGCCATAGTGTTTGCAGGCCGGAGCGTAAACGTCGCTCCTACGGCGGAATTTATGACTGCACCGTGGACGCGATGCATCGCGCGCGCGGCTTTTTTCAAAGGCGCGTCTCTCCCGCGGCCCGGAGGTCGCTTTATTTTCAGAATGGTGGTCAAGGACGTCTTATGGGGGAAGCCCGGGAGAAGCGGACGCCGAAGCTGGGGATCAGGCCGATGCGGAGCGCATTACGTCTACTTAGTGGATCTAAGGAGGGAAATTATAAATAAGGCCGCGGAATCCCCTTGGCACGATAATAAGAAACACCGCGGGAATATAGACCGCGGCGTTGGAACCGCAGGATCGCAACGAAAAAAGTGTAAACAAGCTCATCGGTGACGATGAGCGATGAGCGACCGCGTTCGCGGTCGCGGCGGGAAAAGTTGGGGAAAACGAAGACCTCGGTGAAATATTATGTCGGAAAAATTGAATGGAAATAGTTTCGAGTTAATTTGCGACGATTTCGTCTACCGATTGATCAGCTGGCACTGCATCTTTGTCAGTCGCATTCCGCTCCAGTCCGCATTCTAGTCCACTTCTATCTTCCGTTCATTTTCATCGTTCATCCATTTTTATCCTTTGATCACTTCCTGTCTCTATTATCCATTCATCACGCTTACCCATTTGTTGTTAACTTAGTTTATTCGATTTCCGTACAAAACTCATAAATACGCTTCCAAATAATGTGTAATTTGATCTGAAGATTTTAAGTCTTGTTTATTTTATGTCGTAAAAATTTGACAGGTAAGTATGTTGCTCGAAACTTTGAATCCAGAGGCGATCAAAGATTGAACGTACAAGATGGACTGTTTTGTACGCAAATGCTGAATTTGTATTCCCTTGAATACATTCTCGTGAAATGAGATTGTTATGAAGATAGATTAGCCAGCTGGAAATAAACCATTCAATTATTCATTATCGATGGTGTAGAATCGCCGTTCCGAATGGAAGGGGCTTTCCCCTCCTTCGATCGACGATCCACGCACACGAGATCCATCCAGAGGATTTATTGTATTATTGCAAGATAGAATGAAAACATTGAAGCGTGTGAGAATAAAAGTTTTGTAAAATCGTTGAAATAACGTGTGAATCGATTTAAACGATCTCCCTAAATCTTGCACCAATACTCCTACGCTTCCTACGGCATTCGCGCAGTTCTTTTTCCTTGCAATGTTGTTAACAAAGTTGCAAATAGTACAAATCAGTTTGCTGGCAAAAATTTGTATGTTGTACAGAAATTAGTCGATATAACAATGACGCTTTAAATTGGAGAACACGTATTACTATTACATGGCGCGAGTCAATAACGAGTCAGTCGTTTGCGTAAAACTTTCAATAATTTGAAGGATGCGTAAACTTGCGAAAATTTCCTGAACTTGCAAAACTTGCGAAGATGCCCGACTTATCGTTGGGCTGCACTACTTTCTTCTCCATAACTTTCGTCGTCCGACTTTTCATTAGCAGACGCTGCTAATTTTCCCAAATCATTAAGACTTCGCAAGTAGTACAAGTTAGTAAGAAGTCAGGCGTCAGAAATTGCCGCTAAAAAGTAGTATAACTCGGAGGCAAGACTTACGTGACACTTTTAATTTCATCGTCAGAGGGAGTATGCAAATATTCTTTACTTTTCATCGGATAAAGTGTAATAACGCAATACCAAACGTGCAAACAAAAGGAGAAGTTACACGCATCGAGAAGAGATAAAAATAGTTAAATAATAGGCGTAATTAACACTTGGTTTACTGGATTTTAACCCGTCAAAATGACGGCTCACTAATCTCTTAATTTACAAATACTCGGATCGTAATTATACATTTATGAATGATTTATTCAGCGTACAGTAATGTCTCTCTAATTGACGCCCAGATTGACCACAAAAATGGACAATTTGAGAAGAGAGGAGATACGATTATCCGAGCCTTGCGGTTTATTTTTATAGTTATAAATTGTCCACAATTATAAAAACGAGCCGCAAGGCTCGAATAATCGTATCTCCTCTTCGTAAATTGTCCATTTCAGTGGACAATCTGAGCGTCAGTAAAGGAGACATTACCGTATGCCTTGCGACAAATGTGACTACAATATTCGTTAAAAATCAAAATAAACGTCTCATTGCTACCTTCGCAAACCAATATAAAACTGTTGCTTCAAATACTCCATAAATCTGGTGTCAAGGGATAGGCATTGGCGTGGGATGGAACACGGGTACGAGAAAAAAGCGTGCCGAAGTTGATAAACACGATCTACCGCGATTCTATCGAGATCCGTCGCTATTCCCGGCGGATAAAAAGCGCCTAAAAACGAATCGGGTCGAGGTTTCAATTAAACAGCTCTCAGTTATCGTTCCCGAATCGGTGCCGTCAGAGGGATCACACTCTCGTCGCGATCGCAGGTAATAAATTAGCCTCTCGCCGAGCTAATTTCGTCCAGCTATTTTCGAATGATCGACTTTCACACCAGGTGGAAACTCGAAACTGGGTTACCGTACCGGATCACGTTTCCGTCGATCCATTTCCTCGCGATCTCGATCGATGCTATAATCCCATCGATCTCCACCGATAGTGCCAGGATCGATATCGACCGAGGTGGGATCGTAGCACGCCAAGGGCACTGCTAACAGACTTATCGTACAAGAACTATCGAATTGTTCCGCGGGAAGCGGGCGATCCGCGATCACCGACACGATTCTTATCGGTTTCCGTCGACGATCGATACTATATCCCATCGATCTCCGCACAGTACCGGGATCGATATCGACCGAGGCGGGATCGTAGCACGCCAAGGGCACTGCTAACAGACTTATCGTAAAAGAACTATCGAATTGTTCCGCGGGAAGCGGACGATCCGCGATCACTGACACGATTCTTATCGGTTTCCGTCGACGATCGATGCTATATCCCATCGATCTCAGCACAGTATTAGGATCGATATCGACCGAAACGGGATCGTAGCACGCCAAGGGCACAGCTAACAGACTTATCGTACAAGAACTATCGAATTGTTCCGCGGGAAGCGGGCGATCCGCGATCACCAACACGATTCTTATCGGTTTCCGTCGACGATCGATACTATATCCCATCGATCTCCGCACAGTACCGGGATCGATATCGACAGAAGCGGGATCGTAGCACGCCAAGGGCACTGCTAACAAACCATGAAAGTATTATCGAATTATTCCGCGGGAAGCGGGCGATCCGCGATCACCGACACGATTCCCATCGGTTTCCGTCGACGAAGTTACTTTCGGCAACGGACGACAAACCAACCGAGCACCGTCGCGTCGCCCCGAACCGGAAGCAGAATAATTATTTCACTGTCCGTGCCGTGCCGCGGCCGCCTAGACTCGTCGGAATCCATTAACGATCGCCGGGCTTCCCGTTAACAAGATTGTCGACGGAAAGTCGATAGTTAATTACGCAAATGAAGGGATCTCGTTAAGGGTCTGGCAACGACCGTCCTCGATCCGGCCCGAACCGCAATCGATTGGGGGACGGGGAGGGGGGGGGGATCCGTGTTCCCGAAGTCGATCGATTTTGTTTGCCGTAACCGTGTCCGCGACAATTACACTCCCTTATTAACCGCCGACAAGAAATTGATTAAAAGCAACGGATCTTCGATCCGGTAGCCGAAAACCTGCGCGCTGAACCCAGCATCCGATCCCAGTCCGAGAAGACAAGCCTGTAGCGTCCAGTCGTGCGCACAATGGAAACTTTAGTCCTCGTGCAAACGACCAGCGTAATTTACGACTCTCCTTCGAAGAAGCTATTTTTGAGATGACAAGTTCCAAACCTTGACGACGCATGTTCGCGATAGAGTTTTTTAGAAATACCTCGATAGCAAACGGAGACCGTCATAAATTAGGAGAGTTTCCGAGCGGTACTCGAAGCGGACCCAGCGACCCATGCGGTCCGACGCGGGCGACCCGAAGGAAAAGTTGCACACGTTGTCACGTCCAACTCGTTATCCCCTCCGATCACCACGCCGTTCCGAAAATACGCGAAGGGCGTAAGAGACAGGCGGTAAAAAGGGCGAATGAACAACGCCGACTGGGAAGGCCCAATCGCGCGGGGTTAGCCAATCGGGGTTGTTCAAGAATTTTACCAGGGCAAACGGCGAGTGTAAAAACGAATACTCAATGACCGTACCGCGACTCGTCGGTAGACAAAGTTCGCGAAATAATAAAGAAGTATTTTACACCGTACAACGAGTATACAAGTCCTTTCGAACCATCCTACCCAAAGCCTAATTGCGAGATGCGAAAAATGAGGTAATCGCGAATCGCTTTGGCGCGGCCAATAATTTAGTCGGCCGCGTTCCGAGAAGTCAAAGAATCGAATGGACGGGGATCGGGGTGGCGGGAAAGGGGGCGAAAAATCAACGCGGATCGACAAAGGAGCGTAATTTCCATCGTGCCCGGGCGCCGCGCCACCGGAAGGGATTAAGGGGTGAAGCCGAGATGGAGGGTTAAATCGTCGAAACGCGTCGGAGCACAAAGGGAACGAGTGAAAGCCCGTTCCCGTAAACAGAGGGTCGGCGAGCGGCGCGCGAAGCGGGGCCGCGGGCCGGAGGGAGGGGGAACGCGACGTCGCGAGTCGTCGCGGCGCGGCCGGTGGGCGGGGGCCTGAAACGGGCGAAAGTGTCTTCATCGCGGGCACAAAGCGTCTCTCAGGATAAAATGCCATGATTAAAAACTCTCGCCCGCCTCTCGGACACGTGTTTGTACACACGCACGCTCGCCGAGACTCTCTCGCGCGCATTGTGCCAGCCTTTCAGCGCCGCCGTCAACATTCCCCGGGTTTTCACTCGAAATAAAAGCGAGGCGCCGGGAACGTGCAGGGAGGCGGCGTGAAAAAGGCTCCCACCGGTGCCAGGTGGGTGCCTCGAGCGAAACGGAGACAGGCGCATCGGCTCGGAAAGT
Organism: Megalopta genalis; assembly: GCF_051020955.1. Lineage (NCBI taxonomy): Eukaryota > Metazoa > Arthropoda > Insecta > Hymenoptera > Halictidae > Megalopta > Megalopta genalis. Next base: position 8,754,700 of record NC_135019.1, read on the forward strand.
ACCAAATTTCGCACGGGCGAAACGTCTTCTCGGAACGTCTCGGTTTTCTCGCGACCAGTCGATCTCGCGGATCTCGATCTCGTTTGGGTGTCGCGGTGTGTTGCGTTCGACGGAGACGGTGTTCGGATCGAGCCGCGGGGATACCATTGGTGAGAAAGGGGGAAGGGGGGCAGATTGTATCGCGGAACGCTCGAGAACACCGAAGAACGCCGCGAGTAATCGCGGAGCTGAATGGGCAAAGTTTAACGAGAACGAGTCTCTGCCGGGTATTCAAAGCCGCGGATATCTTTTAATTCCATTGGCTCCCGAGTTCTTTCCGCGACTATTACGCGGACCGAACCGCGTAATCCTTGTTTCGTTGACTAACCGTCTTCCCGCTGCGGCGATAACGGTGGACGATGCTGTACCGTTGTTAGCACCCGCATTATTGCCGCAGCTTCGCGGAGTTATCAACGCGAGAGGCCGGTAAATTCACATTTGCTCCATTGCTAGACATTTCTGGGTACTCTTATTTAACCGTGAATAACAGTTGAATGAACCGTTGGAGAAGAAGTTGGAGTTTTCTAGAAATCTTTTGTAGATACAGGGTGAACATTTTTACGATGTTAACAATGGTACCGTAATAATTAGGCTGCGGATCTTTATGCAAGATGAGAAATGTTCCGAGACGTGTTTAATCGAGAGAAGTTAAACAAAAATAAATCGATTGTTTGATTGATCTCGATAAATTGAGAATAGCGGATCGATGTTATTACGTTCTTCTTATATCTCCATAATTTCATACTCGAACTATTCGCTTCTCCATAGATGCATAGTATCCGCAGTTTAGTAATAATTTTTAATCGTGCCTCTAGTTCTGCGTCGTGCCTTGAAACAATTAGAATCTAACCCAATTCCTGGCTAATTAAAAGTCCGAGATGATTAAAAGTCCGCTAGAAACTTATGAAAATAGCATAGACATAGTTGCCGAAGTGACTAAAAATGTGTACCAAAAATAGTTGTTTAGTCGCGAAACGCTGGTTCCGCGGGGTTAACGAGTGCGTATGGGGTCAACCGGATGTGTCACCGACGCGTTGTTATAATTGAATATAATAATCGAGGCGACTTTGCACGACGATAATTACTTATTATATTTAATTATTCCTCGGCGACGTTCGTTCGAATTACTGTAAGTTCTCTTTAATTGGCGCTCAGCTTCGAAACAAAAGTGGACGATTTGGGAAGAGGAGATTCGACTATTTCAGTCTTACACCTTGTTTTTATAATTATTGACAATCGGCAATTATAATATTTCTAAACAGTCTAAAAAATGTCTGCGTGATCCCAGAGGTCTCTATGAAATCTAAGAGCTATTATAAATTCTCCTCAGTGCTTCCAAAAAATTCTATCGACCCTCCATGCATTCCTAACGACCTCTATAAAATCCTCAAAGTCCACTAAAGGATTCGAAGCGTTTCCATAGAACCCTGAAGATTCTTCGAAGATCCTAGAAAAATTTCGATGACTATCACAGGTCTCTAAAGACCACTATCGACCAATCGACGACTGTAAAAACGAGCCGCAGCGCTCGAATAATCGTCCCTTCTCTTCCCAAATTGTCCATTTTTGCTTCCAAGTTGAGAATTTACTGTAATTGGATAGCTAAAAGAAACGCGCCGCGATCCAAGTAGAAAAATATAGAAAAACATAAACGGAACCCTCTGTGCAGTCCTCCACTGTCCACAAATTTGTCCCGACGTTTCTTCGTCTCGTGCAAGGGTGACACATAATTTCGCCATGCTAAAAGAACTCGTAGTCGAATAGTTGCATGTCCGAATTAAAAAACAACGCGCCAATACGGCAACGTTTTTTGATTCTAGAAATAGGGCCGAGTTGCTTTCTCGATTTCCCGAACGAAATCCTTGCGCGTATTTCCTGTATCGTACCTGTGCACAATGACCGTTGTCGCGACTGCCTTCTAACAGGTTGTCCTGCAAAATCTGGGTCCTCGGATCCTGTGACAGTGTCGCAGACGCTAGCAATATCCTGTTGCTACTATGCTCCAGAGTTGCGGCTTCATTGGCTGATCGATGGCGCGCGCACACGGTGACCAGGCTTTAACAATGTCCACTGTGCGAGTCGTTGTCTGAGCTGTCTGATGAGGCTGTTTACGAAACCGTAGATCAATGATCCGAGTTCCCTCTACATTGACTGATCTCTCGAGCGCTGTCGAATCGGCACGGAACAAATTTAGACACCGATAGCTAAGACCAATTGAACCTCGGAGCTAGTAGACGCGGCCCCAATTATTGGGGCAACGATTAATTCGGATTCGGGTAAATTTAGCCTTGCTGGACCTGGTAGCAGCAATCGTTATTTTAATGTCCCTTTTTCGAGAGATACGTTGGTTGTCCCAGCATCGGCTGTGTAAACGAGGAAGAGACGATTCTACGGAAAATATCGAATCGAAAATAAAGAACGAAATGTTTTTTCAGTCGATGCTTCGTTGTCGTGAAAATAAACTTTGAATATTCAGCGTTTTTAACAATTTCTGTATTAATAATGCACACGAACTCGCTGAATATTCAAAGTCGACTTACCCGACAACGAGGCTTCGAACGAAAACTGAATGAAAAATGTTGTTGCTTGTTTTCGATTTGTTTTTTCACGTGGAATCGCTCCCTTCTCGGTTGTACAACCGATGACGAGACACCCTGTATAATAAATCGTTGTTTGCCGAGGTGGTCGTTTTCTCGAGTTCGAAAATTCGAGATTTCTAGCTTTCGTAAAAATTCGGTATCGATTAATTCAGTTCTGAAGAAAAGGCGCTTATAATTGAGACCAATTGATCATTATTTTAACGTTTGGTAAATTAGAATTTGCTGAAATAGCCTTCCAAGATCGAAACCTAGAGGTTTCTTTCAATCCCTAGAATTAAAAAGTTAGATAGTTAATTTGATTATCAAGAAACTTTGGCAATTATTATTGACATCGATTGATCTTTGCATCTGATAGAAGCATGCCTGATTACTTTGTATTCTTTGAAAATTTCTAAATCGAATTTGCTCAACCAGCCGGTTTTTTGAGCTCGAAATCCAAAGAATCCTTTCAGTCTCAAAAATTCGAAACGTCTCAATTCATTCGGTTTCGAAAACAATTCAAGTACTCGCAGTCGAAACCGATCTTTGGACCTGATAGAGCCATCCCTGATCACGATATTAATGTGTCTTTTAATCTAGAGATTTGTAGATTTGTTCAAGTGTTTTGTGAGTTCGAGATCTAGGGACACCTTTCAGCGACCAAGCCGAAACAGGTCCCATCGATCATCGGAAGGAGGAACGCCGTCGGAGACAGATGGTCCAACCGGTGGCCAGGGCCTCGGCGAAGCAAATAAAGTTTTTCTTCGAGCGAATAAACCACTTTCGACAGAGTTTTGATGTGTTTTTCATTGCCCAGCCCGTTGTTCCCGGCGCGTTTTATTCCTCCAGCGGCGGAAGGGGTCGTCCCGTTTCAGCAATAACGATTCCGTTAGGCGCATTAACGTTCTGTTTATTTGTCCCTAAAGTTTTTCTCTCATATAACGAATCAACTGTGACGCAAGCATGCCATAGCGCGCGCGCGCGCAGCCCCGCTTTCTCGTCCGAATCGCGTGAACCGTTTGGAGGCTGCTGCTGGTCCTCCGATTTTCCGCCGTCGCGTAGATCGCTGTGAATTTCGTGTTAGCAAGGCCGCGGGGCTGGGGCGGCGACGACGGTTAAAAATACGTAAACCGTTAAAAATATATCATCGAGTATATCGGTCGTAAGAAAACTGGAGGAGATTACAGTGAGTAATAAGACGGAACGGCTAAAGTAACGATCAACCGTGGGAGTCGGTACAGATTTCATGATTTTCGCAAGGCAACGGTTGCGGATCGATCTGCTGGGAACACGTGCAAGCAGGTAAGTGAGCCGTCGATCGATCGATCGATCGATCCAGGGAGGAGCCATCGCGCGAGTTAATTACTAGGACGCTTATCGTTAATTAATCGACCGTTAATCAACCCTGCGGCGTGTCTCGTGCGTGCGTGTACGTCCGCGTGCACGTGCTCCCTGTACAAAAGGCGCGCCGAGAGACTGTCGTAGAAAAGTCCTTCTGCTGGTTTCGCGATGCTTTATCTCTCTCACCTCGATGAGACAATTTTTCTCCTCGCGAGAAAGCCGCGTTTCTCTTCTCGCGTTTCACGCGTTCTTTAGCTCGTACTTTGCGCTGGTTCGGTACGGTAGACTGCGGAACGTCGCGCGAACGTTAATTAATCGTAGCTCTGCCGACTTCCGAACGAACGTGAAAGAGCTGTTCACGAAACAGCGAACAATTTCCGATGCACGAGGTCCGCAGTCTATTCGTCGTTGTTCGAGACAACAGCTTTTGTTCGAAATCGTCGTGTCCGAATTCTCTGTCGCTAATGTCCCAAATAATAAATTAACGAGTACAAGAATTTATTACGTCGCTGGAGCACGTCCAGGCCCGATGATTCTCTGAAAGATCGTCAATGTTACAACCGCGAAATCGTTTGTCGCGCCGTTCTAGATCGTGTAGAGCGATCCGGTGATTTCGGTCCCGGCCGAGCGACAAGATGGCGGATCGGCGACTTAGGAGATTCGGGGATTTCGGGAGCCACGGCTCCGTCGATCGTTTCTCCCGCGGGATCCAGGCTTCTTACAGGAAGGTGCTCCAGTAGACGACGTTCAGGATCAAGAAGGAGAACGGGAAGAAGAATCTGGAGAACTTGTCGATGTAGATCGCGGTCGCACGACCCTCGCAGCACGTGTCGTACTGCACCGTCGCTGGCCTCACGGGACTTCTGCTTCTCTCCGATTCGTTCCTCATCGGCGTCTGCGACAAAAATGCAAATTATTTCTCTGAAATCCATTCTTCGAGACCCGTCGCTAATTTACGATATTCGTCCGACTCTTAACCGGTCCGTCGATTACTGCCAGTTATTGCTTCGGTAAATATTTTATATTTTCAAATTGGGTGCAAGTGTACTTACATCGGAACATTGCAAACTCGATGAGATAACAGAGGATTACATGAATTTTTCAATAACTATATTAACGTATATTAATGATAATTTAAAGTTGCGAGTGATCGCCGCGGTCACCATAATCCGGTTAAGGGTTAAACAATATCGAATTATTTAGCGATAAATTGATTGCGGATTTATGACCAAACTGCGCGGATGAATTGCGAAATTATGAAAACATAAGGGAAGTTTACACAACTATTTTGATTGTATAAAATTGATCAAGTAGTAGGAATTAATATCTCGACAATTTTGCCGCTTGCAATCGGTGCAGACCTATTCGATTGTAACAATTCCTTCGAAGAAGAACAAAATTGGTATTTGTTGCGTGCTTATATTTACTGTTACTTTTATTATTATTATTATTATTCATTTTCAGGTATTTGGATTTTTTTCAATCATAGATATGAAGTACAGATAATCACAAAAAATAAATAAATAAACATTACAAGTACAATATCTGATAATAAATATAGTGGAATTAGTAAAATGTCTCAGAGTGCTTCCGAAAAATTTTTGCTCACTGACCACTGACCACTGACTACGTCAGAACCTTGACATATTTGTATGTATTTATATTACATAACATAAATTTTTATGAACCTGTGTTTCGAATAAAAATTAGTCATTTTCTAAAAAACTGCAATACTAAATGTTGATAAAAGATTTTTTTCGTTCAACAAAAAAAAAACAAAATCGTTACAATTTTTGTAACATAACTGTATATTATTTATGTACAAATCGATTCACCTTTGTATTCCCCTTAAAAAATTATTAATGCACTTAGGTCGAAAATTAATTCAATTAGAAGTTACGATTATTGTCCCGAACGCCCATAAGATCGCGTCATTGTGCGCCGCGCCGCCTCGAATTAAAGTTAGATTAAAATCTCCGTCAGCCGGCTCGTTTTTTATTCGTGTCACGCGACACAATCTTTGTGCCGGGACCCCTCGTGCACCGGTTCCCGTAGTAAAATTCGAAGTTCCGGGCGCGTTAAACGCGAACTTCCGTCGAAGTTTCGCTCGCCGTTTTCCCTTGCGGGACCCGTAAAACCTCGACATTCCATCGTTCCTCGAGCCGACGACTTTCGACTTCTATCGCGTCGATATTAACGACCGGAAGTGGGGCCGACGTCGTCGCGAAGTTTCCGCGGAGTTTCTCTGTTCTTTAGAGCCCCGGGACTTCCGCAAGTTCCCTCATTTCGACTAGGGAAATGTTTGTTCGAGTGAGAAAGGCGCCGTTTTCGCGACTCCGTTCGTTACTTTGTAAACCATGCACAGTACCATTACGCTTTGCTTCCTGTCTGCGGAATCGTGTTACCCCGTAGACACCTTGCGATAGTATCGGAGGCTGCCAAAAAATTGTAGAGCACTTCATTTTGTCGAGCAGAATGGTTTACGTTAAACGAAGATGATATTGCTTGAGGGAAAGAGAAGAATTAGTTTCGTTGCTCGAAACTGTAATTTTATGTTAAATAGATACAGGTTTCCTATAAATAACGTTCATTTATTTGCAACAAAAATATTTGTAGTCATATTTATATTTAATTTGAAAATAAAAACTTGAATTTGAAATTAAAAATTGAATGATATAAATAATCATTGGAGATTAACCACTTGCACCGATGTATGTATTAATTTTTAAAGAAATTCATACTCATATCAAATTAGAAAATTCAATTAAATCTTGTGATTAACTATTGAGGTGAATTTGATTTACGAAAGGATGAGTTAGATTTGTAGAAAGATAAATGAGATCTTCGGAAGGAATAATTTTGAGTGCATAAAAGTGAATATTAACTACAGAAAGAGAATCGTTAGGGAGTTTAAAACCTGTAAACACAGTTTGATTTCAATTTTATTTACAATCATAAATTGTGTGTCCAATCTTTCCGAAATGAATCGATATACGTGCATGGATACATTGGAAAGGTGCTGATGTTTTTACTGTGGGTCATTAAATCATGTTACCGTTCGCGTGATACGGCGAACATAACCACCGAATAGATGGACCAATACTAATTCAGCTTTCGAACATTAAATAACAATTGATCGCGATACCTCGATCCGTACAACAATGCCGATAATAAAACAGCATCGTAGTTAGAAGGTGCTCAACGTAAATTGGAATTATGGAAGCGACTGAACAGAAACTCCCACTCATTAATAAACGCAATCGAGCGTCGAAGCACGAAACAATCGCGGCAGAAATTTCTCTATATATTTTCTCCGACCCTCTCAGCGTTCTCTCGAAGAACACTCGTTCTCGTCGATTAATCGCCGGCCCGCGTTACGAAAATAATGCAACTTTCAGCGTTTCAACTTCACGAAACCTGCGAGGCAAGAGGCACGCTTCTCGTTTCGTATTTTTCGAGGCGGCACTTCCGGCGAATCGGAGTGGCTTCTCGTCGGTTAAAAGCCGAAACGGAATCCGCGATCCGCATCGCAGAGGCACGCGTAAACCGCGAGCAATCTGTTTGCCCGTGTTACCAAATATTCCCGCGTTTACCCGGGAATTTACACGACCTGGAGCATGAAGAATTCAAAGGCGAACGCGAGCGGCACGCCGTTAATTGGGCATCGGGCCCCTTTACGAACGTCAAACGCTTCTAGATAAATATTAACGTGTTAATAGCGGCTTTGATTGCGGGAATATTTATTCCCGCGGGAATACCGACCGCGGCACCGCCTTCCCTTTCACTTATCACTGCGCGCGTTTCTAACCGCGTCGAAACCGCAGAACTCTGCCCGAACCTCGATCTATTACGTCGAGTCAGACAAATTGCTGAACGTTATTTACCCGGCTCCGCGAGGCTCCTGCGAGTATGTTTGGCGACCGAATGACCGGGGATAAATTTCTGAAATTTTGGGACATTTAGAAGGTCCTTTGTGAAGTCCGTAGAAATATTATCCGCTCGGACGATTCAGTTTTTAATAAATCATGTTGATCTGTGCCTCTTTTCTTGCTTCTTCCATCGAGGAAATATCTCGCGCTTTTGGCCACTTTTAGTAACGAAACGGCCGAGCATAAGTCTACGAAATTTTTACAACGATTAGACAGTGGTTTGAAATATACCTAGAAAAATGTTCGCTTCAAAAAATTCATTTCCAACGAAGTACGACCATTTTATCCGGAACCTCGTTCTTTCGATAGAAATCGATCGTCTCGTATCGATCGCAGACTCTAGACAACGATGAAATTGCGAACGAGTGACGACGAACGTCGAGCCCGTCGACGAGCATTTTATTGTTAATTTCGGCGACGATATAACCACGGTAGAATTCGGTTCGAAGCCATGATCCGCGAACGTTCCGCAAAATTTCGAGTTTTCAATTTCGTCCAGCGCCGCGCGTTGTTTGATCTTCAAAGTCTTCGCGCCGGTGAAATCGCAAGAGTTCATAGCTCGGATGTGTTAATTAAACTTGTCGCGCGTTTAAGCCGGCGGTGTCGGTGTCCTAACTGTGTCAGGTGTTATTAGAGCTTCAGCTGTACCGGGTGGCCGCGAATTCCGGCGCCCTAAACCGCGTCCCTCCCGGTCACCGGTGCGGCAGAATCGTCGAACAAATTCGTTTCGTTCGCGCGCAACGACGAGAGAGTTAGAGCCACGCTCTGTATCTTCTGCAGCGGACTGCACATTTTTCTCGGCCCGTGCCGCCGACGGAATCCGACCGCCGTGTAACCATCAATTTTTTAGCGGCCGCCGTTGCTCGCGGACGCGGAAACCGCCGGTTATTTATTTATTGCCGCGGACCGTGCGCGCGACGCTTCGAAACATTTAGCCGGCTCCGCTAATTGTAAGTTCGAGATGCATTATTCTCTGGTTGAATGCGAGACGAACTTCCCCCCGGACTCGGCCGCTCCATGAATTATGCCCGGCTCCGGCCAAAATGGACCGGTCTCTCCCTTTCGGAGACATTCCGTATTTTTACCCACCTCTATCGCGGTCACCACCGGCTGAAAATACGCCAGCGACTACCGGTCTGCTCCACGGGACGTTTCCGACGGTAATTAACGAGGTCGCGGATTTACCGCGAATTTCGGACACGGAAAACCCCAATTTTTGCCTGTTCTGTCACTCCGATCGTCTTCCATCGTTATTATTTGTCATTGAAAATCACTGTTCAGTCGTGTGAAAGTAAGCGCAATGTGTACAGTAAATTCTTCCTAATTGATCCTCAGCTTGGAAACAAAAATGGACAATTTGGGAAGAGGAGGTACGATTATTCGAGCCTCGCGGCTCGTTTTTATAGTCGATCGATAGTGGTCTTCAGGGTTCTATGGGAACGCTTCGAATCCTTTAGAGGACTTTGAGGATTTTATAGAAGTCATTAGGAATGCATGGAACGTCGATAGAATTTTTTGGAAGCACTGAGGAGTCTTTACAGTGGCTCTAAGATTTTATAAAGACTTCTGGAGACATGTAGACAATTTTTAGACCTTTTAGAAATACAGCAATGTCTCCATAATTGACGTTCAGATTCTGCACATAAATGGACAATTTGGGAAGAGGAGGTACGATTATTCGAGCCTCGCGGCTCGTTTTTATAGTCGATCGATAGTGGTCTTTAGAGATCTGTGATAGATATCGAACATTTTCTAGGATCTTTGAAGAATCTTCAGGGTTCTATGGGAACGCTTCGAATCCTTTAGAGGACTTTGAGGATTTTATAGAAGTCGTTAGGAATGCATGGAGCGTCGATAGAATTTTTTGGAAGCACTGAGGAGTCTTTACAGTGGCTCTAAGATTTTATAGAGACTTCTGGGGACATGTAAACAATTTTTAGACTTTTTAGAAATACAGCAATGTCTCCATAATTGACGTTCAGATTCTGCACATAAATGGACAATTTGGGAAGAGGAGATACAATTATTCGAGTCTTGCAGCTCGTTTTTACAGTTGTTGACAATCGATAATCATAAAAACCGAGCCACAAAGTTTGAACAATCGTATCTCCTCTTCCTAAATTGCCCATTTTTGTGCAGAATCTGAGCGTCAATTAGAGAGACATTACTGTACAGTGAATTCTCTCCACTTGTCCCTCAGCTTGTAAACAAAAATGGACAATTTGGGAAGAGAGCTTTTATAATTGTTGACAATCGGCATCTATAAAAATGAGCCACGGGGTTCGAATAATCGTATCTTCTCTTCCAAAATTGTCCATTTTCGCTTACGAACTAAAGGAAAATTTAGGGAGAATTTACTGTGAATAGCGAAATGAGAGCTTCAATATTTCCTCCGCGATTTTGACGTACCGCAATTGTTTCCCGAATTGAATTTTCGTATTTCCTAAATTTCCTACACATATTTCCTAAATTTCCTGTGCCCATCGTCTAACAAACTATTCCTCCTAACGTCGTAAAAAGGAACCGAAGTCGTTTGCTCATGCGGAATTCGAACATGAATGCGATCGTGAATAAGAAGAGAGGATCTCACTTTGAACTCGTCAATGGCCTCCCTGAGATCCTCGTCGGAGTATCCCTTCATGGCCTTGGTGGCGACCGGGCCCATGTAGTTGTTGACAACGGCGAATTCCATCAGCGAGAGGAAAACGAACACGCTACACGAGGACATCCACACGTCGATGGCCTTCACGTAGGAGACCGGCGGCAGTGATTGCTGGGACTGCGTGTTCTGAGTCGCTGCGGGCAAACGGAAGCGTTTCTCGGTCAATGGATGGTCGGCATAGCGTTCGTTCGTTCGTTCGTTCGTCAGGTTCTTCGATTCGCATGCGAGATCGCTCTGACCCGTGCTAATATTGAATCCTTGTCGCACGGTTCACCGGGTCTCGGTGTCTGATTCACCTCCGGTTGCGTCACCACCGCATTGCTGCTCCCGTCGACTAACAAGTTACCCTAAACGCAAATTCTCGAACCACCGATCATCCATTTTACGTCATTCGCAAAAAGGTACTCGGGGATCTGGCTCTACAAACTATTTCTGCAAGAGATGTTTTCGTAGCGGATTCATCGATGTTGCGCTCTTGTGAAATTTGCACGATTTTTAGCAATAATCATTTGCCAGCATTGCATAAAATTTCAGATAATTTTAGACATTTTTATTTGGGTACCTGACTTTAAAAACTGTTCCTTCAAGAGCTGTTTCAATATTAGTTCCATCGATGATGCATTTTTATGCAGTATACTGATCGTACTTGCTGATTGGCATTGTATAAATTGAGAACTGATTTTATAAATTTTTCTTTGGGAATCCGCGTCGAGGAAATGTTTCTCTGAAACTTAGATTTTGTTGCTTTCAATTTAAGATCATCGATGATGTAATTTTATGAAGCATTCTGTCTGTACTCGATAATCAACGTACCATCTGCTTTTTCCTTCCTGCAAAAATAATAATCTTCTAGCATTGTCTAGCACTCGTTTTACAAATATTCGAGACCGTTTAAATTACACTTTTAACTTGTCGATTCATAAATAAAAAATGTCGACATACATCGACACGTTCGTCACACGATCGTCGCTACGTCACCCGCATCTGGGTGACGGGTACGCTTCCGTGGGTGCCCCGTCACCCATAAGTGGGTGACGCTCTTTTTCGTCTAGCAAAATAGAACTTTACGAGCAATTTATAAAAATTTCATTCGTAACAGAAATATTTACTGGAAATAGCGTATGCAATCCACAAATCGTCATTCACAATTTCTGAACTTTCGTGCAACGAATTGCATCTTATCGCTATTTCAGCTAATCGCTTACGCTTCGACAGCGAGTTTGGGCCCCGATCGAGAAGCTCGACCGATTCGCGCTTGGCGACGAACGTGTTAACAAAGCCACGAAGAACAACCGATCGATCGTCAATCACCGATTTCAAGTACCAAGCTCCAATCCCCTAAATACGTTCTCGCGAGGGACGCTAGGCTGCAGAACTGCAATACTGCAAAGCTGCGGAACCGTATTGGTCGGTGCATCGAAGAATGCGTCCCATTCAGGAAAGTCGAGGAGTAGCATTTTCCCGATGCACTTTTCAGGAAACGGTGCATCTCAAAGCATTCCATTTTGCTTTACAACTTTTTCTACCACCCGGAGCCTTTTTGCAGCTTGTCCTATTTGCATGGATCAGCCTGTAGACCGTCGCATGAATGGGATACGTGCGATACAATGGAGGATAGAGAGAAAGAGAGAGAGAAAGAGAGAGAGAGAGAGAGTCGATAGAGAAGCAGGAAGGAAGCAGAAAGCAAGCGGGAGACGGGTTCCTTGAAACCGATCAAAAGACAGCTCGTTATCCCGTCGTCTCGCAAAACGAACGCGTCCCGTCGCCCCACCCCCTCTCGACTGAAGAACAGCTGGGCCCGCCCCCGAAATGGCGAGCCTGTCCAGAATGCAGTCGCAGGCACGTCGACCTTACCGAGGGTCAGCAGTGACGTCATGCCGGAGGGTGACCCGGGCCGGGATCGCCGCGGGTTTGATCCAGATCGCGCGATCCAGGACATGAACGAGGACGGCGTGTTTCTGTGTCGGTGTCTGCGCACGTGCGCGTGCACGTATCCTCGCGTGCATGTGTTCCGGTGGAACAGGTGATAGACCGGTCGACCGTGATTTAATCACCTAAATCAGGCTATCTAAACACACTATAAAGTGTTCTTAACACAGTGGCTCGCCTATACATCCTTGACTCAATTTCGGGCTCGGTGGTACACGTGCATCTTTGCCCGTGATGGGCTTCCCAAAATACGCTCGGCTGGATCCAGCGATATTCAACCCTGCGATCCTCGAGAAATATAAAGAAAAATTGATAACCCGCGATAATTCATTCTTTAACAAATTACGGCAACTTGTTCGACAATTTTGTTCGTTTTTCGTCGCTCTTAGAGGACTCGATGGTTCGAGGAAAGGTTTTGGGAAATTTGAACGATAAAATCGACTCGACATAAATCTACGAAATTTCTACCACACTTAGACGGTGGTTTTGAGATCGCGCAGAAGAATTTTCAACCCGAAATATCAATTTTTCAATAAAATTCTAAAAGACTTGCGATCCCCGGAAATATCACTGTAATAATTGAACTGCGGCTTTTTATGCGAAATAAAAATTTTGTTCGGCAACTGTATGAAACGAGAGTTGATTAACAACGTGTAATTCTTCGTTTGATGGTTTTCGATCGATTGAAAATTCTGTACGAATGCAGTTAAATATCAATTTTTCAATATAATTCTAAAACACTTGCGATCCCCGGAAATATCACTGTAATAATTGAACTGCGGATTTTGATGCGAAATAAAAATTTTGTTCGGCAACTGTATGAAACACGAGTCGAATAACAACGCAATTCTTCGTTCGACAGTTTTCAATCGATCGAAAATTCTGTACGAATGCAGATAAATTCTTCTAATGTTTTCACGTTCCTGCGTTTCTCTTAGCAATTTTTGTAATAAACGCATGGATTTCGATCCACAGTCCGCGATGCGACGAAATATTGAAATCGATATAACCGAACGATTTCTTGCAAAAATGATTTGATTTTCGAATCCGGTTCGGTCCTCGAGAGAGCTGCGAATTGAACTCTGGATGACGCTGTTACGTAAAAATTGTCGGTCTCGCCACTTCCGGAAGCCGCCGCGAAACTAGCGGGCCTGTTCCTGTCCCAGCGTTAATTAGCGAAATTGTTAGTCGGGATTCCCTCGATTTTTCGCAGTTCGCTCGGACCCGGCATTGGGACGGGCGGCGGGACGGGGCGTCGCGTTTCACGGGCTAATTAATTTTCTGAATTTACCGAGGGTGAGCAGGGAGGTGACGCCCAGGGTGACTCGGGCCGGGATCGCCTCGGGCTTGATCCAGAACGCGATCCAGGACATGACCACGATCAGGGCGGACGGTATGTACGTGTGGAACAGGTGATAGCCGAGCCGGCGCCGCAGATTGAACACGATCTGTATGCACGTGAAGTTCCCGGTGGAGTACTCGATCGTGCAGTCGGTCGTGTAATTGTTCGAGATGTCGAGCTGCGGCAGCTCGATCTCCGGGTTCACCACCAGCGGGTCCGTCATGTTCCAGATGAACACCAGGTCCTGGGTCGTGTGTGACACTGAAACCGAGAGCAATTTCACGCGTCACCACCCCCGGCCCGCAAAACGAGCACGCGTTAATCCCTCGCCGACCGGCTCCTTATCTCCTACGCCCCTAACCGCGGGGCTTAACCTTCGCTTTCGAGCGGAACTGGTGTCAACGGCGGCGCAACAGGGACCCGGGCAATCCGAATTCGACGGAGGACGAACGATTCCCCCGGAGGGGACTCGCGAATTTCGACGGGCGCTCTCGCGGATTTTCAGCGCTCGGAAGATTTTTTTTATATTCAGCCGGGGACTAATATGTGTGGACACCCTTTAAAACTGGACTGAATAATGATTTCGTTTTAGATGACAGAAGGACTGGTATATTACACAGTGGCTGTATTACTTTTCTTTTAATTTCGCTGTTACTTGGAATCACAAAAAATGTATAGTATGTATAGTGTATAGACACACACAGTATATACACACACAGTTCTTTAGAACTGTTTTACCTTGTTAAAAAAAAATCAGCATATATATACACAGACAAAAAAAATAAAAAAAATATATATACAGTTTTTTTTATCTTTTTTGTGATTCCAAGTAGCAGCGAAATTAAAAGAAGAGTATTATATCTATTGTGCAATAGGCTAGTCCTTCTGTCATCTAAAAAATATTCACGTCATTTAAGCCTAGCTTTAAAATGAATATTTTTATGGATTATTATGGGTTATTGTATATACATATTCTACGTATTTCTTCATTAATATCTCCCTAAAATATTGATTCGCCCATCGTATCTCTCTCATACACATATAAATAAAAATCTATAAACGCATTCTCGCTAATTCGAACAGAAGATTTAGTATCTCACAAAGATCTTCATAAAACATAAACTATAAAAATGATTAAACCGTCTGTGTATGATCAACAACTTCTATGATACAAAAGTCAGATCAATTAAAATCGCAAACAATTTCATTTATCTCTAAGTTAAAATAATGTTTTTTATCTTCTAAGTTAACACAAAAAACAACATAAATTTTCCGAACACCTTAACATGTTTCTGTTTCGACAACGTTCGTGTAAATTTTCTCTATGGTCAATGTTTGAGATCGAAAACTTTTTTGCCAGGATACCGTGACAGAATGGCATACAATATTTCGGCTTTGCGGCGTTAGAATAGTGACAGCCTAACCGGTACCGGTAATTTGTCATAATCTCGTTGAACGGCGTGTACATTGGCGTAGATCAACGTTAACCAGAAATTGATACAAACGCGACCCGACGGCCGAGCACCGATTAAATCTGACTTTAATGAATTCGCGCGGCCCGGATTTGCGGGGGTGGAATTCATGGGAACCGCGGTAATATTTTGAGAGGTACGGCTCGAATTCGCCGATTTCTGGGGATCGATATACGTACGGCTCTCGATCATCATCGAGCAGATCTGCGTGTCGTGCGGGTAGGACTCGAACTTCATCGCGCAAGACAGCACCAAGGTCAGTCTGAAAGAAGAAACGATCGTTGCATTGCTAATATTTGGTAGCACAAAAATGTTTTGGGTAAAAATCGATCCTTTCGTTGCATCGAGATATTTCAATTTTTATTTTACATCGTTGCAGACTTCTTTCTACTACGAACCGTCTCCGAAACTTCGCAAGGGTTCCATAAAATTGCTTGTCAAAATTTGGAATAGTAACTTGATCGTATTTGAATATTCATGCAAATTATTAGATTGTATATCTAGGCCGCGGATATTATGCATTTTTAATAAAAGTAGACAGGTGTAAAACCAACGAAAATATTGAGAGAATTTAAAGAAATTTATGTGTAATTTTCAACTCATTCGTATTATTAACCCTTTGTCCTATAATATGATGTTATCCACGTCTATTAAATCCAAATAAAATTCTACTCTTCTATTATTAAATATTTAAACATTGAAGTAATGTTCGGCAAACAATGAATATGAATGATCTGCCTCGCGTAGAAATTGATTAGTGACAAACAAGCGTTAACGCTATATTTACAGAACCTGTCAAAATGACGGGACACTAATTTTTTAATTTACGATTATTCATATTGTAAAGATACATTTATGAATTATATATATATAATTTATTTAATTTTTATATAATTTAATTGTATACTACTATACAATTAAATTAAAAATCAGAATAAACGTCTTACTGTTACTTTTATAAATTAATATAAAGCAACTGTTTTTTGTGCTCCGTAAATCTAGCGTTAATTAGGAGAAAAGTAGAAAATTTCTATTCGACTCGTGTTTGTTGCAATTAATGACAGTAATATTTCTTTTTGCATAAAGATCTGCAGTGTAGCGTAACGCGAACGGTTTCCCAGAAAAGAACTAGGTCCCCCCTCCCAGAAGAGAAGCAGGCTTCCCGAAAAAAGGCCGGTAACAATGAAATGCTAATGACCCGTTAAATGCCGTGAAACGCTCTCAATTTGGCAGGTATTATGTGAAGAGGCCGGTATACGTATTGCAGATACGGCGGAGCCCGGGAAAATTGCATTTTTTCTCATTAATCAAGGGGGACGCTTACTTTGACATGTAAAGCAGAGTCTTGTCGTGGTAGAGCCAGAGATAATGGTTCGGTATCGACATCTCGTGGAAGGTGACCTTCTTCGCGTTCTTGAAGAAGCAGTCCGGCCTCCAGATATTGTGCAGCCAGTCCACGTCCAGTATCCTGTATTCCTCGGACATGTTCTCCGGAAGTCGGAGCCTAGAGTCCCGCCAACTTTGAGCCAGAAATATGTCGGCGACGTACGTCTGCAACACAGTCGACGCTGTCACTGCACTCGTGCGCGTTGCAGCTGTCACTAGACGCGGCATCTACCAGTATATTGCATTTCTAGCTTTCATTCGTATCACTTATTCATACCTTTCATTTTTATATCTCGTTTTGCACCTTTCGTTTGTATATTTCGGCTGCACCTTTCGTTTGTATATTTTAGCTGCACCTTTCATTTGTATATTTTAGCTGCACCTTTCATTTGAATATTTTATTTGCACCTTTCATTTTCGTATTTCACTTGCACCATCCATTCACGCATATATTTCATTTGCACTTTCCATTCGTACATTTCCTTTGCAGCTTATACTTTTATATTTTATTCAGAGATTCGATTTTATCGCATAAAACAAAGTTCTATTTGCACATTTCATTTTTATATTTTATTCTCATATTATATTTAAGTTCGTGAAAGTGTCTGTGAAATGTCTATCGACATTTAAAAAAATTACGCTCGCATCGAAACGCACAGAGTCTACGGATAGCAAATTAATAGATGAATTATTCGTTGAAATTGAGACCGCGTAGAAATTGAGATTTCGTTGGAAGACTGCTGATATAAAAATTTGTAGTGTAATTAACGCGACGTTCGTGATTAATTATTTCCAAGATAAAATAGTTGCATCGTTCTATCGATCGTTTTTCGCAGCCCGCAGCTGGCACAGTCTTAATTTCCAGCGCCGCGCCGTCGTTGGACGGTTCGCACCCTCTTTCTCATTTTTGCCCGCGGCGTTATTTAGTTTTAATTGCCACCGGCGTTAACAAAAAGTTCCTCACCGGCGGAGACTTAAGCTAAAAGCGCCTAAAAAGCGTTCACCGAACGGCGGTCTTCTAATTTGCATTCGCATTAGCGCGTTTCCGGCTGGTTTCACGGGGCTCTACGCTCTGAAAACGCTTCCGCGAACGAGATTACCGTATTCCGAGAGCTTCATTTTTCTTTATCTCCCCGTCGCGGCGACTCGCCGTGGTAAAAGAATAACCGGCATGATAAATATGTGCTTGTAAATCGTACCGCGCGGACAAAAACGTTCTTAACTCCGCGGAATTTTTATGGACGTTGCATCGGCAAACTTCCGCGGGATTGTTTGCGGCCCGCATTTTTCAAGATTTTCGACCATTCTCGCCCGCGCACATCCACAAACACTTTATCAACTTATCAACCGTAAGTTATAGCCGCGGATCCGCGAAACACGAACCTCATTGTTTTTAAGAAGGCTGGGTATATAAATCGCGCTGGCTTTAAAGTTCGCGTCTTCTGTTCCGCGCTTTTTGAAATCCTCGGAGACTTTGTTCTTCTATTTTTTTTCATCGTTTGAACAAGGAAACGCGTTTCTTCCTGATAAAATTCTCTTTCGAATTACATCTTTCGTTGCAGACTGGAATAATAAATTGGTGCACCACCGCTAGCTTGCGTACACTACCGGCCAAAAAGTTTGGAATCGCTACGAGTTTCGAGGAAAACAGGATGCAAATGTACTCTGAACTCTTTCTTGTATGATATCTTCGATTTACTTGCAATATTTCGCAACGAATAAACCTCCTTTCTATATATATAACAGTGGTAATAGCATTTCTACTTTCAACGTTAATTTGTTTCGTTCTTGTCGTTCTTAAGTATTTCAGCACAATTTTCACTGTTGATCTCGGTTGATTGCCTTCGTGAACGGGAATGATAACAATGTATGGCAAATTTGGCTTTTATAAGTCTAATATTGTAATACTAAACTCTGATTGGAGAAACAAGAGAGCTAAATAGCTCTGTATAATGCGAGAATAGATTGTCATTTTATGTGATAGGGAGTTTCACGTTTAACATTACTTGAAATTGGGATTATAATTTATACAAGAGTATTTTCAATGCAACAATATACTTAAATTTTTAAAAATTTGTGCATTCTTGTTAATTCCTAGTATACTAGCAGTGCATCAGTGCAGAATATATAAGAATATTCGATTTTGATAGAAATCTGCAAGCGATTCCAAACTTTTGACCGGCAATGGGTGTCCCAAAATTATGGTATTTGTGGGAAATGAGGGGTTCTTGAGGTCATTTGAAGTAACTTTTTCCTCAGCGAAAATGCAATCCGCGGCTTCGTTTACGAGTTATTAACGAAAAACCGTAACCAATGAGAGACGAGCTTGGCTGACGCAATGCGGACGAAGCCGAGTTGCATTCATTGGCTCGGCCGCCGCGCCAGCTGATCTCGACTCTCATTGGTCAGCGTTTTTCGTCAATAACTCGTTAACGAAGCCGCGGATTGCATTTTCGCTAAGGAAAAAGTTACTTGAAATGATCTCAGGAACCCCTCGTTTCCTGGAAGTACCATAATTTTTGAATGCCCTGCATACTGCAACAATTTACAGGCAAGTATCGTTGTTTATCTCTTCTGTGAGGAATTGAATGTATAAATAGTTTAAAATCTCCAAACTTTCAGGTTTTTAGAAATAAACAGTAGTAAACGATTTAGCGTTTTCTTTTAGATAAGCATAAAGATTATATTTTCATATCGACCCAATCTTGTGCACACGATATTAACGGATTGCTGATTTTGGAGCATCAGTATTTAAGGTCTTCTACACGAAATTGTACACAATTGAATCCAACAGTTCCTGTCATACGGACAATAATGAACGATACAGCATTTCCTTCTTGACGAGCATGAAAATTGCATTTTAATGTCGACCCAATTACACGCACACGGTATTAATGCAATGCTGGCTTGATTTAGGTTAAAGAGCACACCGAATTACCATGGACTCTTCGTTTATGGAGTCTAGGCTGAGCACCGTCACGTGGAAGTAAACAATGGTCGGCTGTCCCAGGAACTTCGGCGCCCTGTGCTTGTCATACTGCTTCGGGTTCAAGGGCAGGATGTCCCTCAGCGACAGAGAGGCCTCCTTTCTGCCATACTCTTCGAGGTCCGACTCCCTGAAAGAAAGCAGACGCGAGGAGAAACAAGCCTGACCACGGAACCCGCGCAATTCTCCCTGCGTTTTCGACACAGAAACCCTCATAGAAACCTCATAGAACCTCACCTAACACCGATTAATCAACATTTATCGTGCATTATCATCGATACACCGAGGCTAAAATGAATTTTCGTTCGCAGGTCAAGCCGAGATCGAGAATGTAAAATCGAGAATGGAGGACGAGGTAAAAAGAGCCACAACACTTTCAAAGTTTGACGACCTTTCACCGACGTCGCGCATCACCTAAACGTATTAGCTGCTCGTTTATGTATAGAATGCGGTATTCGTGTTGTAAAATGCGCCACGGCGGATCAGCTGGCCTGCCAGCGATATCTCGTTCCGTCCTCCCTGTTTTATTCAATTCCATCAGCCTTTACCGTCCACTTCAGACAGTGGCCGCCTTTCTTCGTGCATAAAACAACGTCGGCGATCATTCGGCTCGAGTTCTATTACAGAAACGGACTCGATCCCGCGAACGGTTATGAATAATCCCCACCGAATTCGCGACGATCGCGAGGCCGAGGCGTGTTTTGTTCGGGCCGGCGAAGACGCCGACGCCGAGGCAAGGAAGTCCGCGCGAACCAGCGAGCGAACGAGCCAGCGAGCGACTCTGAAATATTGTCGCGATTCCGATGAAACAGCAATATCGCGGAAGCCATAATAGGTCTTCGTGCTTGGCACACCTTTAAGTCCGGCCGAGATACGCGTGTTCCTTATACGCGGACATTTTAATATACCAACCTACGACACGCTGCGACCCGCTCGCTCGCTCGCCCCGAGAATTTCTACCTTGCTCCGCAACTTTTCCGCCCGCTGATTTAAGACCGGACCCCCGGCGCGCAATCTGCTCGAATCCCGGGCAGAAAAACTTGATCTTTCGGCTCGGCGCTCGCTAATTCACGCGAACGATCGATCCGAGATTCCTCGGTAATTTCCAACCCAGATTCAGCTCGGTTTCCGACGGCCGTAATTTTTGAGAGTTTACGCGACGCGGTTCCGATTCGTCGAGAACTTTTGCTCGTTCTGTCTTCGATTCGTCGTTGCCTGTATCCGGATGGGATCGACTCGATGCAAATTCGTTCGGATTTCACTCTCGCGGAATTTGGATTTTGCCTCCGCGATCTTTGAAAGCCTTCGAGTGCCCTCGAAATCTTGTGGTCATCGTTCGGTCGAGTTGCGCGTGTTTTCAAGTGGCGATAAAAATGTGTTGACTCTCGAATGATAATACTGGATAACGAACAGCGATAGGAAACGGTTCCTCGGAGGATCTCTCTGTTTATCCGACCAAGTGGCTCGAGCCGTTCGCTGTCAAACGTGCCGTGGCGCCTTATAGCGCCGTGAAACCTGCCAAGCCGATAATCCATAACAAGACTTTCAAGAATTCTCTTCCAATTTCTTCCTGTCCGCCGTTGATCTCGACATTATCGAAATTATCGGCCCCATTCCGCAGCCGGGCCATCATTTTACCTATCTGACCGCGATCTATCCCTCGCTCATGTCATCGTAAACTGTAACTGATATGCCTGTCTGATCGTTGACTCGATCTACTTGTTTCGTCGCACACTGACTTCATGTACTGACCGTGTAACTCCATTGTACGACCATGCTACTAACCTAGTCATCGACTACAATCTTTTACAATTTATTTGTCTTGCGTTTCCTATTTTATTTGTCCGGACATGGTAGTCTTGTTCTACTTGCGTCGGTTCTATGTCCGTTCTGTTTTACTTTGTTCGATAATTCAGAAATAATAAACAGCTGCCTCGACTCCATTAATGATGAAGTCTGCCTCAACTTATGTATCCGACTGTACAAACTGATTATTTTGATTACAGAGTTCTCAGTCTACTTGTCCAACCATTATTGACCACAATTTATTTGTCGATTGTTGTAGTGAACTATCTATCTATATGATTTTAGTATTACGTAATTATATGTATTATATATTCCAGTCTGATTTCATCTGCCCTACTGCAAACACTGTGCATATATTTTGACCGTAGACACTGTACCAGTTAAATTGTCTTAACTAACATTTCCAATCGTTCAAAAAATCAAGCTTTAAATTAATAATTTCGTTTTTAAATGAACGATAACAAATGAATGATAGCAAGCGGAGTTACATTTCGAACTCTACGAAGTGCATTGGACATTGCAGTTTTGTTTAAAAGGTAGAAGGTAAAATATTTAGATATATAATCTATAACATCTATAAATATTTATAGATGTTCCAAATATTTTAAAATATCCTGAAAAGTGGCAAATTAGTAGACATGATATTTTAACTGAAAACGGCAGTACACTTGCCTAATCATATCACTCGTAACTAGACCGCGGTTTGATGCATTTCTGACAAAAATGAATAGGTCGAATACAAAACTGAAACGATATTGAAAGAATCTAAGGATATTGTTACATTATTTTCAACCAATTACGATTGATAAAAGAGAAAGGACATTTCCATCGAATTTACATCTCTTATAATTAACTTGGATAATTTTTATTTCATATATATAGATCCATTGTCTACTAATAATCCATCCTAATCTACTTATCCGTCTACAGACACAGTCATATTTTCTTGAATCGTCTGCCTCACGTATATACTCAAATAAATGTATACAACCAACTTGTCCTCTGTTGCACTCTATTTTAACTGATCCAATAAACTCGTAAACATTGACGAAATAGAATACAGTAAATTCTCCCCAATTTTTCTTCAGCTTGTAAACAAAATTGAGCAATCTGGGAAATGGATTATTCAAGTCAATTCATTCGAGAGAATGTTACAGTAAAGAGTAAGTAGGTGGGGAATAAATTCTTCCCAATTGTCTTTCAGCTTGTAAACTAAAATAGACCATATGGGTAGAGAAGATACGATTATTGAAGTCTCGCGGCTCATTTTTATAGCTTCCGATTGTCAACAATCCTAAAAACGAGGTGCAAGGCTCGAATAATCGTATCTCCTCTTACCATATCGTCTATGTTTGTTTACAAGCTAAAGGAGAATTTCGGAGAATTTTCTGTACTCGGTTCCCAGGAATTCACCGCAGCGAATTCGGTTCGCCGTCACTTCGGAACGCTGCGAATAAATAATAAACATGTTTCGACTGACAAACGAGACACCATCGATTCTCGCAGTCGCCGTTGCACAGTTCGGAGACTTTATCGATCGCTAAAAAGAAAATCCGCGAAAATCAGCGAAGTGCTGGTGTCGCATACGGAGCAAGGAACGACAAAATCGGGGAAGGGTATCCGACGAGGGTCGCGACCGCCGGAAATCCTGGGCCGTGCCAGTTAAATTTTCAGGGGTCGCTTAACCGACGGAAAACATTCCGGTGTCTCGGTGCGCTGGGCAAGACAGTCGCGCGAGTAATTAGTGGGTGTCGACCGAGGATGGTGGGTTCGAGACGTGTGATGAGTTCTGTGTAGCGTCGGACGCAACGGAGAGACTGTCCTCTCTCTTTCTCTCCCGCTCTCGTTCTCTCTCTCTCTTTCTTTCTTTCTCTGTACGTGATGTTCAGAGGGTTCCATCTTTGGTGCGTTACCTTTCGATCTTCGGAAAAAACCGGTACCCGCGTTTTCTCGCCGAAAGTCGAAACGTACTGGACGATAGGCTATCGACCTTAATATGCCAGGCTTCGACCTCCGTGGAGAGTACCGGTTCGCATATTTCCTCGCTGAAACTCGACACAGTCGCGGGTGATGCTGGGCCAGGTTTCGATCGCCGCCGTTTTGCAACTGAACGAATCGAGGGCCCGATTTTCTCCTCTCGAGCCGACTCTAGATCCGAACTCTCGATCACTCTGGATCTTTCACCGACGCGCTCGGTGTCGCGTCGATCACACATGGGTGACAATAATTTTTTACTAGGATTTACTGGGCCCAGAAACATTCACTAGGATTTTTATAATGCAGAAGAGTCGAGCTTATAATCACTGCGCTAAATTTTAACTCTTTAGTTTCGGTTTCTCTAATTTAACCAGTCAGCTGTTTCTGACGAGTATGCTCGTGAAGAAGAAACGACAATGTTTTGCGCCACGACGAGTATACTCGTCATTCGTAAAAATTCGTCGTTTAAATTGCAATTCTAGAGGCAACAAAGGTATATTCGTAAATTTTAAGGTATTTGTGGTATTTGAAGGCCAAGACGATATAAAACGAACAGATAAAAAGATATACATTGCTATTACGAAAAAACTGCGTATTTTTTATGTTATTATATTTATTCACTATTATTATGACAAAACTGTGTATAATGCCTGAATTAGTGCTAGCCATCGCTTACTTTTTGCGACAGATTTTAGTCACACACTTTTCGAAGCGGTCGCAACAGCTGACTGGTTAAGTGACTTTGACGATGTGGACATTTTTAGGGTCAAAGTTCGATACTGAATACGTTGACAGCTGTGTCCAATGACACAGCTAACGTATTCAGCTAACGTCAAAGAATCTCCGAAAGGAATGCCTTTTCTCGCGCGGACAATGAATCGAACGAAATAACGGGTCGATAATGATTAGAGTCGAGTCGAAAGGTGGTCCAGAGAAGCGCGAAAGGTTCGTCCACCTTGCAAGACAGCGAGGATCTCCTCGATCGAGATGTCGAG
Organism: Megalopta genalis; assembly: GCF_051020955.1. Classification (NCBI taxonomy): domain Eukaryota; kingdom Metazoa; phylum Arthropoda; class Insecta; order Hymenoptera; family Halictidae; genus Megalopta; species Megalopta genalis. Next base: position 8,779,143 of record NC_135019.1, read on the forward strand.
AGTTATAGAAGGAAGGCTCGAGAGCTCTCCTCGTGACGACTGTAGCCAGAAGGGAAAAATCTGATCGACCGACGATCTACGGCGACGTTCGAGGAAGCTCTCCGCCTTCGATCGATGCTAATCTCGAGTGTTCCGGCTCGCTCGCGGCTGTTTAGCTTTGAAACATGCTCGCCTACTCACGGAAAGTGTAGGGCCGCCATGTCAAAGAGCGTGTACAGGTAGCAGCATAGGATCACCAGAGAGTGTCTCGTCATTCCTGGAACAGAGAAGTCGAGGTTGTTTTAATTCCATTCATTGTCCGGATTAATCGACTAACATTTTGCTAAAATCAACGGGATTGAAGTCGCTGTTTCTCTTAGAGAGACTTTGTCTCTGCTTTCAAAGATGATAGTTATTCTTGATGATTCATAGATTTCTTTCTATTTTCGCAACTAACGCATCGATGGCAAAGCTGTCAAAGCGCCTGGATAATTTGCACTGCATTTACGTTTCATAAAATCACTTTGAAGCAATCGGAAGTACAGTAATGTTTCTCTAATTGACGCACAGATTGTCCACAGAAATGGATAAATTGGAAAGAGGAGGTATGATTTAATTTGAGTCTTGCGTCTCGTTTTCATAATTACCGATTCTCAACAACTATAAAAACGAGGCGCAAGGCTCGAATAATCGTGTCTCCTCTTCCCAAATTGTCCATTTTTGTGGACAATCTAAGCGTCAGTTAGGGAAACATTACTGTATCCTGTCACTATCGAAATGGATTCTCTTGTCTCCTGTTTTCGTACGAACGCAGCAAATTCTCCCTAATTGACGCTTAGATTGTGCCAAAAAATTTGGGAAGAGGAAACAGGATTACTCGAGCCTTGCGGCTCGTTTTTATAGTCAACAAATTGTCAACAATTATAAAAACGAGCCGCCTATTCCAAAATTCTCCATTTCTATGTACAATCCTTGGGTCAACTAGGGAGAATTTACTGCAATTCCTTCGGAATCGATAATCGAAGTCAAGAAAAGTCTTGCAAAATCTTCGACGGCGAATAATTTCCTAATTTTGCGAAACGAGTGCAGCCAGATCCGTGGACCAGAATTTATGTACAGATTTCCGAGGATGTTGGGGCGCCCGCTACGACTCCAAAAATATTTTCTCCGGGACTGAAGGATCGCGCAATCTCGCCGACCGTCGGAACTTCGGGGGAAAAGATAAATTTCCGAGCGGATCGAGGAAGCTCCACGACGCGAAACGAAGATTCCGTGGAGAGACTCGTGTCCACGCGATTCTATCAGCGCCGTTCGGCGAATCAGGTCGACGAGCAGTTGCGACCGATCTCTCGCGAGTTCAATTTTTTCTCTAGCTCCCCCGGTATCGGTATTTCCATGCTTTTACTGTCGGGATCTAGATGCCTCCCGAGATTTCACGTGTCGTTGGCGTGGAACGCGTTGCAACGTCTCCGATGAAATTTAACAGTCGGTAAATTTGATCGGATAAATACAGCGGCGTATAAAGACCGAGTTAGCCTCATCACGCGATGGGCGGTTCGGAAAATTCATTTCGTTTTACGTCGCGATATAATGGCCCCGCTCTTCCACGCTGGTAATTAACCCAATTCTATCGAGCGTCTTCGCGCAACTGCTACCGATACGAAAATTCATAGAATTAGTTTCCCGGTGTGCATCGTCCGTCGATCTATCCTAATTAGACTACGGATTTCAGGCGTTTATAAGAAAAATTGGCGGGCGAAATTTCTAACGTGGTTAATAGCGAAAGCATCTAAGAACGTCCCTCTGTTATTTTCAGCTCGATGCGATTATTAAAAGAGAAAAGAAATCTCTTTTCGAGTGGTATTTGCTGCAATTGTTGTAGATCATTTTCATTGGCGGCTAATTATTTCGCCGGCCGATTATAATTTCCCAAATTTCTTAAGATTCGCAAAACGTAAGAACATTGAATACGTAATTGGCGTCATATAACTTCGCTCTACAATCTTAAAAGATACAATTAGATAAAATACATTAATTTTATTAGATCATTGAGATCGTTAGCGGAGCAGTTAAAGTGTTAAATGTTCGTTTTTATCCTTTTTCTAGATAGCGTGTTCGGATAGCACGTTCTAATATACTGCAAAAACGCGGGTGAAATAATATTATACTGTATACTTCAAAGTACAGTAAATTCTCTCTAATCGACGTTCAGCTTGTAAACAAAGATGGACAATTCAAAAGAAACAGAAGACAGCATGATTTTATAGTTGTTGATAATCGGTAACTATAAAGACGAGCCGCGAGGCTCGAATAATCGTATCTCTTCTTCCGGAATTGTCCATTTTTGTGTACAAACTGCGGACCAATTAGGGAGAATTTGCTGTAAATAGTAAAACGGTAACGGGTGAAACACGTTGATCGCGTTCAAAAAATCGTAGCTGGAAAATTGAACGTCGCGTAATTAAATTAACGTCGCCGGACGAGGATCCGAATGGCCGATAAAAAGATAGTACATATTTTTTGAGTTGGTTTGAAGCGGTCCCAGGATTTGTACGACGGGTTGTCCGAGTTGCTCTCACTCTTTCTCTCTCTCTCTCTTTCTCTCTGTCTCTCTGTCTCTCTCGCTCTTCCTCGCTCTTTCTGGCCGGCTCGGTCGATGGAGCCGCGGACAAGTTTCTTTCTAGAATAGCGTGCGCTTTTATTGGACTGGATATATCGCGGATGCCTGGACGCCGAGGGGGCGCGAAGCGAAGCCTGTGATAGGCCGATCGGTGCGCGATAAGGGCTGCGGATCGCTGTGGAAAACGTAATTCCCGTGATTCACCGAGAACCCTCGACGAATTCGGTTAGCCGGCGGCCCGAGACAGCACACGTCCCGGCCAGCTACGAAAATGGAAATTAACGCGACCATTGTCCCTCGACCGGGCGTATATGGGTCACGATTATTCTCGCCGGAAAGTCCGGGAGCGGTTCCTCTACTCCAGAATAATAAATACCGTGTGTATAATTAACCTGGAAGCCATTTTGAGGCCGACCAAACGATACACCGTTTCCCTCCTCCGGGGCTCTCGGTCGTCTCGAGCTCGAATACATCCCAGACTCTTCGTTTCACAACTATCCGTACTATACAGCCGCTTACGCGAAGAACCGGTTTGTGTATTTAACCTCGACGTTAATTTCCTAATTCTACGATGTCTCTCTCTCTCTAAACGCGGTCTCGCTATCTTCGGAGAACAAACCAGTTGCAGAAGCAAAAAATAAAAAGGAAGTAACGAGATGCTCTTTCGATACGCGCGTATACACGAAGACTCTTCGAAACGCGGCGCAGCACGACTCTCTGAGAGTATTCAGTTTCGGCGACGCACCAGGCCACAGAGGAATTCTCTCACAATCGGAGGCTAGATTAAAATCCGTCTGAAGCAGAGACGAAGCTCGAGCGGCAAGCTCCTTCGACTGTTCCCTCCTCAACGAAGCACCGGATTAAGATCGTGCAGAAATCTACGAGGGCCCGTGCCGCGTTCTATTCATGCGTTTCCTAAACCGAATCTGCTCGAGCGACGGACGAAAGCATAGAGGCGACGGACGACACCGATCTGCGAAGCTGTGCGTTAGCCGCGACCGTTCCGTAGCAACGGCGAAATCCGGAAGCAACGAGTTTGTAGCAGCGAGTTTCGACTCACCGATCAGCTGCACATTCTACCGTGGCGATCCTCTTTGTCCGACCCAGCACTCTCCACCGGCTGGCTCCTCTCTCGGCTGGATTTCCTTATCACGATCGTCGTCGCGGCCGGCTTATCAAGCCACGAGCCACGTTCGCCGGACGGTCCCTCGAATATCCATCAAAGTGCTCGTTCCGATCTGGGCGGTCGGTCTCGATCGGCGACCGATCATCGGTTCCCGAGCGGCGCAGCCCGTGACCGATATATTTCCTCGGCTTGCTCTGTCTCCGGCGAGCAAAACCAGGCGGCCCGTGAACGATCGATTCCACGATACGGGGACCGTTTTCGACGGCCGGCGCTGCCGACCCGTTCGAATATGCGCCGCGGCGCGTTCCGTCGTTCACTTCCGGCGCGTGCGGCACAGAGGAGCTGTGTTTTTCTTTTCCTTTTCTTTTCTTTTTCTTTTTGTTTGTTTCGGGCCCGCGATATTTCCAGCTCGATCGGAGAAACCCCTGGAAGAGGATCGGGGACGCGCGACTCGCCGGTAACAGGCGAAGGGTTGATTCGCCGCTAGGCCACTGGCCACTGACGGGGCTTGCTGGTTCTGTAAACCACCCATCGGTCGCTGCCTCTAAGCCAATTTGCCTATCGACTAACTGATTAAGCCCTACTTTCTTCTTTCATCGTGGTGTGGACGTGCACGTAGCGATGGGTACGATGCGTCTCGATCGGTATCGATCCCGAGCGACGACCAGCACCAGTTCATGTCGAAGCTGCGTGCAGATGCCGCGAGAAATACCCTCGCTTTTCGACTGATTTTATACAATCGACCAAGGTTGTTGCATCACCCGGCTCTCGAGGCTCTCTCGTTTCCGCCGTTGGATCGCCGTTGGCTCGACCGCGGATCCGCTTGTTCTACCGGGTCCGACTACAGGCGAGCTTATTCTACTACGGTTGCCGGGTACCGTCGTTGTTCTACTTGCACGGCCGTCGGATACTTGCGTTCTACTCGACTCACTGCCAGGCTGCTCCAATTTCTGAGGACTGTTCAGGCTCTGACTGTGTTCTACTCGTCCGACCGCAAAGAACCGACGTCTTTCGCCGGATTCGTTGCAGTGGCCAGGCCAGCAGGCTGTGCCGAATCACTCGATGATCCGTATCTTTCGTCACCTTCTCTGACTCCGGACGGTTCTCGTTCCATTTATGTGATCCGTTTGTCTGATCCATCGTGATGATCCGTTAAAGTAACCTCGATGATCCATCTAAATACAGCAATGATCATTTGAATGAATTTTATTACTAATTCTAGCTTATTTAGGGTATTTCTTATTAATTCTAGCTACTAATTCTAGTTACCGATTTTCTATACTCCACTTGTTTAGCCACGGACGGTCCTAATTCTAATTATCTGTTCAAGGATCGTCTTTTTTTCGTTAGCCTGAATTTAGCCTCTTATTCTACTTACCTCTGGCTTTGTTATTTATTAATCGCTGCTATTTATTGTCTTGCTTTATTGTTCTATTTACCCTATAAGGTGGTTAAATTAAATTAATGTGTGGCTAATTCTAATTATCTGTTCAAGGATCGTCTTTTTTTCGTTAGCCTGAATTTAGCCTCTTATTCTACTTACCTCTGGCTTTGTTATTTATTAATCGCTGCTATTTATTGTCTGGCTTTATTATTCTATTTACCCTATAATGTGGTTAATTTTAGGGTTAAACCATCCTATAAGTGGTTGTACTCTATACAACCACTTTTCTGACATTGTACTGCTATCACTGTACTTATCCGAGACGTTATCGATCTACACGTTCGATCATTCTCATTATACTTAGCTAAGCATACACTGTTCGAAATCATTTGCCTCACCACGTACGCTTCATCGATTATAAATAATCGTAATCTGCTTGTCCATCTACCGATTACAAACAACATTCATCTATTTGTCTATTCACCGATTACAAAGAATCCTTATCAGTTGGTCCATCTATCAATCGCAAATGAACCTAACGTATCTTTCCACCTGTCCGTTAGAAACAATCGAAATGTAATTTCCTAAAATTTTCGCAATCCATTTCTCCATCTATCGATTACTAGCAATCCGAATCAGTTGGTCCATCCGGCGATTACAAATAATCCGAGCCCATCCTCCCATCTATTGTTTACGTGTCAGTTTCCGTGTCGGACCATTGCCCGTCTCGATCTACTTAGAACGTATCAAGTTTCTCGAAACCAACTTCAATTTAGAAAATCGCTCGAAGAGGGAATTCCACATCGCGGGTAATTGATATTGTTTATTAACACGTGCGTTAATCACTGAGCACGTTTATCGTTAAGATAGTTTAGAGCTAAATTAACGTATTTTATTAACGTAATTTTACTATTTATTTCACTCGTCATTTCGGCATTTTCACATGCACAGAACACATTTTTAACCCTTTCATGGGTTACAATGTGATGACACGATAGAATGTGAATTTTCAGGATGGCAGCACGTTTCAACGATGGGAATAATTGTGCCTGAATAGGGCACGCTAAATAGAATATATAAGTATAATATTGTTGCGAATCACTCCGTTTCTCTCGCGTCGCGGCATTTTATTTAAAATAAAGGATATAAACTATAATACAACTCGATACAATTATATTCCAGACCTTTCAATTTGAAATGTTGCTCGTTCGACGGTCCGATCTCGACTCCTCGATTGTCTACTGGTAACACTCTTCCGTGACAACCCCTATCTTCCATTATTTTTTTAACCCATTGACTGCCACGCAAATTTAGCGCGTCTTGCCCTGGGTGCCACGGTTTTATTTGAAAGAAAACACGAAATTTTACAAAGTATAACAATATTAAGTTACTGATATAATATTGCAATGGCATTTACAGTATTTTTTTATCGATAATCAATATGTTCTCTACACTATATACATTTTTTATTCATCCTTTCTAATAGTTCCTAACTCAAATAGCCATTTGTAGCCAATCTAAACTTGCAGCACCCACTACGAGATATCTCGTAGCTGGCAGTTTTGGTACAGACGCTTACTGCGAGATATCACGTAGTTAGCAGTCAATGAGTTAAGGAGTTGCTCACAACAGGACAGTTTCACATTACAGCGACTTGATTCGGACAAGTCGCCGTAACAATATATTAGCAATATATTATTGGGTTGGCAACTAAGTTATTGCCGATTTGTTCAATGAAATAAAAAATCTTTTTTCACTTGGAACGAAGTTTAATCTGTAATGTATTTTCCATTTTGTTCGATGACCTTTTGCCATCTCTCTGACAACTTGAAAATTCCACGCTCGTAGAAAGTCTGATCCTTTTCGGCCAAAAACTGAGTTAAGTGAGATTTTACAGCGTCATCGTCGTTAAAAGTTTTACCACGAAGGGAGTTGTCCAGGGATCGAAATAAGTGGTAATCCGATGGCGCGAGATCAGGGCTATATGGTGGGTGTAACATCAATTCCCAAGCAATATCCATGAATTTTTGCCGAGTGGACAAAGACGTGTGCGGCCTATTGTCCTCCTGGAAAATGACACCTTTACGATTGACCAATTCTGATCGCTTTTCCTTGACCGCTGCATTCGATTTGTCCAGTTGCTAACATTCACGGATAATAAAAAATAACATAATAATAATAGCAATAATTTTATAATATAACATTTACGGATATCATAAAAATGGGAGTGAGAGACATCTATAACTGAAATCGGCAATTACTTAGTTGCCAACCCAATAGTTCCCAGTGCCCATAAAAGGGTCAAGACACGAGCCAACATTTTTGAGAACGCGAGTTACGCTGTCGTGAGTCCAAGCCGCTCATATTTCAAGCAGATCAGAGCGGTCGGCGATCGGACGTGCGCGAATAGGCAAGTAGCTTGGTCTGCGCCACGATCGGACAAGCGGATCGAGACGCGTCTGGACAAGCGAGTGACCCGGACCAGGATCGTGCGAATGAAACGAGCCCAGTTCTCGTTCTCGTCGATTCATACAGCGTCGAGTCTCGTTCGAACACTCGTTTGTCTCTGCGGCAGCCGTTCGCGGCTGCCAGCCGACGGATCTCCATAAGAACCGACCGAATGCCGTTCGACCCGTGAATTCGGGGTTAGTTGCAAAAAACAGCGGACAGCTTTGATTGTTCGGGGGTACGAGGCCGCATAAAGTTGTAGCGACAGGTAAGGACGCCGTCTCGCGGGACGCCGGCATCGGAGGAAGCATAGAGAGGGGCTAATAAAATTGCAGTAAAGAAGTTAGCGGCGCGCATCTCGCTCACTTAGGAACTCGCTGAACATCAATTCCGACCGTTTCCCGGCGTCTTCGCCATCAAAGAAGGTAATTACGTTCGCCGTTGCCGGATGGCTCTGTATAATGCGGGCTTTATTGCCGGTCGCAGGGGCGAGACAACGGCGAACGGTGAACGTCTGCAGCTCACTTCCGGTGTATCTCGACGGAATTGCGTTTCAGGGGCTCGTTCGCGAGTCGAGCTCCCTTCCCCTTCGCCCCTGTCCCGCACGGTCGGGACGCCTATAATAAAATTTGCGCTGTCTTCTCGCGAAACTTCGGATTAATTTTTCTTTTTTTTTTTGTTCGAGCACTCGCGCCGCCCGCTCGCACGCATCGTTCCCTTTTTTAATAACGCGCAGACCGGTGCCGCGTCCCCGTAGGAACCGCCTGTCTCATATTCTCAGACCGACTGCCGCGACGCCATCGTTTCTAAATAATGCCCGGCACCTGTCTAATTTCGCCGAAAAATGCGCCCACATTTCCCCTTCCCTCTTTCTCCCGGTCTTTCTTTACGCCCGTATTATTCTCTTCTCTCGAAAGCGCGCGTCTTCCTGCGAAGCTCGACGCGTGTTCTCTCGGGATTAATTACGGTCCTGATCGCATACGAAAGAAGTAAATTTAACCGGATAGTTCTTGCGCGAATTAAAGTTAATTGCCAGCCTGATTTCGGGGATGAAAGTTGCTAGATTTCGATTGGAACGAGGAATGCACGGTGGAGAGGGAATTCTAAGAAAAAGTGGGCGGTGCCTTCGAAGACTTTATTATAACTTAAGTTAAATTATAATAAAATGTTAAATTATATATTACAATAAAAAATATTATTTTACAAATGTATATAAAAATATAAAGTTCATGAATAAATTTACACAGAGATTAAATATATTTCTAGATTATAATAAATTCAAATTAAGTGATAATAAAATTTAAAATTATATATTGCAATAGAAAATATTATTTTACTAAAGTATATAAAAATACAAAAATCATAAATAAATTTACGCAGAGATTACAATATATAGATTACAATATAAAATATCTAAAAAATTTTAAAGTATATAATATAAATTTATAATTTTTAGAAATAAATTTAATCTCTGTTTTTATCATAAATTTATTTATGAATTTTATGTTTTTATTTTCATACTTTCGTCGCTCCAGCCAAATCTAGCACCGTTTATCGCAACGCTGGTGTCATGCACGGTTGCACCTCTACCAAAACTAAAAGACGATCATTCGCCTATAAACTAATCGACGGAAGGGGCAAGGGGGAATCGTTCGCCCGCTCTCATCCTAATCGCGTCTTCTGTTCATCGCGTAACTCGGCCAATAATGACCCAGAATCTGTAAAGTGAAACAGATAAGGTGAAGCGGCCGACCGATTCCCTTTGCCTCCCGCGTCGTTTAGTTCGCGGGCAGAGTTTCACCTTTTCAGCTCCCGATAACAAAGACAGGCGATGACAACGACAAACACTTGGCGACGAGAGAAAAAGCGGTATTTCCCGGCGCAGCCGAAATTGAACGATCGTCCTCGAACAACGAGCGATCGAGATACCGTTCGATTTCGTTCGTTCTATTCAGCAGCGTTCTATTCCTCTCAATTGTTAGAACGATACACATAAAAATAGCCTGTTCGGGAACAAGAATGTGTTTCGCGGGGATCGGCACAGCGAATCAAAACCGTATTTTTAACCCGTCATCGGCCGGCTTACGTCTATCGACGCGCGCCACCGAAAACTTCGTTCAACTTTCCCGTTTGTGTCCCACTTTCTCCGTTCGATTCCCGACAGGACAGCATCTCTTCGACTCCCGCGGGTTGACTCAATAAAAGCATTTATTGCGTATGCAAATTTACGGCCCTTGGGGAAACATGTGCTGTTGTCTAACGCAGTTTATGACGGGAATATACGAGTCGCGGCTGAGTATGTCTCCGAGCGAATTTATGAAAGCGAATCCATGAAACGTATTCTTACAGACCGCTCTGGATTTTATAAAACGTTCCGTAGCTTCTCACGGAGGACCGTTGTTGATGCATTCTAGAGAAACATCTTTAAAAGATCAACGTTTCTTTTCTAATGTGTCGTTCGGCCGTGTTTGAATTTTCTTCGAGCGCAATAACCTGGTCAGTCAACTTGTGGCAACTACAGTTATAATACAATTCTTCTTCTATTTTTATAACTCCGATGTTGGACGTAAGGGTATACAGTTCCAAAAATGTCTCGCAATCCGAAAGTGGCGGGTTCCTCGGGTCATTTGAAGCAACTTTTTCCTTTACAAAAATTTTCTCCGAGGCACCGTTAACGAGTTATTAACGAAAAACAGTGACCAATGAGAGGCGAGCTCAATTAGTGCGAGGCGGCCAAGCCAACGACGCCGACGGTCGAATCCCAGCTCGGCTGACGCGAGGCGGCCGAGCCAACGGCGCCGACGGTCGAGCGGTCGAATCCTAGCTCAGCTGGCGCGAGGCGGTCGAGCCGACGGCGCCAGCGGTCGAGCGGTCGAATCCCAGCTCGGCTGACGCGAGGCGACCGAGCCAATGAGCGGAACTAGGCTTCGCGCGCTGGTTGGCTGGACCGCCTCGCGTCAGCGTTAATAACTCGTTAACGGTGCATCGGAGAAACTTTTTGTAAAGGAAGAAGTTGCTTCAAATGATCCGAGGAACCCTCCATTTCCGGATTGCGAGACATTTTTGGGATACCCTGTATATGTAAAAGAGAAAATAAGGATGCGATTAGAAAGATAGAGAAAGATGTAAAATAAAGTGTGTTCACATCGATCCTACGGAACAAGAGTTAAAAATATTTACGAAAGTATACTTTCAACTCTTCGCACTCGAATGGTGAAACTAAGGCGCTATTAAAAATTGATATATCGCGTTCCAAAGTAGTTCTACATTATGAAATACGTTTATAAGAATTGTAATACTCGTTGTAATATTGTTAAAAGCGTGACCGCTGCACGAGTCACGAGATTCAATTCAGAAAAACTATTTTGGATTTAGGATTAAAATGGCGTCGTGTGCAATGGATTGATGAGAAATAAGGATTATTGAAAATATAAAAATATTAAAAATAGTGTAACGAGATTCTTTATTCCTTCTGAAGCCTTCATCGTTCTACTACTGTGATCAAAAAGTAAGGTGAATTTGTTTATAAAATGTAAATTCTTTGCTTATTCTTCCAAATCAATTCCATCCCCTTCAAAGTAATTCCCGTCCGATAAAACGCACTGTTTCCGACGCTTTTTCCAGTCCTCGAAACAGTCGGAATAGTCTTTTTCCGGTATAGCCTTCAAGACCTTCTTCGATTCGGTTTTTATCTCCTCAATCGTGTGAAAACGGCGTCCCCGCATTGGCTTTTTGAGTTTGCTGAATAACCAGAAGTCGCACGGAGCCAAATCAGGCCAATACGGTGGTTGCGGAACGATATGAGTCGAGTTTTTGGCAAAAAAGTCGCGAAGAACCAATGCAGTATGACATGGCACCAATCGAGACTTGACGCGTTTGAGACACAAATCATCCTTCAAAATGGTTTGGACTGAGCCAAATGATATTCCAACACTATCAGCGAGGTCTCTCATTGTCAGTCGACGATTTTCAAGCACCAAATCTTCGATTTTTTTGGACGTGGCCCTCGTCGGTAGACGTTGATGGTCGTCCAGAGCGCGGTTCGTCTTCAACGCGTTCTCGGCCCGCTTTAAACTCGTTGTACCACTTATAAACGTTTTTTTGTGCCATAGTTTGATCACCAAAGGCCTTCCGTAACATTTTCAACGTGTCCGCACAAGAATATTCGTTCCGCAAACAAAATTTGATGCAAGTTCTTTGCTCAACAAAATCACCCATTGTAAAAATCGAAAAATTCACTTTTGGTTGTTTACAAAAACACGTGTAACTCGGAGATAATTAAACCTTTTGACAAACAGACACTTGGCAAATGTTACAGACAGTCCTACCAACCTAGGAAAAAAAAATCACCTGCCCTCCTAATGCCCGGAAGTTTTAAATGACAATTTCACCTTACTTTTTGATCACAGTAGTATATATAAAACATAATCAAAATTGTCTAAAATAAATGCGTAAAATCTACTCAGCAATCCGCGGATCAAGAAACCTGAATCGTCGGTAATCCTCGATTCAGTCGAGCACGCCGAGTTCCCCGGCCCGATTAAAATAAAGTTGATCGTCCACGGTAGAGGCTAGCTCGCAGCAATCATGGCCAATCATTTGCTCTAAATATGGAAACGCGCATCCCGGTCGCATGGAGGTTCGAGTATAAAATTGAAACTCGCCTTAACCTACTTCGTCCACCCTCGCCTCGCTCTGGATCGCTGCGGGGCAGAGGGTCTCCGTGGGTCGGTGTTGAGGGTGCCGAGGGAAAAAAAGTTGACTTCCTAGCCCCCTCCCCTAGCCGGGTGGAAAGGAAACCAGCGGAGCAGGCGTGGTCGTCTAACCCGTTCGAATCCAATTATTCGACGAGCGGTGTTTTGACAGCTCGCACGGTTAAACGCGCCGTTGCGCCAGCCGACGTTCGCGGCCTCAAATATAGTTTTAAATCCTCTCCGCACTCGGCGAGCAGCCGAGGGGTAAGTGGGGTTAAGCTGGCCTAGCCGTGAGGTCGCGTCAAACGCAATCGTAAGAGGAACCTTACCCGGTTATGCGGGCGCGTACCGCTTTCTGCACGCCGTAAACACTGCCGCTCGGGAAAAACGTATCGGTGGGACGCGCGTTTTTTTCACGGCGACTCTCGTTCGCGACCGCGAACTGCCGCGGCAACGCATAGGGCGGTGGAGCCAGTTACTGTGTACTGACCAGTTACGGTGCGCTGATCGGTTACCGTGTCTTTAGTTTATCTTCGAGCGTAATTAACTTGAACGTAATCACTTAAACGTAATGTTTATCGAATAAGACATTTTTTATTATTTGAACTTAATCGATTATTTATTTGTTTAAAGCGAACATGCACGAGACGGAAGTTCTTGCAATACCTGTACTCGTCGTCTAACTGGTTGAGAAGGGGACATATAGATAATTACACAGAAAAAAATGATTTAACATTGCCTATAATATTCCGATGTTATTCGAAATGATGCACTTCTTCGATGGCTCCAATTTGGAAACATTAATTTTTAGACAATTTCGAGATTCGTTATTTTTCACACTGTTACATATACAATCGTGAACTAATAACTTTTTTCTAGGTTGAATCGAACGAGTCGGATATTCTTGATTGAATTATGGATTTGATGAAAGTGTTGTATTTAAACAAATTGTAAAGGGAACCTTCGATTTGCAGAAAATTGAATGGACAATATTCTGACATTAGTGTCACGATTCTGGTGAAAATTTGGAGACGCAAGAAGTTAGATAGACAGCCTCTATCTAACTTCGCCATCACTATTGCATCAGGATGTTCAAACTTGAAGAGTTGTTTAACCCTCTGTTAATTTTTAGCAACTGTTACATCGAGGATTGTGTAATTGTATAGCATTTTTTTTTTACTTTATAGCACTGATCCGTAACGCTGCTGATTTTCTGAAATGTAGTACGGTGAAACATTCACATAAAATGACGTAACGAGAGACGAGTCTCTTTTGAAATGCAGAACAGCTCGCTTTCTACCTTATTTCTGCAACGAGGAATCTTGAAGTCTTTTAACGAGATGTTTCCTGCTTCATCGCTCTTACGAAGAATCTTTCAAACTTTGTAATTATAGTGTCCCAATTTTCGAAATAATCGATTCAGTTTCATTCATAATGTCCGTAATCACCGATCCTTTTTTATCTCTTAAACCGAACCGGACAACAATTTCTAATTCGCGAAAATTCTCTCAGAATATTCGACTCCTCAAAGAACCGGTTCAAACCTGGCATGAAAACCGCCACAGAAAACCGCCTCGATAAATTAGTCGTCGAGGATCGGAATCCGCGCGAAGAACCGCAGTGTAGCTACGTATCTTTCGGTGAAGCTAAATAATTTCAAAACGCTCACCGTCTCTCTCTCGACGACCCAAATGTGCTGTCGCATATATGAAAGAAAAAAAAAGAATCCTGTCGCCTGAATTCGAGAAGCACGCGAAAGAGTTTGCGCCGATATTTCCAGTTTCCAGTTGGAAAACGAGAACTGGCGGAAAGAGAAGAAGAGGGACGATCCACGTGTATGTGTGTACGTGCGCGTGCGTGTGTGTGTATGCGCGTATGTTCGTCGGATCGCGCGTTTGATCGAGGGGAATCCTTAGGTATGGCACAATTAGAGATTTCGACGCCGCATACGCGTGGCCACCTAGAGCGTGTTCCGAGTTCAGCGTTGACCCAAATATCTATATGCGTATGCGGTGCACGCGTGGACACACACCAAAATCGCGTCGATCGATCCGCGGCCGTAGCGTCCCGCGATATCGATATCCACGGTCTAGCCGAGCATTTCAATTTCACCGTGTCATTGTTTTCGCCGGTGTGTTTTGCCAAGGCACCCGGACCCCGGACACACAAGGGCCGGCCCTGTATTTCGGCGGCGTGTGTGTACTCAGCAAACAGGCCGCCGATTCAATTAATGCTCGCGCGAATATTCGCTGAACTAGACGCGCTAATTTCCGAATCTGTAATCAACTGCTGCGACAAACGATTACCGATCGGCCGGCGAGCGGTTCCTCGATCATTCTCTCGAAGTCTAAACGGAAAGCGCTTCAGCCACATTTCACCTGGCCGGGTGAACTTTTCTCGTCGGCTGGTTGGCGGATAGTACTATGTCGTCGTGCATAGGCGTCGACATTTATGTGCGAACATCTTTTATAACTCGATAACTTTTCTAAAACTGGATGAGACGGTTTTCATCTTTTTTTGGAGATTGAGGAAAAGGATGGTTTGCTAGAAAATGCATGAAAAATTTTTGCAAATATTGTGATTGGGTGGAATGAGCAAAAAAGATAAAAAGATTAATTAACGTTGCTATGGGTTACGAACGATTAAAGGTTGCGAAAATCAGCATGCGTGTAATTCAACGATACCTGAAAAAATGCATTGTTAGAATTTCCGTTATATGCTCAGACGAAAAAATTGTAAAACGCGACTTTTTTGTTATTCCATCCATTCGCATTGTATTATTGTATTGTATTGTTATTGTATTGTTATTGTATGGTATTGTTATTGTATTGTATTATTCACATCGTAAAAAATTGTTTACACATTGACTAGTACACCAATTCTTCTGACATCTAAAAAAACTTCGACTCGTTTGATTCAACCTAGAAAAAAGTTATTAGTTCACGATTGTATATGTAACAGTGTGAAAAATAACTCGGCGGATCTCGAAATTGTGTAAAAATTAATGTTTCCAAATCATAGCCAATGTTAAATAATTTTTTCCTGTGTAATTAGTGTCCGGAAAATACCAACCTTTCCGGCGAACACCGGCCGAACTCTTGATCGTTAAATCCCAGAGAAACGGCGTCATTAAAAATTCCTTCTGCTGTCGCGCTGAAATGATTTTACCTCGGAAAATTTCATGAATATGCGTATCATGGTCGGAGTGCGCCGAAAAATATCCAGGCGAAGCTCGTGGTCCTCTGAAAGTAGAGAATATGGAAGGTATTCCGAACGCGTATAAACGTGAATAAATCGAGAAGATCGTTTGTATAATTCTCAGGGGCCCTAGAGGGCCCTCTGGTATTTATTTACCAACGCCTCGGCAACTCAGCGGCCGTCCGTATAATAAGTTTGTAACAAGTATACTCTCGCTCTCGCCTCGCATCGTCCACACGCACCCGCACGCACCCGAACCGAGCAGTCGACCTCTTGCACCCTCGCCACCCGCACACTTGTATAATCGTTATTATTTCGTTAATATTTCGTTCTCTAGTCGTCGCCGTCGTCGATCCTCCGAAATTGTTCGCTAAGCGGCCGTTCTCACCGCTTATCGGGCGAGCGATCGACGCGAGCGGATCCCATCGATCCTTCAAGGAAGCCGCTCGATCTCGCTCGTCCGATCCGGTGACATAGGTACGCGTACCTTCTTCGTATATATGCATATGTATATTCCGTATATTTATATTTATAATAATATATGCATATGTATACGTATGTATAGGTATATACAGTCAAGGTTACATCGCGACGGGGGCGTCGATCGGCCTCGATCCTCCTCGATCTCGGATCCCGAGACGCCCCCGCGCTGTCTCCGGGTTTATTATCGTTCGTTCGTTCGTCGCCTATCGCCTGTCCACCTGCAATTATACCGGCTATTGTCAACAGAGTCGACGAAAAGGGGCCTAGGAAACGGACCCCTTCCCTGACTGCACCGTTCCCGATGGATGGACTCGCTGCCGCGTACCCGACCAACCCTGCACCCTCCCCTATAGCCCGCTGTCCTTCGGCCGAAAGCACCGTATAAATGGCCGACAACGCTCTATCTACCCTCTTATCGCGGTATTTACAACGAGATTCTACATACTCGCCTAGAACGCGCGACTATCATCGCCGTAACGAGCCGGACGCTGAGCAGCAGAGGCCGCGGCCGGAGCCGGCAATTTCGGCCAGGAAGTTAGAAAATGTCGGCTTTGCCCGGAACTTCGGCGATTAGACGCTGTAAGAGTGATCATAATTTCGTCGGTCGTTACGGGGATGACGGCGCTTTTGGGAGCTTGCACGCCGCTCGATGTTCTCCTTCGGCGATCGACTGTGGACGATTGCGCGTGTTTCTGATCTTTCCGGGAACTTTTTGGAAATAAAAAGCAGTATCCATCAATTGTTGCTAATATACAGTCTACTGTGACGACTAGACTGCGGATTTTTATGGAAAATAAATAGTGTCTGCATTAATAGCAATACACAGCAGCTACGTGCACATCCATTTTTTTCAATAATTTTAATGAGTCGATATAGGAATATGACGGCGTTTGCAAATTGTTTAAATAACTTTACCGTTTTGCATTTAAACTGGTCATTTCTCTTATAAATGCATAAAATCCGCAGTCTAATGATGATATATATCGTAAGTACGTAAAGATCAACAGCTCGTGGATAAGAAATTATATCCAATAATTGTGTTAACAGCCGGAAAGGAATGATACCACGCGTCATTTGAAGCAACTTTTTCCTTAGCGAAAATGCAGTCCGCGGCTTCGTTTACGAGTTATTAACGAAAAACGCTGACCAATGAGAGACGAGCTCGGCTGGCGCAATGCGGCCGAGCCAACGAGCGGTCGAAGTCCAGTTCCGCTGATTAGCTCGGCCGTCTGGCGCTAGGTTCGCATCTCATTGGCCAGCGTTTTTCGTTGATAACTCGTAAACGAAGCCGTGGATTGCAATTTCGCTAAGGAAAAAGTGATTCGAAATAACCTCAGGAATCATCTTTTTCCAGTTGTTAACATAATTATCGGACATCCTGTGTATGAGAAGTTTCTCTTTTGGCCTAATTTTTGTAAGATACACCGATTCGAAGTCTTAGACTTTGCTCAAAGATCCACAGTCCATTAATTAACTTCTACACTGTGCAATTCGACTTTTAACGACTCTAAACTTTCAAATTTGTTCTTCTCGTCGAGCTCCGTCCAAGCACGGCAGCAATAATTATTTAAACAGTCCAAGCTCGAGTAAACAATTATCCTCCGTTATATCTCTAAAGCTTCGCGAAACTGTTTATCTTCGTTTTATGTTATTGCGTCGATTCGCGAAGCTTGAGAGCGTGTAAGTTTCGGAAACATACACCGTGTACACAATGGTTATAATACACGTTCGACGTGTCTGACTCTGTCCAGCCTTTTCTACTGAATCTCAAATTAATCGCTTTCATTCGCCTCGTGCTACAATATTTTAGCGAACGAGGCAAATATCGAAAATTTCCTTCCGCGAATGCGAATGTCCCAAACGGACGAGAGAAAAGAAATTGCACAGTGTAGAGTTTCCACCGAATATAGAAGGCCCGGCGCAAGCCGGTAGCGCAGAGTTGCACAAAAATTTCGTCCGTTCTTTACGATCGAAGGGCTCGGTGTGGTGGAAAAAAAGGCGCATGTCGTATGCGCTGGTACTCGAAACACTGGAGCGCCCTTCGTTGTTCCCATTATTATATTCCATTGTCTCTCCCTTGGAAGCGGATACATCGTAACCGGAGCCCGCACATTCGTTTCGGTTGATTGTAATCAAGTACCGTTTCGTTATCATAACTGAATAATATCGTCGGCGAAATGTTTATTCGCACGAGGACCTGTTTGCTTTTCGATCGCGTTGTGCTCCCATTGATAATACACACCTTTCTCGTTCCTTTCATCGCCATTCTGCGCGTCTTAGGGATCCGACGTACGTTTTTCATGCTTGAGACAATATTCAAGACAATATTCGAAAATCCGAGGCAGGAAAACAACCAAAGCTGACGATTCTCTGACTTGCTCGGCGTAAAATGGAACGACGAATTTTAAGTAGTCTGCGAAGGCAATATTTTTCACGGCACAATAAAATTGTAATTGCTTTCATCAAACTTGAGAAATGAATTCTTCCCACGATTTCCCTTCTGAAAATTCGCGCTATAACGACATAAATCAGTTCTCCATCGAGCCTCTCAATTATGAACGACAAAGTAAACTCAACGAAAAATCTCACAAGCTATTGCTATTGCAAGCTCTGCGTTCCCGAGCAGAAATTTCTTTCCAGCTGCGAATTCTTTCGTTTCTACGATCGATCCGCGATTATTATCGCAGAACGATGCGAGACGATCTTTCATCGCGCAGTTTCAAGAATCGCGAGCATGCTTTCATCAAACTTGAGAAATGAGTTTTTCCCACGATTTCCCTTCTGAAAATTCGCGCTATAACGACATAAATCCGTTCTCCATCGAGCCCCTCAATTATGAACGACAAAGTAAACTCAACGAAAAATCTCGCAAGCTATTGCTATTGCAAGCTCTGCGTTCCCGAGCAGAAATTTCTTCCCAGCTGCGAATTCTTTCGTTTCTACGATCGATCCGCGATTATTATCGCAGAACGATGCGAGACGATCTTTCATCGCGCAGTTTCAAGAATCGCGAGCATGCTTTCATCAAACTTGAGAAATGAGTTTTTCCCACGATTTTCCTTCTGAAAATTCGCGCTATAACGACATAAATCCGTTCTCCATCGAGCCCCTCAATTATGAACGACAAAGTAAACTCAACGAAAAATCTCGCAAGCTATTGCTATTGCAAGCTCTGCGTTCCCGAGCAGAAATTTCTTTCCAGCTGCGAATTCTTTCGTTTCTACGATCGATCCGCGATTATTATCGCAGAACGATGCGAGGCGATCTTTGATCGCGCAGTTTCAAGAATCGCGAGGATGAACGGTTGCTTTCGATCGCCGGATCCCATAAAACAGCCGGTTCCAGGCAAACAACGTTCGAATGATCGCGCATACATCGCGCTCGCCGGCTCGCGTCAGGCCTGTTCCAAGCTCTCCCTTTCACCGCGCATCAAATAAACAATATCTGGGACATGAATCGCGTCGCGGTTGCTTATTCGACTATTAATTTTCTCTTCCCGACATCCCGTTGGATCGAAGCGCAAAGCCGCACAGGGTTTCCGGGCACACGCACGCGCGTGTACACACCGCACAGAAGCACACACGACACACGCACACAGGACGTACTACACACGTACTCGTGCACGCACACGCGTTCCGAGGGGGTGAACCACGGGCTCCCCCTTTGCCTTTATTAAGCCTGATTCTCATTAGAGCGACGCTCGCACCACGTTCGAGGAAAAGAAATTATCGATTTCAACGGGAACGGTAACGTCGACGGAGAAACACAGGATTTGAGCGATGCTGTGAGTGTGAGTGTAGTCTGAGCAAGGAGCAATATTCGACCGATCGCGTAATCGCGCAGATTCTTTTACATCCAGTATAGCAGCTTCGAAGATATTCGAACACTTATTTTTAGGTTTCCAAAATATCGTCGATGTTTTAGCTGACGCGATCTTGTAACAACGCGTTGTACGACCATAAACTTTGACGCATTTTAAAGTTTGAAGCTTTCTCTTTACAACGATGTATATAAATTTACGATACGATGATTCTTTTGTCATTTTACGGAGCTTCGAATGAGAGGCATACCGCCAACTTTGTTCAAGTGCACCGCAAGGATCGAACTCGATTCTCGTTTCTGCTGCACGATTAAAAAAAATCGTATGTCAAGTTTTTCGAAGTCGTACACGGGAAGCTTCTGTCTTCAAATCTACGTTAGATTCGATCGGGAAAAAAATTGTTGGACGTCTTTCCAGGTATTTAAGATCGTAACATCGTTTTTTACATCTTAACAAAATGTGCCTTCGAATTCCCACTCGCTACATTATGTCTATGAAGCTTAGAAGAAAACGAAAGACAATCAACGAAAATAGAATCTTCGAGTTTCAAGATAACCGCAAGTTCATCGTCGTACGATTTTTCGTTACGAAATGACAACGGTTCGAATATCGACAATTTTTCGAAAATCGCGTACAAGCATTCGAACGATTCTCGCTGTTATTGTATATAAAAAAATTACGGGACTTCATGGTCGGTCGAATAGCGTTCGTCGCCAGCGTGGTGTGTGAGCGCGAGTAATGCGAACCCGGCTTTATCCTCTCGTCCGACTGTTTTCTGTTTTGCGTGCGAACCGAGAGAGATCTACTAAAAGCGACGTCCCACTTTTGCGTCTCCTAAAGCGACCTCTTGCGTCTCGCGAGCCTCTCCCGCTCGTTAAACATTGAACAAGGGTTGCGCCGGGGGCGGGAACGCGTCGCCCACCCTACTCTGTGACCCTTACGATCGGTTCCTGATAGCCGAAACCTTTTGACGTCCGGTTTGTACCGGGAGGAAACGGGTTTGTTGACAGTGCCGGACCGTAAACAGAAGATCACCGTTGCTGGACAAAGTCCTTGGGACCTCTCCTCGGTGCTCGAAAGATCGCGAAACCGTCCAGAATGGAAAGCAATTCGTTACAACGTGTTAATTTATCGCGTCTACCGAGTCTGCTAACTTTGAAACGCCACTGCACGCTGTATCTGGGAATTGGGACACTCTTGGCAATTCGAGTAAACGCGAGGAACTGTTAGAGAGCGGGAACGCTTGCTTCTAAATTCTCGTGTCGACGTTTTCGTATGTAAAGAAATATGCTCGTCGCCGAAATATTGCAATGTACAGTTCATCGACCGTGTGTAAATGATTTTTGTATAGCGTTCATGGACGTATGTAATTGTAATCGCGTTTCAACGCTAAACCCGCCGAGCATTAAAGATCGCCGAACTTTGTCGCCGAAGCGTGTCGCCTTCTAAGAATCACAAGAATCACGTGTCTACCGATCATAGACGTCTTGCTGGTTTTACTATAACGCGTGTTTGGTCGCAGTAGTTTGCTCGATCGTTCTCCGCGAAACGCTCCATAATTTCAAGAAAATTTGAAGAAAACAATGTGCAACCGGCACGATGGGTTTAGCGTTGATATTACAGTAATGTCTCTGTAATTGAAGCTCGGATTGTCCATAAAAATAGACAATTTTGGAAAAGATACGATTGTTCGAGCCTCGTGGCTCGTTTTTTATGGTTATCGATTATCAACAACTATAAAAACGAGTTGCAAGGCTCGAATAATCGTATCTCCTCTTCCCAAATTCTCCATTTTTGTGCAAATCTGAGCAGTAATCTGTACAGTAATGTCTCTCTAATCGACGCCCACATTGCAAGTCTATTATTCAAGTCGATTATTCAAGTTAACACGTTCCGTGCCACGTGTATCATCGATGGTACACGCTTGCATGTTTACTTAGTGAACTGAACAAATTGTTTACAAGAAATTTAGAACCGAAGAATCAATTTCCACCGCAAGAATGGGCGTTGATAAGTTTTTGTTACGTTGTTATGTGTACGAGAATTAATAATTGCACGTAATACATCAAGTTTTAGTAAAATATCAAAGTGTGAAGATTCGAGTAAAAAAAGCTCGGCACGGAACGTGTTAATTCATTCGAGAGAATGTTACAGTAAAGAGTAAGTTGGGGAGTAAATTCTCCCCAATTGTCCTTCAGCTTGTAAGCTAAAATGGACAATATGGGAAGAGAAGATACGATTATTCGAGCCTTGCGGTTTATTTGTATAGTCATAAATGGTCCACAATTATAAAAACGAGCCGCAAGGCTCGGATAATGCTCTTCTTCTCTTCTCAAAATTGTCCATTTTTGTGCAGAATCCGAGCGTCGGTAAGGGAGACGTTACATCGTGCAGCGTAGGAAGAATTTTGGCGACATTGCGCGTTCGCATTTCCTACAATCGTTCAACTTAATCGAAACGAGCATGTCCAGTAATTGACCCGTTTTCAATAAGACACACGTATAAATAGCACCCACATGTTTCTAAATTCATGCTTCTCCTAGTTCGATATCAAAAAACCTAGCACAGCTTATAAAGAATCATATGACGCTCGTTTTGTTCAAATAAAGCTAACATGTGTCCCGGAGTAATCCGCCGGCAGTGCACGCTCTTATATTCGAAAAAATCAGCCAGCTAGCATGCAAAACGGACGGTAAATCATTGAACGTGTCGCGTCGGACAGTGGAACCCACCGACCCGTGTTTCCTCCCGTTGATTTATCGGCTGGTACGATAATTGCGGCTCAGCCGAAGGCAGGCTTGCCCCAAATCAAATGTTCCGGCCATTTTTTAATTCAGATTTTAGCAACGCGAATTGCTCCTCCACGCCGGCCAAAGGAAAACACGTGCACCCGATTCCAATTAAACATCGCAATCACTGGTTCCGGTCGCTAATGACCGCGCCGCGGATTTGCCGCGTTTATTATAAAATAACACCGAAAACGGAACTGTATAATGATTGAAATGACTACAGGGCAGATTACATCCGCTACTTGCTTCTTAACATTGACTTAGATCATTTTTACTTCGCAGAATACAGTGGACTTCTGTACAACGCGGGGGATAAGTTCCGCGTAATAGGAAATCACGTTATACGTTATAAGATTGAGACAGATATCACCGATTAATTATTTTCATTAATTAATTGATTACAATAAAGATATCGATGAAATCGAATTAATTGAATTAGCAAATTGTTCTCGTTCCAGTAACGAGGAGGAGAACATAGTCCAGACTTTTAACGCACCAAAGCAACGTTTGAGTTTAGAATATATAAACAAAGGGTTACAAATAGCCAAAACGTTAGAAACACATTTTATGAAAATTGATTCGTCAATAGAGCGACCTACGGAATTTAAAAAAATATTGAGCGATTGACTATCGAATGATCTTTCCAATCTAAAAATGATCTGGAGAAAGAACTGTTTTTAATCAACGATAACAATCAAGACGAAATTATAGATCGTTCAACCGATGAATCTGTACAACCGATATTAACAAGACAGCGTCGTCGGAACTTATTTGTTGATACTTCCGATAGCGAATAAATGTTAAATAGCGAAGCGTATATTTTTATTTTGATTAAAAGTTCGATAAGATTAGTTTTCTTTTATATCTTTAAATGTGTATATTTTTTATAAACTGCTACTTCGTCAGCTTCGAAAATCAGAAACAATGTGAAAATTAAATTAAACTTAAATTTATCTCACGCGTTTTACGGGACTGTTTATCGCGCTGTACGAGCACCGCAATTTTTTCGCGGCGTTATACGAATTCGCGTTTCACGGGAGCGCGTTGTACGGGAGTCCACTGTGCTTCGCGCAATCGCGAAGAAAATCAGCAGAACAGATACGGAAATTATTTATCTCTGATTTTAACGAATTCCGTCGACGTTCGCTCGTTTAGAATAGCACACCGATCGCGATCCAGCCGATACACTAAATTAGAGTTATCAGAGGCTCGCGAGACGAGAGTATCTCCGAAAGTTGGCGTTCGTTTAAAGGATTCACGCAGGTCGTTTAGGAAGGTTCAAGCATCTTGAATGGTGCGCTACTTAAATATACATTTACGTAGTCTTACAGTTTCTTTTCTTTTGTATTATGTTACACGCGTGGCCGGGGTCAGAGTGCGTTTCAAGTAATAAAATATATATATATGTATATGAATATGTATATATGTATATACATATATATACGTTACGTATATCATGTATATGTATACACGCGCACGGGTATGTATATATATATAAATATATATATATGTATATGTATAATTGCACGCGTTTAGTGTTCGTCAAGTGTGTAGTCGGAGAGGTTGAGCCATCGTTCTGCTCTACCGACGGAGAAACATGGGGAATTACCGTCCCCCTAGGAATAGGCTTGCCAACAATCTACGTGGAAACTAAACGGCAACAACCATAAATACACCGCGACAATTTACAGCGCCGTTTCCGCTTCGAAAAGAACAAACGAAGTAGGACGCCCGCTACTCTGAGAACGCAGCACCGCCGAGAGATCGGCGAGGAATTAATTCCAGGGATTCTCTCCCGGGGAATCCCCGAGCGTCGATAGTTTGAAACACCCTGAAAGCTCCGTATCCAATGCGAGAATCCGATTTCCGTCGAAGCGGACGGAATTGTCGAAGCATTTCGAAATTCGTCCGAATATCGCGCGTCCGCCGAATTTTGCGCAACGAGTGTTTCGCTTTTTTGGAGGTTCGCGGAGCTTTTCGGATGTTCGGGAAGGGACGAACGGTACCGTCGCTTGGTACAGTCGTTGGAAAACGTCCCGAACCATCGACGCAGCCCCGTCGGTACCGAGAGCAGTCTCGTCCCAGACGAGGTACAGCGGGTAGACTCGACACCCAGTGACATCCATTTCGTCACCGAAAAATGGCTTTTCAGAATTACGTGGCCGGAAAGTTTGAAACCTGCGCGACAGCATCGTGTGCCGTATTTTTAGAGCCGACGATACTGTAAGATGCAAACGAAATTTCTGTGCCGCAGTCTCGCGTAGTTCGCCGGCCGACTGTTTCATTTGAGCAGAGGCCGCGAGAAGACTTCTGGCTTCAGCAATGTCGGTATTTCAGAATATGCGAGACGAAAGCCGATTCGGTGTTGTCTGTCTACTCTCCGATGCCTCGTCCGCGGTGTCACGGCACCAGGAATGAGGTAGTTCTCCGCGAAACTAGTCACTAAAGCAGGGTAGTATTGAGCGACGGTACATTTCTCGTCGTCGGTAAGACAGGAACGCTTTCGTGAGCTTACTTACTAGCTAGGGAATCGAATACGAGAGGCCCGGCGCAGCGTGCCTCGGGGAAAATCGATTTCTGACCCCCGCCACAGTATCGGCGCATGATTCGTTCGCGGCTTTACAAGCCGGCGTCGAGACGAGCTTCGCGGTGTTCCCATCGCCGGCCCTCTACGGATCCGGAGGAATTTCCGCGGCGACCCGCGCGATAACAGCCCCGTTCAGCCGGGATCAGAACCGCCGGCGAACGAAAATCGTTCGCTCGCCGCGGAAATCCTCGGGCGGCGACGGCAACCGAGCGCGAACGAATCGCTTCGCGTGTTTCCTGTGCCCCCGGCGCTCGAAAAAAGCATCGAAAAACTGAATCTACGTGAAACCAGAGTAAAACCGCTCGTTGGCTGGCCACTTCTAAGAGGCCTTGATATGTTCAATTGGAACCACCGTGTGTTTTGTTTCTCATTGTCTCCTCGTAAACGAAATACCCCGTTCCCGAACGAATACAGTAATGTCTCCCTTACTGACGCTCAGATTATGTACAGAAATGGACAATTTGGGAGGAGGAGATACGATTGTTCGAACCTTGCGACTCGTTTTTATAGTTGTTGACAATCGATAACCGTAGAAAACAAGGCTCGAACAATCGTATCTTCTTTTCCAAAATTGTATATTTTGTGGACAACCTGAGCGTCAGTAAGGGAGACATTCCTGTACAGTAATGTCTCTCTAATTGACGCTCCGATTGTCCACAGAAATAGTCTTGCGGTTTGTTTTTATAGTTACGAATTGTCAACAATCATAAAAACGAGCCGCAAGGCGCGAATAATCGTATTCTCCTCTTCCCAAATTGTCCATTTTTGTGGACAATCCGAGCGTCAGTAAGGGAGACATAGCGCCGAGCCGCGGCTCGTCGCTCCCACCGAAATCATTCGAATGCGCTCGCACCTCGAACAGCTGTCTCGAGGATGTTTGAGCCGGAAAAAATAACGGCGTCGCTCGTGTAATCGATTCGTAGGGCCGTCGTGCGACGCCGCGTCCTCGCCGAGGATTTGTCCGTTGACGGGACGTTGTCTCGCGCGAGCTCGCGCGAGCCGATCGACGGGGTCGCACGAAGGCCCGCGAGTGCAACTCATTGGAAGAAAACATATTCCCTGCGTCTTAGCAATCCCGTCGACCTCCGGGACTGGAAATCATCGTTCCCGCAACACTCTCATCCGGGCTCGATTTATCGCCGACGCTCCTCTCCCGCAGCCTCGCGAAGCCGCGAAGTCGAAGGATCCGTTCTGCTCGACGTGAATCAAGGATAACGGCCGCGAGTCTGTGCGTGTTTTCACGTTTGTGCTGCAATAATTAACAAAGCTTAGCACCGGTGAAACGAGCCGCCTCGCCTGTTCCTCCGGTCAATTACAATTCGTGTTCCACGCGAAAATCACCGAACGGTTGAACCGCGGAACGGACGGGGCTCGGTGCCTCGAGAATCCTAAACTCTCTCTCCCTCGTGCGGTGAAACCTGTGCGCAGATTCTCTTATACCTACAGAGCTCTCTCTTCTCTACGTCTATGGGCGTTGTGCACAGATTTGTGTGTACGCGTCGTAACCGTCGAAAGCAAACGAACTCGAACAAATTCGATCGCGAGCAGACCGCGGACCGCGGCGAGCACCGTCAGGGAAGAATACTCGAGAGCGCGCGACGCGCTTTTGTGAATTATTTTCGACGCGAGAAATGAAATTCCGTTTCATCCGCTGCTGGAAATCTCTTGCCGGGTGCCCGCCGACGGTCTAATTACGAGGGTCGGCCAGCAGAGGAAGTATTTGCCCCGTGGGTCCTTTGCGAGGGACAACGCGCGATAAATAAAGGATATCCGTGAGCTCCGAGGGGGGAGGATGGATGGCTGGGAAATTTTTATAACGTAATCCGGAAACGCGCGGAATCATTCTACGAAGGTACAAATACTTTCTTTGCCGGGCTGTGTAATAGAATATTCCATGGGGGGGGGGGGGAGAGCCGTGTCAAAAGAATTCTGGAGCAGAGAACGACTTCGAGGACGACTTCTCCTTGCTTCGCGAGGCTGACGAAGCACGTTCGCGACTTCGCGATATCCTGCGAGCCTCGGCCGCGCATCGATCGATCGATGCTCCCCACCTAAGGGATCGATTTTTACATCCGCCGGGATCCAAACACATTTTCTCCTTTCGCTCGACGCGAACTAACATACACATGTACACGTACATTGGGCATATATGTATGTATATATATATATATATATATATATATATATATATATATATATAAATATATAAATATAAATATATATACATATGCAGGGTGTCCCAAAAATGTCTCGCAATCCGGAAATGGCGGGTTCCTCGGATCATTTGAAGCAACTTCTTCCTTTACAACAATTTTCTCCGAGGCATCGTTAACGAGTTATTAACGAAAAAACAGTGACCAATGAGAGGCGAGATCAGCCGGCGCGACGGCGGCCGAGCCAACAGCGCCTGCGGTCGAGCCAACGGCGCCAGCGGTCGAATTCCAGTTCCGCTGATTGGCTCTGCCGCCTCGCATCAGCTGATCTCGCCTCTCATTGGCCAGTGTTTTTCGTTAATAACTCGTCAACAAAGCCACGGATTGCATTTTCGCTAAGGAAAAAGTTGCTTCAAATGACCTCGGGAACCTCCCATTTCCGGACTGCGACACATTTTCGGGACATCCTGTATATATGTATACATGCATTTTATGTATGTATGTATATATATTTATGTGTGTATATTTATATATATATATATATATATATATATATATTTCTGTATAGGTATACGCGGGGTGACACTGTTATGTATACATATATGTATATATTAAGAGGGAGGGCTGTTCTACGTGCGTGTTATGTATAACGTGACATTTATACATTCGCCGAGTATGCGCCATCACCCTTTTGAGCGACGTGCTCGTGGATCGTAAACTTTATACATTATTGCTTTGCCGATAGCCACGTCACGTACATCCCGATCTGGCTCACGTTCGTTCCACTTTCCCGACGAAATTCAACTAATTATACGACGCCCGGCCAGCTTAATTCCCGGCCGTTTTTACGCGTCGGAGTTGCCACCGGATATCGAGCGGCGAACATCGGAAACCTTTCCGGAACAAGGATCCGTCGCCTTCGATCTCGGCGTCCGGCGAAGACGCGATTACTTCTCGGCTCTCATCCAGAAGCGTGTTTTACGTCGACGTTAGAATCGAGGGAACGCGACGAGCGTCTTCGTTTTAGAGTTTACAGCAAGCGTTCTCTTGTTCCTGCTTCGGTTGCCAGCCGAGAGATTCGTAGAAAAATTCAGACGTTTCTCGAGAGGATGATTTGTTCGACGAGTCCCGAGCCCGTGCAGCCTTCTCTACCGAATCGTGATCACTATTTTTATTTCGACTTTATTCGATTTTCATCATCGAATCGAGCCGCAACCGCGCGAATGGTGATCTCGCGTGTCCGACTCCGGTCAGACTATTCTATAATGAATTTTTAAGGAAAGATTTCGAAAGATTTTCAGTTGCTATTGGATCGAGTCACAGAGTTTGCGATACTTGAAGTTCCCGTTTAACGATCTTTTCTGCTCGAGCATTACAGCTCAATCTAATGAATTCTGAATTAAACTTCTGCAGCGATCTTCGTGGATTTTGTATCTGACATTCGAACGATGTCGCTTCGAAACTGTTGCGAAACGGCAAGTATTTAAGTAATGCTCGATCTGTCTGACCATGGCGATCCTTCTCTATCGATCGTAGATCGAAACAACGTTCGCAAGTTATGATGCCCAGTTTACATCATCGGACGAAAGCACAAACTGTGTGACTTCGAAACAACGTCTGCAAGGCTTGAACGATATGTCCGACTTCGATCAGCTTTTCTGCCGAATATCCAACTAAACTTTTCAAAGAGAGATCTTCCATTTCGAATTGTTACCTCGGACCACAAATCGCGACACAATGGAACAACGTGTAAAGGAACTTGATTGATATGTCCGACTACCGTCGGCATTTTCTACCGAACGTTAAGCTAAGCTTCCCGAAGAAAGACGTTTCGCATTACATTATTGCATCGAGCCGCGAACCGCGTGACTTTGAAACAACGCGCGTAAAGAGCACTATCGATATGCCTGGCTTTGGTCAGCCTTTTATACCGGATCCCAAACGAAACAGCTCCGCTAGCAGCAGTCTTTTCGAAGACAGATCGTTATTAATTTTTACCTACGGGAGAAAGCTCCCACGAAGTCACCTGCTATCTTCGTTAACAACAGTTAAATTATTTTTCGTCCCCGGACAGGACCGGAATAAACATTTAATTTCTCTAATAAATTCAATAGAACTCGAAACATTTGCTACGTACAACAACATCGTCTTCGATTTCGTTCGAACTTTAGCCAGCAGAACTGGAATCTGATATGTTCGAGGTGTCGAGTGGTTCCAGCGGGAACGCGTGCTTCGGGTATGCGTTTAAAAAAAAAAAACGAACGCGAGCCAGAATCGTTTCGATAGCCTCCTCTTTGCTATATTTCGTTCTTCCTTCTTTTTTTTACACGGACTCGCGCGAGGAAGCGCGCACAATTAATTCCCCTAAACTGACGAAACCCTCCTAATCGGATTCCCCGACGATTCACGCTCCGTCGTCCCGTCCCGCAAACCATTCTCGCCTGTTCATCTTCTCCTTCCTTTTCCTCCTCCTCTCCTCTCCGCGGCCGCGTTTCGTTTCTCGTTATCCGTCCGCTTGTCGCGCGGTCAGCGTGCAACGCTTACTCGCGAAATATGTCCTGTCCAGCCCCCGTTTTTCAGCCATAACTCCGCCCCCGCGAATAAAAAAAATCACCGCTTAAAACGATCACTCTCTGGATCCGTTTCTCGAAAACCGATTAGCCGTCTCCAAGGAGAAACCACAAAATTATACCGGGTCACTTTTCATTCATCGCGGACTCGGCGGAAAGCGCGCGCGCGCGTGGTGTTTCAGATATTTATGAACACTGAACGGAATAAAATGGTTACTTCCTCCTTTCGCTCCGCGAGCAGACTGCGCAACGGACATTTAAATGCAAATTTTGATGATTCATTCACCGAAACTACAGTCGGATAGAAATATTAAACGAGTCCGGCGTTCCAACTCTTTTATTCTCTGCTCAGCGTTTAGCGTACGGTCCTCTTAAAAATCTGCGGAAATTTTTAATCGTATCAAGCACTGTTGACGCTTCAAATCCGCTGACACGGAGAATGATCAGCAGACCGCGGATCTTTGTGCGTATCATTCGTTTAACATTTTCCGAGCGCCGGCACACGTTTCCATTAACCCGAGAAAGATAACCTACGTCGCAGAGGCGCCTGCGAAGACTGTTGATTTTTGTTAATTTTTCATAGAGGTCTAGTGATTTAAGTTTAAAATTACTTAAAATATAAAAAAATATAATATAAATGCATTTTATTTTTACAATAATGCCAAACCTTTAAAATGACTAGATTAACTTAAATAAATATCCATTGTTAGTATAAAATTGACGCCTTAGAAAAGCATGCGCCTCTGAAGCGTATGGTTATCTTTTACGTACGTTGTCATATGGTTATCTTTCTAGGGTTAAAGGACATTGAGGACGTTTTCGCTTTACTTCTGCGATGAAGGACACTTCCACTGTGTTTACACAGAAAGGTATCTCCCCGAATGAAAATTAATCAACACTTATACTTTGCTTTTCCAGCGAGCCGTCTTCTCAAACAAAAGTTGAGAACTCTAACGCGAACTGTTCCCACGATTACGAATCTCCTCGATCGCAAAATCATAGAATCGTCTGATTGAAAATTGTCCTAAAGTTATTCTAAAACGATCCGTTTCAAAATTTTCTAATCTAAAATTGTCCTAAAGTTATTCTAAAATGCTCCGTTTCAAAATTTTCCAATCTGAAATTGTCCTAAAGTCATTGCAAAATGATCCGTTTCAAAATTTTCTAATCTAAAATTGTCCTAAAGTTATTCTAAAATGATCCGTTTCAAAATTTTCCAATCTGAAATTGTCCTAAAATTATTGCAGAATTATCCGTTTCAAAATTTTCCAATTTGAAATTGTCCTAAAATTATTGCAGAATTATCCGTTTCAAAATTTTCCTAAAATTATTCTAAAATGATCCGTTTCAAAATTTTCCAATCTAAAATTGTCCTAAAATGATTGCAAAATGATTGCAAAATTTTATAATCTAAAATTTTCCTAAAATTATTTCAAAATGATCCGTTTCAAAATTTTCCAATCTAAAATTGTCCTAAAATGATTGCAAAATGATTGCAAAATTTCCTAATCTAAAATTTTCCTAAAATTATTTCAAAATGATCCGTTTTTCAAAATTTTCCAATCTAAAATTTTCCTAAAATTATTCCAAAATGATCCGTTTCAAAATTTTCCAATCTAAAATTGTCCTAAAATGATTGCAAAATTTTCTAATCTAAAATTTTCCTAAAATTATTTCAAAATGATCCGTTTCAAAATTTTCCAATCTAAAATTTTCTACCCCAAAACCTTCCGTTCCGAAATTTTCGAACGTACAATTTCCAAATCGATAAAAAGAGAAATGAAAAATTGCGAAAAACTGCAAAAAGCGACCCGGTACAATATTTAATTGGCTGTGGGAACCGTTGAAAGAGCGATGTACACCGGTTTGTCCCGTGGCTCGAGAGCGGCCCGAAATAATTCCGAAGCGATCGAATCGTATGGAACGAGGCGATCGGTGAAGAATTTCCCGAATTTCCGAGGGAGCGCGTTCGCGGCGCGGCTAACCGGAATTCGGAAAATTAGTATTCGGCACGCGTCGGTCGCGCGGCGTCGAGATTATAATCGAGCCGACCAGCGGGGACGAGGTGTTACCGCTGAATAATTTGAGGTCGTGCGTTCCGGCGTCGTTTGTAAACGTCACGCGGCGCGCGCGCGGGGGCTGGGCTGTTTAGAAGTTTCCCCGGTTTTCCGCTTCTTTCTCCTTTCCGGTGACAAATCGACCGTTTTAAAGCGGGTGTCTCTCCGCCGCGAGGAACGCCGTCGCGGAATTATCCCGCCCGCGCGCGACACGCTTTATCACGCCAACGGCCGAAACATAATTAAACCGGATCGCGCTCTCGCGTGCTCTCTCGGAAAGTTTTCTAACCGTCGTCCGTCTCCGTGCGTCGTCGATTCGACACATTTTCAGAAGAAGAGTGGCGCGTGCCGGAAAAACGTGCTGCAAATCGTCGTTGTTTTAATCTCCCGCCTTGCAATCACGGACTCGTTCCAGACATTTTTCAATGATTTCAACGCTGGATTCACGGAACACTAAAATCAGCCGTTCTACAGGGTGTCCCAAAAATGTCTCGCAATCCAAAAGTGGCGGGTTCCTCGGGTCAATTGAAGCAACTTTTTCCTTTACAAAAATTTTCTCCGAGGCACCGTTAACGAGTTATTAACGAAAAACAGTGACCAATGAGAGGCGAGCTCGGCTGGCGCGAGACGACCGAGCCAATGAGCGGAACTGTCGAGCGGTCGAATGCCAGCTCGCTGGCGCGAGGCGGCAGAGCCAACGGCGCCAGCGGTCGAGCGGTCGAATCCCAGCTCAGCTGGCGCTGTTGGCTGGGCCGTCTCGCGTCAGCCGTACTCGATTCTTATTGGTCACTGTCTTTCATTAATAACTCGTTAACGATGCCTCGGAGAAAATTTTTGTAAAGGAAGAAGTTTCTTCAAATGATCCGAGGAACCCGCCATTTCCGGATTGCGAGACCTTTTTGGGACACTCTGTATATTAATTTATAAAAGTAACGACAGCACATTTCTTCTGATTTTTAACAAGTGTTATCGTAATATTTGCCGCGAGTGACACATATTGAATAAATAACTCGTAAATTCGTCTTTACGCGCACAGACTGAATAATCGTAAATTAAGAAATTAGTGACCCGTCGTTTCGACGCGAACCTAGCGTTAAATCGGTTCGAATTAATTGATTATCCTACTGTTGCGTGAGCAGAGCATCGGGCCTTGAAACGAAGTAGTATATTTTGAACGACGTTGCAAGGCAAAGGAGGAATTTGCGCATCGATCTTCCGTCTCAGTGTCGATTTGACGGCAAGGAACGAGCGAAGCGAAACGAGAGAACCGCGCGCGAGAGACGCTCGCCGTCTTGTCTCGTCCAAAGGGACAGTACAGTTTCCCCCAGCCTCGCCTCTTCGTCTTTGTTACAACGTTATTAACAATCTACAGTTATATCTATACACTCGAGCCTCCCGCGACGCCTGAAACGCTCTTTAAATTTAGCTCTGAACTTTAACAAACACCTAATGGTCCGATACAGGAGGAGCGTTCGCTTTTGCTAGCCTATTTAGGTATACCATAAATTAGCGGTTGTCATTTACAGACTCTACGGTGCTTCTTCTTCTTCTTTTTTTTTACACGCGCTGCGCCGTTACCGGCGATCGGGGATCATTCTCTTCCTCGTAATCGGTTTTGCGATCGGACGAGCTCGGATCTTGACGCTCGCGGCGTTATGGAGTTCGGTGGAAAAAAATGAGGTGGGGGAGGAGGGGGGAATTAAGTGAAGGAGCCATTCGAGTTTCTAAAGAGCGGAACGAGCACCGTAAAAATCCCGCGGCACCGAAACTGTTCATTTAATAAATCGTGAGTGACTAGACCGGATTTATTGAGATGATTAAGCTTTTCTCGCCGCGGCTGACACTGGCAGCACTCTCCGTTGAATGCCATTGAATCCGTTCTGTGCGAATGTCTTTGAAAAAAAAAGAAAAATGAAAATAAAATGGCGCGATTCGAGTGCCAGAAATATTTAACGGAGCCTCGTTTTTAGCTTTTAATTCGCCGGCGGAAGAGTCGCGACGAGGATCGAATTTGATTTAAACTCGGTTTCTTCAAATCGGTCCATTAAAATGCAAATCTCCGCAAAATTGCGTCAGAAGGTATTCCGAAATCTGGCCTGAAAAGCAAACCAAATTCGGCATGCGGTTTAATCGAATGTAATTGAATCAATTCTATAATTGGTGTTGCAGTGACGTGCCCGTTTAAAGAGGATTCGACCGTGCTATCCAGCTTTAAAGCGAAACCCGGCGAAAAATCGCTGCTACAGACGGTGGCTCGTATCTTTGCCTATTGTCAAAAATATCTTTCACCGAGAATTCTTCGATATCTGCTCTACAACGTGCTCTTTCGAATGCAAAAAGTCCTGTTTTAAAAGGTCGACTAGTTCTCTGGGAAAAAAATTCGCGAAGATCGACCATCGAGGCGATTTAAATATTCTCTTTGCGACCACAGCTGCGAAAGGTACTTTCTACGTATTTTTACCAATTCTCAATAATTCTCATTGAAAATTTACCAGCGATCACTTAAAAATGTACTCTTCCAAACGCAAAAATCCCTGATCGAAAAAGTGTACCAGTTCTCTGGAAAAAAACTCTTAAACGTCGCCAAAATTCTCCCGTAGCTTCGAAAATGGCACTTCCGTGTATCGCCTCTATTCTCGCCAATTATCAACATTTTCCATTGAAACATTTTTGACAACTACGTCGAAACGTGCACTTTCAGATACGGAAGGCGTTGTTTCGATACGTCTGCCAGTCTCGGACGAAAAAATTCGCAGAGCTCACCGAGCGCGAGGTCTAAACGTTAAAACCGCGAAGGCGCCGTTTCCAATATGTTTCCGTTTCGGAAACGATGTCCACGGTGACCAAAGCTCTTGCAGACGGTTCGCCGTCGTTTCTAATGACCGTTTCCGGCCGGCTGCAATATCGCCGCTGATCCAGCACCGGGAACCCGGTGGCGTGTTTGGACCGGGGCCCGTTCCCTGCATATGGGATCCCCTTATTATTGGGCCACGTAGCGAGGCGACGGTGTCGCGGCAATAAAAGTCCGCCGCGAAAATGCAACCGGCGCGGAATCGAGCTCAATATCTGCCCCCGGTCCTGTAACAATCGATTCGGTAGCTAAGGCTCGTTCCGCTCGCGATCGAATGGCCCTCGTAAATGTTTCGTGCCGGTTGTATCGGCTCGTTTCCGGCGCGTCTTCGAGCGCCGTTCCCGCTGTAACGAGCGTCGAAAATTCCGCCGGCTCCCGACCATAACGTCCTATCGATGCCGCGAACGGACGCGGCGGGCTGGACGTCGATCCGAAACGTTCCGCGACTAGGAACCTCGTTCGAAGATTCGCTCGAGCAAACGGCGATCGAAAAAACGGGCGTCGGGGGGAAAAAAGTCTCGTTCCCGAGGCGACCTGCGCGCGGATAATTCATGCGGAACTTGGAAGAGCGCGTTCCGGGGAGCGAAGAGCGTTCGCGGATCCACGACGAAATGCGCCGAGAAAAATAAACCGGAGTAGAAATCGAATAGTGGGTCAGCTTAATCGAGTTGGTAATGACTTTCTGCGATTTTGCTAGATTTCTCCACGCAGACTGTGTGGATTTTCGAGTCTCGGGCTTCGAGACGACGGGATTGAGACATATTTATTCGCAAAATAGTAAAGTTACCAACACGGAAAGTGCACTATGATACAATATTTTTAAGCTCGTTGTGTGAAAGGATACAATAACCAACGCAACAATACAGACGAAAGTAACAAATTATTTCCGGACTCGATAAATTTCACTGCAATAAGCCGGTAATTAAAAACGTTATATAATCCTAGCTCGCGATCCGGGTTAGACCCGAAACACCGTGGAAGGATTAAAGAAACTATTTAAAAAATGATAGAGCGTTTACGAAGTCAATGTGGTTAATTTTGAACGTACCATGATTATCGGTAGTTCTACTCGAGTGGATTAAAAATTGAAAAGGTTTGAACGTGTGTAATTGCAATCCCGCGTCTCGCGTACTTAGTTTTCGGTGAATTCTTGCTATCATCGAATGCACGAGCATCCGCGACACGGCTGACGGATGACGGCCAAATGTCCGCATGAATATTTTCCGCGCGAAATTGGCATATTCGGTGTCGCGCCGATCGCGAATAAGCGGAGCCGGTAGATCGGATTTCGGGAAGACGGGGGATCCTCGATCGGCCGGCTAACGAGCCAGAATTCTCTACGTATCTGATCCACGAGGCACGAAGATTAGAGCCCCGTTAATTAGGTGCGCCAGCTCGACTCTGTTTCGTTGATGCACACACGCCCGAGGCCGTTCGTTCCTCGGTGTATCCGAGCAACGAATATGTATGTATGTATATATTTATATGGTTTCCCTTCCAGCTTTTATTCCGGCCTGGACTCCGTCTTCTTCCTTCCCAGCTGCCGCGACTCTCGTTCCTTTCCCTCCTCTTCTTGTTCCTCTTGCCGATTCCCCCGTTTCGCTTCAACGATGTTCGCTTCCTCTTCAATCGGTGTGGGTGACGGTCTGTGGCCCGTGTCACGAGGCGATCAGACACGTAGACGCCGATCGAAACAGGCCGAGGACCGAGAGGATCGCTGCGAGGAGGATGCTCGACCTCCCGAGACCGGCCGCCTCGTTGCTGTAGGGTAACTTGACCTCGACCTCGGCCATCTTGAAGATCGAGAGCAGGGGATGCGTGTGGACCTCGTGGTGCTTGTTGTTGATCTTGTCGCTGAGGTCCTGGAGCATCGCGGCGCACTCCTCCTGCAACAACAACCCCCGCCGTGCGTTATTATCGTCGTCCAATGGCAAGCGTGCCATCGTTTATTTAGAATTTTCGGTCGGAACTGTTCGTTGTTTGTCTACGTTTACTCGGGTTGGCATCGTATCGACAAGAATTTATCGAGTGGAAGAAAGTTCTATCGTTGCTAAGATTAATGTTTCAATTGGGAAAGTACTTTTTCATTTTATGAACATTTGTCGGCTTGCGGAGATGCCGAGAAACGTGTTGCGATTATTATCACAGTAATTTCTCCCTAATTCGCGCTCAGGTTGCGCACGAAAATGGAAGAATTTGGGAAGAGATGCGATAATTCGAGCCTTGCGGCTCGTTTTTATAGTTACCGATTGTCAACGACTATAGAAACGAGTCGCAAGGCTCGAATAATCGCGTCTTCTCTTCCCAAATTGTCCATTTTTGTGCGCAATCTGAGCGCGAATTAGGGACTTTGCTCGGTAGTGTTATTTTTTAACACTCGAACGGCGGTCCTTTTCGTCAATAATATAACCGAATATGCTCGGAATCATTTATAATGTTATATAGCAATTGCTTCGACACTCTTTTTAACGCCAAAGCTACCGAACAGTAACGGTGACTGGTGTCATTAGCTCATAAAAATGAGATCACATTTATCTAGATTTTATAAATAGATTTCACATATTTCTAAAATCTAGACAATAAAAATTATAGAATTGCAAAATAAGAAACTAGATATTTTGACCGTGACAGGTTTTCGGGTTAAGGTACGCCTCGTGATCAGCTAATAAGCAATAATAATACAGCTACAGACTTTAATGAAACATGCGAACGTTTCAATTAATTGCCAGCAATCGGATGGCCCAATAACAATATTTATACACTGGGTCTGTGTATCGATACTCTGAATGCTAATCACTGTATCGACCACGAAATTCAATATTTACTGCATTGTATGCTTCGCTATTATATATTATATATATATATATTATTTTTATTACTACTACTCAATGAATAAAACCACCGCCTAACCTTTCTTGCAATTTCTATCGACTCGCAAAGGAGAATGAAAGAACAAGCGTATCATCGATTGTTTTATACAGCATTATTTCCTGCGGTTATTGCAGAAAGCTACTTTGCAATTATCTCGTTGCTAAATCGTTTCTCTTCTTTTCCGCCGCGACGAACGACCAACCTATTCGCATTTCCCGACGAAGCGGTTTCACTCCAGACAAATTATCATAAACGATGCAAATGCATTAATAATTGCATACTAAAGAACGCAATCCTACATTTGCCGCATTGCTGGCGCCATCATTATTATCGACGCTCCAGAATTACCCGTGTCTCGTACACTCTCGAGCCGCGACAATAATCATCTCGCGGTTCCATTCGCCGAGCCGTAGGAGCGGATCCGCGCCGGAACGTAATCGCGACGACTTAATTAAGCGAAAAAGCGGGCGGGAAAGAATGATGACCCGGGGACACGGATGCGTCCTCCGTAATCAAAAATTAAATCACGTTCTAATATTGTTCGGAGGACCCCCGAGTTTTTCCGGTCTTTGTTCCCGGCGAGCTCTCCGGCATTGTGGCCGCGCGTCGCGCCGCTCCGCCGCGCTTGTTCCAGATAACAAGTGCTAATTTTTCTCGCGGGCGTCCTCCCGCTTAAAGCCCTTCCCACCAATCGCAGCAGAAATTATGCTAAATTCACAATAACAGCGGCCCATTGTCTCGCGGGGCCGCGAGAGCGGCTACGTTTCTTCGCCGTTCGAAAAACGTCGCGCGGCTTATTACCCCGCGGAAACTTGTTTGCTCGCGCCAAGCGTCTTCCTCGTTTATTAAAGGCCGGCTTCCCGACCGTGCGAGGACTCTGCTTTCCGAAAAAACCGAAACCTCCGGCACGGCGTCGTCGACGGCCCGTTGTCCCGAGAAATGCCGAAGAAATTCTGTCGTCTAGACGGAGCTCCATTGTCGGAGCTATCCGAAGGTTTATCTCTGTAGTGTCCTGATATCAAAACATTCTATTCTGAAAATTGCATTCAAGTCCTCCATCACATTGATGGAGTTTCACGCTAGCCAGAAAAATTCACAGCAACCCGAAATTTGGCATCCTAGCGAGAATTTACTCTGATTTAACACTAGATTTACGGAGCACAAAGAAACAGCTGTTTTATATTAGATTATAAAAGTAACAATAAGACATTTATTTAGATTTTTAACAAGTGTTATTGTAACATTTGCCGGGAGTAACGTATAAATTGAATAAATAATTTATCAATGTATCTTCAGGATATGAATGATCGTAAATTAAAAAGTTAATGACCCATTATTTACCGGGTTCCGTAAATCTAGTGTTAATATTTTTCTAATGCTCTTTTTGTTATAATTACAATTTGAGCAATGAGATAAAATAATAAGTAAATAAACTTGCTCCGTATAATGAATAAACATGGGCTAAAGCATGTCGTGTTTGGTCTCATTTTAATTGTAACAATCTATTATAATATCCAATATATTACAAAAAATATCGGATATAAAAAATTAGAAATAGAACAGTTAAGGTATCGTCTTTATTCCAGAATTATTTGCCTTTTTTGCCGACTGCTCCGAATTTCGTTCTCTCTCCCTTCTCTCTCCCTCTCTCTCTCTCGCTCTTTCTCACAAGGTGTCGACAACTATAAAAACGAGCCGCGAGGCTCGAAGAATCGTATCCGAGTGTCCGCCGATTACCGTTTTCAATTCCGAGCTCCGAGCCTCCTAGGGAGAATTTACTGCACCAGCACCTCGAACGACGTTTCTGAAAGGGTCTCCTAAAAAATTACAGAGCCAGCGGTGCTCCCGATAGAGCGTGGCACCCAGGGGGCGGGTGCGCCGGGTCCGGGGGACCGCATAAATACCCGTCAAAATTCCTCGAAGCCGTGCGACGTGACTCAAAAGTTCATCCATCAGCGCGGAAGTTCCCGCCCTCCAATTTGTCGGCAGGCGAAAGGTCGGCGCGTATCGCGTTTTCTCTGCCGGAAATCCGATAGCCGGACACTGGATACACAGGACCGAGAGAGGAAAGGGCGGAAAGAGAGGGGTGGTGGTGGAAGGAAGACAGACGAAACCGTGGAAAAATATTCGAAAAAGGAATGCGACGGGAGCCCGTAGGAGTCCTGGGAGGAGAGCGACGGGTGCGACAGATGCGTGGGCGGATCGATGAGGGCGGCCGAAAAACGAATTCCCGGTGCATCGGTAATTCGAAGGACTACCGAGGCCCTCTGCTCGCGAAAAGTTATTCGAAACGGTGCGCGGGGAGCGGCGCGGGCGGCTTGTTTCCCAGCCCTCCTCCCCCTCCCTTCCTTACGGGCGGAATTTAATTTCATTGAAAATCCGACGTCGATGCCTCGGGGCTCGGAGCGAGCGGCGACGGCGGCGGCGGGGGAACGTCGCATCCTCTTCGTCGTCGCGGATTCTGGTCGGGCCACGTGGCGCACGAGCCACCCCCGCGGCCCGCCGTCCTCGAAAATATCGCCAAAAATCGTTCCGGCCGGAGGCGCCCTTCTCCGCCGGAAATTAAAGATTCAACGAGCCGAGGGTAATTCCGGGGAACAAGAAGCCGAAACGACGAGACACCGAGGAGAACAGAGACGGGAATAAGGCCGGAGGGGGTGGGAATGGTAATCGATGCGGGGGCGAGTTACATTCGCTGCCGTTAAGTCGAGTCTGAAGGAACCCGGTAGAAAATGTTCCTCGCCGATTCTTTCGACCCCCTCTCCCCCCCCCCCTCCTCTGGAATGGAAAATCGTCCTGGGGGTGGTTCCCGGTCCGACGCGCCCGTGACCCTTGCCAGAGGTTAATTATTCCGGGTACGGGCGGAGAAATTGATTAACATTAGACGTATCTTCGAAGCGGCTAGCTTTGGATTTCTTTGCGTTACAATTTCTCACCATTAACTGGTATAGTGATTTCCAGAAAGTGGCTGAGAAAGGATGCAGATTGTGTGTTAGATTAAGGATTCGTTGATATTCGATCGTTAGCTGGTGTATAGAATTATGAAAATAGGAAATATTAATCGTTCGCTATAGAACGAAATAGAAATATTAAATGTTAGGGTGCAAGTTGTACGACTCACTCTTGTACATGCATAAGTTGCCTAATACTTATTAGTATAATAGTTATTAGTATAATAAGCCGAATTTTTTTATTAGTATAATATAAGCCTAATATTTATTAGTATTGTTACGAATTACTACACTTCTCACGCGTCGCGGCATTTTATTTACAATAGAGAACACGAACTATAATACAACTAAATTAAATTATGTTAGAGATCTTTGAATTAGATGGTGTTGATCGCTCGACGGTCCGATCCCGACTCTTCGATTGTCCGTTGATAAAATACCTCCGTGGCAACCCCTCTCTTCTATTTTTCTTTAAGGAGTTGCTCACAACAGGGCAGTTTCACATTACAGCGACTTGATTTGGACAAGTCGCCGTAATAGTATAGTAGATGTGGTCCAGAGTGTCATACTTGTTCCCATGTCAATCAGAAAAATCTCGGCATTGTGTCAAACAAATTTGTACGTAAAGAGGCTAAAAATGAGAAAGTTGAACCCTCGTTCTTTTCATAGCGTCGCTATGTAATTGTTGGTTCATATCTTTGTGTAAATAATTGTATCTTAGAGTAAGTAAAAACAATAACATGTACTCGAAAAGAATTGTAAAATCGTTTTAAAGGAATAAAAAGATCTCTGAGAAAATACGATAAATTCTCCCTAATTTTTCTTCAGCTTGTAAACAAAAAACGCACAACATGGGAAGCGAAGATACGATTATTGAAGCCTCGCGGCTCATTTTTATAATTGCCGATTGTCAACAATTATAAAAACGAGATTCTCCCAAATTGTTCATTTCTGTTTGCTGAAGGAAAATTCGGTTAAATTTACTGTACCAGTAAAAGATTATTTTCAATCTGCCAAATGATTCTTAACGAATAGGTAAACATAAAAAAGAAGTACCGACTAAAACATATATCGCTCGAAACGAAGGCAGTTTAGCCAAGAAAGACCAACGAAAGCGGGGTCGCGTCTCAGGAAATGATTCGCGACTAATTGAACTAATTTAATCAGATCAACATTCAGTCGTATTTTAAGCCATTAATCAAACGTAAAGTAGCAACGCGAAATAAAGCAACGACCATGAATCTTCGTGCTCGAAGATTCAATCTGAAATTATACGAAGCAACCCGGCGAATCTGATAAACAAATTCGCAGCTGGTATACCGTGGTGTGTCCGCGCGATGCATGCATTTCGCGTGATTAATGTCTTTCAGCCGAGAACGTTCTCGCGTCGAAGTGGCCGAAAGAAAAGCGTAATCGAATTGAACGCCGCGGAGTAATAATGCTAGCACGCGCCGCACCCCGGGTCAAAGCCCAGGACGATAATTCATTTTACATATCGGCTGGCGGCGCTAATTGTGCCGGCGAGTTTCCAGCGCGTTCGCGTCGAGCCGTGGGGCTTAATTATCGAATATCCGTGCCGACCGCGAATTTCGTCGCGTCGCGCCGCGCCTCGCGCTGTCTCGGCTATGCCTTTTCAACTTCTCCGCCGCCCCTGCCGGCCAAGGATACCCCCCTCCCCTCCACCGCCGGATCGCTTGAATTGTATCTGTATAATTAAGAAGTTGGCCGGCGAGCCGCGCCGCTGCGAAATTCGTAACATAAATCAGCCGCGGCGCCTTAAATAATTCCGCGTTTGCCGCGGCCAGGATATTTAGAGAATCGCCCGTGCTCCCGGGGCACTATAAACGGGCCACAATAAACGCCCTTTTTATTCTTTATGCAAACTTGATGCGCCGCTGAAACGACACTTAAAACTTTCATTTTAGGCAGACCAAACATACAATGCCTCGCGCCGCGCGGAACGACCCGGACTTTCAAATTTTTTAATTAATTATTCACCTTGTCGATCTAACCTGCTGCCCTGGAGCGAAAAAATCTCCTATTGTCTGTTACGTAACGTTAACAAAAGATTTTCCAGTTCGCATTCGTTGTTTTATCCAATCTCTGGTATTAACTTTAGAATTACAAAACCAGTCGAAATGACTGGTTCCTGATTTTTTCTTTTACAGTTCCTGTCGTTATAAAAATGTTTCTAAAAGAAATATTTAAATATTTATATGTATATACATATATATTACGTATATACGTATATATTATACTTTTTCATCCAAGCACACATTATCGCAGAAATCGCACAAAATTTAAATAAATAATTGTTATAAAACAATATACATTAGTCTCGTTAACAGCTCGGTAGTTCCAATGACGAAATACTTTGCCTTCTGCATTTACGAAGATGTAATGTCTTTGTTACATTGTACAATCGGGAAGATGTTCTCGAAGCTCCCGAAACCAATGAACAGCCAGCAATAGAAATTCATTCATTTCTCGGCAATCGCGTTTGTAAAACAGCGGCAGAGCAATCACGAAGCAGAGACAGGCTGTAAACGTAAACGGAAAGACGGACGAACGGATGAATTGCTATAATTGACTGTCCTTTGAGCCCGGGCACTGTCCTCTCGCCTGATTATTTTCAACGTTATCGCGCAGACCGGAGCGGCAGGCAAGGGAAAAACATAAGCAAGCGAAAGAAAAAATAAGGGCGCGAGATTCGTTGCATCGATAGTTGATTTAAAAAATCGCAAAGGCGGAACGGTTCGCGGGACATACGATTTTTGCCGGATTTTTCCTCGATGAACGCACGGATTACGTTAATTCTTGGAGCTCGCTCGCGGCTCTCACGTTGAATAATAATCAACCGGTTCCCGAAATAATGACACGCCCAGAGGGATGGTTTGAATCGATTCCCGGCTGTTCGTTATCCGCGGGGGTTTCTGCGCTCGCGGGATACAAGCGAGGGGGTTGTGGATCTGTTTCATGCCAGCCGACGAATCGTTCCTTTCATCGGGCAAATAATATTCCCGATCCGGTACCACGGTAACTAATGATGTTCTCTGCGAGTGAGCTGCTCCGCGCCGCGAACGACTCCTATTTATACGTACATTTCTGGGAGAAGGATGCCAATCAAACCGCGGCAGTTATGGATAGGCAGCTGTATTCAGGGTCCGCGTTGGTTCTCGTGATCCTGTCACTGACGAACACCGGTTGTTCCAAAATTATATCCCCCAATTTTCGAGACACGACGTACGGCGATGCCTATTCCCCAAAATAGCGGTCGACGTGCAATTTTCGAAGTAATGGCAGGAAATAAATGTCGTAATGTATATATAAGTTGTATATATATATATATATATATATATATATATATATATATATATATACTTGAATTGTATATATGTACTATACTATATATATATATATATATATATACTTGAATTGTATATATGTACTATACTATATATATATATAGTATAGTACATATATACAATTCAAGTCATTTAATTCAGTTTTAAAATAATTATTGCATTTTAAAAGATGTACGGAAGCTTTTCTAGGCCACTGTATCTAGCACAAGAATTTGTCAACTCTGACGATCGGTATTTGATGCTCCGAAATAGATAGAACCTATATACGTATATGTATATGTATATGTATATGTATAATATATGTATATGTATACACCCGTACACCTTTTAAAACGCAATCATTATTTTAAAACTGAATTAAATGACTTGAATTCTTTTTATGACTGAAATGCTTTTTCTTTTAAATTTTGCTACTACTTGGAGTGACAAACAAATAAAATTCTCTCATTTTTTAACTTTTTTATTATATCTGAGTTCGTAACGAAAATTTAAAAAGCGTCTTTCGTAGATC
Organism: Megalopta genalis; assembly: GCF_051020955.1. Classification (NCBI taxonomy): domain Eukaryota; kingdom Metazoa; phylum Arthropoda; class Insecta; order Hymenoptera; family Halictidae; genus Megalopta; species Megalopta genalis. The sequence continues at coordinate 8,823,600 of NC_135019.1, forward strand.
TCGGTAACTTATATGCATGTTGAAAATTTGATCGAAATCGCAAAAATAAAGATCTTTCAAAATAAAAAATAACAAAAAAATCTTTCAAATTAAAATCCTTCGATGTCTGTAGCTCGACTCTGTGTTAACCGATTTCGATCAAATTTTCAGCACGCATATAACTTGTCGAGATCTACAAAAGGCATTTTTGAAATTTTCGTTATAGGCTCAGATAAAAGAAAGTTAAAAAACAAGGGTTTTCAATTTTTTCTTTTCATTCCTAGTAATAGCAAAATTAGAAAAGAAAGCTTTTAAGCCATCGTCTAGTGGACTAAGTCCTCTATCGTTAAAAAACAAAATTCAAGTCATTTGCTTCAGTTTTGAAAAATTTATTACGTTTTAAAAGGTATACCAACACTTTTGTGGGCTACTGTACATATATTAAAGATGATGGCGTTCGTAACGTGTCGAGCCAAAATTTGTAGAATATTTGGCCATTAAAATGTGTTATAATTGCTCCTCAATATGTTCTATTACGATATAATGATGAAGAGAAACGTTATGATAATCATCGAAAGACCTCTTACAATTTACGAGTTCGATAACTTAAAGTAAGATGTCAACTGTGGCATTGAATTGAAAAATTTTGCCGTTTTCGCCTATTTCAAGTGGTTGAAAATGCTGAAGTTAAAATCGTCACGCTAAATTCTCCAAATATTATCCTAGATTCTCCAAAAGATCGTACGCGGTTACGGAAATTTTGAAACCAGGACAGAGAGTCGCGAAAAAATTCCGATTCAAGAGAAAAGTTACACCGAGGAAAGCAAATGTTTGGGGAAAGAAAAGTTGTGTGCAGAGGGGACGTAGAATTGCTGAGAATGACAAGGATTAATGCAGGAATAGCGGGAGATTCGTGCGAGCGGAAGAAGCTAGAGTCTTATAAAATCGAATCTCGGCGAGAAAAGTTAATTTTCCGAAGAAAAATATTTCGGGCAAGTTTAAGTAGAAAATGAGGGACGGTAATAACGCGAGGAAAGGTAGAAAGTCGTGGCAAACGGCGAGGTGGCAAAAAAGCGGAGCAAAACGACGAGAAACGGATTAACGAGGAGACAACAGGAGATAGCAGCGAGGAGAACGGCGCGAAGAGTTTGGGAAAAAGCGCGAGATACCGCAAAAGGTCAATATTCCCATACGGACAGCGAGAGAGGCGGGAAAGTCGACGGGAAAGTCGGAGGAGGAGGAAAAAATTCGGGAAAGAACGATACCGGGTGACAGGGGACGGTGAGGGTCGTGAAAAAATGAAGCCGGAGAAAAACGGGATGAATCTTTCATTAGAAGCGTCTCGCACAAACAGTGTCCAGCGAGGAAAGTACCAAAAATACAAGACTGTCGCTGACTGTACAATGCGATAGCCTAATGGAAGGTTGACACGAGTTCCTGCGGTGTCCGAAGAATTTCCATTCGAGCTGTGTTTCGACCCGTTTTGCAGTTTCGTTTGCAAAAGTCCGTGGACGCTAATATAACCTCGAGGGATGCTAGAGAATTTTTCGAAGCCAAGAGAATCGCGATTTTCAAATTTCTAGTTGACCTTTGACGCGAACAAGGTTGCCAGAAGGAACAATGGATGGCCACTGGGGTAGTAAAGGGGTTGAAGTTTCGCCCGCGAACCTTCGCTGCTTCTCGTTCGGCCATGAACGCGGACGAGAGCAGGTGGAAGATGGTGCAGGTGCATTCGGGGGCCGCAGTTCACTCGGCGGCCAGCTGCCATTATCCCTCGACAGGCGAATCCCTTATTAATGGTGGGCTAATTGGATTTCTTGGCGGCGGGATAGTTACGTCGACGTGCCTCCGCGCGTCGTTCTCTTTCGAAGAGCGGCGGGAGTTGGAGCGGAGTCCGAAGAAACGGGGGGAAGGTCGATAGGCGAGGAATTAAATTGGATCGCGAAAGAAAGGGAGAGCAGTGGCGGAAAGTAGCGCGCCGAACTAGAAAAGTCCGAGGACGAAGGGAAGAAAAATAGCCGCCGGGAAGATCGGCCGAGATAGGCCGGACCCAAATCAGAAAAAATGACGAGCGGAGCTGGAATCCGAGAGAGAGAGAGAGAGAGAGAGAGAGAGCCGAGAAAGTTACACAGTAGAAATTAAAGCGGATCGAAAGAGGATCGGGAAGAAAGCGAGACAAATCGCCGAAGTAAGAAAGGAGGGATCGACGGGGCAAAGAAAAATGATGGACACCGTACGAATTCGAAAGAACCGAGGGGACATGCTACGGGCGAAATTAAAGTGGATCAAAAGAGAATCAGGAAGAGATAAAGACAAATCGGAACGACGGAACGGGGATGATTAGGGTAAAGACAAACGACGGCCAAAGGCGGCACGGCAACGCGGCCGGAGAAATTAAAGCGAGCCGAGCAAAGAAAGGGAGACACGGAAAAGTTAGCGAAAAGTAGGGTAAGTAAAAAAGTAGCAAATTACTGGCTCCGCGGGAAAGGCAACCGGACGGCGGAGAAAGGAAAAAATGACGGACAGCGATAATTCAGGTGCAAGCTTTGTAATCACGGGGAAAAGAAGGACTCGGGCAAGGCAGGGAGCAGCGACGGGAGCCGAGCGAAGTCTGGGACGACGGCGCAGCCATCGGGAGACATAATGAAGGACAGACGACACGGATCCATCTTGCAATTAGAAATCCCGTTGGCCCTTCCGTCTCGTTCGAGACGGGGAGAAACGTCGGTGCCGCGCAGCCCTTTCATCGGGGGACTGTTGCACTCGGTATATCAGGAACGATTGCTACCGCGGATTCCCTGTCAGCCACCCCGGCACCCTCTGTCTTAGATGATCCTCGCGGCGTCAGGCTGCCGCACCCTGCTAAACGACGACGTCAATTTATAATGACGGCATAATAGTATTCGACGCGTGCTCTCGGATCCCTCGGATCTACCGATGACGACACTAATCACCGCCTGCGTCTGCCGAAGCGTGAACATCACCGGCGAACATTACTCTGCCGAGAACGTTCGAGACCGCGAGGGCGTGGGCAACAGGCGCTCGTGATTGCCACCTGCGGCAATGTCAGCGGAAGGAGATCCCCGATTTTGCGAACTTGGCGGAAAAAGAAGGTCTCCCGATCTCGAAATCTTGACGGAGGCGGCTGCGGGAGATCGCGTTTATTTTGATTTCCGAGAAGTTTCTAAACGCTGCGTATTTCGGCTAAAATTGTGAAGAAGTAGGCGCGACTTCGTCGCGTTCTGGGAGTCAGAGCGGTGCTCCAAAAAAAAATGTCTATGACTAATCTCGAGTCTGGAGAACTTGGAAATCTCTGCGAGATCGAACATGATCTTCTGTATATTTTGAAACTTTCGACGACCACGTTTGCTACATTTATGCAAAACGTTCCGAGTAGGCGTGGCTTCGTTGCCCTCGCTTCTTACGGTGCCGCGGCAGTGTTTATCGAGGTAATCTCTGTGTACAATTGACCTGAAATATATGTACTCCGAGAACTAGTTTCAATGATTACAAGGAACCTCTACCCTTTCGAAGTAATTAAGGTCTACAATTGCTCCGTCCATGCAAAGTATCCGAAGTGGGCGTGGCTTCGTTGCTCCTCAACCCTTGCGAGACAATTGTCGGCGATAAAATTAAATAAAATTTCTGTTACATTGGAAACGACAGAAGACGACTGATAAGTCTGCAAGGAATATCTTTAAAAATATGTGATCGTCGATAGTACAGTTGCGAAAATGGTCCGTCGACCGAGGATTAAGAGTCGGTTCTGCTTCTGACCAACTTAAACTCCGCGATCCCTAATAATCTACCGTAACGCTTAATCGGAGTCTTCTCTAAGTCCGACAAAATTTTCTAAAAATTTCCGAAGACTTTATTCCCCGACTTCGTGCGATTCGTCCAAGGCGCGCGTGGCATCGTTGCTCCTTAGAAGCCAGAGAGCCGGGGCAATCGCCGTCCGTCACGCAGCACAGACAAAGAAACGCAGCGCACGAAGGCAAAATCTCGCGATCTCTGTTTCGTAATTGAAGCAGCCGCTCGTGTGACCAACGATCGGGGAGAGCGGGTAAAGCACGTCTCGAAAATATTTCTCGGGCTTGGTTGAAGGGTTGCGCGGGGGGTGGGGTAGAGCGTCGGCCCGGCGTCGCGTGGGCCAATAAAGTTCCGCGGATAAAAAGAAAAAAAGAGATTCCGGCATGCAAGACGCCGGTGCGCCTTCACGTGCCCGCTTAATCAATAACGACGTCGAGCAGACTCGACGTTAGTCGTTAAAACGGAACGCTGGCGGAGAGGAAAAAAGAAAGAGGGAAAAATTGAGAGAGAGAGAGAGAGAGACTGAGAGAGAAAGAGAAAGAGCGAGAGGGGGCAGGAGGGATACAAGAGGAGAACGATGGAAGAAGGGCCCCGGATAAAAGGGGCGCGCGCGGAGAAATAAATATCAGCGGCGGCACGGGGAGAAGAAGGGCCGGGAATAACGACATGCAACGCATGCCGACTTTATAACACGTAAAGGGTCGCCGTCGAGGAAAACAGCCCTGTCACGCAATGCAAATGAGCCTTGCTGCTACGCCAGCCGCGATATTTTTGTGCGGGACCGAGTTTTCGTTTGCCTCGGAGACCGCTATCGTTCGACCCGGGAACAACAGAATTCAAATTTCCCTTCTATCGATGGACCGGAAGAGGCTGTTCGACATCTCCGGACTACATCTCCGGACTGTAAAAATTTGTGTTCAATTGTAATCGAAGTTTCCGAACGGTTCACTGTTACATAATCCGTATAAATCAGTAAATAATCAAGCAAAGAAATGACGAGATCATAATCTCCACTTTATCTACTCACAGTTTTCTGTAATAATTCTCTGAGGATCGAAGATTAATATATAGGAATTTCTTTAAAAAATTTTAGAAGCAACAGCAACTTCATTCACGCCTCAATCAATTGTTTGAATTTATATTGTGTGATAATTTTTCTTAAAATTATTATCTGAAAGAAGGTTATTGAGCTTCTCTTATGCAGAATTATCGAAGCACAATTATCGAAAGGTCTATTTTAACCAGTTAACTGTCATCGACGAGTATACTCGTCATAACGCAAAATGTTGCCATTTCTTCAGGATGAGTATACTCTTGAATATGCAAAAGATATTACAAAATAATAATCTTCACTCGAACGTTGCCAGTAACGATGCATCGCAATTCGCCACTCTAAAGGTTAATAGCAGATGGTCTTCGATGACGACTCCCAAAAATTTCAGAATCTTCTATATTTGGGACGATCTCGCCGCGACGCAGCCTAGTTTCCTCGATCCTCCCGAGGATCTCGCGCAGAGATCGCGCGATCTCGGGATCCAGGGAGCCTGGATCGCGATCCCAGCCGCCGGGAACCGCAGAATTCTTCCGGCCGGAAATTCCGTTGCAGAGAATCGCAGTCGGCGAAACGTCCGAGTGCAACAGCCACGTTTGCATAATCGTGCTCGAATCTTTCCGAAATCCGGCCCGCGGGTGGGGTGTCCGCGGGGGTGGCGTGTGCAGGAAGAGCGTGGTATCGCTAAACAGCAGGAAAACTCCGGACGCGCGGCATGTTAATCCCGTGGAATCTGCCGGAACGGGTTTTAGCCGGACAACGACGCCAGGAGAATCGCAGGGGATCGAGCAAAAAGACGCGCGTGGGAGGGCTGGGAACACGCGTCGACGAAAGCCCGGGGAACAGCGCAACAGCAGCCGCTTCCCTTTAAACCCCTGCCAGCAGTCGGGCCACGTGTTAAAGGGTTTTCCGCCTTGTTTCGGTGCGTTCTTAAATTCTGTAAAGCTCTCCGGGCGACGACGAGCCGTTCCACTGTTTTAAAAATGAAAGCCGGCCCTTTTCCCGCTGGCCGCCCCGTTTCTCGCCATCCGAGAACCGACTACCACTGCTCTCCATGTCGCAAGAAATCTCGGGATTTGTGTCCGAGGGTTCATCGATCTTCCCGATCCTTGACCAGCGCCGCGCAGCCTCGAAATAACGGCAATTTGTTGATATTTTATTGGATGAAAGCATGCAGACGTTGCAGAAAATTTAGAACATGAGAAAAGACTGAAGCGTGGATCATCACTCAAAGATGTATAGATCGCGAGACTTAATATTAAACTGAACTGAATATTAAGACTTGCTTAATTGCACGAATCTTTATGCAAGATAAAAACTTGTTTGGACGATTGTAAGAAACAGAGAGAGAGAGAGAGAGAGAGAAAGAGAGAGAGGGAGAGAAATAAAATGACAGGAAACCGTTTCTCTGAATAATTTGTATAATTCGAAAACAACGTCGCAGTATTATTGAATCCTCCAATGTCTTCAGAATTTTATATTCCAGCTATCCATTTTAGCCATAAATGCATAAAGTCCGCTGTGTTTACTTACGAAAATCCATCCTGTTGTTCGTTTCGAAAAATACACCGCGCTATCGGAATTATTCATGCTCGAACGGCTGGAGGTAAATTCGCAAAATATTTACGCCATCCGTCGAATACCTTGGAGAACAGGAACGCGACATTTTAACCGAGGAGATTCATTTTTCGAAATGTTAAAACAGCGTCTTCGAGACCCGTCTTCGAAACAGCGTCTTCGTTACGCCCGTTTTCGAGCCTCCGTGACTGGCCTAATTTCCAAGATATCTCGACGACTCTTTCGCAGAAGCTTCCGCGAGAAGTATCGCGGAAACTAGCTGCACAAAGAAACGATCGATCCATAGAGAAGGGCGGACATCTTGCCGGCTTTGAAACGCGATTTAACCTCGCGACGAGGCGACGGTCGATTAAAATTAATGACTCCCTCTCACGGTCTCTCCCTTTGGCTCGCGAGAGCAGGCAGCTTCATTTTTTCCGAAACAAGCCTGGTGTTAAGGAAACGTTCAAGGAAAACATCTCGTTTCGCATACTCGAGCGTCTCGCTCTTAAACCCTAAAGAAGACGCCGGGGCCGCGTGTGTGCGCGTGTGCGCGCGGGCGCGCGTGCCTTTGGACTGTTTTAAAAAATGAAAGGGGTCTTTCTCTCGAGTCCCGCTTCTTTCAAGAATCGCTCGTAGCCTCGTCGCGTTCCGTCGCGAAACTGTGTCGAGATACGGGCCTGCCAGGAACCTCCACGGCTCGTAAACGTTCCCGCCGTATTCCAATTAATATGCGCAATCGATCCGAAATCTTGCCGTTCTCGCTGGACAAACGCTTCTCCAAATCCGTATGACACGATTTCGTTTCACGTATTTCTGCTTTTTCGGGATCTTCGTCGAATCTGGCATAAATAAGACGCGCGGGTATTCTGGCGAAAGAATTGTTCTGCATCTCGACACTGGAATCGGTGGAAACGAAAAGATGATTTCTGAGAATTTCAGTGGAACTGTTTTAGAAAGTGGTCCCGGTTGTTAATATGCTATGAACTTTCATTTGACTGTATTTAGCACCCCATCATGAAACGTTCATTCAATAGCTTTCTATAGGAAGTCATTATTTTGCGATGCTCTGATTTATGCGAACGGAGAATGTGTTAACTGACACAAGGAAAATCATCTCCTAACAGAAATATTGCTCTGTGTCTTAACACTAGATTTGGTGGCAACTAAAGTAGAATAGTTTGTATTGATTCACAAAAGCTGCAATACTATTTTTCTGTATAATAAAACGTCTCAGTTTCCTAGCCAGAGAATCGTTTTGCATTTTAATGCTGTATTCATGGAGAACTAAAAAAGAGACTATTTGCCAAGCAAAAGAAAGAAGCCATTATATTAATTATTATTATTACTATTATTATTACTATTATTATTATTATTATTATTATTATTTATTATATTAATTAAAACGTCTCAGTTTTCTAGCCAGGCAATCGTTCTGTATTTGAATTCTGTATTCATCGAGAATTAAAAAAAAAAGAGACTAATATGCCGAACAAATAAAAGATGCCATTATATTAATTAATATAATTAATAATACAGTACATACAATATATTAATTAATAATATAGCTATTAACGTTCTGTGAATTATTTTCAGTTCCGAGAACCGCCGTCAAGAAAACGAACCTGTTCAAAAGCGATACCCGAAACAGCGTCAAGCTGCCTCTACGGAGTGTCGAAAGTTCCCGAAGAATTCCGAGGAAGTCTAAAATTTAAGAATCTCCCCGAGAGAGAGAAACAGATCCTCTAGAATGTGCAAGAGTCCCCGAGAGTTTTTTAAGCGCGGGAAACCGGGTCCCCGGGCGTCCCGGGAATCTTTTAATCAGAAACTTCGGAAGCATCAAAGTCCAATGATCCGGGGTTCCGATAGTTTCCCGAAGTCGGGTTCATTATCCTCTCGGATAGGAATCGGTCGATACGTTTTCGCACCTGTATCAACGCGATGCAGTTCGCGCGAGTTTCAATTCGTGTATCGGCTATCACTGTCAGCTAACGGAATTTGAACCGTGAGTGAAAATATTACCGGCGTCGAATTAAATTTCCATCGCCGCCAGCGGCCGGCTACGGTTGAATCGCGCGAGAAGGAGGACGGGCAGAACGAAGGGGGTGGTTTTTCAAATACGCGAGAACACGCCCGACTCTCCTCTGCCCGGCGCCGCTCGGCTCCGATCCGCTCGTTTGTTCCGCGCGGCTTTTCTTTCGTGCAATCCGGACGCGGCCTCCGGCGAAATTAATCGGGGGTGGCTCGATCAGTCGGCGTGCTCAAAGGGGCGAGTCATTTCTCGCCGGGACCGGCTACCCTCGGGAGAATACAACCCCCTCGCCCCTCTTCCTCCCTAAATCCGTCGTTTCCCGCGGTTTTTCTCGACCGGCGACGACCACAAAGTCGTCACGGCGACGTCGCCGCGACGAGAAATTAGCTCTTTGACATCTAGATGGAATAAATTGTTTCGCGAACGAACCGAGACTCGGCCCAGACTAATGGAACTTTCCTCTGGACCCTGGGAAACACCTTGGGATGCTCCAGATCTTGTTATTTTATTATCTGTTATTAACTATAAGATAGAGAGAGAGAATATATATATATATATATATATATATATATATATATATGCCTATATTCTCTCTCTCTATCTTATAGTTAATAACAGATAATAAAATAACAAGATCTGGAGCATCCCAAGGTGTTATCATCCCATATATATATTCTCTCTATGCCTATATTCTCTCTCTCTATCTTATAGTTAATAACAGATAATAAAATATATATATATATATATATATATATATATATAGAGAGAGAGAGACAATATTAGGAATATAAAGGAAATACCAAGATTAGAAAATTATAACACCCAGAAAGGGGAGATTCCTGAGGTCATATGAAGTAACTTTTTCATTAGCGAAAATGCAATCCGCGGCTTTGTTTACGAGTTATTAACGAAAAACAGTGACCAATGAGAGTCGAGCTCGCCTAGCGCTAAGCGGCCGAGCCAATCAGTGGAACTGAGCTTCCACCGTTCGTTGGCTCGGCCGCCTCGCGCTAGCTGAGCTGAGATTCGACCGTTCGACCGCTGGCGCCGTTGGCTCGGCCGCCTCGCGCCAGCTGAGCTGGGATTCGACCGCTCGACCGCTGGCGCCGTTGACTCGGTCGCCTGGCGCTGTGCAAGCTCGCCGCTCATTGGTCAGTGTTTTTCGTTAATAACTCGTAAACGGAGCCGCCGATTGCATTTTCGCTAAGGAAAAAGTTGCTTCGAGTCACCTCAGGAATCATCCTTTTCCGTCTGTTGACATAATTATGGGACACCCTGTAGAAAATAGCCTGTACTGCGGTGTTAATAATTAATTACGAGTAAATGATTGGGGCTCATTCTCTATTACGAATACAGTAAATTCTTCCTAATTTTCCTTCAGCTTGTAAAAAAAGTGCACAGTAAAGTGAACAGTATGGGAAGGGAAGATACGATTATTCGAGCCTCGCGGCTCATGTTTATAGTTGCCGATTGCCAACAACTATAAAAACGAGGTGCAAGGCTCGAAAAATCATATCTTCTCTTCACGAATGGTACAATTTTGCTTACAAGTTGAAGGAAAATTAGGAAGAATTCACCGTCGATTTAATGTCCACGTATTTTCTGTTCGCGTTTAAAGTTGCATTCCTCCGAATCGTGAACTTAAAACGGGCTCCCGCAGTTCCGAAAGTTTGTCGCCGAAAGACAAGGGACCCGCCGAATTGATTGATCTCGGGTTAGTTCGCTCCGGTTATAGGCGGTCGTTAGAGAAGACACCTCTAAGAAATGGAGGACACCGGTCTTCGTCCGGGTGTCGTCCGGGTGTCGTCGCGGCATAGTCGCGGTATCGTCGCGGTCGATCGTCGAAAACGATCGTCGCGGGACGTGCGACGAGTTCCGAAACGATCCACGTAGGCCACGTATGTCTCGTCGCAGGGGCCGTTCCCTTCTTCGTCAAATTGGCGAACGTCGCGACGACGGCCTCGTAAATTTCCGCGGGCAATTTCGTCGCCGCGGCTCGGCTCCAGCCAAGCTCCGGCCCGCTGAAAGTCGGCATACCTTCGCGAAAACTGCTGGGTGTGGCTCGCGCCCATAAACCCTGAGAGCTTCTTCTACCATGAAGCCCTTGGCTCTCGACCCGGCAACGTCGTGAACTTGTTGAAATCAAGGAACCGTACACAACAAAGTCGAAATTCGGGCATCGGCTGCGAAAACGTTTTAACACGAGTTAAGCTGTTTTTGCGGGATCCGTCGCGATCGTATTCTTCGATATTCTACGAGGATATTATACGAAGTTCCAGAATGTGCATTCACGATTTTATGCCACCGAGTATTGTTTATGAACGCAGCAGCGCACAGAGTCAAATAATGCAACGCATTTGAGTGGCCTTAATAAGTGATCATTTCATTTGTCTTTCTAGATTTCCAGGCCTTAGACCGGGATAAGTTGTTTTTATACATTAACCAACGAATGCACCTATACAGGAAACGTTTTGTTACAGTTCAATGATAAATTTACGCGGTCAAGAAATTTTATTTGCGCATCGTCCGAAATTCTTCCGCTAAGGATTTCTAAAGTCAAAGTAAAGCACTCAAATCGCGAAGTTCGCAAACATGAACCGGTTGGCACGATCGCATCGTGTACAATAAATGAACAAACGAATGCGACTATAAAAACGATCTTCATGTAGTACAAGGATGTATCTACGCACCTGATAAAATTTGTTCGCGCATCGTCAAGTGATCTCCCGGGTTAAATCCGTAAACATCGTATCAATATATCCAACGAAATAGAAATGCAAAGTGCGCTCGGCTGAACAGGTTGGCACGATCGCATCGTGCACGATAAATTAACAAACGAATGCGACTATAGGAACGATCTTCATATAGTACAAAGATGTACCTACGCACCTAATAATATTTGTACACGTATCGTCTCCCGGGTTAAATCCGTAAACTTCGTATCAATATATCTAACGAAATAGAAATGTAAAGTGCGCTCGGCTGAACAGGCTGGCACGATCGCGCCGTGTATGATAAATTAACAAACGGATGCGACTATGAAAACGATCTTGATATAGTACAAAGATGTACCTACGCACCCAATAAAATTTGTTCGCATATCGTCAAGTGTTTTTCCTGTTTAAATCCGTAAACATCGTATCAATATATCCAACGAAATAGAAATGCAAAGTGCGCTCGGCTGAACAGGCTGGCACGATCGCGCCGTGCACGATAAATTAACAAACGAACGCGACTATAAAAATGATTTTCTTACAGCTTAAGGACGTAGCTTCGCGATCGAGAGAGTTCATTCCTACGTAGCGAACAATTCTGCCGGGAGAAATTCATAAAAATCACTTTAGGAGCTGCTCGGCGAGAACACCCACTCGAAAAGCGAAGTGGCCGGACGGTCGATCGAAGGCCCCATGCAATCGAAACTTGAGAGCGATCCGGAATCTAAATCTGTCGAGTTCCGAGAGTCCTTAAACGCTTCGACTTAAGAAGTTCCCGGTCCTAAGCCGGCGAGGCTCGCGAGCCTGGATCGGCGCTCGTAAAGATTCCGGGATCACGGATCCGTTCGAACGCGATTATCTTTGAAAAACCGTCTCCGGCACGGGCACTGCTTGGAATTAAAAGAAACGCGGTTCGTTCTGCAGGATGCTCGAGAGTCTCTGACGCAGGGAGCCCGTTCTCCGAAGCCCCGAAGTTTCGATATCTGTCGATCGAGGTCTCCGCGTTTTCGCGTCGGCATTCAGCAGAACAGGTCGCACGAATATCGCGTAGATGTCTGCCAGAAATCGAGGAACACGAGAGGACGACTCGGAGGTGGAAGACGGGAGGGTGGATCGCGGGCTTTGTCGGGCCGGTGACGTTCGTCGTTCGCGATTGTTGATCGAACCCAGCCGATTGAACTCGAAATGGCACGGCAGCCGTTCTCGCGCGGTATCGCTGTCTTCATTCAGATAAGGTCTCAATACCTTAATGGGTCGGCCTATCAGACCCAGCCACCTAATGTCCTGACGTCGTCCTGGCCCCATTGTCTGGCACCCGCAGCCCTCTCGCGACCGCCACACTAGAATCGATAGGCGATCTCGATATCTCTGCCTAGAATACAACCGTACCCTTTTGTCCGGGATTTAAGGCGGAGAATTAAGGAGGATGCCTCGTTTCGCGAACCTTCCGCGTATCCACCTGGACGCGGCATGGTCACGCTCTCTTCGACGGTGGCTTTTACTGGTATTGTCGCATCTTCTTGAATAATAAGGATTTTAGGCTGGAAATGTTGCTACACTTTCTTCGATCTGTTGTCTAAATCTGATAGATATTTCATGAAATCTGTGAAATTTCTTGAATGACTAACTCCATGAACATTGGCGAGGGAAATGTAAGCTCTTATGAAAATTGTCATACTTCGCGAGAAAGTGATTATTTCGAGGTGATGATTTTTGTATACATTCTTCAATGTGCCGTCAAAATATAGTAAAAATGTCGAAGATCTATACTCGGTCGTTTAGTTGCGAAAAATTCCTAAACGAGCAGCTTTCGCAAGCGAATATGCGCGAGCCCTTAAAACTGAAAAAAACAGTCCTTCAAAAAATGCATGCATCTTCTGAAAGAACGAATAATCTAGGCTGATAATTTTCATACGAATTCCTCGATCTGCTGTCTAAATACAGTAGGATTTTCGAAACTCTTCTCTCAGCAGTCTAGCCACGAAAAATTCTTTTTAGGCTCCTCGAAGGTTGAAGACAAATTTTATGGTACAAAGAAAAAATTCGTCTCATCGATATATAGAATAAAAATACTATTGCTGTTCGCTAATGTGCAAGTTTCCCTATCGCACACATCGCGGAACGGCCGCCGGATTGCCAGAAAGTGTGTCAACCGAGGTAAACGCTATTTTATTTAAACAAAACCGAGGACAGTGGCTCCTCTAAAATTCTTTGGAAATAGCGGACGTTGTTCGGCGAAAATTCCCGGCGAACGCGATCCCACGAGGAAAAAGCGGGGCTCTTGCGTAGAGCAAGGGTAGGCAAAACGGTCGTGGGACGTTTTCCGTTTCGTTCCTCCTATTATTCCAGCCACCAGAGACGCGAGCAGCTTCGATTGCTCGGGACGTAACGCGGCGGTACCATATTTTTTTCAACGACGAACGGTTAATGGAGCGGCAGACCGCTTTATCTCGGAATTTCAGGGGAGTTCGAGGGTGCCTGGGATTCGAGGAAAGACAACGGAATCCTCGTGACACTGGAATCATTCTCCTACACAGGCTGCACACACCCCCTGATAATTCAAGGTCGTGAATACGGGCCGTGTTTGCCTGCGATTCGACGCCAAGTATGCTCGTTTCGCACTGTAATTCTGTTTACTTTTTTTTTTGGATAGTGTTAGCCGAACGATGCTGTCGAAATACTATCGTTCGGAATATGGCATTTTAGTGAGAAATGATTTCTTTCGATATAATCTGGATTATTAGAATCAGGTTTTTACTTTGGACGTATTAATTTTAGAACCATTTCGTCAAATCGAAAAAGCACAATACAGTAATGTCTTTCTAATTGACGCTTAGATTGTCCACAAAAATGAACAATTTTGGAAGAGGAGATACGATTGTTCGAGCCTCGTGGCTCGTTTTTTATGGTTATCGATTGTCAACAACTATAAAAACGAGTTGTAAGGCTCGAATAATCGTATCTCCTCTTCCCAAATTGTCTATTTTTCTGCACAATTTCGGTGACAATTAGGGAGACGTCACTGTACCTCGATTGAATAAAAACGGTGCATATTGAATAAAAAATAAATAAATCCATGCGAACGAATAACACGATGGCATTTGCATTTTGACGTTAAAAGCAGCTATCAGTGTCTAGCAAATTGGTTGATCGAGTCTCGTGAAAATTGAAAGAGGTCGTCCATTTACATTTTACACAATTTTAACTGTAATATATGGGTCAATGAATAATCTCTATGCAAAATAAATATCGTCTGCATTAGTTTCAGGGAACTGCGCGTATCCGTTACTCGGCCAATTGGCCGTAAAAATTACAAAAAACAATTATAAACTCCATTTACATTTTACGCAATTTCAACTACAATGTACGAACCAACGGACAATCTCCATGCTAAATAAATATCGTCTACGTAAACCGTGAGCAACCAGAAGTTGAATAAAAATTGATTTCTTCTGCGAATAATTTCATCGAGTTGCTCGATAACAAAATGTTCCTTTCGTTATTCCTTTCACCTGCTCGTTCTATTAATAAATACACAAGATTAACAGTCTTCTAATATCGCACTGTAAAAGGTGGTCGCAACGAATACGTACTCGTTAATCAAGATTCTAAATAACCGTTCGACCCGTTAATAAAAGCCGGTGAAAGGGAGCCGCAGTATTTTCCAAAGCAAAGGAAAAGCGCCGTGCAAGCACGTCGAGCCTGGTGACAAATTCATGGACCGGCACAGCGTATCAGCCTTTTCCCCTTTAACCTTAACACAAAATCCTCGGCTCCCGATACTCGATCGGCAACGATCGAAAGAACATCGAACTCCCCGAGCGGGATCGGCGCAATAATTCAGCCGTAGATCCCGTGGAACTGAAAAGGCAGCGTCGGCGGCCCGTTTAATTTCGTGCCGTTCGATTCCGTGCCGCGGGATAGAAAATTCATAGCGTTCCTTACACGACGTCGAGTAAAATTGAGTGAAAGCCGGCTCGAGACGGCGAGCAGAGCCTAGCCGAGCGGAGGAGCGGAGTCGGCTCGACTCCGGCGCCGGCGCTTGAAATTTTTAATTCAAGTCCGAATGAAAATTTCATGACGCGTTTGAAGGAATCTCTTCACCTTACGGTCTGCAGAGACGATCGCGGTCCCGTCGCAGAGCGATTCTTCCTCTCCCCTCCCTTCCCGCCGCGACTCGTCCCATTTAACATATAGAATGGTGTCGAGGATCGATGGATCAATCGGATCCCGCCAGACCGGGAACTCTCGCATTGTTAACAAGCTAGCTCTCTGGATTTCCGGGCTCGAATTCGTCGGTGAACTCGAGAGCTGGAACAAATCATTCTCCTTCGACGCTTTCTCGGCCAAGAAAGCAACCGTGGAAATTTTCATAAAATTGGAAAGCTGTTTTTCTCGGGACCGCGCTTCCGCGGATTATTTGCGCGATCGAATTACTTGAAATTTCATTAGTATTACCGTCGTTTTGCCAGTAGCTACGAGTGTAGATCGAATAGATTCTTTTGTGAGGGATATGCAACCGGTTGTTTATTTATGCACATTCCGCTGGCGTTCGACTATCGATATTGCGTTTATGTACGTTGAATTGTAGATTATTAAATGTTCGTTGCGTATATATCGTAATTTAATCCGTTGCATTCGAACGTGAAAATACAATTTATGTGAAAAGTACGAAGGGTCATCGATTAACAAGATGCGAAGAGTATCCTAGTCTGTCGTGAATAAAAATCATATCTGTGATCGAATCGATCTGGAAAAATTTGTACGAGTCAACAAAAGTACGCCAGGAAGCATTGCAGAGTTTGGATGTAATTCGTTGTGTCTTTCCATTTACAATAAAATGCCAAAGATCGATATTTTTCACCGGCGAAGCAATCGCGCCGGTGTTCCCAGTGTTCCCAGTGTTCCCAGTGTTCCATCCTGCAGTTGATAAACATCGTAGTTCCGATGAAATTGAACAGAAGAAATGTTTACGTCTCAACGAAGATACATTGAAAACTTGTACATACTTCGAAACTAATTCATCGCGTTTTTGTAATCGAGAAAAATTGCCAAAGATCAATATTTTTCACCAATGAAGGAATAAGGAATCGCGTAGAGTGTCCGATGAAATCGAACCGAAAGAATGCGCACACTTCGAGCAAGATACACCGAAAGCCTTCGCATAATTTCCAATTAATTCGACGCAATGTCGCAGCGAAGAAAAATTGCCAGAGGTCGATATTTCTCGCGAAAAGAAGAAATTCCAGAAGATGATCGAGCAAGCAGGAAAACAAGACACCTCGATCCTCGCTTTCCACCAGCTCGTTCCCGATTTATCCGTCGCCGGATCGATCGATCCGAATCGCGCGTCGTTCCCCGACGCCGCTCGTCGGGCAAAGTTTATTGGAACGTGTTTAATTAACTTTCCAGCGGTGACTTGGCCGTCCTCGGGCGTCCCCGTTACGATTATCCGTAAGCCTGGCGAGCAGCTGGGAATCCAGCTCGTCGAGAACAACCTACACCCATAAATTCCAGCAGTTTCGCCGTTGTAACCGGGAGGAAACTAATCGGCCCACCTACGGTCCCTCCCGTTCTCTCTATTACCGCGAGCTTCGATCTTAGTTATAATACTTCCTCTCCATTTGTTTCTGCCGCCCCCGCCTAGCCCCCCTGGCCCCGCGCGCCTCTGTCTCTTCGCAGAAACTTGCGCCTCGCCAACTCCGCGCGGATCTTCCCGGTTCCTCGATACAACAGGGAATCGTCCCGCGAAACCAAACTCGCAGTTATGCCATTGAATTATGAATACCGGCTGCTGATCGAACGACGCAGCCACCGCCGCCGAGTCTACAGGCCAACGGCGACATTCAATGATTCATGAGCAGCTAAGTATTCTTAAGTTTTCCCTCTGCGGACGAGCTCGACAACTTCCGCTGGGAATTTCGTGGCCGATTCTTTTCCATCGTCGGATTTTTATTCGGAGATTTTGGTGATTGCGGGATCTGGGTCCTCGGAGAAACTGTCGCAGATTATTCGGACGCGAGTTTGTTCAGCGGAAGCATTTTTTTTTAGAGGTTTCTTGAGATGCTAGTTGCGGCGAAAGTTTCGTGAATTTTTGTGGTCTGGAGCTTTGGTGCTGGAAATTTCGGACAGAGCGGCTTTTAGAAACGAATGATATCGTTCCTTGAACGAGTGCAAAAATTATTTGTCGGAAAATTTATATTTTAAGTGGAATATTTTCTTATACATTCTTAAAGCTACTGTCTGAAGCTGGTAAAAATTTCGTAAATCTATACCGAGCCTTTGATTAGTTCCGAATTTCTATGGAAGTGTCTTTTCTGACTTAAATGACCTCCTTAAATCGTGGCCATATTATATATTATATATATATAATATATTATATATTATATATATTATATATATTATATATATATATCATATTTATATCATATATTTTATATATATATATATTTTATATATATATATATACATATATATATATATATATATATATATATATATATATATATATATATATATATCATATTTTACGAGAAAGTGA
This sequence comes from Megalopta genalis, assembly GCF_051020955.1. Taxonomy (NCBI): domain Eukaryota; kingdom Metazoa; phylum Arthropoda; class Insecta; order Hymenoptera; family Halictidae; genus Megalopta; species Megalopta genalis. Next base: position 8,841,284 of record NC_135019.1, read on the forward strand.
CTATTTCGAGCTGAATATTTTCGTACGCGTCCTTCAATGCACCGCTCTAATATAGTAAAAATTTCAGAAATCAGTGCTCGACCAATTAGTTATAAAAAAATTCCTAAGTAGCTTCTCCTACGAGGAAGTGAATACGTCGCTTAAAACTGTTGAAAATAGACACTCGAAGAAGCAAATATATATATCCACCCTCTAGACACGCGATAGAATTTCCATAAATTTCACCCCGGGCTTGCAGTTGCTAAAAATTCGGAAGCTCGCACACGTTCCTGCGAACGAATGACCGGCCGTTCCATCTTCCCGAAATCCGAGCGGTCGATGGCTGGGCGTCGAGGAACAAACGAAACGGCAGAAGTTCGTCCCAGATTCGTCAAAGTTACGACTTGTGTCCGAGAGAGACGGACACATAGACAGAAAGAGAGAGAGAGGGAGAGAGAGAGAGAGAGAGAGAGAGAGAGAGGCGGAGTGACGAGTCACGAAAATGTATCGAGCACTTGTCCGAGCGGAATCCAGCCGGCCACGTCACGTGGACGTCTTTGTCTCGTTTTGGTCGAAAGGAAGCGGAAGAACGCGAGAGGAAAGGGCAACGGTCGCGAGGGGGTGGCTGGGAGTCGCAGGAGACGGTGGAGAAAGGGGGGAGGCAAGAGGAAGAACGAAGCAGCCTCTTAAGTGGCGCATGGAAATTCAATGAAAAGTCACGAGAGGGCCGAGATCGATATTTGTCGGCGGAAAGGCGGCGGCAAGGGGGTTGAAAGGGACGCGGGGCGCGCGGAGGGCAACCGGCGAGGCAACCGGAGGGTCGAAGAGGCATAGGTGCCTCTATTGGCCATGTGCCAATGCTTGCCTATCTATGTGGAACACCTGTGCTTGCTCGACGTTGCCTCGATATTCCGAACGAGCAACAAAAAGCGCGGGACTCCGAGCCCCCTCTGCCCCGCTTCCGCCCACTACCCGTCACGTTCCGGTTCCGCAGATAGAAGTAATTTCGCAAATGAACTCGATGATCGCGTTGACGCTGATCTAGATTTAGATAACCGGCCCGGGGACCGTGCTTCCCTCCAACTTTGCCTGTTTACGTGTTACCTGCTCTTAACGAGACGCGAAATCCCGTTTACAACGGTGCACTTTGGATCCTTCGATCGACGATCGAGGAAACTAGTTCCGGTCTTATACGGTAATTGGAATTATTAGACGGCGGGTCTTGCGCGCGGTTGACGGCAGCCAGCCGAATGCGATGACGTGGAAAGATGAGCAATATTTGCACGCTCCACGATTAAGGAATTCTTAGGTAATTGGTATACAGTGATAGCAATTTCATTGGTACATCCGCGACTTATCTTATCAGTTTTCAGGGGATTTTAAAGACAGAATTTTATTGTAATACACGAACACGAAGATTCGTGATCGTTGCTTTATCTCGCGGTGCTACTTTAGATCGATTAATTTAACTTAAAATATGACTAACGTTAATCTCGTTAAATTAGTCATCGGTCGCAAATCATTTCCTGTAACGCGACTGCTTTCGTTGGACAGTTTCGGCAAAACTGCCTTGTAGTTTTTATGTTTAACCATTCGTTAATTGTCATTTGGCATATTGAGAATAATCTTTTGTACAGTAAATTCTCCCCAATTGTCCCTCAGTTTATAAACAAAAATGGACTATTTGAGAAGAAAGATACGATTATTCGAGCCTCGCGGCTCGTTTTTGTAATTTCCGGTTGTCGACAATCGTGTTTCCTCAAATTGTCCATTTTTGTATACAAGCTGAAGAAAAATTGGGGAGAATTTACTGCAAATGCGTCTAGGATGATTAAAACGCAAAGTAATTAGAACATCGCCTAGTATGATAAATTCTAGCTTTCTAGTTTCGGTCTCATTAATCAAATTGCTTTGATTTTGCGCGAATTTCCGAGATTGATTTTCAGCGCCCAACACGTCGAAGACAGATGTACTGCGATATTACGTTGAACTTACACCGACTTATACGGTCGGCATTTCCAATTTAGTTTGATCCATTGTTAACGTTATCATCTTGCCACTGTCGCGTCGCTTTCGCGTCAAAGGACAAATTGGATTGAAACACTCGCGTGCTTCGAGCCTGTCGAATGCCCGTAAATTATAATGAAAGTCGTACTCGGCCGGGTCGCAGGAAAAATTCATTTTTCAACCTGAATATGAAATCGTGTCACCCATATGTGACCGATCGAACGACCCTGCGCCAAATGTGTTAAACTGGAACGGAATCTCCACTGCATTGGAAATTACGTAGGGAATAATAATATAATAAAATGACAGCAGCACACACACACACACACAAAACAGAACAGATGTTGCGCTAATCGATGAAACAAACAAACGCGTGTATCCTTGTTGACGTTGTTACGCTATGCGACCACAGTATCAGGAACGTGTGTGTGTAGAGAGAAAATGGTTGAATGTGTACCATTAGAGCGCAAGAAATCGAGGGGGCATGCAATGCGGATAAAGTCACTGTGGTGACACTTGTAATATCAGTTGCAGGAATCATGGGGTTCTCAGATTATAACTGTTTCTGCTGTCTACATGTATGACACACGCGCGCACACACGTCGACACAGAGATTCAGGCGAAAATAGAAAGAGAGAACTAAATGCGAAATTAATCGAGATCGATGTTGATCGACGTTTGATCCTTGTCGATCGAAAGATTGATGTGCAAAATAGAGGTGTAAAATGGAAGAATTATAAATTAAAAGATAAGAAACAGGAGGTGATTTGCTTGATGAACAGTAACACAAAAGCCTATATTACTGAACTTGGTATGATTAAAGGAACAAATTACTTTCAAAATTTTTACGAAAATTGATAAATCTATAAATCTAAGTCTTGGTTTCAAAAAAGAAAGCTTCCCCGCCAACTGATTGTGATGATCAATCGATGCAGAGCTAACCACAGTTCTTTAGCCTCTTCCCTATTTCGAGTAGGTATATCGGATAATCCCAGATGTTCGTGCAATAGTAACGAACAAGATATTGATCACATTGTCTGGCAATGTATTTATAATGAATTTATAAATCTCAAAGATCCAAACTATATCAGCTTAAAACTGTTTCTACCAACCACCATGACATCTGCTTTGCTTGTTGAGCCCAATATCGAAGAGTGCATGTATTCTATTATTATTAAAAGCACGTAATATAGATGTATAAATAACCCATGAATTATTATTTAAGGTTTATGATTAAGTACATTCGCTTTATTGTATAGCGAATAAATCTCATCTGAGATTTGAAAGCTTCTAATAGAAAAGAGGTGATGCGTGCTCAGCTGCGAGCGCGCAAAGACCTCGCGCGACGCTTATTGTTAGTTTTTGTATACCGAGTCGAGCTCAGCTGTTACAGTTCGACGCGGTAATTCGGGTAAACGAGCTCAAAATGTAAACAGATCAAGCGTCAGTTGTTGACGATCCGCGACGCAATGAACACACGGGGACCATTGATCCTTTATATCATACTTTAAAATCCATTACCTATTTTCCTTATACCCCTATCAATTGCGGCTGTTAACACGTTCCGTGCCACGTGTACCATCGATGGTACACGCTTGCATGTTTACTTAGTGAACTGAACAAATTGTTTACAAGAAATTTAGAACCGAAGAATCAATTTCCACCGCAAGAATGGGCGTTGATAAGTTTTTGTTACGTTGTTATGTGTAGGAGAATTAATAATTGCACGTAATACATCAAGTTTTAGTAAAATATCAAAGTATGAAGATTCGAGTAAAAAAAGCTCGGCACGGAACGTGTTAAGGCATTGCCCTCTCTGGCCTTGGCTTTTTCAAAATTTCCACTTCTTATTCCTTTCTGTAATCAATGCTCCCCTTCCCCCTCCCCGTCCTCAGTATAAATAGGTGTCGATCACAGACGCGTTCGCCTAATCTATGCCTAATCTACGAGACGTTCAGTAGCGATTAGATTCTTTGTTGATTTCGTGACTTTTTTTGCTTGTAAAAATTCAGCGTATTCATCGCTTATCCTCGAATCATCTACAGTTATTTTCCATAGATTCAGTCATTCCCATAGATTCGTACAGTTCTAAACAATTGAGGAGAATCTGCTGTGAGTAAAAAAACAAACAAATTGAAACAATCGTTAGACGTCCGTAATTATTCCAGAGAGAACGATTAAATAATTAGTTAGTTATAGTTAGTTAACGAGTGAGATAGTTACGAGTTAGATAATGAGTTAAATAATTCTCCAGTAAATTGGACTAACGACGATACTAACGATTGCTGCTATTATGCACTCGCGACAATGACTGAATTTTTCAAAAGAAAAGTATGCTATTATTTACTTTTGTAGTTCGATAATGGGAATAGAACTGTTACGGACTATACTCTGACAATATAACACGATAGATCGGACATCTCGCTCGTAGATAAAACAATACGTATAAATGACACACTGTCCAATAGATACGTCCACGCCCGCTGACCACGACAGACACGTCGAACACGGTGCAAGGAAATATAGAAATTACACGTATATCGCCGAGAATAGAAATCGACAAAATATAGAAACGACAGTGCAACTGTTGCAAACTGTGCAACGTCGTTTATTAAATCAGTCACGAAAATCGGGCGAAACTCCTTGAACGCACAGTTTGAACACAGAAAACGGTGGTATTAGGAACATGAAAGATAACCGGATCATTTCCCGGATAATATTTCGGTACACGGAGTAAAACTTTGCTTAGTAAAGACAATGCTCGGGAAATGAGAGCGCGGCATAGCGATGACGTGACGTTGATATAGGAAAGACAATCGCTGGAATAACTTTGATACGTTTAGGATAATGAAGAGACAGGGATCTCTTTAGAATATCTGAAAGTTTCAACTAATTTACCAGTTTCTAAAAATTTACTTGCTTGAAAAGAAAGAATGCACGAGTTTCTGCAATCTATTCGTTTCAAATTACCAATCAAGTACTAAAAAAAAGCACGTGGACAACTTTTCAACCACAGTAAAAATTCGAAAATAAAATAAGCCACGACAGACGGTACGAATTTTCCTTTATCGCCAAACATATCGAGCTCTGAAAGTTACCAATGTGTGTTGCTTTATAACGATGAAAATACTGTATGTATTTGAACCTTTCGTCATTTTTATTCTAACGAATACTTGGATTAAGATATTCGTTGAACCGTTTCCTACGAAAAGGTCATTATAATTTCAGCAACTTTAAAACAAAAAATTGTTAGCACAAAATCTACCGAGCGATAACAACACGACTGGCGTTATTGCATCATAAAAGTCAGATAATCGAATTCATTTAGATTTTATAAAGTTTTGATTATAAAACTTGCTCCATTAATGTAATTTATTCAAGCGTTCCCCAACGAGAGAGTCTCCGAAGTTCGTAGAATTGTAAAATAAGAAACAGGTGATTTCGACCGTGGAGAGTTAAGCGTTAATTAATATCTTATCTCACTCGAAGCAACGAACGACTTCCAACCATATTCGTCGAAGTACAGTGATTTCCCTCGGAAAGGCCAAATTTCGGGTTGCTGTGAATTTCCCTGTGCTAGTCTTACGCCTATGTAATTTATTGCTCGATGTTAAGGGTCGACGAAATCGTGGCATGTGACCTTCGAATTGTCTTCGAATCGTGTCACATGGTCTTTGAATTGCCTTCGAATCGTGGCATGTGGCCTTATAATTGGCTACGTTGCCTTCGAATCGTAACATGTGGCCTCCGAATTGCCTTCGAATCGTGTCACATGGTCTTTGAATTGCCTTCGAATCGTGGTATGTGGCCTCATAATTGCCTTTGATGCTTTCGAATTGTAACATGTGGTCTCCGAATTGCTTTCGAATCGTGTCACATGGCTTTGAATTGCCTTCGAATCGTGGCATGTGGCCACATAATTGCCTTCGCTGCCTTCGAATCGTAACATGTGACCTCCGAATTGCCTTCGAATCGTGTCACGTGGTCTCCGAATTTCCTTCGAATCGTGGCACATGGCCTCCGAATTGTCTTCAAATCGTATCACGTGGCCTCTGAATTGTCCTCAAATCGTGGCACGTGGCCTCCGAATTGCCTTCGAACGTGGCAAAAAGTTACAAATATTCATATTAATGTATACCGGCATGCTGACCGCTGCTTTTTCTATCCGACTGTCTTGCGTTTCCATAAAAAGGAGTCGCAAAGCCCAAAGAATCGCGGCTTGGTATTCTCAGATCTGCCGGTTTCAACTCCGACCTCGGAACATTTCCGGGAGAAATGACTCGTATACGCAACACAAGACCAATCAAAAACCGCTTTCAGAACAGCAGAAGAACGCAAACCTCGGGAGAAATCAGGCAAAAGTGACGCGGGTTCCGAAAATCAGCGAAAGAATCCGTTCGATCAATCGATGCTCGGGGATTTGCTGTTCGGTATCGCAGCTCCGCGAGGGAATTTCGGGGGTCAGATGGGAGTCTAGAGGTGCCGGAGAAGGTGGGAGGCAAGGGAGCTGGTTGAAAGATGAGCGGCGGGAGGCGCGGCCAAGTCGGGAGTCGAGGGTGATTCCGAGTTGGCAGCATAAAGATGGTACCGCGCTCCTCCCCGTATATTAGCAAAGTTTTATGACGTATGTAGAGCCGCGCGACGTGCTCCTCGGCGAAAAATGCAAGTTTCCCGCGATTCTCCACGACACCCTGGAGAGCCGGCACACGGGAGAGAGAGCTCGATGAACCGCGTAATACGCGTGCCGAAATTGAAATAAAAAGCCCGGGCAACTCCCCCGGCGAAGGGGACCCGCACAGCCAGCGACGGCCCTGAACTTTCACGAAAACTGAACATTCGGCGGCCTCCGCGTGCACACGCGCGGCCGCCTAATCTGGGCCGACTTGAAATATGAACGGCCGATTTTCGAGACCGAAACCGGAGCACGTGAGGTTCACAAATTAACGAGTCACGGATCCCCCTAGCCGGACGGTGCTAAAATTACAGGTTCTCCGGTTCAAGGAAAAACACCGAGAAACCGTCGCCGACGGAATTGACGGTTTCGAAGTTCCCGAAACCCGGAATTACGAGTCTCGGAGTCCATAGAGCCTGAAGTTAGCACCGCTGGCAACTAGAAATCGTCTACTGTGCGAATGAGAAGGTGGACTTAGGCTGGCAGACCTACCAGACTTGTGGACTCAGCCGAAAATCAGAGCGTGCGATAATTTCGTTCGTTGGACCCGGGACGTTGAGACAGCAAAAACAGTGACAGTATTGTATGCAAATCCAGAAAGTAGATATCTCCGATACTACATTATTGAATGATGCCAAGAGAAACAGGCGCGAAGCTAAAAACAGGCGACAAAAGGTTCTAATTCACGATAAATAGTAGCTTCGACTTCCTCGGTCTGCGAAACCTAGAATCAACGAGTTATAGCGTCTACGAGATGTACGAGAAGATAGACGACGATGTTCTGAATCTCTACATCTAACTGCACGACGAGTCCTGTAATTTTCTTGCTACCTAGATCCTGAAGAATGACAAATGAAGGTACAAACTTATGTCGGAGGATTCTAATCTAGAAATGAAGTGTTCCCGAAGGTGTAGGCTCTAGATATCTAGAAGAAAACGAGAACAACTCTCTTAATCCCTAGAACCTATTAGAACTTAGAGTTTGAGAGGAAGGTTGGGAAACTAAGGTATCCTAATGACTAAAACTGTATAGAGCCTAGGGTCTTTGAAGATGATGCAGAAATTGAGGTCTCCCGAGCCCTAGGAGCTTTCTAGAACCTAGACTCTAAGAAGAAGATGGGGAAATTAGGATCAGGTAGCCACAGTAGAACCTTCTAGAGGCTGGAGTCTTAGAAATACTATAGATGGGAAAATTAAGGTCATCTAATCTCTGAAACCTTCTAGAATCTAGAGTCCTAGAAGAAGATGCGGACACTGAGGTCTTATGAGCCCTAGGAACCTTCTAGAACCTAGACTCTTAGAAGAAGATGGGGAAACTAGGGTCACCTTACCAGTAGAACCTTCTAGAGGCTGGACTCTTAGAAGTATTATAGATAGGAAGATTAGAGTCACCTAATCCCTGAAAGCTTCTAGAACCTACAGTCTTAGAAGAAGACGGGGAAAGTAAGATCTATTAAAATCGAGAACCTTCTAGAGCCTAGAGTCCAATAGGCTCTAGTCCGGCTAGTAGTCCACTAGTAGTAGATGGGAAAATTAGTTTCTCAACCCTTAAAACCTTCTAGAACCTAGAGTTTCAGAAGGAGACAGGACTAGTCCACAGATCAAGTACTATGCCTCTCTGGATACCTAGAAAGGTGAAAATAAGCAGTCAAAAGTATCCAATCGAGATGACACACTGCCATCGTTCAAGCACCCTCCTTTAGACGATACTCCTTAACTAGAAGATGGTATCGGTACCAGCTTTAAAGACATTGAACGTCCTATTTCTTTTAGAGCCGCCATTCCCGCGCAGCTCTCCATCATTGATAACGGTCATCCAGAGGCCAGTAAGTTCCATTCAATTCCCTAAACTCACCATTCTCTGGTTCTCCCGCTCCGTCAACCCCCATTCCACCCTCTCACTGTCCGTTTATCTATATATCTATCCACCGGCCGCGGCATTCAGGCACCGCTGCGAGATCGAAACTCGGTATCTCCAGCCACCGTTGCCAGAAACCACCCCCTCCTCGCGTCTCTCCGCTAATCCCGTCATGTTGCCACGCACAGGAGCTGTTATTCAAACAAAAGAGTATCGCCGCGTGTTCATTGGTCGGAACTATTCGTCTTATTCCGTGGAAGCCGCGGACTTTGGAAACGATGCGAACAGTTGCGAAAATCGGCGAGGCTTGCGTTGTTCTTGAATTTGTTCTTTGACACGTTTCGTGACGCGCTATGTAATTTTGAAGTTTTTCTTTAGATTATATCCGCAGAATGTTACGATCAATTCTCAAGTAGAATTTTCAGTAATTCTAGTAAAATTGAGGTAAAAATCAGTCTATTGATGGTACGTCAGTACCACGGCGCTCATTTCTGGCCCGATCTTTTTACCACGACTCTCAGACGTGACAATCATTCCTGCCCCGATTTTTTGTATCACGTCTCTCAGACGTGATGATCATTTCTGGCCCGATTTTTTGTATCACGTCTCTCAGACATGATGATTATTTCTGACCCGATTTTTTGTATCACGTCTCTCAGACGTGATGATCATTTCTGGCCCGATATTTGACCACCTCTCTCAGGCGCGATAGTCATTTCTGCCCCGATTTTTTTTATCACGTCTCTCAGACGTGATGATCATTTCTAGTCCGACTGTCTGACCACGTCTCTCAAACGTGATTATAACTTCTGGCTCATTTTTTCCACCGCGTCTCTCAGGCACGATAGTCATTCCTGCCCCGACTTTTGGAACACGTCTCTCAGACGTGGTTGTAGGGCAAAGGGTTGAAGGATCATTCTGAATTAATGTAGGTTAGCGGAAGCGGATGTGTAACTGTTGTGTTCCCTAAATCATGCCGAAAGCACGGGAACTAGTTCTCGTTAATGAAACCTGTAAGCCGAAAATGCGAAACCCAACCCAATCAAACCTTCCATGTTCCCGATACGAGCTATTTGCGCCAGGAGCTCGTGAATCAAAAGGCAGCGAGCTCGCAAAGATTCCCGAAGACGTAAGAGCCCTCGTAAAGCCTCAATAATTAAACGACTTCGGTTTCGTGGAACGTCTACGCGGGAGCATCGACTGCAATTCTAACCGCGCGGTAACGACCATCTAGTCGCCATAATTTCTTTCTGACTGAAAAAAAGAACTGTTCGTACCGTTAACGTGCGCCGATCGATACGAACGGCGCGGTTCAACGAATACGAATTTCGAATTAAAGCGATGGATATTGAGCTTCCCAGGGTAAATAAGTTGCACGCCGTTCGCCTGGCTCGCGGGTCTTCGATGCATAATTGAAAAAGCCGCTGGAAAACCGGTCGAACGACGTAATTTTCGGGAGAACCGAGGGCGCGGTTCCCCGGCCGCGAAAGTTACAGTAAGATATTTAACTCGATGACGCTCGTCCGGAAGTTTGAAACGGTGTTAAGAACTCAAACGACGCCGTTGAAGAGGCTTTTAAGGGCGGCCGCGCCCTCGGAACCATATTCCACCCTTTTCTTTTCGCCGCGAAACTCTGACCCGCTTCTTTCCCCATCCCCCGGGGGCGAGCCAGATTTAGGTGAACAAACGCGACTTCAAGAAATTAACGAACTGCTGCCCGGAGAATCCCGATCGCGAACTTCCACGGAACGGGGAGAAAAATTACAGAGAGAGTTCCACGCCGGATCCTGACGTTCTCCTTTGATTTACACGACCTGCTCGAATTTATTTTGCACGGAGGTTCCCGCAAATGTAATCGCTCTGCGGTCGCGAAATTTCGATTCCTTGCCGCTTCGCGTAAAGCCGACTTTCGCCAGGCTCTGGTCGCAAGCTTCGGGCAAAGTGAAATGTTTCATGGCATAGCACGAGAGCAATTATGAGGGATTTATGTCATCGTTTTGTTCGGGTCCAATTTGTTTATAAAATACAGACGTTCGAGGTTCGGAAATACTCGTTGTATCTTAGTCGAAGAGAAACTTCCACGTTTGTTGGTAGCAAATTATTTAGAGAATTATTTTTGCGATAAAAATTATTGCCCGTTATAGCGCGAACCGTGCCGATTGAAACGAATAAAAGAATCAACGGAATCGCATAATTTGTTCCCGAGCTAAAAATACCTATGCACAGCCAATTTCATTAACCGTCGAAATGTATCGTATACATTGCATGATTCAGAGGGCTGCATTTATTCAACAAATTCGATCGCGTATCGAAACGACGACTTAAACGCCCCTTCATTTGGCTCGCGATACACTATGGTGTAATTCATTTCGTTGCTATCGATTGCAAAAAGTGCGATTGATTCGGCGCAGAGTAATCCGCGAGAAAATAGCTCTATCGCGCTTCATAGGCAATTTTCAATCAAATGTAATTACAGAGTTGACTCCTATTCGAATTTGTAACGGTTTCGCTGCAAATTAATGGTAACGATATCAATTAATTTTAACGAGTAACAGATCCGTACGGATAAATAACATAGACGATTACGTTACAAGCTAAACGGCTGATCATTCCGCGATTCATACTATTGCCACTGTTATTCGAGAATGTATTACTATTCGAGCAAAAAGCCGCGCCGATGAAACGGAACGTTCCGTGATTAATTAAAACACGATCGACCGACACCAGCCAGCTAATAATTTTATAAATCGCAGGCGTTCGTAACCGGGGAACCGAGGTTCTATTTCAGCCTGACCTCTTTAAAGGCGACAGCACGCGTGTATTTCATTTTATTCCCGGCATTAAAGTTTAACGGTCTCGCTCATGGGCGTGATTTATTTTTAATACGGTCATAATTATTCCCGCGCTTCTCTGTCTCGTTCGATCAATTAATCGCTGTCGCAATTATACAGCGAATAACCGCGCGAAAACTAATCCGCGTCTTCGACGAGTTTCATTGGCCGGCGCTGTTGCGATACTCGTTACTCGAAACTTTCGTGAACGGGAACCGGTTTCGAAGAAAGGGAAAATTATTTACCACGGTGAAAGATAAAGTTCGATTCAATTCGATTCGACCGGATCATTATTTTCTCTCGGCCGTAATTCGGTCGCGAACAGAGGACATTTTAATTCGCCGGTCCGGATTCGTTTGAATTTACGTCACCATGGAAATCCGCGGTTAACTCGAAAAGATACGCGGACCCGCGAGAAATTAAGAATTAACTCGATAAATTTTCGGAACAAAGAGCTTGGGCTGCTTTCGAGAATTTGGCTACCGGCGAGCTAACGAAAGAAAAACGGCGCGGCGGGAGGGAACGGTTCTCTCGCGATCACGCCGAAACGGGCGAGAATAACGACGCGGAGGGGTCGGTTCTAAGGGCCTGAAACGGATTTATGGGGCTGCTGGCCAGCAAGCACGCTTTACGATCGTCGAAGGACCGGTCGTCGGTCGCGGTCCACGCGCTCCATAACTTCGCTCCATCGCGTAATTGCTTTATTAGGAACTCATTTGCAGGAGGCCGCAAATGGCCGCGACATGCCGAATACCCGACACGTCGAATTAGACCGACCGATCGAACTCGCCCTCGTTCGACCAGTTCGTTTGCGGTCCACTGCCGGCGAACCTACTTTTCGCTGGCTCCTGAACGGGCCGTCGGCTATACGACGCCTAATTATTCCCGGCCCGACAGTTAATTGGGTTAGAAAATATCCTTTGTACTCGCGGCTCTTCCTTCTAACCACCGCTCGCAAAGAATTCGTCCGAAGAAATTCATCGAGAAACGAACTCTTTTTTTTCTCCGTATCGATCGCAGACGTTTCCTTAAAGTTGTAGCGAATTTGTTTCAACGATAAGTATATTTTCAGCTGCGATACTTCTGCGTCCGATCGACGACGATCAAACTTATTGCAGGATCTTCTAGCTGAACTTGCTTAATTTGTGGATTTATGAACAATTCGATCTATCATAGTCTTCATTTGATTTTGTATATGAATATAATGCGAGCAGAAGTAATATGATCTGAATGGCGTATTACACGAATATAATATAAAATTATGCAAATAATATAGAAAAATGTGTTTTTTACTATACATTTTTATTTCAGTCGCCGCTGAAAATCTTAACACCAGTATCACCTATAAACTGTAGATTCATGGAACAGTAAAATTTATTTATATTATATAAATATACTATAGATTACTATATAGATATATACCATATCTATATATACTATATAGATACTATTATTAGCCGATTTATATTATAATTATTATATGTTATATTTTATATTTAATGTTAATTGTTATTAATTATTATTAATGTTAATATTAATGTGGAAAAACGAAATTTGAATTTGTTCATTTTTCCTTAATAATTTAGTCTTCGTCGTGTAATTATAATATATAATTATTAATAATAATTAATATTAATATAAATTATATCAATTAAATTAATTATATTAATATAGATTATAATAATTAGTATTAATATCAATTATTATATATTATATATTATATATTATATATTATAATTGCACGTCGAAGACTAAATTATTAAGGAAAAATGAACAAACTCGAATTTCGTTCATCCAGTAGCGCAGAAATAAAATAGAAATCTTGAAGAATGAGGTTAGACGTCTGCTCTAGATAAGTAAAGTGACAGTTCATAAATTTTCAAACATTCGCAGCGTAAAAGAATTTTGAAGAGCTCGAGAAATACAATCTTCAACAGAATTTAGCATTCAAGCTGGTTCGTTAATAATTTTTCTAAATACGAACAAGGTCCTGTTCGACGAATCGATTCCGACTATTCGAGAGAAGGGTAACAACCATAATCGAACAGCAAGGTGGCAGCGATGGCCGCTCGAGGATCAAGGATGGCCAGGACTTCCGGTGGCGCTTTGACTGCGAGCAGAGTGGCTTTTATTTGAGATCTTAATTAAGGAGAGCCGGCGAGGCTGGCTGGCGGCCAACCGGCCGCGATTAAAAAACGAGCAGAACCGGAGGAAGCGGGCCGGAAAGGAACCGTTGCAACCGGATATCGCCGCCGGCGATTTTTGATGTTTTTCCTAAGCGACTCGGTACGTGCCGCGAATTTTCTTGGTCCGATCCAACCCCCCAACCCCCCCGGTCCTCGCCCCGGGCGAAATTGTTCGCGGGACGGAGGGGACCACCGGCGGAAAAACTGGCAGACGCACCAATCACGAGACGACCCGGACCAGTCGGAAACTTTTTAGCCTGTCTCTGATGGCCAGTTTCCAAGTTTTTACACGGACTAGCTCGATGAGATTTCCTCTGGGGAGCCTCCGCGCGCGATTTTCGGCGTTTCTTCGCCCTATTCGATCGCGATTTCGACTTGCCGCGGCTGCAACGCTGTGTACACGGCGGCGACGTGTTTGTTTCCGATACGATCCTTTAGAAAATCGATTCTTCCGGTCAAAGGATCGATCTTTCGAAACGATTCCGTTGCATTCGATTACCTCCGGGGATGATTACTCGACGGGAGAATCGAAAATCGAATTTATGCCGTCCAGGAGAATTAATTCTTCCAATCAAACTGATTGATGTTCTACATTTTCCGACATTAATACGTGATTCCCGTCAATTATTCCCTTGCAACATCGTTCAAAATGTATTACTTAATTTCGAAGCTCGATGCTTTATCCATGCAAGAGCGGAATAATCGGATAAGTTCATGAAACACGTCAAAACGACGGGTCGCTAATTTTTTAATTTATGCAGATTGTAACGATACATTTAGGAGTTATTTATTCAATATATGCGACATATTACTTGCGACAGACGTTGCAGTAACATTCGTTCAAAATTAGGACAATTATTTATAAATTATTAATTTATTTTTAACATTATAAGTTAATATAGAACAGTTGCTTTTAGTGCTCCGTAAATCTAGTCTCAAATAAATTTATTCCCAGACCGAGTTTTTGGTTTTAATGTTTAACACTTCAATTCATATTTCGTCGTTAATTTATTACGTCTTTCAAATTTGATTGAGTTTTTCGTCGAGACTGTAATTGATATTATATAATTTAACATTGCAATTTCAATTTGGTTGAATAAAATACCTTAATTCTATGAAGATCTTGAGGTTGTTGGCACAATACTGAAAATTTTAAGAAGAATCGATCGTTTTGAGGAGATTCGTACAAAATTTCTCGGCTATCGACTGCTTTGCATCTAGTGTTAAGGAAATCTATTCCCAGATCGTGTTTTTGATTTTAATGTTTAACACTTCAATTCATTTCGTCGTTAATTTATTACGTCTTTCAAATTTGATTGAGTTTTTCGTCGAGACTGTAATTGACATTATATAATTTAACATTGCAATTTCAATTTGGTTGAATAAATTCTATGGCCTTATTTCTATTATTTCTCTTAATTCTATGAAGATCTTGAGGTTGTTGGCACAATAGTGAAAATTTTAAGAAGAATCGATCGTTTTGAGGAGATTCGTACAAAATTTCTCGGCTATCGACTGCTTTGCATCTAGTGTTAAGGAAATCTATTCCCAGATCGTGTTTTTGATTTTAATGTTTAACACTTCAATTCATTTCGTCGTTAATTTATTACGTCTTTCAAATTTGATTGAGTTTTTCGTCGAGACTGTAATTGACATTATATAATTTAACATTGCAATTTCAATTTGGTTGAATAAATTCTATGGCCTTATTTCTATTATTTCTCTTAATTCTATGAAGATCTTGAGGTTGTTGGCACAATAGTGAAAATTTTAAGAAGAATCGATCGTTTTGAGGAGATTCGTACAAAATTTCTCGGCTATCGACTGCTTTGCATCTAGTGTTAAGGAAATCTATTCCCAGATCGTGTTTTTGATTTTAATGTTTAACACTTCAATTCATTTCGTCGTTAATTTATTACGTCTTTCAAATTTGATTGAGTTTTTCGTCGAGACTGTAATTGACATTATATAATTTAACATTGCAATTTCAATTTGGTTGAATAAATTCTATGGCCTTATTTCTATTATTTCTCTTAATTCTATGAAGATCTTGAGGTTGTTGGCACAATAGTGAAAATTTTAAGAAAAATCGATCGTTTTGAGGAGATTCGTACAAAATTTCTCGGCTATCGACTGCTTTGCATCTAGTGTTAAGGAAATCTATTCCCAGATCGTGTTTTTGATTTTAATGTTTAACACTTCAATTCATTTCGTCGTTAATTTATTACGTCTTTCAAATTTGATTGAGTTTTTCGTCGAGACTGTAATTGACATTATATAATTTAACATTGCAATTTCAATTTGGTTGAATAAATTCTATGGCCTTATTTCTATTATTTCTCTTAATTCTATGAAGATCTTGAGGTTGCTGGCACAATAGTGAAAATTTTAAGAAGAATCGATCGTTTTGAGGAGATTCGTACAAAATTTCTCGGTTATCGACTGCTTCGCGGCCATTATTAAAGATATTTCCGGGCCGCGGAAGCTCGCGATAAGCCGGCGAAACTATTTCGCTCGAGACAAAGTCGCGTTCCGAAGCTCGCTGATCAATTCTTCATTTCAGGTACCGCGAAACAGTGGCGGCGGATGATCAAATATTTGTCGACGGAGCGCATTCAATTACCTATTCGAAAGAATATTTTTATCGGCGGCGTGCAATGAATTTGAAATGCGTGGCATCCGCGGAAGCGTTTCATCTTTTATTCCCCGCAAATTTGTAAATTCGCCGATCGATTTGCGGCGCTTCGCAAAGGAACGTGGATTATTCCGCGCGCACCGGCGCATTAAACGTATTAATATCTATTCGGCGCGCTGTTTGACGAGCTCTAGACGTAATCAGATTGATTAATCATTTTACGCAGTGCGATTCATTTTTGCGTCGGGACTTGCGTGTTTATCGTGTAAACATCGCCGGAACGGAAACAATTGTTTCATCCTTGTTAGGCTCGTGTCCTGCTGGCGTAACTTTTCGGAATGAGCGGCAGTGTTTACTCTGGCAATCGATAGGCTACAGATACCGATATCCTGCAGATTTAAAAGATTTTTCAATATTATACAACACGCTTTACTTGTGTGTGTGCGTGCTCTCCGATCGAAGCTTTTCGGAGACGCAAAATTTGGAGAACTTCGAACGAGTGTACAGAGATGAAGAAATTTTTCTCCAGATTCGCGTTCACGCGAGCTTATAGAAGGAAGTCTGTGCTTCAAAATAACGTATGAAAACTTGATCTGCGATTTTCTCACGCGTGTTTATAGTACTTTGAATGATAAGAGCGCCGTCGCCAAAGAATGCGACGATTTTGAAATAAGGTCTTCGAATCTGAATTAATTTATTTAGGATGGAGCATCTGAAAAAATTAAAATTTAGGGTTTTAGAAATAGAAGCTACGACCTTTCGAACGAGCAACGGAAGAATGCTACTCGATTTTTTAACGCAAAGTAGCAGCGGTTTCAAGAGATTTTCAAGTTTGCAGGTTTTCGAGGGGCTTGCAAAGGGTTTTGCAAGCATTTCGGTCATCATTTCGCGAACGTTTAATTCTATGAAGCGGCGTACGATATCGAGCCTAACACTTGGTCGGATACACGTATCAGATAGCACGATGAAATTCAAAAACAGCTGGAGGATTGGTTTGAATCGGGCCGAGAAGCTCGCGCGGCCATATCCGGCACTCGACGCCAGAAAATCCCGGGGAGTACGTACTCGTTGCGTTCGCAATCATAAGCCGAACAATAACGCGATATCCAGTGGAGTCAGAGGGCACGAGGCCTAGGCATTTCGGCTCGAAACGGATCGATCAAGCCGCTAGTATATACGGTGAATTCAATTGGAACTCGTTTTGGTCCCTTTGCGATCGGTCATCCAATTACGAGTCCGAAAGAAACGGTCCCCGGCACGCCCGGCCGTGGCAGCGCGCGCCCCACGGAAATCGACTCTTCGGAGCCGACCAAAAATTTGCTCCTCCAATTTCCGGCTCGCTCATCGTCGCTAAACCGAGGCCAGTTAGCCGCTGGAAATCGAGAAGACCGACCGATCCCGCGACTCTTCCTTCCGCGCCCGTTCAATCCGCTTCGGCCGCGGCGATTCGCAACAATTTATTATTCAAAATCAGGAAAAATCACCGTCGAGATTCGACGAGCCTCAGAAATTTTCTTCTCACTTCGAATCGATTTCACAGAGTTCTACATTTTTATAGGAAAACCACTTTCCGTTAGGGAAGCACGGTTCCGAAGCCAATCAGTGTCAATCCATTTTTCTGCGAAAATGAGTTATGCGGAGCAAACGCATCTTTATCGTTGGATCTTTCGATCGATAAATCGATACAGTCGATTTCTTCGTAAATAAACAATAGATTGCAACATATATATTCACCGCGAAGTGACCAAACGAATTTGTTCGGAGGAAATTGATTTTTCTAAATAACATTGACATTTTTCCTTTGTTCCTCTATCGATTAAGTTTATTTCTACGTCATCTTATAATAAAAATTGCACTTTGCATTATTAGTGACATAACTTTTTTACAGCTAACCCGTAACATCCTTATTTATCTCAATTTTAATGGACTTACACCGATTGGCTTCTAAGCCATAGAAAATATGTTTCGGAAAGAAAAACTTACGCGGGCAATTTTAATTGAAATTGAATGAACGTCGCTGTGTAACAAATGCTATGAATCAGGAAAATCAGGAAAATCGCAAATAACTATAAATATACTTATATTAGCAGGAACAATATTTCCCTCAGATTTTCCCGTGAAAAGATAAATCGATCCTGTAATTCGCGTGGACAATAATGGATATTAAGCTTCTCGTTATAATCGAAATCGGTGCAAAATGTCTGCAAAGTCGCGTCCGACAGTTTCCCAATATTTCTACCCGCGTCTACAAAAATGTTCGCGCATCGATAAATACTAGACAGAGTTGTAAACATTCGAATCCGGTATTGAGCTTCGAAAAATTTTGCCGGAATTCTATTGTCTACACCGGTGCACGGCCGGTTAAACAAGCGTATTTTTATTTCCAGCAACTTGCAAAGCGGCGCCAAACTTCCGGCTAGTAGCGCGGCATTTTTATTATTATTATCGCGGACAGGATGTTGTTTCAACGGTGTAGAATAAATCGACAAGGAACGGGATGGACAAGGACGACAGCGGATGGTAAAAAGGCGACTGCGGCTGGTAGACAGCGGCAATTCAAATCCGAGGTCTCTCCATCAAATTGCAAATCGGCCGGCGCTTAATCGCAAATTGGAAATCGCCGCGGGAGCTCGTATGACCGACGCAAAATGCTCGACGTTCGCTGTATGCGACGCGTTTCATCTATACTGTTACAAGTGCTCGTCGTATCGAAGAACGAGGGCTGCGAGGTGGGTTTATTAATTAACACAAATTGAAATAAAAAATTTGGATTGGCTGCCGTGCGGGATACGCGAAGCAAGGTACATTTTTTTAAGTATCGTACGAAGTACTTCTTATTTCTGCTACTTATAAACAGATGCAAAAGGAAAATAGTATTTAATTCGAGGGAGCAATTACATCGAGCTGTTAACCTCTTAGCTGTGAACGACGCGTACACGCGTCGTAAGGAAATGGCGACTTTATACATTTTACAAGAATACTTCTCCTAGGATTCAAGTTAAAAATACTTGTGAACTATATTCATGAATTTCGCACATTTCTAGAATAATTATGGAACGAAAGAAAGAAACTCCACCAAGTACGGTCGATGAAAAACGCATACTAAATTGATTTTAGAAATAGATCAACGCAGCTTTGCGCTCGAAGCCATTTCTAAATAATATTGACATTTTTCTTTTATCCGTCTATCGATCAAGTTTATTTCTATATCATCTTATAATAAAAATTGAACTCTGCATTATTAATGGCATTATTATATTTTTGCAGCTAACCTGCAAAATCATTATTAATGTCAATTTTAAGGTCAATAGACTTACACCGATTGGTTTCTAAGCCGTCAATATATTCAAGTGTTTAGAGAAAATTAATTTTCTTCAACATTTTCGCCAACTCTAAATCGAAAATCGTTATTCTAACTTACACAGTATTGTAATATTACACACATGTTTTATATTTAATTAGCGCATTTTATACACATGGAATTGAATCTTGTGACTCATAAAACAGTTGCACTTTTAGCATTAAGTATAAACGAACTCGAGAATGTAAAAATTATCTTGGAACGTGATATAATAAGTGTAGACTGCAAACGGTTAATTGTTCGATCTGTCGGTGATTATTAGATTGTGGATGTTGTAAACTTACTGTAAAAATGAGCAGATCAAATGCAACAAAAAATGGAACTTAAGAATTTGAGGAATTTGAGAGCACTGGTGCATCTTTTTCAGGTGGATAAAATTATTGAAAATGTATACTAATGTTTATGTATCTTCTGCATCTTGTAATCGATGCAGGCAGCTTTTATTTAAAAAAATTTATATAAAAATTCGCACCTTAATTACGATTAGATTGCGAGTGAAGTACAAAACAATGAAGATACGAGACGAATTAGCTGCAGCTTATCCCGATGTTTCCCTCGAAACGATAGAGACAGATGAAGTCGTTCGACGACATATCTCCCTAGGATTCCCGAAACGCGCGATTCTAATTTCGCCGAAAAGCACTCGGAACGATCTAATTCCACGGTTCGAAGCATCGCGCGTTCCTCTCTAATTTGTGGAAACAGGCGCGACCGAATCTCTGAAAACCGGGAAACTGATTTTTCGGCCTGAAAGCTCCTTCGCTGTCGGCCGAGCGGGTCGGTAAATTATTTAGCAAATAAAAGCGCAGGCGGCCGGAAATCGTAAATAAACAGGTCGAGATCGACGCGGCGCGGCGGGCCGCGGCGGCGGATAGCGTTGCCGGTCGATCAAAAAATATGTACAGTTCATGCGGTGTACTACCGTGGAAAATTGATAAACGCGACCGGTTATGTGTCTCCCGATACATATACATGGCCCGGTCCTGGCTCGGCCGTGCAAGGGAATGGGAGAAACGGGAGGGGAGGTATGGGGTAAAAAAAAATGCCGGGGCGAATATTAAGCGAGCCGCGGCGGGGGCGGGTGCTGAATTTCCGGCATCGAAAATCCGTCTAATCCGTTCTACCGCATGAAACCGGAGGGATCGGGACGGCTGACCGTCCGCTGTTCCCTGCATTCTGAACAAAAGCCGATCGACCGGCCGAAATAACACGCAATTACTCGCGTCCACCGTCGAAATTCGCAGGAGCCCGACGCGGCCCGACCCGGCCCGCACCGCCGCGCCGCCGCCGCCGGAAAAGGATTTATGAAAAACCGCCCACGCTCGGCCGCGCGGCCGGCGCGAATTGCATTACACGCGGAAAGTTATTTCCGTCTTGAATAAATTATCCCTCGGAAACCGGCGCGGCGCGCACACGGTTTTTAATCCTGATGCCGATGGTTTCGGTGTGTTGATCAAGGGATCCACGGTAAATCACGGAAATATCAGTCCCGTTTAAATCCTCGCGAGCTTCGCGGTTCCAACCATCACGATCTTATCGCCGCGACCGTAATGCCCCCGTTCCATTAATTGAATCTCTGTTATTATTTCGCGACGTATTAATCCTCACCCCCCATCCCTTTCCTGCTCCTGTCGAACGCACATTTATTCCCGATTTTAGACGATGCGAAGCAAAAATTAGCGAGCGAATGTTGAAACGACAAGATGGTTTTAAAATTTTCAGAATTCTGCTCTCGTTATCCAAACGCCGAATAAAAAGTCATTGCGAACGGAAACCGTACGCACCATTTGAATCGGTAATTCGCCGTTCGGAAATATTGAAAAGTATACAGTAACAGGCTGCGCGATGCTCGTTTGCACAGTATATTGGTTTAACCAAGGAACTTCGATTCTATAATTATTTGGGCATTCGCAAGATGAGAGTAATTATACTCCATTTTTATTTCAATGCCTCGGATTAACAGGTTCGGCTCCCCTGTTAATTTCACGTGGCTTTTCATTCATCGGGTTCAGCATGCCGCCGACGGTTCGCGTTTCTTCATTCATTATGCACGTGCCCATTCATGCGCGCCATGTTCTGTATTATTTAGCGGATCGCAAAAATAATAGTCGATAATACGAGACGCGAATGCACGTTATCTGCTACATAATGAAACGTATAGGCGTGTGTTTGTTCGCGATACAGAGATTGGGGACGAGTTTCGGAAGTTTTCGAAACGGAAAATAGCGGAGAGGAAAATAGCCGAAGAAATAGCAAGAAATAGCCATAGGAAAATAGCAGGAAACTGTTTTCGCGTATGTTCCTCTTTGTACCAAACAACTTTCGTTCGAAACGCTATTTGACATTAGAACTGCCAAAGTAGTTAAAATGACCGATTTCTGATTTTTTATTTTATAGTTCTTGATGTTATAAAAATACTTTTAGGAGAAATTTTTAGGTACGCGCCTCTTTATTGAAATATACATTATGGTATAAATTATGCGAAGCTTATATAAATCCAATCTTGGCATTGTTAATATATATTATATATTATTATACATATATATTATATATATAATATTATATTATAATATATTATATAAATAATATTATATTGTAATATATATTAAATAAATAATATTATATTATAATATATATTACATAAATAAAATATTATATTATAATATATATTACATAAATAATATTATATTATAATATATATTATATTCAAATAATGTATATTAAATATAAATAAATATATATAAAATATGGCGTTTAGGGCTCACGAAAGAAATTAAGGTGAACAATTTCGATCACTCAACGTGTACATATTCGTATCAAGCTGCATTATATTATATTTATTACGTCAGAAAATGTGCATAAATATCTGGCCGAACAGTTGTCCATCGCGCTCGAGATATTTTCTTATCAAAAGATAATTGCACGATCGATACAGGAGCCTTTCTCAACCGGCGAAAAACGATTTCCTATCAGAATCCAGGTATTATGCGGTCGAGAACGTTCGAAAAGGTCAGTGACACCGCTGCGTGGGCGACGGCTCGCATCCGAAAATATTAATCGACATTAAGTTTCGCATGAAAAGCAGTCATAAAGGGGACTCGGTAAGTGGCTGGCAAGATCGAGGCAAGTTTACCAGCGGCGTTCTAGCACTCGGGTTTCATAAATCACAGAAGGGGACGCGAGCGAAACGCGGTAATCACGGTTCGAAGTAAAACGGAATTCCGTGTTCCTCCGTTAGCGATTTTTCCACGCTCGGGGATCAACGAGTCGCGAAATCTGATAGGGAGGAGGGGTTCGGCCGGGATAGGATAGAACGTTCCTAAATTCGGGGGGAAATTAAGCATGGCGTACGGGTTAATTAATCGCGATAATCCGCGGCCGTCCGGCGGCGGCGGAGGGGAGGGACAGGGGGAGATCGCGTCTGACTCGTTCGCCCCTCGAGAGAGAAATGAAAAGTTCTGGAAAGTTTGATATCGCGCCGCCGGATATTCTGCACGCACTTCCTGCGCGTGGCACGCACATTGCCGCATTAACACGCAGCCCTTTTCGTCGCGAACGGAATCGACTGCGCGCACGCGAGAATAACTCCGCGACTCTTTCGGCGTCGGGATTCTGATCTTGAACCGGGTCCTCGGAAATTTCCAAAAATTAATACCCGGTCGTTGTACTGAAAATGTCCGAGCTTTCGAGAATTAACAACTCTTCACGCTTGGACAAAGACCGTGCCATTGAAAGTAAACTATGTCATTTTTAAAAATCATTTTACCGTTATTAAATTCTGTTATATTTGAAACATCTCTCTCTCTCTCTCTCTCTCTCTCTCTCTCTCTCTCGTTGGAAATATAAATACTATAGGTCTACTTGCCTTTTAGGTATCTTAATAATTAACACTCGAACGATGGATCTCTCTGATAAAAATATAGCTGAATATGCTCAGGATCATTTACAATTTTATTTTATTTTATTTTATTTTATTTTGTACCATATTTGTCAAGGTACAGCGAATTCTTCCAATTGTCCTTCAGCTTGTAAACAACAATGAACAATTTGGGAAGAGGATATACGATAGCCCACAAAAGTGTTCGTACACCTTTTAAAACGCGATAAATTTTTTAAAACTAGACCAAGTGACTTAAATGTTTTTTTTAGATGATAGCGGGGCTAGTTTACCAGACGATGACCAAAATGCAGTTTTCAAATTTTGCTATTACTTGGAATGACAAACAAAGATAAAAAGCTCTCGTTTTTCAATCTAATAATTTTTATCTGAACCTATAACGGAAATTTAAAAAATGCCTTTCACAGATCTCGGTAACTTATAAAAATTACGATTAAAGTTCCGAAAGGTTTTTAAAATTCTTCCAGAAATACTTCAAGATAAAATGTTTCTCAGGTCTTAAACGTAACGCTCATCCTGCAAGAATGAATATAGCAATTTGTGCATCCGATGTAATTTTCCAGTGAAGTCCGCTATACTTTAACAATTATTTATTGGGATCTGCAATGCTTCGACACTCGGACGAGACGTTCGGATGATTCGCCTCGTTTAGGCGAGCGGTGGTAGCGACTCGATATTTTTCTCTACGGTGCAGGACTCTGGAATCCGGCTAACTTAATAACTGGTTATGTACGAAGCGGGCGACGAGTGTCTAAATAAGGGCGCGGGGCCTCGGCCAATAAAGTTACAGGGCCGTAGGACCAGTTGCCCGGAAAATAAGATCAGAATTGATGCGGATTCAGGGACTCGAGCCCGGGGGTAGTAGCTATTTGCAATTTGCTCACCTTGACGCGCAGAAGGTGCTGGAGACTTTGAGCCTGGCTGCTATTTAGGGGCGGATTGTCAGTCCCGAGACGCGCCACTGCAATCACGTTTTCTCGGGTCGCGTTGTACAGGAAGAGAGTGCACACCGTCTGCAAAAGAAAAAACAGAGAACGGGAACGGTGCATGTCTCGGCGTCATCCAACACCATATCCCTGGCATTATTAACTTCCACCCCCTCCCACCCTCCGTGCGCGCCTCGTTCCCGCACTTATACGCCGATTTATGGCGTGTCTCGAGTGGGGCTCGTCGGTTTCTAAAAACTGGTTTTATTGACTAAGGTTTAACCATTTGCACCGTAGCCTTTGCAATCCGGATGAATTATTTTGAAGATCAGAGTAAGCTTTTCGCAGTCCGAATCAAAATCCTTGGGCAGATCATATATGTTCATCTTTTTCCAGTCAAGATTCACTGATTTGTAATTATTCGTAATTATTTGCAACAGAATGGATATTGCGTGTGAAAAATTGAACGACGATTTATAAGCAATTATTGAAGATTTGTAACGATGTTTTTTTATTACCTCGTAAACAAGTGCATAAGTTTATTTAAAGATCGAACGAGGACGATCAATTTGACGATCTGTCAAGTTTGATTTGCAAAAGGATGGATAAAATCTGCAAAAGGTTTCATTTGACTTGCAAAAAGGTGAATACGATCTGCGTATATAACATTTGCATAAATAACAATCTGGAAATGAATTAATTTCGAGAGTAAAACTCGTGTGAGAAGATAGTAAATACGAATGTCGTTCACGTTTCCAGAACACAAATCGACGAGAAATCGGATTAGAAATTTCGAGAAATTATTACGGATAGTTTGCGACAAAATGGAGTCTGTTGGTTTTTGTACAAGACACGTGTAAGCCCAAAACTCGAGGGAACATCATCGCACGGCCATTCTGATCAATGGCTACGGCCCCAGGAACCGCTGACAACCTGTGTATTCTCATTATCGTCCATACCCAGCTCGTTTCGCTACCAGTTACCCATTTTACTACTGCTGGGACGTCACGACCCATGAATGGTTTCAAATTGATTACCGTCGTACCGATGCTCCAACATAAACTGACAGACTAACTTGGAAAAACTGGTGCGTTTATTTTCGATTAAAATGATTGAAAAATTTATTTTGCATAAAAATACGAATTCTACTTATTTCTATGGTAGCAATACGTTGACTTAGAATCCATTTGAATAATTTTTTAAATATCTCCTCTAACCGCGGGCGAGTTTTTGGTTTTGCTAATTTTATTTAATATATAATATAATATAATATATTTTAAGAATTTAATTATACTTAATATATTATATTATATTATTTTACTTAATAATAGAGAAACGAAAGAAAGAATAAAAAACTTTTAAACACGAGAGTCTGATCCTTGAACCGAGGAGCTATGTTTTAACAGAACTGGAACTATAGTAAATTCTTCCCAAAGAAATGACTATATTTTAAAAAATGAGACTGAAGCAGTCAATTCTTATTTTTATAAATCAATTGGAATCTTTTATCTTGAAGAACAAATATACAGAAAATTTTCCATAATTTTTTTTTAACTTGCAGACAAGAATGAATAATTTAGGAAGAGGAGATACGATTATTATATAATTATAAAAGCGAGGTGCAAGGCTCGAATAATCGTATCTAGTTTCTCCAAATTGTCCATTCTTTGTTTACAAACTGAAGGCAAATTAGAGCGAATTTACTGTAAATTTGTACAGTAAATCCAATTGATTTGCAAAAACAAGAATCGACTGCTTTAGAAATAAGAATCCTATCTTTCAAAATATAGTAATTTCTGGCTGCAATAAGTAACATTAGGGTGACTCACCTGATTATTAACTTCTTCTCTCATAAAGCTATCGAGGGACGAGACCGCGTCCAGGACAGTGACATTGTTATGCTGTCGCAACAAGCTCTCGTCCTTTTCGCTGTATCCCAGGAACATGAAAACCCCGTGCGGTATAGAGTAAGCATCTGCGGGGACAAGTCGACAGAGATTACGGCGATGCCTCGATCAGCGACGGCTCCTTCGTAAACGAAATTATAAATCCTCGGGTTCGGCGTCCGAGGGACCGTAAACGGGGATCATCTTTGATCTATCGTATCAAATTTTCATCAAACCCGCCCGAGAGAGATACAGGTAATTTTCTTGATTGAGGTTACGAAACTTTTCTCCCCCCTTTTATCGGGTCATAATTTACCCTGGAAGCGGCTTTATTCCGACGAGAAATTACTTTTAGGTGTGCCCGAAACGACTTATCCGGAATGAAGAACACTTCTGCAGAGAAAACTCGCGATAGAAAATTTTCGGCTGGTCTTCTTGCGCCAGGAAATTACTCTCGTCGTTCCAATTAATACATAACTTTACGTTTTATGGAACTTTTTTTCTTTGACAATGTTCTTAAGTTCAACGTATATGAAACAAGTAGTTCCGGGTCAAATAAAATAGTTAACACCACTGTGGAGCGAATAGAAAACTAATTGATATAGCTCAATCTAACATCGACACTATTGCGTCTGTAAAGCGAATAATTTGAGATATCAACAATTAATCTTATATTTATATTAAATATCTTAGGAAATAAAAGCCTGATACATGAAACAAAAATAATTTACAGCAGGAATAAAATCATTTCTCGTTCAAAAGGTCCCCTAAAATGGTACTAATGGAGTCGTAGAACATATAATAAACCTTCCCTAATTATCCCTCAGCTTGTAAACAAAAATAGACAATTTGGAAAGAGGAGATATGATTATTTCATCCTCGCACTTCATTTTTATAATTGTTGACAATCGGAAACTATAGAAATGGATCGCGAGGCTCGAATAATCGTATCTCCTCTTCCTAAATTGTCCATTTTTGTTTACAAGCTGTAGGAAACTTCAGGAGAATTTACTGTACTTAAAAACACTACAGTAAATTATCCCTAATTTTCCTTCAACTGGCTAACAAAAATGGGCAATTTGGTATTATTCGAGCCTCGCACTTTGTTTTTATAATTGTCGACGATCGGTCACTATAAAAATGAGCCGCGAGGCTCGAAAAAGATCGTATCTCGTCTTCCCAAATTGTCCATTTTTGTTTACAAGCTGCAGGAGAATTTACTGTACTTAAAAACACTACAGTAGATTATCCCTAATTTTCTTTCAGCTTGCAAACGAAAATGGGCAATTTGGTATTATTCGAGCCTCGCACTTTGTTTTTATAATTGTCGACGATCGGTCACTATAAAAATGAGCCGCGAGGCTCGAAAAAGATCGTATCTCGTCTTCCCAAATTGTCCATTTTTGTTTACAAGCTGCAGGAGAATTTACTGTACTTAAAAACACTACAGTAAATTATCCCTAATTATCCTTCAACTTGCTAACAAAAATGGGCAATTTGGTATTATTCGAGCCTTGCACTTTGTTTTTACAATTGTCGACGATCGGTCACTATAAAAATGAGCCGCGAGGCTCGAAAAATCGTATCTCGTCTTCCCAAATTGTCCATTTTTGTTTACAAGCTGCAGGAGAATTTACTGTACTTAAAAACACTACAGTAAATTATCCCTAATTATCCTTCAACTTGCTAACAAAAATGGGCAATTTGGTATTATTCGAGCCTCGCACTTTGTTTTTATAATTGTCGACAATCGGTCACTATAAAAATGAGCCGCGAGGCTCGAAAAAAATCGTATCTCGTCTTCCCAAATTGTCCATTTTTGTTTACAAGCTACAGTAGAATTTACTGTACTTAAAAACACTACAGTAAATTATCCCTAATTATCCTTCAGCTTGCAAACAAAAATGGACAATTTGGTATTATTCGAGCCTCGCACTTTGTTTTTATAATTGTCGACGATCGGTCACTATAAAAATGAGCCGCGAGGCTCGAAAAATCGTATCTCGTCTTTCCAAATTGTCCATTTTTGTTTACAAGCTGCAGGAAAATTGGGGAGAATTTGCTGTATTCGTACGTTAGGGAGGAAAATGATCCCCCATTAAACAAGGTTTTCCAATCAGCTGTTTCAAGGATGCAGGGGATGGCGCGCGCGAGACTGTTCCGTGGTGTAAAATTGGAAGAATCTCTCGTCGCGCTAACTGTTTATCGTCGGATCTCGTGGTCCATTGAAAGGCGACGCGTCAAGAGGGTTTATATTCACCGGGTGAAGGCCGCATGCATATGAAACGACCGCTGTAGCAAAGGCAGGGTCCGCGATGCGCCTGATACGCCGGTGCCTCGTGATTGTAGAAGGCGAAGTCCGTCTTGCAGGGCAACGAGTTCACGCAGATCGTGTTGCACCTGAGAACCTCGCCCTCGCCGCACTGGCACAGCTCCGAACATTCCGGCTCGTCCTCGCGATAGAGCTGTGGGCAACGAACGACAGCGCTGGTTAGCTCTCTTCTCCGAACTGCCTTCGCAAAACAGACGCCAGGCGACGGACACCGCTGTCACCGTACGCGAAACGCGTGTCCGTTACCGTGCGATTCACCACAGGAGCCATACTTGTAATCGCCAGCTGCAGAAACCTGTCAGTCGGAAATTAAATCTCGAAGCGATGCTCCAGTCGCGTTCGCCGTAGTCTTCAAGTTTCCGAATTCTTTCCGACTCGATCGCGAAAGCCACTCGAACGATTTTTACGCAGATTTGTTCTGCGGACTATCCCAAATGCGACAGTATTTTTTTATATTACATTAGGAACATTTAAATGTGTTTAAATCATTTTTAAGCGTAGGGAGACATTTTTCACGCAACAGCTGTTTAAATTAGCTTGAAAACTAGGTGTCTGAATTATTCGAGGCTGGAACATTTTATCCGCAATAAATACGAATGATCTTTGCATGAAATTATTCTGCAGACTCTCCAAATTACTATGACACTTTTAAAAATTGTATTAGGTGCATTTCAATGTGTTCGAATAATTTTTGAAAACGCAGAGACATTTTTTGTCATTTTTCTCGGAATGATTTTATTTTTGTAGATTAAGATTCTCGGCGAATTAGCGATTATTTCTGGAAAGTTAGTGGTTCAATAATGCTAAAACAGAGTCTAATTCACCCATGGCGAAGATTTTATTCGAACGATTTTAGTTAATTCTTCGTTAGCAAGAATTTAACCGTATTCGGCGAAGAGTCTCGATGAGTGATTCACGTCCTCGCGAAGTTCTCCGCTGATTTGCTTGTTTGTTTTCAATTTATTAGAGTTTCCCAAATGCTAATTTTCATCGCGGTTCCGACGGTCGAAACTTTCGAGCGAGCACACTCGCGTCTTGGGATACTCGAAACTTTCGGACGTGTACACGAAATGTATAGCACGCATCCGGGCAAAAATTCTTGAAAGATTACTCGAAGCGAAGTTCGCTGACATTTCTCTAGACCGACGAGCTTTTGAACGACAGAGTGCGTTCTAGAGTTTCGTTCGAGCCGAGAAATAATTATTTTCGAAGTGCAACACGGATTATTGCACATTTATAAAAGCCTGTATTGCGGAGCTGAATAAAATTTCTTTCGAATCGTCGCATCGCGAAGAGAACTGTTATTTCTAACTGAAACAAAAAATTGAAGAAATAAACGAAATTTTTTTCTTCTAACAGTTTCGATAAGATGGAAAGAAGAACAATTAATTCTTCCGATGCGGATCGCTCGTTTCTCGTCCAATAATTTTTGCCAAATAAACGCATAGAATCCACGATCTACCATTTAATTAATCATTCGCGATCTATCGATAAAATTAACATTTGAAAAAAAGATTTCGACCGGCCTGGTACGGGGTGTCTCCTAAATCGTGGCACGAAGACGGCGATTCTGCGCGCGCAAATAAGTTCGTACGTTCCTTTTCAACCTGTTAACCGAGTACAGCGAAATATTTCGTTAATAAATCGAAATTAATTGAATCGAAAGATTTCAGAATCGAGATTTTGGCGCGCGGAATGCAATGTTGCTTCGCGT
Source organism: Megalopta genalis (assembly GCF_051020955.1). Classification (NCBI taxonomy): domain Eukaryota; kingdom Metazoa; phylum Arthropoda; class Insecta; order Hymenoptera; family Halictidae; genus Megalopta; species Megalopta genalis. The sequence continues at coordinate 8,871,569 of NC_135019.1, forward strand.
GTGCCACATTTCTCCAAAAAAATACACGGCGAAACAATCATTTCAATTTATTCACCGGGAAATATTTCATAAATATATTTTCCAAATCCGCGAATAAAATGTTTCGTCCAAATAAATAATCAACAAGCGAAAAGCGACGTTATCAATTACTTTGAGCGTGATGACGTAACTTCCGTAAGCGAGAGAGAAAATTCCCCGTTGTGAAACGAGTTGGCCAAAAGTTAAATCCCCGTTTAACAGGTCAACTATAAAGTGTTTCCTTTGAGCTAGTTAGCCTATATCGATTACCCACGGCAAATCCGACGAACATTTTCGGAAAGCGCGTCACCTAGAGCTGTCGAACGCTCGAAGTTTAATCGTTCCCCGTCACCGAAACAATTTCCCATAGAAACGAGCCGTTAATTTCAATATCTCAGCTTAATTCGGGCGATCGGGCTTGTCACGATGATCGGCCGCACGCTGGGTCGTTTTTTATAATCGATAATAGATCGCGATACGATCGGCGGCTCGCACACGCGGATCCGTTTCAAAGATGAACGAGCCTGCACGCTCGCTGAATATTAATTACCGTCGAATGTTAATTATGATATTCGGAATGAAAGTTTCCGTTCTCCCCCAGCGCGCTCTGGACGGTATCAATAATTCAGTGGCAGCCCCAGCGGGAAGACAATGAATGCAACGGCGGCGGGGTACGCGGGGGACAGGAGCGGCGTGGAGGGGAGCTGGAAAAATTGTATTCCAAATAATCGGGATCCCGCGGACAATGGAGGGGTACAGGCTATTCAACGTTGGAGACCCTTGTCTCTCCGGGCACGCATTCCGTCCCGCGATTCACGATTCAACAACGTTTCGACCTATTTATCAGTATTCCCCGTACTAGCGCCAATTAAAAAGTCTTTCTTCCATCATTGAAACGCGGGGCTCGGATAATTTGTTTAGTTTACCGGCGGCGACTGCGGGGTAACCGGTTTTTAATTGAGATCGGGCGAAACGTCAATAAATCGCAGCCGCCGAGCTCCAGTTTTATTGAGAGTCTTTGTGAACTGTGTTGGATTGTAAAACGAAAATCGTAATAAAATTGGTCCGGCCGCTGGTTCTTGCCGCGCCCCTGTTACCAAAACGACCCGCGTATTAATAAAAATCGGTTACAAACGTGAAAATTCAGCCCGAATGATTCGCGGGTACAACGATGATTCGGCTCGTGGCTGCGCGAAATAAATGTAATTCTCCTGTAACGCCGCATTTTTTTCGCGTAAAATCGTTCGAATAATTATGAGAGCGCGGGCATTCCGCGTATTAATAACCGAATATCGCAACCGCGAGAACGTTTCTTCCGCCGCGAAATTGTTTCGACGAGATTTCGATCGATCGATCGATCGCGATTCCTGCCGGATTGCCAGGCAACGGCCGTTTCCGGCATTCCGTGGACGTCGGGACCGGTCGAAATCAGTTTTCGAACGGCCTTGGCCGAATAGCTCGCAGATTGTCGTACTCACCCTCTTGCCTTTGCCCTCCCTTATGTATTGGTGCCTCTGCCTCGCCCTTTGAACCACGCAGAAGCCTATAAAGAGACGAACGTTTCAGAGGGACGCGTGCTGCACGTTCCTTCGACGAGGAACTGTTTCGCCTGCCTCCTTCCCGGCCCACCGCCTCCCCACGAGCGCCCCTTCCTTTCATCCCCTAACCTCGAATCCTCGATCCTTCCTCATTTTGAATACGTTCTTTCAGCCGCCTATCGCTTTGTAACGTTCGAAATGCCGCGGCGAAACGAAAATTCCTTGTGTCCCAGACGGAACGATCAAAGGGGCTGCATTTCCCGTTCCAAGAACGCCGTGTCACCGCGCACGCACCCCTGTTTTTCTTTGCAGCTACCTTCTTCCACAAAACGCCCTTCCGCCCTTCCGCCCTTCTCCGGCCCACCCGCGGCTCGCGATCCTAGGCCACACACCACTTTCGAAATACCTTCTCGCGTCCGTAACCGCTCGGCACTCGTTATCGATTCCACGAATGGCCTGGAAATGCTCGCCGCGACCGACGAATTACGGCGCGCGGGGCGTGTCAAACGACCGCCCGCACGACGTGTATTTCGATTTTCACCGCGATCTAGAACACCTGGGAAAATTGATCTTGCGAACGGCCACGCCGCGCCGTAACAACCGCGCGAAACCGATATAATTTTCGTTTCGGCGACGACGGTCGAATGTTTTTTCAGGCCGCGCTTTGTCGAGAATTTCGATCCGAAATTGCTGGGATTAATTATACACGACTGTGATTGACAACAGGCGATCGGTGATTTCGGAGCGACGCCGTGTTAAATCGTTGCCGAATTTGTCGAAAATGATACTTTATCGTGTACCGAGACGCTTTTCACGAGTTCGCGTTCGTTTATAATATTTAGAAGTTGCGAGATTAATATCAACGTGGACGAAATTGTTTCGTAATAAACGATTTAAATGAGGAAAGAACGAAGGGAATCGGATAATTGGGTTCCCATATAAAAGTTCGTAATAATACTGTGAATATTGTAAAGCGATAGTGCAAATAAAACTGTGTTTGAGAAAAGCGAATGGTTTAAAGGGCTGTATTTTATAAACAGATTCGAATGCAGCAAAATGACGCCTTGTAATTCCTCCTAACTTAACGTAGATTATGCTATGGTGTATATTATATATCATTGTATCGTATATCATTAACAGTAAAAAATATTAATAATATAAAGTACACCCTACTTCCTCGAACATGATCGATAATTGTCAATTGCAAGTTCAAAGGATTTTATTTTGAAAACACATGGGTTAGGTTAAATTAGGTTAGGTTAGGTTAGGTTAGATCAAGTTAGGTTAGGTTAGATTAAGTTAGATTAAGTTAGGACAGCTCAGGTTAGGTTAGGTTAGGTCAGGTTAGGTCAGCAGAACCTAACTCAATATCGGTGAACTCGCGTCGACGAAAACATAATCGGTGAAATGATCGTCGATGATTTCAAAGTACAGTAAATTCTCTGCAATTGTCCTCCGACTTGTAGACACAAATAGACAATTTTAGAACAGATGCTACGATTTCATATTGTTAATAATCGGCGATTATAAAAACGTAAACCGTATCTCCTCTTCGAAAATTGCCCTTTTTGTTTATAATCCGAGGGACAATTAGGGAGAATTTTCTGTATCCCCCATCGAGAAGTTCAAAAATAACATAAGGAACGGAGGTTTCCTCGACAAAAAATAAAAATGAAACGTCACTCACGCGGCGGTGTGGTGGTGGTGGTAGTGGTGCTCGGCGTGGTGCTGATCGTGGTGGTGCTGACGGTGGTGGTCGTCGTCGAAGTCGTCGTGATTTCCCAAGTTTCCGTGGGTTCGGTGGTCGGCCACCTCGTCACTTCCGGTATTTGATTATCTTCCACTTGTTCGACCACGGTGGCAGTCGTCGTGCTAACCGGCGACCTGGTCGTCGACGAGACTGTCGTCGTCGTAGTCCGAGGATAATGATGGTGTTTCCTGCGTGCGTGATAGTCCTTCTGGGACTCGACTGAAACGGTCGATAGATTTATCTCGGGTCAGAACCATCCTCAAACTGGGCACAATAACATTCTGCGTTGTCGCCGGGACCTTGGGACCGGGGGAGTGGGGGTGGCTAATAAACGATCTTGCGGCCGTGGCCTCTGATATGTAGACACGGCTTCCGAGTTCCAAATGTTTGGAACTCGGGCGCGACGTAAACACCGCGGTCAAGCTTTCTTCGAATGCTATTGAACGGTGAGCGTGATTGACAATGTTTTATATTCACGAGAATCGAAGGAACGAGCGTTGACGAAATTAACACGTTCCGTGCCACGTGTACCATCGATCGTACACGCTTGCATGTTTACTTAGTGAACTGAACAAATTGTTCACAAGAAATTTAGAACCGAAGAATCAATTTCCACCGCAAGAATGGGCGTTGATAAGTTTTTGTTACGTTGTTATGTGTACGAGAATTAATAATTGCACGTAATACATCAAGTTTTAGTAAAATATCAAAGTGTGAAGATTCGAGTAAAAAAAGCTCGGCACGGAACGTGTTAAACGTCGACGCTGAATTGGACACGCGGTTGGAAATACAATTGAACGACATTAACGAAATTAATTATCAATTGTCAATTACCAAATTAAGTATCAACCCCTCGAGTGACCAGCCAGTGACGGTCATGGGCTCGTATAACGCAAGTATGTTGTTCAATAATATTTATTAAAAATTTAATCGTGTTCAAATCAAATATTTTGAACGGTACATTATTTTAATTATTTCTTTACTTTTCATTAAATCAGAAAGCAACTTTACTTAGCAAACTGTTTAAAAACAGAACGGAACGTTAGGCAATGTTAGCCCGGATTCTTGAATTCCGCGAATCAATTTAAGGGTTGAAGACAGTGTTGGAAATATTTACGACTAGACTGCGGATCTTTATGCAAAATAAGACGTTTATATATCGCGCGTAGACTGCGGATTTTATGCATTCATGACAAAAATGTGTAAAATATAAAAGAGTAAACTCTCCCTAATTTTCTTTCAGCATTTAAGCAAAAATGGACAATTTTGAGCCTCGCGGCTCATTTGTATAGTTGCCGATTGTCAACAATAATAAAAACGAGATGCAAGGCTCGAATAACCGTATCTCCTCTTTCCAAATCGTCCATTTTTGTTTACCAGCTGAATGAAAATTGGGGAGAATTCACTGTACAGCAATGTCTCTCTAATTGACGCTCAGACTGTCCACAAGAATGGACAATTTGCGAAGAGGAGATACGATTGTTCGAGCCTCGCGGTTCGTTTTTATAGCTTCGAATTGTTAACAACTATATAAGAACGAGCTGCAGGGCTCGAATAATCGTACCTCCTCTTTCCAAATCGTCCATTTTTGTTTACCAGCTGAAGGACAATTGGGGAGAATTCACTGTATCCCCTAACCCAATTCAGCAGTGTCATAGGGCCGCGGATATCGCGGAATGATTTAGGGAGCGAGCGTGACGGGTGCTCGAGTGACAATAACGATCCTCGTCGAACGTCCCGGGTAACAGGAATTCGCAGGTCCAAGGATCATTCGAGCGGATCGGTTCTAATGAAAGTCAAACCGAGCTCTCGAGCGTCTCGCGTTTCAACGGAATAAATTCAGGGGACGACGCCCGGGTGCTGCTGGTCCACGTTAATTTGCATCGATCACGTTTATCGCGGGGACGCGCGGCGGCAAGGAGGACATCAAACCCCGGTCGTTCGACCTACATTCCTATCGGGAATCGACGAAAGGCGATCGAGGCCCGGCCGACGCAGTTAGCGCATCGCGGCGCAGCGCAGGGACGCGCGCTGCTCGAGCAAGTGCAATTTCTTCGTATCTAAATGACTTATCTGTCGGCTGAATGCCGGGCGCGGCCGGGCTTTGCAACTCGACACCGGGAACAGATGTAAGATCGATAAAACCGCCGGCGTGTTGTGCCGTGTCGTTCGTTCGCTCCTTCTCTCCGACCGATATAATTGCGATCCTACCTGACGCCGACTGCCATAACGAAGATCCGACGGCGATTACCGCGGTTGAACGCTCCTGTGCGACTGAACTGGCCGCGGGCTCGCGAATTCGCGATCGTCGATGATAGAAACGAGCGGACTCATGAAATCGATGAATTCTATGCGATGCTTGGTGAACCAATAAAACTAATTTTTCTGCGCAATCTGAAAATTGGTGAACCAATCTAGAAAAGCCTAGAAAATCAAAGTGCAGTAGTTTCTCCCTAATTCGCGCTCAGACTGCGCACAAAAATGGACAATTTGGGAATAATAGTATCTCTGCTTCCTAAATTGTTCATTTTTGTGCGCATTCTGAGCGCGAATTAGGGAGAGATTATTGCACTTTGATTTTCTAGGCTTTTCTAGGTTGGTTCACCAATTTTCAGATTTCACACAAAAATGGACAATTTGGGAATAATCGTATCTACGTTTCCCAAATTGTCTATTTTTCGCAATCAGAGCGCGAATTGGAGAGAAATTATTGCACTTTGATTTTCTAGGCTTTTCGAGATTGGTTCATCAATTTTCAGATTGCCCACAAAAGTGGACAATTTAGGAATAATCGTATCTCCGCTTCCTAAATTGTTCATTTTTGAGCGCAATCTGAGCGCGAATTAGGGAAAAATTATTACTCTTTGATTTTCTAGGCTTTTCTAGATTGGTTCACCAATTTTCAGATTGCACACAAAAATGGACAATTTGGGAATAATCGTATCTACGTTTCCCAAATTGTCTATTTTTCGCAATCAGAGCGCGAATTGGAGAGAAATTATTGCACTTTGATTTTCTAGGCTTTTCTAGACTGGTTCACCAATTTTCAGATTGCGCACAAAAATGGACAATTTGGGAATAATCGTATCTACGTTTCCCAAATTGTCCATTTTTGTGCGCAATCTGAGCGCGAATTAGGGAGGAATTATTGCACTTTGATTTTCTAGGCTTTTCTAGGTTGATTCACCAATTTTCAGATTGCGTACAAAAATGGACAATTTGAGAAGTGGAGATGCGATTATTCTCAAATTGTCCATTTTTGTGCGCAATCTGAGCGCGAATTAAGGAGAAATTACTGTAATCTATTCGGCCTTCGGATGATCGGTCTTGGATCCATTTGGATTCAGAGTTGCAAAAATTCTACCGAGATTTCAATTTTTTAATAACCAGACTGCGGAAGTTTACGCAAAATTAAAATTACCAAAGTTGATCGTAAAAAATATAAATTCGATGGAAATACCTTTTCTTGTTTGACAATCGTAATAGTTAATCGAAAATAATGTAACAATATCCTTAAATTCTTCTGTCTTTCTAGATTTCTATTTGGCCCATTCATTTCTGTCATAAATGCATAAATAACGCAGTCTATTAACAACTAGTTCACTGTCTATGACAGACGCAATAATCCATGGCTGGTCTCAAGGTTATAGGCTAAAAAATCTATGCGAATGATGCAATATTAAATACAGCCGGATCTTGTTGCAACGAAAATTTGTTGCACACAATTCTGCAGCTAGGAATCAATTTGCTTTCAATCGCATTACAGTTTCTCCTTTGCAATTACGTCGCAGACACAAATACCTTAAATACACATTCGCAGGGCATTATTACAGCATCGAACGCGCCAAAGCGCGCGGCCGGGGCTACCAGACCGCCGTTACGCCGCATTTATAACGCAATGATCGAATGTAAACACTAATAGCGCGCGCCGTGTATTGTGGAATGTCGCGGATGCGATAGAGACAGAGCTCTGACCCAAATATCAAAACTAGAGCAAGCCGTGCATGCATATCCTTGAAGAGACGAGAGTGTAATTGGTTGTCAATCACCTGCGAAAAGCTTGTTAAGTCTTTGAAAATTTGAAAAATTGTATTTATGGTTTGGACGAGATTGTGGGAGAGAGAGAGAGAGAGAGAGAGAGAGAGAGAGAGGGAGAAAATAAACAGAGAAAAAACAGAGAGATAGAGAGAGAGAGAGAGAGAGGGAGAGAGTGAGAGAGAGAGAGAGAGAGTCTGTAAACGAAGGGGGTAAGAAGGGTGCAGATTCGACATTGTCATCGTGGAAATATTAATCCTGGTTGGTATTAATCACCGGCTGCCCGGTCAGGGTGTATTGTTCGAACTGTTTGGCGGCCCTTCGCGCAAATATTTGATCCCGTCCGATTTTGCCAGCGCCGGGACCAGCCGGCGAGAAGGATTCCGTCGAGCCGCCGCGCCGATTAAAATGACACGAGTTCTATTTTCGAGGGAAAAATTTTGGCCCAGATTCTGTCGCCGGAAATTCCAAAAAACTTGTTTCCGGGTCGAAACATCTTATTTCGTTCTCCCAACAAATCGAAATTCTAATGAAAAATTCCAGCAAATTTCTATTTTACCAGTTCGAATCTGATTTACAAAATTATTTCGACTTTGCGGAATAACTTTTGGCGACAATTCGAGAACCAATTTTTGTGTCCGCAGATATTTCTGTATTTACGGTGAAATCATCGAAGATTGATAGCTGTTTCGATCAAGTTCGAAATCGACATTTCCATTAAACTCTTTCATGTATGTAGATCGGGAGGCATTAAAATTTCAATTCAAAATCATTTTTCAAGTTTAATCACATTTTCCCGACCGACATTTTCACTTCGCCTATAACGATGGTAAAATTAATTTAGCCGAAATTGGAATATACAGAAGATCGGTAAAAATAATTCGACCGATAATATTCTACCGATAAGAGTGGAATTTTATTTCGATTTAAAACAAGTTCATAAACATTTATACTTAAATGGATCATGCTCGAAAATCTTCTATGGGAATGCACGAACAGCGCGTCGCGTTAATAATTAACCAATGCTCTGCAAATTAAATGGTGTCGGTAGTTTAAAATTGATATTCTCACAGAAAGCTAATGAAATCAGAGATGGGCAAAATTTTATACGGGGACGACGGGTAAAAGTTGAAGAATAAATATTCGATTGAATACAAATTTTTCCGAATAAGAATTTATTCGTAGAGAAATTCATGCGGAAAATAATTGTTATTTGAGTAACAACGATATAGAATGTAAAGCGTTTTTTCATAGTTTATCGATTCATTTATTCCATATTACTCTTTTCCGAATTATTCGAATAAAAAATTACTCCAATAAAGAATCATTCGAATAAACAGATAGGACAATTTATCACGACTTATTTATCATTTATTATTTATTTATTATTATTATTATTTATTATTCATTTATTCGAAAGAATCGAAATAATGCTCAACTCTGAATAAAATCTACACTTCCCCAACAATTAAACGGAAGTGTGCCGGGTCACTGATTAACCAAAGAGCCTCTGCTTGCAAAATACGCGACCGATTGATTCGCTATTAGTCGGAGAACGTCGCAAACGCGTGTGTCTCCGAATGATCGAGGAACGTCGGGCGAGGGAAACCGGGCACGGAGAGGAAAAAGAAATAATTGTGAACCAGGACCCTGATCCGCTGCGTCTCACTTACCCACACAGGGATTCACCCAGAGAAGCCGTTGCCAGCCGAGGCAGTCGTAAAGTTGCGAGAGTTCGGTGCCTTTGCAGGCGCAGTTGAATCGCAACTCGGTGCCGAGGATCCCCAGCATCGCTTTCCGGCACTCGGCCACCGGACCCGCGCATTTCTTCGTCACGCTGTCCACCGCGCAGCTCTGCTCGTAATACTCCAGCTTCATCCTAAACGACACGGGAATCGCAGCGATCACAGGACTTGCGAGGACTCCGGCGAACTCGAACTTGGGCAACGCGCGCTGACCGCTTCTGACCACTTTCATCGATTTTCATACCAACATTCGCCATGAAAATGAAACGAAGGCGGTGAAGAGACATCGATTTTTGTGGCTCGAAAGTGGCCCGTTGTGCTGGCTCTTGTTAACCCTAGTATCCTTATGGGAGCGTCAATAAATGTTCACGGAGCTTTAAACGTGTATTTTTGTTCCATGTTACTTTATAAATTTTGTATATTTCGTTTTTGCGTGAATAGGTACCGAAGCGTATTATTTTAACAGTGTTGTATAAATATTTCGCGGATAGAAAAGATAATATAGATAGCGCTTTTTTTAACATGGATACAAAATGACTCTCCCTTAAGGGTTAATACTGGGTTTGCAGAGCTCTAAAAGCGACTTAATTCTAGTATATATATATATATATTTATTCTAATGTTTAACAACTTCTGTTATAATATTTGTCCCAAATAACAAATCTATTGAACAGTAAATCGTAAAGTAAACAATTTGGAACTCGTCGTTTTGTCTTTTGACATCTTGATAATTAAAGTTGTTTTAATAACCTACTTCGCTAAATGCTTGACTGAATCCATACACAATTTGTTACTAAATCATTCGCCAGTAAATCAAACCCTGTAAGTATTGTTTACGCAGAACTGGCGCAGTTCACTTATTTAACAAAGAATAAGTTCAAATCGTACATTTTTCCTTAAATTTGAAACTGTATTTCATTTTCCATACAGGATGTTCCATAATTATGTTAGCATTCGTAATGAGGTGATTCCTAAGGCCATTTCAAATAACTTCTTCCTTAGCGGAAACGCAATCCGCGACTTTGTTTACGAGTTATTGACGAAAAACAGTGACCAATGAGGGGCGAGCTCGCGTAGCGCTAGGCGGCCAAACCAATTAGCGGAACTGAGCTTCGACCTCGCATTGGCTCGGCCGCCTAGCGCTATGCGTGCTCGCGTCCGCCAATGCGCGGTCGAAGCTCAGTTCCGCTCATTGGCTCTGCCGTCCCGCGCCAGCTGATCTCGACTCTCATTGGTCAGCGTTTTTCGCTAATAACTCGTAAACAAAGCCGCGGATTGCAGTTCCGCGAAGGAAAAAGTTACTTCAAATGGCCTCAGGAATCATTCCTTCCCAGGTGTTAACATAATTGTGGGACACACTGTATGTTCATCTTTTTTTTTGACAAACGAATAAGAAATATAGAAATTGATTTACAGGAACGACGCATATAGATGAAGATATTTTTGCGTTAAGGCAACCAATTTGCGTTGCCTATCTTCATTGTTAAAGTGTCTTATTCAACGTAACGCGCTTTCTTTGCAAAATGATAACAATTTAGCAAATGAAAGTCACAAGCTCCCTAATTATTATTGCATCGTACCACCTTCAACACCAATGTGCATAAAGTTCATTTGACTATTTTCAAGACCACAAAATAGTGGTCTTGGTCATCGCACGCGTGCGATGTTGACAATGAACGCGTTAAAAGAGTTTATTAAATTTAAGAGAAACAGTCTAAACAGTTTGCAAATACAACTCGCTAAAGTATAAAAAGATTCGTTCTCGGCCAAAGAAATTCGTAAAAATGTTCTCTTGCACCCCGTACGCGAGGAGTGAAATATTTTTCTACGTACTGGAGAAACGTATTTAGGCCAATTAGACGAAACGTTATCATTCTGGTAGATCAAGCCTGAAAATCATGATAAAAAACGGCGAAAGTGAGCAGCGTGGGCGTTGATCCTGCCGGAAGTCGAAGAAACGCGGGGGGCAAAGAGCGCGGGGTCGGTGCGCCGAGGGATTAAACGTGAATTCGTTTCGCGGGCGAGTAATAAATCAATTAAAACGGCGGCGCGACGCGTCGACACGCGCGCTTCTATTGTAATTTAAATCGGCGCGCGGCGGGGCTGATCGATATCATTAAATCGATACCAGGTGGAAAATTTTCAATTTCGCCGGTGCACGCGTCCGCGGAATTTCCAATCGACCGGACGGGAGCGTCGATTTCTCTTCAATCTTCGGATCGGATCAATCGGCGGCCGATTTTAATTAGATCTCGTTAACCGAGCCGAGATAAATAGATTTCCGTGTATTTTGATTTCCTTTTTTTTATATATGCATATATATACATATATATAAAACGTTTCGATCGTTCGCGGCTCTGTGTCGCTTCACGGGGTATTATTCCATGGGGGAATAATACCCCGTAATTGTATGGTGGATCGTTCGCGTAATTCGACTGGTCTTTCTCTTACATTACTGGAATAAAGTGTTTCATTACGAGGCCGGAGTGGATCAAGCCACGTCTCGTTGACTCGCAATTTAACTTTCAAATTGAAAGCGTAGCCCAAAGCCAGTCGGCAGAAAAACGGAGAAGGATCCGCAGTTTAATCAGAGACCCGGTTTATCCGGATCCGCGATACCATCTCGCGATAACAGTTCTCCAGCCGTCCGCGGTGCTGATTAATTTTTACGATCTTAATGCGCACACAATTAATCTTCGATCCCGCCGGGTCTCCAGGAATGTATCGCGACGCGCACGTGGTCCCCTCGTTTCACCATTAATTCGGCTTTCGTTCACGAATACGAATACGATTCTCGGACCGAACGCGCGTCTAAAATTTTATCGAACACGTTCGACAATTTTCTTTCTTCGTATTTTCCACCAAAATATTAGACGATTTTTCGTCGACCAAAAGAATTTGTCTCTTCGTGTCGTATACGTGTTAAACATTTTATCGAAGTGGTTTGACAATTTCTACGGTCTCAACGGTATCGCGGACAAAAAGCATTTCGTCGCAAGTCGAGCGTACAATTAAAATTTCATGGAAAATGTTTAGCAACACGGAAGGTCTCGACAATTTTTCTACGATCCTCTGAAACCTTAACAACCTCCACGCAATTTTTCGCCGGCCTTTAACGTTGTTCCACAGCCCATAGAATTTCGTCGAAGACCCTCGACAATTTTTTCAGGCTGCACAAATTTTCTTGGCCGCGTACATTATTTTTCTTTTTTGTTTGTTTCGAAGGGCGCAGAAGTTTGTTCATAGGCTCGTATAATTATTCGGAAGCCTTGTTAGAACTGTTTCGGCACACCTAGCAATTATTTTCAAGATCGACAATTTTTCCCGCGGCCTCTCGACGGTTTTCTAAGTCACAAAGTGTGCACGCTTTTAAAACTGTTCGCCGCGTTAAAAATTGTTCAGCTCGAAATTGTTTGGCGCACCGTTTTCGCGCAGGTTCACGGAACGTTTCGGTGCCGGTGAAAATTCGTTCGCGGGTATTATACCGCGTCCCATAAAGTTAGCTCGAAGGATCTGATCGTGCTGTGTTCGTCGGCTCTAGAAACGTTCAATGGGAGAGTTGGCTTTGATAATGGTCGTCAAAGAGAGGGGAATACAGTTAATTCTCACAACTCGCAACTGGTAATCCTCTCGGCGCACGCGTGCCTACAGTGTCCGTCGAGTCATTCTTTCGGCGTTATTCGACCGTCCAGCGGGTTCGTGTAAAAGAGATTTTCGCCGAAGATATCGGGAACAAATAGTCGACCAATACCCGTGATTAAACACTTTTGTCAAGTCCCTTTTTGACCGATTTAGTGGCAGCGCTCACAGCCGTCCTCTGCTCTTTAATTAAACCATTGAGAAATGACAGTAGTTGATCGCACTGAGAATTATCTGCTACGTTGAATCTTACCAAGTCAATATATGCATTCTCTACTAAATGGTAATTAAAATCACAGCGATGTTCAAACTTAAATAAAACTGAATAAAAAAAGGGGGGGCTGGGGACTATTTCGACCCAGACAATAAAATATAATACAATCGATAATACACTATCGTGTCATCGATGCATCGTATTGCCATTTACAAATTGTCATCCGTGCGTCGTCTTCTTTATCGTGCACGTTCGTTCATCGTCGTTCAGCGTTTCATCGTGTTCCTAATATCTATCGTTCTCGTTACGTCGCGTTAAGCACACAGTAATGTCTTTCTAATTGACGCTCAGATTGTTCACAAAAATGGACAATTTTGGACGAGGAGATACGATTGTTCAAGCCTTGTGGCTCGTTTTCTATGGTTATCGATTATCAACAATTATAAAAGCGAGCCGCAAGGCTCGAATAACCGTATCTCCTCTTCCCAGAATTGTCCATTTTTGTGGACAATCTGAGCGTCAATTGGGGAGACATTACTGTATTTAATTCTACTGCGCCAATTCTGTCAACTTTCGAAAATGCGCCGACAGAAGAAACACATGCTAGGCGGTAAAAAAAAAACAAATGAATCACCGGCGTTCTTGTTTCGTCTAGCTTACTTGCAGGCGGCGGTCTTCTTGCAGTTCTGAGCCAGGCTGTGGCAGGTCGGCATTTCCGATCCCTCTACTCGCTGCGCGCACGCAGGATGCATTTTCTCCTGCGCCACGATGCACTCGTCCTTGCCATCCGTCTTCCTGCGAAATTCAATTATCCGAAATTTATTCCCGTGACTCGCGAGAACACGGTTTGGATTAAAGGAATCCTCTTTGGACAGCGGCGAAATGAAACAGCGGAATCATCGCGACACCGTTCACGCGCGAAATCGACTCCTGATTTCTGAACCGTCTACGATTGGCCGAAACTTTGCAAGTTTATTCTAGATTTGGAAATCTAGTCTCCACTTTATTTTCTTCGACATATTCGTACCGACGAAAGAGAAACTAATTTGCCCGTTTCGTTTGTAGACGATTCATATTTATTTCGGCATCGAGATTTCATTTGCTACGATTTTAACTATTCAATTGTCAGAAGTCTACAGATAAGCTATTCGACGACTCAGTTAGGTCCGAAATATAGCTGAATTATTTTCATTTGAAAATTATTATAGGGAGCAACGACGGAACAAATGAATCGCGTAGACGTAGCACAGGGAAATTCACAGCAACCCGCAATTTGGCATTCTAGACAGAATTTACTGTATCATGTTCGAAGAGTCGAGCATCGACATCGCAAATGCAATCCTGTTGTTTTTAAAAGTCAACGCAATACTAATCGCTAGGATTTTATGCATTTATGGCAAGTGTCATTTTAAAGTAGAAGATTAAAAGCGTTTTAAAATGCCAATGTATTACATTCAATGTATTAGAATCGTTAAGAAAAGAATGAAATTGCTATTTAGTTTGTGTTTCTTGCAATCGACACAAACGATATTTTTTTCGCATAAAAGTCCGCGGTGTTCGGTATAGTTCTAGGTGTTAATTGATAGGTCATCGTTGCTAATGGTATTGCTCCGCGATCGGTGGGAAGAGATTCGATTCGTCGGCGAGGCAACGGTCGCAGAAACAACGGGAAGACGCAGCGATTTACTGCACGAGGGAACACCATCCGAAAGTCGTCCGGGAATAAGAGACTTCTATCTGTCCGCTTCGGGGTTCCCGGGGAGCTTTAAAAGAGGAATTCCCAGGCAGACAGGCGTCGCGAGGTGGGTATTGCTCAACGAGCATTAAACGAGCCTGCTACGTATTTTATTCGGCCCGGAGACTTTTCGTTCCGCCGTTCGACTCTCGTTTCCTTTACGTTATCCCCGTTTCCCGTTCCTCACCTCCTCCTTACCTCTGTTTCACTTCTTTTTTTTTACGACCGCGTAATGAGCACTCGGCGATCGTTCTATCGCGTTCGTTTCGATTTACTTAATCTACTCGCGCTGCTTAAGCAAATCTGAACGCGTGGCTGCCAAAGCAGATTCATGATTTCTCGCAATCTCGTTGAATTTGTTTAACGAAATTTTGTCGACTCTACTGCGTCGGGACCATATAATACAATCGTTGTATCAAACTTCGAACTGCATTTATTTTTATGTTCCATCAAGCGAGACACGTCAGGTTCAAGAGGGTTCAAGAATTTTATAATCACATTTTATAATCCTTTTTATTCTTACATTCTCAAATATGTTGGTCCGATTTTCTGTGATTTTGATAAATGACTACTGATAGTTTATAGAAACTGCTGATCATTGTATGGTACTTTCAAAATTGACAATATTTGCTTCGTAAAGGTTATTTGCGAATATACAGTTTTATTTATAAATTTGTAAACGGATTGAATTTATTGACGAATTTATAATCAATTCATTCGTGCACTTGTGTAGAAGGATCAAATTTATTTATGAATTTACAGTGAATTCGTTTATAAATTTGTGAAATAATCGTTTCCAATGTCATTCGTCATTTTATATCTTCTTTAAAGCGTTGTTTACTACTTGGCGAATAAGTTCGAATTTTCGAATAGGCTAACTCTTTGAGGGTTCGATAAGATTTTTCTGAGAGAACTAGATTGTGTGACTGTTATAGCGCACATAATAAATTACGTGTCGTCGACGAGTCAACATTCGCACCCAAGAGTCTGATTTTCAATATTCATAATATTTATAATATTCGTAATATTCATAATATTTTGTCGCGTAATTATTACTTTCGCAATTGGACAGGTTCCTTGTAAACACGAAATACTGAATTTCTCAATCTACGTTTGTCGAGCGATACAAAGCGCGTGGGATGTTTCTCGTAATTATTTTCGTCATATTTTAATAGATATAACGTTGGCGATACGAACGCGCATTGTCGCGTCAACCGTTGTAAACGCGACGAATAATCACACCATCTGAGGCACCATGGTGGGAGCTGTTTCCGCTTCGCCTTTGTCACTCGCTCTTCCGGATGCATCGAAAAGCGAAAGACCGCGTTTCTGTTATCCACCACCGTTCACTTTGTGGCCCGTACAACCGTTTGTCAAGTAGTCGTTATAACTCTATTGCACGCGTCGATAAATTGGCTAATTATAATCACCGTATATGTAAATATATATATTTCTGCAGAATATCAAATGTATGAACAAAGCAATCGCGATCGGAATTTTGTTAACACAAAGGACATTTCGTGTAACCGGCCATGAGAATCGTCCCGCAGAAACAGAATAATTTTCGTTTACATTTAACGAACTGTTGCACGAGATGCGAGACACAATTTCGTGCGCATAAAATTAGGACGTATAAATTTAGACAAATAATTCGATTAATTTCGGCGAATTTCCAAATAATTTACACAAGTCGTCCCACAATTATGTTAACACCTGGGAAGGAATGATTCCCGAGGTCATTCGAAGCAACTTTTTCCTTAGCGAAAATGCAATCCGCGGCTTTGTTTACGAGTTATTAACGAAAAACACTGGCCAATGAGAGGCGAGATCAGCTGACGCGAGGCGGCAGAATCAATCAGCGGAACTGGGATTCGACCGCTCGACCGCTGGCGCCGTTGGCTCGGCCGCTGGCGCCGTTGGCTCGACCGCTGGCGCCGTCGGCTCGGCCGCCTCGCGCCAGCTGATCTCGTCTCTCACTGGTCAGCGTTTTTCGTTAATAACTCGTAAACGAAGCCGCGGATTGCATTTTCGCTAAGGAAAAAGTTGCTTCAAATCACCTCAGGAATCACTCCTTTCCGAGCGTATACATAATTACGGGATCCTGTTTTGATCCGAATTATCCTGTAGTTACAGGTAGCTTCGAGTGCAAACAGTTAATATGTTTCAATAGAATATAAAATAAATGAATGCACTCGATATCTCCACGAAACCAAGAGGACACATTGATTAACAGTCCTCGAAGAACGTATAAAAACATCCAGGATATCCTTTTGGATATTTTGCCGGTGGATTTTATTTTCTTTTTCATTTGGGAGGCCGGCCGAGAATCGCAGATCTCACGTTGAAATTCTCGGGAATGGTAATAAATCGGGAGACCGGTGTACAAACGAGAGCCTACTTCGGAATTGATAAATTCCGGGGGTGGCCGGTGACGTCTTCCGTCCGGACAAAAGAATAATGCCAGGAGAATGAGAGGCGAGCGCGGGGAAAGGGGCCGCAAAAATGGGGGCATAGCGGGTAGAAAGTTTCCGCATTGTTTCGTGGCCGAAAGCCACTTAAAAGTTAAAGGATCTTCTTCCCGGGGAAAGAAACGTCTGTCGGAACGTATCGTTCGCATAAAGGGATCAGAGATGCAGAACTTAAGGTATTTCTGGGGACAGACCTTTGTCAGGGAGAGTGCACTCTTGTTAAATCACTAGATCCACTCTCGCCCACGTCTCCGTCTCTCTCGCTTTTCAAATCGGTTTACTTAGGATTATGGGGTGACGCACAAAGACCGACCGTTTTAATTAAATCCTTCAATAACATACGTTATGCATTTCGTTCGGCAATTAACATAGCTGAAACGCCCTTAATAAGACCCTTTGCAGGATTAACGACCAAAGGAGAACTTAAGGGTCTTTAATAGAGCCCTGTGAATGCCCCTTGCGGGTCCCTAAGAGTCTCTATGCGGACCAAATGTCTCTTAAAAATCCACAAGGGCTCGCGTTTAATCCTGAGGATCCTGCAGGGATTCGTCGGCGAGCCGAAAAACTTTTAAACGCTCGCTGGAGGTTCTTAAAAATTGTTAAAATAGCCGGGATTCTCCGAGGACCGTTGCAAAATCCCGAAGGTCCTTTAGAAGTGTCTAAGTGCCTCCATTCGAACTCGAAGATGCTATACAAGGTCTATGGCTTTTGAAGAAAAATCTGAACGCAAGCTATAGGCCCCTAAGAACCTCTATAAAAATTGATGGCTCCATAGAGCTCGCTGAGGACGTCCATTGAAGTCTGCGAGGTTTTCTAGAAGCACCTCCAACGCTTCGAGGAAAATCTGAATATTCCTTAGATAATCTTAAGAGCCGTTATAATAATAAAAGGACTTCTGGAGGACTCTAAGGACATATATAGAGCTGAAAACGCCTCCGAAGATCCCTGAAGGTTTAAGAAAACTGATTGTGGCTCGTTAGAGATTCTCGAGTCCCTCTAGAATCCCGAAAGTCTTGTAAATGTCTCTTCGTGTTTTCACAGAACTTTGGAATCGTACCAGATGCCTGTAGAAGCTTCTACAAGATCCTAGAGCTATTCTAAAGTCTCGTTGGTGCTTCTCAAAGATTCTAGAAATCCTCTACGAACTCCTAAAGATCTCTCAAAAGTCATCATAGCCCTTCGAAGGTTTCCAAGTATTTCCAAAGAGACCGAGAATTTTTCAGATCTCCCTAGAGGTCTCTATAAAGTCCTAGAGCTATTATTAAAGATCCTCAGTCCTTCGAAAAAATTCTAGAGATGCTATATGTACTCCAAACGACCACTTTAAAAACCTAAAAGTGGTCTAGAAGATTCCAAGTACAGTAATTGTCCGTCAGCTTGTAAACAAAAATGGACAATTTGGGAAGAGGAGATACGATTATTCGATCCTCGCGGCTCATTTTTATAATAAAACGAGCCGCGATGCTAAAATAATCGGTATCTCCTCTTCCCAAATTGTCCACTTTTGTTTACAATTGTAAACAATCGGAGAACACTCACCGCATTTCCAAAAAGTCTACGAATTTTCTATGTCCCCAGAGGTCTCTATAAAATCTTGGATCTATTATAAAGGCTCCTCGGTGCTAAAATAAAATAAAATTCTATCGACCTTCCATGCATTCTTAGCGACCTCTATAAAATCCTCAAAGTCCTCTAAAGATTTCGAAGCGTCTCCATAGAATCTTGAAAGCTCTTCGAAGATCCTAGAATATTTTCGATGTCTATCACAGGTCTCTAAAGACCACTATTGAGCCCTTCAGTATCGAAGTGGTCCTAAAAAAGTTTCAAGGAACCTTGGAAGTCTCTGGAGATCTCCCGGAACCTCCATAGCCTACCGAGGGCTTTCATAGAACGTCGTAGGTTCGCGTTCCTAGATTTCGTTTCGAGTATCGCCGGCTCTAATGACATTCGCCCTCCATATCTCCGTGGAAGAAAATGCTTTCCTAGGAGTCCCTATCGCGCGCTTCTCGATCAGACTGTGCTCGTCCCTATCCACGACTCACCTGCACAGGCAGAACGCTATTTCCACGGAGTGTTTGTGATTGGCCGACTTGTAGAAATTCTGTAGAGCATCCATGCACTCGTTTCTCGCGCAGCTCGTCATGTCGCAGTGATTCAGCACCGGCTCCAGGAGCACCTTGCACTCCGGGTCGTTCCTGGAACGAGACGCAATGGGGTTCACATCGCGCGCGAGTCCGGAACGATAAGAGCCGGTTCCCTATGAACCGTCGTCTACGCGCCTCGCAGTTAGGTTTATCTACCCGGAGGAAATTAGTCTACCTTCGAACTTCGTAAAAATACCTTCGAGACGGTTACAGGTTAGCCTGGAGAACGGTCGCGGGGTTTTTACTCACTTGCAGGCGGTGTAAGCGTGATGACACGTGCTGGAGAGGATGACCTTCACCGGCTGCTGGATCTTGTCCAGGTCGGACGAGGCAGATGGCAACACCAAGGACTCTGCACAGAAATAAAGATGATTTGCAAAGGGCTATTCGCTAACATTTGGACTATTTTACTTCGATCCAGACTGTTGCTTCACTTTATTTTCTTACAGAAAAGCTATATTCTGTTCTTCATTTTGTCATGCAACATTACTGCACAAACGTCCATTTTTCGCAATACCAAGAAACGGGACTTGTGCTGAAAGGCTCGATTAATAATTCCAGATCTGGGTTTCAAAGATTTGATTATCCCAAGTCTCTTAACGGTTTGCACTCGAAGACGCTTTAATTACAAAACTCGAGACGTTTCTTGAGATCTACAAGATTTCTAACCTTTCTCGATCTTTATTCTCTTTTTGGACAGTTCGATTTTTAGAGATTTATTAAGTACAAACGGTGATATAAGAATTGTTTGAAATTACGGAATGGTAAATTTTATTTTACTATTTCTTTTATTAACTCGCCATTCGAGTTCGAAGGGCCAATCATTGAACCGCAATTCCCTTCATTTCTCATAAATCTGTAGAAGAGAGATGCGCCTCCGAATACGCAGAAATAACGCGGTTAATTATTGTTAACATGCATTCGTTTCTGCATTGAAAATTCTATTTGTTTCGAGAACGAACACCGAAGCGCAGCCGTGCCCCGGTTAATATTCTATTTTATTTGCGTTTCGAGTCGCAGACTCCTATCAACGGGCAATTCTGTTAGAGAAGCAGAGATCGGGGAACCGCAGGCTGAGATTCATCGTGTAAACAGCAGCTTGCTCACCGGGACGGTGTAACAAGCGGAGAAATCGAGCGAAACCGCATTCCGAGGCGGGCAACAAATTTTCCGTGGATCGTGGCGCGACGCAGCCGGATAATCGCATGGATTTCCGTCGACACAGGATCTACGCGCGTAATTCTTGTTCCTCCGTTCGAACGCCGCCCGTGCTGCCGCATTCTTGACTCCGAGTCGACCGGAAGATCGCTATCGAGCCAATGTCGGCACACGTTCCCGCGAATTGCAGTCTTAAGGTCGACGCGCGTCGCAGAACCGTACACGGACGCTTCGAAAGTGGCGAATTACTCCGTCATTTCCCAAGATTTTATCGTTCCGAAAAGTTGTATGGAAAGTTGAAGAATGCATCTATATGTTACTGAAAATTGTCAGAATTTTTCATTTAGAAATTTACTAGGAAAAAATCCCGAACTTCGCTCGCTTTCCAAGTAGTGCTTGAATGATGCGGAGATGCTGTCGAAAAAACAATGTTCCAAAATTGGCGAATTTCACCGTTATTTCTCGACACTTTTATGTTTGAAAAATTGCTATGGAAAGGCAAAAGATGCGTCTACATCCTGTAAAAATGTCGGAATTTGTCATTCATTAATTTACTAGGAAAAAATCCCGAACTTCTCTCGCTTTTCGAGTACTGCTTGAATGATGCGGAGATGCTGTCGAAAAAACAATGTTCCAAAATTGGCGAATTACACCGTTATTTCTCAACACTTTTATATTCGAAAAATTGCTATAGAAAGGTAAAAGATGCGTCTACATTCTGTAAAAATGTCAGAATTTGTCATTCATTAATTTACTAGGAAAAAATCCCGAACTTCGCTCGCTTTCCAAGTAGTGTTTGAATGATGCGGAGATGCTGTCGAAAAACAGTGTCCCGAAATTGGCGAATTACACCGTTATTTCTCAACACATTTACATTTAAAAAATTGCTGTGAAAAGGCGAAAGATGCGTCTACATCTCGTAAAAATGTCGGAATTTTTCGACAACTAATCTCCTGTAAAAAAATTCTCGAAGTTTACCCGATTCCAATTTCGTCAGATCGAGCGTCGCTACTAGCGCGACTGTAGCAGTTTAAATCGGACAGCAATGTCTTAGAGCATGATCGACCCAATATTCTCTAGCCTGGTTCAAGCTGTACACTCACGATTCGAATGATAAATCATTCGGTGACCGACCGGAGTAGCGGGGTGCAGGCGAGAAGGAGGTGAAAGGGGCTCTGTTCGGGAATCTTGAATATTTATCGGCCGATATTTATCCACGCCGCAGCCGCCACTTGAAAACAATGGCCGAGAATAATTGTTTATTTATGCAAATCGGTCCGAGCCGGCGGGACGGGCCGGGGTTTAAGCGGCTCGAGTGCCATAAGGGTGGAAACGGCGGGGGAAATCGCTAAGAAGTCGAACCCGTTCCGTCCGGGCTTAGCGATATCGCTCGTAATCGTCACGAAGGGGACGTTTTTGACGTCGATAGGTGAAAGACGAGTACTTGGCGCACGCGCGCAAACATCTCTGCTGAATATTCAACCGCGGTTTGTCCCGGCGACGAAAAGAAGTCGCGGTATTTCCATAAGCGCGCCGGCGTGGCGTTTTAAACAAACTTCGCGGGCAACTTGAAATAAACTTCGGCATTAAGGGGCCGGAATAAATGTATAAGGTTAATGCAGGAATTATGCAGCGGCGAACGAAGGCAGCGAAATCCTTGCCCGTTCCGTATTAATTGTCGCGACGAATTGCGGTCCCGGACGGCTGATGCAAATCGACAGGGAACGGCGAACTCTCCCGGGGACCTGTTTGTTTTTATTCATCCCCTGCTGGGCACACTTTACCGCTAATCAGTCAGACCTCCTCGTCCACCAGACGATAATCTCTGTGCCCGGTGATTTTGCCCGAGCCGGTCCTATCGAGCTTTCAATTCCGTCGACGATATCGTTTACCAATTTTTTCGTCGTATCCGGGGATTTTGCTGAAAGCGCGGTACACTATGATGTTGTGCGAGGGAAATTAGGGAGGGTTTATGTCAGCAAGTCATCAGCTTCGAATTTGTTCATAAAATATGGGCTATTGAATACTGCAGTGGTTGGACAGTTCTCGTACAGCGAGGATTATTGAAGATTTTGTTGGATCGTATTTTCAAATATTCGTTTATGGGCGGGACAAATTTTTAGCGATAGGATAAACCTACCTGATCGATATAAAAACGACATCAACCGAATCGGATCATCGGCGATCATCCATAAGCTTGAAGATAATCTAGTTTCGTAAAACTGAACACGTGTACCGCGAAGATTCGGAACTCGTAAAGCTTTAAAGTACGTTATTTTGCAAAGAAATTCGAAATCGTCGAAATCATGACTTAAACTTCCACTAATTACCTACACGCTACGCTATGTTGTTCCTTATTTTCAGCGAAACTGCTAACAACCATCTCGAAATAGTCGTTATCTAAGTGCCTGTTACGCGGTCCTGGCGGCTTATTGAATAGGTATGAATGGAAAGCGCGAAAAGGCCGGTTCAAAATTTCCTGCAGATGCTCGATACCTTTGTAATTGACAATAAGGATTCAGGGAACCATCGACTGGCCTCGAGGAGCTCCATTCAAGGGCGTACGATCGAAGTTAAAAGAGGGTGAAACGAGAACGAACCGCCGGATCTGGGAGGATCCCGTCGATGACGAATGTTCGGCATCGTTAACCGGCTACCCTCCTTCGATTGATGAGCCCAGTGGCCAGGGTTAACGGCCTCGGGACTTAGGGAACCCTTCTGAATATCGGCCGAACCGCCATCGCCGCCTCTAGCGAAGAAAAACTGTAGGGAACAGCCGATGGGGATGGCTGAGACAGTCGGATGACTAGCCATAAGTCAGCGGTCGTGAGGAGCGTGCCTTCGACGCACTTTATTAAGACAAACGACCGGCCAACACCCCTGTACTCTCTCTTCCATGCTGTCTAATTGCCGCCCACTGGATCTTCCAGGGATGGGAGAGCTTTGTCTTTGACCTTGCGCAGCTCAATGATGAATCTGGCTCGAGCTGTTGGACGTCCGATTCTTGATCGAACGCCTCTGGTGTTTTCAAAAATTGATGGAGAATTTCTTGCTTTCCAAAAATTGACAGAGAAACCTGAAGGTTCCAACTATGTTTCCTAAATGTTTAGGAATCTTTTGTTAAGTAATTATCCGTGCAAAAATTCCCAAAGTTTGGCACGCATGTTGTACTCGAATAATGCATAAGAGGTCTCGGGAAACAAAGTTTCGAAACTGTCGAATAACTCTGCTGCTTCCAAACATTTTTGCATTTCTAAAATTGCTATAGGAAGCTAGAAGATGTATCTACAGCTTCCAAAATGTTCAGAATTTCTGCGTTCGGTAGTTATGTCAGGAATAAATCTAGTTTCAGAACTCGGACAATGCTGTACTTGGTTAATGCTGCTAGAAAATGAGATTTCGAATGTAGCGTGTTACTCCAGCATTTTTCAACATTTTTACATTTCAATCATTGCAAAATAGGAAGCTAAAAGATCCATCTACGTGCTCGAGGAAATTTCGAATTTTTCGTCTGGTAATTATTTTAGAAAAACGATCCCGAACACGGCCCGATTTCAGACGATTGAAAATGTATTTGAGCGATGCACTTCTGAGACGCAAGGTCTGGAAGACGGTGCAATAATTTCGCCATTTCCGGTCAGTAATTATAAACATTGATAATACAAATTCATCTACGATTCATGTACTAACTAATTTATCTACTAACTGATTCATCTACAAATTTTTCGTTGACCGATTGTCGGCGAACAAAATCAAGGAAAAGGCGGAGAACGATCTCAATAATTCGCGTTCGCTGTCGAGACTTGGAAATCTCCATTCTCATTTAATTCTGGAAGATGCAGAACTTCAAATCGACTTTCGTAAGGAAGATTTAGAAGAGCTTCCTCTGATCCGGAACGCATTCGGAAGAATTATTAACCGCCAATCGCGTCTCGGTACCTGCCATTTAAGGCTCGTTTTGTTTTATTATCCGATAAACTTTCCGCCAAACAAATTCTATATCGTAACAGATTTATGGGCCACGTTAAACCTCTTCGTCAGTTCTACCGCTGTTGCAGCGAACCTGATATAACATTTAATAGGCATCTCCGAGGCTCCGCCAGTAACTTTGTTCGAACTCGAGAGCGAGGCGGAGTTAAATTGTGACAGGCTTTCCTCGAATCTATAGTTCTCGATCGTGCTCGTGTAAATACTGCGAGATGTCAATAAAAAAAGCACGAAGCGGAATCAATTATTGAGTGGCACGGGCTTTGGGAAGCGGATGCTCGAGTTTCCGGCGGACGTTAAACGTGCGAAACACTTTTCACTCTCGCTATCGATGCTTCTAGTGTGCTGTTCGAGCCGCTGGAAAGACGAGCAATGCAAATAAAATTACATAGGTCGTTGCATTAAACACGGCTCGGTACTTTTGCTCGATTCTATCACCAATTGCACCACGGAGACGTTTCAATTTGTGGCATCTTCGAGAAAAATGTCCCCCGTTTACCAGCCGCTATTTTACGCGCATGTATCGTGGAAGAAAATTCACGTTAATTCCTGTACAATTAACAACGATAATAAAATTAATTTCTAGGGTCACTTCGGAAGAAAACCCAACTAATTCCTTCGACGCTGTAACTTCGTCGACGAGCCTAATTTAAACAAAAATGTGTAAAACAACGGGAAGTTAGCCGAGAACATTTTTTTTCTCTGGAAATAACGAAGACCGCACTCGAGATTTCTGAAAAATATGCGCATCCTCCGCCACAGAAGTGTCTCCCAACGATGTTCAACAACGAACAAGTGCGAGGGCAGCAATAAAGAGAACGAGTAAAAAGTTTCAGGCCATCGAGGGGTGTTCGTTATGCCTCCTTGGCCATCAAAAACATCCCCGTTGGTCGATCGACCAGCATCGGCGCGCCCACGAAGGCGCCATAACTTTCGACGACCTACAGAAGGCGACTTTATTTAGGGTGGATCGGCGGTGATCGATTCAAGGCCACCGGCTGTACCACCCTCGTAGCAGGAGTGCCACCCCTAAACTCCCGGAATATCAATAGAACCGATTCACCTCTCGAAAGGAAGTCTCGCGCGACGTCGAGACGTCCCGAATGAATTTAAACGCGACCTTAGGACCCCCCCCCCCCACCCGCCATTCACTCATCGTATTCCTGGCTCGAAAATATTTGTCGCAGAGTACGAGAATTAATAATTCTCGTATATTATCTTAAATATTTGTCGCAGAGTACGAGAATTACTGATTCTCGAATATTATCTTAAATATTTGTCGTAACGAGAATTAATAATTCTCGAATATTATCTTAAATATTTGTCGTAACGAAAATTGATAATTCTCGAATATAATCTTAAATATTTGTCGCAACGAGAATTAATAATTCTCGAATATTATCTTAAATATTTGTTGCAACGAGAATAAATAATTTATTCGATTAAACGAAGAACTGAGAAACTATGATTTCATTGGACTACTTATTCTTGCGCAGATATTTATTTTCGAACATTTTATAAAATTCAGGGTGGGGCAAAGGACAACTTTATCGACCAGCAAAATTTTATAAAAATCATTTTGTAAAATTCAGAGCGATGCAAGGGATAATATTTCTTTTAGACAACTAGCCCGCAGACATTTACGCAAATTTTCGTGTTCGTAGATCATTTTGCATCAACCAGAATGAAATGAAAACAAATTTTCTCGACTAAAATGTTCTACACAATGACTGGATATATATAATAACTGTCAATGTTGATTTAAAAAAAACAAGGGTTGAATAAAGATTTATCTTTTCTCTGTAAAATTTAATCAAATAGTACAACAACGCTCATGAATTTTCCTGCTATCGTCGGCGTTTTCTGTTTTATCTAAGCAAGTGAATGAAATCGAACACATTTCGTTCTACAGTAAATTCTCTCTAATAGAGAGAATTATAGTTTTTATAGTTACCGATCGTCAACAACTATAAAAGTCGACAACTCTATCAAACTGCATGGCTCGAATAATCATATTTCCTCTCTCGAAATTGTCCAGTTTTGTGTACAATCCAAAGCGTCGATTAGGGAGAATTTACTGTAGTTGGAAAATTCGTCGATCGTTCGAAGATCTGTCGAACGACGTTGCATTATCAGCGGAAAATTACGTTGCGATAATGAACGCATTAACCTGAAATCGCAGTTTTAGTCTGCGGCTGATGGAAGGCACCGAGTCGGAAAACAGCTCGCGAAATTGCTTTATCGGGAACGATCCCGTGATTTCGCAGAATTCTCGCTTCTTCTCGAAGCAAATCCCCGGCTCTTCTATCCGCGAGACGTTCAACGGCGAATTTTTATTTAGTTCATCCGCATTCTTTTTCCCCGGGACTGTTCGAACGTGCCACCCTCCAAATCGAGTCTACCCCGGTTCCTTTGCATTCCATTCGTCCCGGAAACTTTCCCCGTAACAACTGTTTCAGGGAAACGTTTCCAGAGTTTCGGCGCGATTTATTCCCGGCCTGTTAGGTCCTCGGGAAAACGAGTCGACCGCACCAGCCGTATTTAAGAGAGCGGGGTCCAAAACTTTCGGGAGATCGACTTATCTTTGCATTTTTGCTCCGCCGGAAATCCACGACCGAAATCTGTCTCGTGTTTCTAAAAACCGTTCGTAATTCCTTTCGAGCACGGTAAATTCTCCCTAATTTTCCTTCAGCTTGGAAAGAAAAATGAAAAATTTGGAAAGAGGAGATACGATTATTCGAGGCTTGCGCCTCGATTTTATAATTGTTGACAATCGGCGAACTATACAAATGGGTCGCGAGCCTCGAATAATCGCATCTCCTCTTCCCAAATTGTCCATTTTCGTTTACAAGCTGAAGGAAAATTACGGAGAATTTACAAGGAGTTAATATTTCGTCAATCTTGATTTGTTTAATGGTACAATTTGGAGAGATTAAGATTCTTTAAGATCTCTCCAAATTGTACCATTAAACAAATCAAGATCAACGCGAAATATATTAACCCCTTGTCTTATGATTTCCTTTAGAGCCGTAATGATTAGATGATTAGACAACGATTGAAACGTCTTTGTTCTTAATGATTGTATAATATTATACATACTTATATTTGCTCTGTCTCTACATTTACTTCAACTCTGTACAACTCGTTGCAACTGCAAAGTCACATACGGATTTATCAATGTCCACTAATTTCATGCCATTTTTAGCAACAATGTGGTATTTCGTTCTATTGTTCCTCTTTCATAATCGTCGAAGTTACGCACTGCAATTTTAAAACGTTACATCAGACTAAATTCGTATTTTCCAAAAATTGTGACGCGTTCTTGCAACCACTGATTTTAAGTGGCATCGATTATTTGAAAGTCGTACAAAAAATAGAATTTCATTTAGATCTAGAAGAAATAATTTCGAAGAGAAATTTAGTAAATAATATTCCGAAGCTGCACGACGCGTCCGACTCGATGCTTTGAGGGAATGAGTTAAATGTGTCTAAAATTTAGCCCTGATTCGCGCTCAGATTGTGCACAAAAATGGGAAATTTTGGAAGAAAAGATACATTACTATTACATCAGACTAAATTCGTATTTTCCAAAAATTGTGACGCGTTCTTGTAACCACTGATTTTAAGTGGCATCGATTATTTGAAAGTCGTACAAAAAATAGAATTTCATTTAGATCTAGAAGAAATAATTTCGAAGAGAAATTTAGTAAATACTATTCCGAAGCTGCACGACGCATCCGACTCGATGCTTTAAGGGAGTGAGTTAAAAGTATCTAAAATTTAACCCTGATTCGCGCTCAGATTGTGCACAAAAATGGGCAATTTGCGAAGAGGCGATACGATTATTCGAGCCTTGCGGTTCATTTTTATAGTTGCCGATTGTCAAGAATTACAAAAACGAGGCGCAAGCCTCGAGTAATCGTATCTGCACTTCCCAAATTTCCCATTTTCGTTTACAAGCTGAAGAAAAATTGTGAAGAATTTATTGTACTCCGAAATGAAACCGCTAATTC
Source organism: Megalopta genalis (assembly GCF_051020955.1). Lineage (NCBI taxonomy): Eukaryota > Metazoa > Arthropoda > Insecta > Hymenoptera > Halictidae > Megalopta > Megalopta genalis. The sequence continues at coordinate 8,900,013 of NC_135019.1, forward strand.
CCCGCGAAAACTGTATCCATCCCAAGCATTTCTATGCGATTGTCGGACAAGGGGGAGGTAAGAAAAGGGATAAGATCCCAGACCAATACCCGGCGTACCTAATATTTCACCGGGCCGTGAATCGATGACGAAAGATTCCCAGAAAGACAGGCTCGTTTTTATCCGTGATAGGGAACGATTTCCCTCATTCGCGAGTCTAACGATCCCCGTCGAGTTTCTACGTCCGTGCACCTGCGTCACCGGATAGGTTCCAAGAGAGCCTAGCCTCCCCGAGTAGCACGGCAGGCTGCTGTTGCAGATATATCCCGGCGGGGGAGAGGGGCGGGCACAACGGCATCGATCTCGAGGAGCCAGAGACGGACACCGGTTCCAATTACCGGCGGGTTCGAATTGGCCGTGTTTCTCCGGGCAACTCGAGGAATCTGTCTGCGATCGAGTCAAGGAACCGCCCAACCAGCGTACCACCGGCGTACCAACGATTGATATTCCTGCCTCCGAGGATCCCATCCGACGATCCTTTGTCGCGCCACCGCCGGCTCCTCGAACCGTCTACGCTCTATCGCCACCGTGCTAACTTCCGCAACTTCCTCCATGTCGACGGTTTTATCCGAGATCGGCAGACAGGGGCTGTTTAACCCTTGACCTTGATTCTCGGAAATCGTCGATGTTTCAGCCCGGGTAACTTCGCGGGGAAAAGTCGCGCGATCATCTATCCGGGCTTGTTTCGAAGGGCAAAGCATCTACTTTCATTACGCTATATTGAATTTGTTATTAAATGTCGGGTTTAGTTTATGCGAGAAGAGAAGTGGCAACAAGGCAGATCCACGGAACTACTTTTATAAGCGAAAAGTTATGGATGTTTGAACTGGTATAACTTTGTGGTAAAAAATCGCACGACGATCTACCACAGCTTATTTTTAAGGGCGAGGTATCTACTTTCATTACGCTGTATTGAATTTTTTTTAAATGTCGGGTTTAGTTTATGCGAGAAGAGAAGTGACAACATGGCAGATCCACGGAACTACTTTTATAAGCGAAAAGTTATGGATGTTTGAACTGATGTAACTATGTGGTAAAAAATCGCACGATGATCTACCACAGCTTATTTTCAAGGGCAGAGTATCTACTTTCATTACGCTATATTGAATTTTGTTTAAAATGTCGGGTCTAGTTTATGCGAGAAGAGAAGTGACAACATGGCAGATCGACGGAAGTACCATTTTATAAGCGAAAAGTTGTTGATCTATGAACTGATGTACCTTTGTGGTAAAAAATCGTACGATGATCTACCGTAGCTTATTTTCAAGGGCAAAGTATCTACTTTCGCACTTCATGGTTCTTTCTCTTCGGAAAAATATTTTCGCGACGAAGTGAGAAGAAAACTGAGGACATGTTTGTGTTGGAAAATGGGACAGATTGCGACATATCTGAGAACATTGGGAAATTTTTTTTCTCGATTTAAACGAATTTAGTTTCGTAGATCGAGGCCTCCTGTTTTCAGATACGTCTCAAAATTTGTTGCACGATTTTTGCTACTCGTTTTATAGCTCGGAAATGAAGACCAAATTCGGTTTGTCTACAGGCGACATGGAACGTGTGATATTATTGCACAGCGAGTGGTACACCTTTCATTCGAAGCTCAATGGAACAACTAAGAAATAAGACACGTCAAAATTTGAGGCATCGTTGTAAAGAGGAAGCTTCGATCTTTGAAACGAGCCAACGCAATTTGTCGTTCGATTTTTTCCAAATTAGTTACAGCAGTTTGAATATCGTCAACGATTACGCAACGATTCCAAGAATGTCTTATAAAAAGTTCGACAATATTTTAATCGCGCGCCCCAAAACATGACGATGTTCATCTATCCGATACTTCGGGTTTGCTAATTAAGGGCTAGAAGATATCCCAGAGCGATTCTGGCGCAGTCTGCTGGCGAGAAGCGAATCGATCCTTGCGCGAGGTAATTCTATATCCTGCGGTCGCGCTCGAGGATATATTTGCATTCGCGAGATCGCGATGGATGTTTCGCGTTACACGACTAATTACTGTGACCGCTAATAAAGGGAGAAAATATTGGAGAAAGCAGCCGGAAAAGCGGCGCGCCGGTTCGCCGTCGTTGCCTCGGCGATCGTGATCCTGATTCGCCGCGTTTCAAGCTAATTGGATAATTAAGCGATGGGCCCGCCGGTAATTATCGGTCTTCTCGGAGAAGCGTGGGAGTTGCGCGGACAGGTGGGGGACAGGTGAAACAAATTTCCAAGGAAACGGAGAGTCGCCGGCTTCTGACGAGCGACGACGAACAGCCCCGCGTAAATTCGCTATCGATCCGGCCGATCGGTTCTCGCCGTCCAGCGCCGACAAACAAGCGGTAGAAAATTGCTTCGAATGGAAAATAAACTATTCCCCTGCCGAACAATAAAATAAAAAATCATTTTTACGGTTGCCCCGACGATCCTCGCTCCCGTAATTTAGCCGGTTCTCTCTGCCGAGCGGGTTTTCCGAAACGCCGGAAACACACTCGGTAATGGACATTTTTCTGGGTGGGAAGAGAACGAAGTGCACACCGGGAATTAGAGGGCACGTTGCTGTGAACCACTGTTATGCAAATGCTGGGAACGATGGACGAGTCGAACACGAGGAACCGATTGTTTCGCGGCTCGACGATGAAAGAATCAGACCGGCGCGAAGAGCTGATGGAGCTTGACTCGTGCATTGTTGCGCGACGCGATTTTCGGGAATAGATTTCGGTGGGAATGCAGTCGCGGCCGAAGGTGCTATCGATCTATGCAATATGCAATGAAATGTAGTTAGCGTTACGACCGCTGCAATCGCGACCCAAATATACGGATACCGCGTGCGACACGCCTAAACGTAGGCCATTCGCGAATAAATCACGACGTGGGAAATAAATGATAACATCGGCGATAAGTCAACTCACTGAAACGTAACTAGTTATTAAATCTGGGAAACATTCTGTTTAATTAATACGTCGATAAGTGTCGCAAGTAATGCGATTTGGCCTATTTTCTCATGCATACAGGGCGAGTCGCAAATTAATATACTGGGTACTCACGATTTTTCAACCCCTTCCGATGGTCCGACAGGAAAATGTTTCCTACCGAAGTTAATTAATATTCAAGCGACAAGAAATTGCAATTGTTTAAATCGACAAACAAATTGATTTTTGTTTAAAAAACGAGGTCACCGTTATGTTCTTAAATAAAAATAGGCAATTTTAATATCATAGTATTGTAGGCGACGTCGAGACGAATTCAACGAGCTGCTACACGATGACCTTCGGATGACATTGAAGGAAAAATTGAAGGAATAATTTGGCGATACATAACAACAAGGTCACCCATGTAAACATAAATAAATGAACGTAAACATTACAAATGCTTATTTATTAGAAAAAGCAGAACTCTGCGTTGCAGAAGGTGGAATGTACATTTAATTGAATTACTCATTACTTGCACATTTCTAACATTAGTGTTTTCCATTTGGTTTTATAGAAATTTTTCTTTTATTTTGTGTGTTAAGATTTGAAATTGAATAACTTTAAAATTATAGCAGTGACCTCGTTTCTTTAACACGTTCCGTGCCACGTGTACCATCGATGGTACACGCTTGCATGTTTACTTAGTGAACTGAACAAATTGTTTACAAGAAATTTAGAACCGAAGAATCAATTTCCACCGCAAGAATGGGCGTTGATAAGTTTTTGTTACGTTGTTATGTGTACGAGAATTAATAATTGCACGTAATACATCAAGTTTTAGTAAAATATCAAAGTGTGAAGATTCGAGTAAAAAAAGCTCGGCACGGAACGTGTTAATAGAAAATCAATTTGTTTGTAAATTTAAACAATTGCTATTTCTTGTCGATTAAATACTAATTAACTTCGATGCGAAACGTATTTTCCTCGGACCATCGAAAGTTGCTGAAAAATCGTGGAGACTAGTTCGTGTCTCACCCAGTATATTGTTTCACCCAAGCGTAAAAATTGAGCGAAGAAAGAAGGACGAACGAAGAAACAGAAGGAAGTGAAGAAACATTGAACGTTGAAAAGATTGGATAATCGACGCGCCAAGGATTCCGGCGTCTTCGTGAAAGGTCACGAAATAATGATCGCGCAGCGGGTTTACACGAGGCCGGCGATAATTAACGCGCAGTCAATAGGTAGAAGAATTTCCGAGCTTTCATCCGGTGGCCCAATTACTTCCGTTTTTCGGGCGACGGAGGCGCGAGCGCGCGAAGGATTCAGCGCGGCGCGGGCGCGGCGGTTTCGCGATTAAAGGGAGAGAGCCTCGGATTATTATTTTTAACGTGTGCACAGAGAGAGTCACGCTCTCAACCCACTTTCGCGTTAATTAAACGAAACGCGAAGCCGAGACACGCGTCTGCGTCCGGGCGAACGAGAAACGGCGCCTGCAGACAGATCGATAATCATCGAAACGAGTGATCCTCGATCCTTGATCCAACTTATTTGTCGAGAATCCTTGGATCTCTTGGGTAATCGTCACGAGTTTCCCAAAATTCATCGACGCCAGGAAGATTAACCATGTTTTCGAACATGATTAACTTTATGCTTATCGAAAAAGACTTATCAAACTTTTTTTTATTAAAAAAAAGCGAAATAGATGAATACAAAAATTGAACGTGTCTCATGCGATAAATTATATTTATTAACTTTTTTATAGCCAGAGTTTAAAGTTGCATCAACCAGTGGTTATTAGTAGACTACGAATATTCGTGCAAAATTTTATAAATGTTTTTATTTTGTGTATAAAAAACATGGACTAACGAGATGTTAGGTAAAAATGTATTTCTTCGTTTAATGATTGCAATATACCAAAAATAATCTGACAGTATCCTTAAATTCTTTTAAAGTCTTCGCAGGTTCTTTCCTGATCATCAGCGAATCAAATTCAGGTTTACAGTTGACTGCACATTTGGGTTTGCTTCTTATAATGCAGCAGATTTTGGAATGTTCCTTCGTACATCTGGATTTCTTCTAAAGGGACTTTTACCTTGTGTTGTCGTCTTATTATCTTATTACTATAAATTGTGTTATTATTATCGCTTATTACATTATTATTATTATTACTATTATTATTACTATTATTATTATTATTACTATTATTATTATTATTATTACTATTATTATTATTATTACTATTATTATTATTATTACTATTATTATTATTATTATTACTATTATTATTATTATTATTACTATTATTATTATTACTATTATTATCGGTTTAACAAATTGAGTATATTTTATTCGATAAATACAAAGTTAATTATGCCAGAAAACAAACCAGAGGCAGTTCAATCGGTCACAGTAACCGGTCCCACTGCCCTAATTGCCGGAAAAGCTTACATAGAATCGGAAGAACGTGGGAAAACAGCGTCGCCAGGTCCGAAAAGCTGAAAACTGTTCCGCGGTTAGCCAGTTAGCTTGCCTTTTTGAAAATGTTTCGTCGTTAACGAAGCCGGGTTTAATTACGAGCCGAGGGGATTATTCTTTCGTCGCGGTAACGGCGATTGCCGCGCGGCTTATGCGCCGACACGTTCCACGCTCCTTTTCGCGCGGCGACGCGACGCTACGGAGAGAAACCCTGCCGCCCCCGATAGGTCACGGTTACCAGATAAACCGTCTGCTCGCGGAAACGAGAACCGTTCGGTAATCCTCGGATATCTTATATTCCTTCGGCGCATTCTTGTCCGCGCGCCGCTTCGATTAAGCCCGGATAAATTGTCCTATGTAATCTTTTAATTAAAAACGGCCGCGGGAGATTGTTTCGCCGGTAAATTGATCGTTATTGCGGCCGCGGCGAAAGATGATCCGGAACGAAATTGTGATCGATGAGCCGGCAATCTTTAGAAGGGATGTAATTTTCGAAGAATACGGGTTGGTGGGACTCTCTGTGTTCCGATCATTAGAGCGGGACCATGGTTTCTTCAAATTAGTGATCGCAATGTATTATTAAATATTAGATATTAAATATCAGATACAATTAAATGAAAATTATTAAATATTAATAGTATTAAAACCTCCCAATGAATTAGTTGAAAATTCGACTTTTCATCCGACGCGATAGAATTGTTTCTATCTTAATTTCGATATTATAGAGATTGTAATAGGGTCTGTTAAACTACTCTGTTAATTTACTCTATCAAACATACATTGTTAAACAACTCAATTAATTTATTATGTCAAACATACTGTATTAAATTACTCTGTTAATTTATTCTATGAAACATACTCTGTTATCCAGTTGCGGTCAAAGATATTTTAATACGATACGCGCAACGTGTTTTCTAGCTTTCGGTATTTCAATTTTATATGATTTATTGCAATTTATAAATGCGAGATTGAAGATATTGGTACTCACAATTCTTGGTCTTTTATCTGTTCTTTAAGTACGTACAAATAGTATCGCAACTATTTTGAAACGTGGTATAACAATTTTTACTGACATCTGAGAGTCGCCAATCGAGTGGAAAATACTAAAATTTCGCAAGTATATAATTTTGCATCTCGGTTCTCGTAATTTCCACGTAAAGATTTCAAAGAGGATCTGTGAAATATGAACGTCACATTGGATGTGCCAAATGTCACATTCAATCTACTAAATATAAACGTCGCATTTTATGTATTCAATATATGGACGTCGCATTCGATGTATTAAATATATATATTAAACATATGAATTTAATGTATTAGATATATAAACGTCACATTGGATTTACTAAATACGAACGTCTCATTTAAACGTTAAATGCAGCCACACGATAAATATGAATTTTCTTCAGCAACCACGAAACCGATCCAAGACAAAGAAATCCGAATTGCTTAAACGAACGGTTTAATCGTGCCCGCAACACAAACTCCATCCCCTTTAAACGCTCCCGGTGTCCCGGATCCACCCCAGGAAAGGTAAACCTTTATCTCGAACGCGATCAACAGGGGGATCATCTCGTGATCGAGAGGCGGGGATAGATTGATCGCGTCGGTCCGGCGATTTTCCGCGGGAAAATGGGCGAATGTAGGGCAGAATGTAGGGCAGATGATCTGCTTTTGATTCGCCCACGGAGAGGAGACCCGATCGGCGAAACGCGCGTATAAAAGAGCAGCCACTTAGATGCAATATGAATCTGCGCCGAATCGCGCGGTGAATAGTGTCGCGTGTATTTTTATACAGCGAATAATTTCGGTGTAATTCGAAGTCGTCACGTTCGGAGACTCACCCTGTATATCCGAAATCGATAGGGGCGCACTTTTGACGAGGCACACTCGAACGTGGTCTCGCAGGTGCGCGGCAAGGTGAGGCTAGCGCATGCCCGGACCTAGATGCGCGTGCCGGTGTGAGTTATAATTACGGTGACCCGTTTGTTTAACTCTGCCGATAACGAGCAACGATTTTGCGCGAAACCCGCGTCCGACTCCGGCTCGCTCTGCTCTGCTTCGCTTTCCTCTGCTTCGCTCTGCTCTGCTACGCTTCGCTATGTTCTACTCTGCTTTGCTTCGCTCTGTTCTGCTTCGCACTACTCTGCTCTGCTCCGCTTCGCACTACTCTGCTCTGCTGTGCTCCGCCCCGCTCTAATCTGCTCTGCTGTGCTGTGCCCCGCTCTAATCTGCACTGCTCCGCTCTGCTCTGCTCTGCTCCGCTCTAATCTGCTCCGCTTCGTTTCGCTCTGCTCCGCTTCGCTCTGCTCTCCTCTGCTCCGCTTCGCTCTAATCTGCTCCGCTTCGTTTCGCTCTGCTCCGCTTCGCTCTGCTCTCCTCTGCTTTGCTCTGCTCTGCTTCGCTCTGCTCTCCTCTGCTCCGCTTCGCTCTAATCTGCTCCGCTTCGTTTCGCTCTGCTCCGCTTCGCTCTGCTCTCCTCTGCTTTGCTCTGCTCCGCTTCGCTCTGCTCTCCTCTGCTCCGCTTCGCTCTAATCTGCTCTGTTCTGCTCTGCTCTGCTTCGCTTCGCTCTGTTCTGCTTTGCTCTGCTCCGCATCGCTCTGCTCTACTCTGCTCCGCTTCGTTTCGCTCTGCTCTGTTCTGCGCTGCTCTGCTCTGCTTTACTCCACTTCGCTCTGCTCTGCTCTGCTCCGCTTCGCTTCGCTCTGTTCTGCTCCGCTCCGCTTCGCACCGCGCCGAGACATTAAACCGCGGAAAAAAGTACACGCGGCACCGTTTTTGCTTCGTCCATTTATCAACCCGCGAAACTGTTGGCCCCGCTGAAATCGCCGAGCCCGAGCAATTAGAACTGGCCCCGGGTTATTAGAATACAAATTGGCCGATTAGAAGAACAGCTACGCAGGAGCTAGCGTTGATCCTTCGCTCCAGGACCGAGATACTTGAAAATTCGTGATGTTAGGTTCGGTATTGGTTTGCCGTTGATTTGCTGTTACTCGATCATATAGCGCACTGGTTCACGTGTTTGTGGGCTCTCTGTGAAACTGCGCTCGATGAAATAGAATCTATGGGAATACGATCGGTATTGTGTTCTATTGGATCCCGTTTCTATAATGTATGTTCGGTATGAGTGAAGAGGAATTTTGTATCCGCAGTCGAGTGGACCGTATTTCAGTTGCGAATCCGAATTTCCAAATAACTTTTTCGGATTTTCTTCTAAGGCAGCTATCTAAATTGTTGCATTTGGTTTTGTCTACGTACATTTCTGGTCATTTAAGATCAACAATGCATGTTTCCGGGCGATAAAAATTGTTTAGCATAAGTTGCACTATGGTCTGAACCAAAATAGCATAACATGGCATAAAATACAAATATAATAAAAATAGAATATAATAACAAAAATATAAGTAAAATAAAATAACCAATGATATAACCACGATCATTTACAAAATGGCAATATTTTGAATTTAAATCTTCGATTTTTACAATATCTTTCGCCTTCGGTATGTCAAAAATATAAGAGGACAGAGATGGACAATGAAAACATTGCTTCATGCGACAACATGACGTGTGCTGACGCTAGCCCGCAAATTTCAAGTCAACAGTAATTGTTTATAAATAACCGTTCCAAAAAATAAGCTGCCCAGAGAAACGTCGTTTAAACGCGTTCAAATACTTCGACATTTATAGCTTCGTTATTTGTACGAATTCGAACAAAATTGTTATCGAACCATGTTCCTTCGAGCGTATACAATAGTTACAATATGTTTCGAGGCTCGAAGAAAAACCAGCTTAAGCGTTAAATTGGTTTCCAGAGCGAACGCGTGGAATGTTAACATTGAAGCGCGAATGTTGGACGAGCTAAGTTTCGGACGATTCCGGTTCAGTTTCTCGGCGTGTCCGAAGGAAGCAGTTCTGGATGGAAAAATGGAACTCGGAACGCGTGTCGGC